>NC_136278.1:13295435-13914971 GCF_964198595.1 Lampetra fluviatilis
TGTAGCCTCTGTCATCTTCAGAGTTGGATTGCTCATGCATTGGGATGGAGGATTGCGCTGTTACAACATTGTCGTGCCCACTGCCCTACGGGGTAAAGTCATCTGGGCTGTGCATGAATGATTTTTGCACCTGGGTGTGCATAAAACGCTAGCGACACTTCAGCTCGACTTCTTCTGGCCAGGCATGGCGGAAGGTGTCGCTAATGTTTTGAAGGCGTGTTTAATCGGTTGGTTGTCGCACTCGGCAGGTCGTATTGGTTATTGGCTGAATGTGGCCTTTATTGTGCTTGCGGGTGTTGTTACACGGTGAGGGTGGGAGATGATGGTGCTGGAGGGGGTCCCGAGGTTTTGCGTGTTACCGCGTTTTTTTTTTCTCCCGCTCTTTTCTTTTGTTTTGCCTTTTGTTGTTCTGTACTTCCGTCCCGTTTCCCCGTTAGTTACTGTACATTCTGTATATAGTGTACATATTGTATAGATGGATTGGGTTATTTATTTGTTGAGGCACACTAAGTGTTGTTCGTTTGTTTGTTTTGTTGAGGGGGAGTTGACAGCCGGGACGGCTGAGTGCTACGAAGGGGGGGTGGTGATGTAGTGACATCGCGGGATGTCACTGTACAGTGCCGGCCCTAGGCAGCACGGCACGCGCTGTAACAACATCGCTGATACTACAAATGTGTGGGTGTAGTACCGGCTCTAGAGGGGCTCGGTGAGCGCTGATTGATAGCGCTAGATGGCACCACGCTTGGCGTGCAGTGCCAACCCTACAGGATAGGGTGTGGGAGTGCTGGCCGTAGGAATGAGGTTACTAAAGGCCATAGCACTCTTGTTGACCCGAGAGGACACGTGACCAGTTAAGTCTACAAAGGGGCCCCAAGTGGGGGCTAGGGGTGGTCACGTGTTCCGGGTCCAGATCAAGCTCGAGGATTCTGGAAGGTGGTCGTGGCCAAGGGTGGAGCCAGCTACGCCACAGGGAATAGCAGCCGGGTCCCCAGAGGAACCGGCATTGTTGTTCATCCTGAAGAAACCTTTGTCTATGTTTTACGTTCTCCGAGTCTCCAACACGTGGACCTGGACCTGAGCTGTGGTCCTGGTCCGTGGTAGCTAGTTACGTTATAATTAGTGTAGTTAGCCTGGTGGTCACCAACATAGGTTGTTATTCTGTTAAGGGGAAGGTTACCCCGTGGGTTGGAGTTAAATAAAAGTGTTGCCTCCGAGTATACGTCTGCAACTGAGTTGTATTCCCTACAAATGTGTTTATTTTTTACAATAAAATAACTTACACACTTTACAAATAACAAGATATGTAGTCAGGGAGCTTAATTATAGCCATTATGTAAGGTTTTAACAAAATTAAATTATCCTTGGAAAACTCCAAATCAACTGTGGGACATTTAAATACATAATGCTATTCGGGTATGTTAATTAAAATTAATTGTTCGTTAAATTAGAATTTTTTAAAATTGTAATATTATTAAATTGGATTGCAAATTGGAACCCAATCTTGTGGCACATTAATTCACGTATGAAACTTAAAATCTAATGATGCAAAACGAAAATAAACATTAAACAGTCTCGAAACAAATAAATATGAACCATTCTTTAAAAGCTCGTGCGAGAAATGAGTTTGAAGATTTGTCTTCAATATAGCAAAACTCAAGGACTTCTTGATATGCAAAGGCAAGTACATTCCAAACGCTCAATGCATTTCAGGGAGATACAAATACTGCACAACCCAATTTGCTTGAATTGTAATCCTCTGATTTGGAAAGCCGGACGAACATATTGCTAAAACCATTTTTAAATGTTACATAGCTGAAAAAACAAGCTTCTTCTAACTGCACTTACATGTTTACATTGAATAAAGGCTACTATTGAAATAGGAATCTGAAATCCCGCCAGGTTCCAGTTTTCAAAGTTTAAACGACGTTTTAAATTTAGGGCCAAACATTAAACAAAGGATATTATCTATATTTACGTTCCAGTTGTTTTAATTAAGCAAATTGCATATTATTTTAAAATATGTGTAGAGGTGTTATTCCACACTCCCCATATTGTCAGCAGGTAGCATCACTATTGGGTCAACAGGGGGTGGAAGAGTGACTATGCCAATGTTAAAGGACTATGGCCATAGGGGCCAACGGTGACCCCTGGGATAACCGATCCTGGGACACAATCCCCAAACCCTGGAGGGGGGACTAGGGGATGATGTCACCCTTCCAGGACCTGGTGGAAGGTTCTGGAAGGACCTGTATATAAGTTGGACCTCTGAACGATCGAGGCAGTCACCTCTAAGCTCAAGACCGTAGACCTGGGCTGAGGATAGGACCCTGGACCCCAAGCTCTGCCGTCCTTCTAAGGGCCGGAGCTGAGTGAGGCCAGTGGTCAGGACCCGAAGACCCTGGTACGGTCAGGTCAGCAAAGCCTCCCTTAGGGCCCCTAGCCGGAAGACTGGGAATTAGCGTGGTCCCAGTATTAGGGCCCGTGTAGTCCGGAGGCCATACCTTCCCAGGTATCGGGTAAAGGGGCCGCTACCCCTTTGTGTTATTGACCCTGTAAGAAGTATAGTGTTAAATAAATATCGTGTTGCCTCAACTGGTGTCACCCCTGGTTTTTCACCCACTACATATGCAATATGAGGACTTCATTATGGTTTTACCAAAATGGTATCATCCTGGCTCCGAGTCGTACTTAATAAACTCGCTCATCTGCGTCAACACAGACTCCAGACACTTGAACTAATATCAGTTAATATTAAACACTAGCGGGAAGTACCCAGCGTTGCCTGGGGGAAAACTATATTTCAAAACTTCTCGACCTGGGGAGGTATGACATACACAAATACTAATCTATTGTGAAAGCCCGGCGTGCCGTTTGTCCAAAAGTCCATTAAAAAAATTATAAGAGGCTTGGAAAATTCCAAGAAGTTATAGAAAGTGGGAAGTAAATAGTTGATCTAAAAGATTTGCGAAAATTGTCGACCCCCCCTGCCTCAATTTTCTTTTTTACCCCCGCGTAGGCATATTTACCTGAACACCCTACATACAATAGTGAGTAGTATCTAGTGACTCAAAAGTAATATCTGACTCTACAGTAGTAAAATCGCAGGAAGTATTGAAACATCACAGCAGGTTAAGACTTTACCTGGTTAATCATGTCCTTCCAATGATTGCTCAATTTGTACCCATCTTCTCGTTTGAAGTTGTGTCTGTGTTTATATATCTGGATGGCTTCATGAACAAATCTCTGATGATAGCAAGTGGATTTGCAGAGTACCTTCGTCTTGGAAAAATTAATTTCGTGTGTGCCCACAGCATCAAAACAATGATCCGCAATGGCAGAGGTATTGGTCCTACCGTGCTTCAGATCTGCCTTGTATTCACGAACACGGTCCGAGACATGTCGTTTCGTTTCCACAATGTAACTTCTGCCACAGACACAACTTAATTTGTAGACACCAGCATATTGCATGTCATGAATCACATGCTTTACAGATGGGATCACATCACGGATTTTGTGTTGAAACGAACCTGGATCTTGTGTTTGTTTAATATTTTGGAAATCTTTTTGGTAACCCCTGCTATGTATGGCAAGGTGATGGTTTTGATTGGGTCCTCAGATGGTTGTCTCCCCATGGCTCGGGAGACAGTTTTGCGGGTTGTACGGTCAGAATATCCATTCATCCTGAGGGCTTGGTGTACATGCTCCAGCTCACTGGCTAGGTGGTGCTGGTTCGGAGATGCAATGAGCCCTGTGGTGTAGTGTTTTGATGAGGGAATTATTCTGGGCTGGATGGTGGTGGGAGTCAGGCTTTAGATAGGCATCCGTGTAGGTGGCTTTCCTGTAAACATAATGTCCCAACTAGCCATCAAGTCTCTTCTCGATCAAAACATCCGGGAATGGTAACTTGCCATCCAACCACATCAATGCCATACACCCAGCTATCAAATTCACTATGGAAGTGGAAAAGGATGGCAAGTTACCATGCCTGAATGTTTTGATCGAGAAGAGACCTGATGGCTCATTGTTTCAGTAGCTTTCTCTCTCTCACTTGAAGACGGTCGCTTGTGTTGCGATCGAAACGTTGTGATCTATTAATCTTCTATCTACGTGTCTATAGTAGATGTATCTGCTGACTCTATAGCAGTATCTACTGACTCTATAGTTGTTACTACTGACTCTGCAGCAGTATATACTGACTGCAGTGGAATCTACTGGCTGTAGTATCTACTGACGATAGTAGTATCTACTGACTTTACGGTAGTATCTACCGACTCTATAGCAGTAACTAGTGACTGTGCTTGTCACTGTATGATACCGGGGCTTGTGAAATTTTGCGAGGTGTATTTGATTTAGTGTGCTTTCTCTGTCTCCCCTCGTTTTGTCGTTCTTATGTTCTGCGCTCTTTGTGTGTCTCTGTTGTTGTCTCTCTTTGCTCGTATGTCTGTCTTCGTGTCTGTGTCTTGTCTCTCTTTAAAAGTTCACACTTAACGTCTAACTTAGCAATCTTTGGAAAAACGTAATCAACCAGGCTATGCGTTAATTGTGTGTTGACCGACTCTCTGTGTTGCATTGCATTACATTTAAAATTTTTGCTAGGTTTATTTAATTTAGTGTGTTTCTCTCTCTGTCTCCCCTCATTATTTGTCGTTTTTGCGCATGCGCCTCGACACAGAGGCGTGGTTTCTCTGTGTGCCTATGTTTGTGTCTCTCTTTATGTGTCTCTGTGTTATCTCTCTCTGCTTATATGTCTGTCTATATGTCTCCGGTTCTATGTTTTATCTCTCTCTCAAATTTAGCATTCTCTGGAAGAACGTAAACAACCAGGTAGGATGGGACATTCTGTCTATAGGAAAGCCACCCACACGGATTCCTATCTAAAGTCTGATTCCCACGACCATCCAGCCCAGAAGAATTCCCTCATTAAAACACTACACCATAGGGCCCACTGCATCTCCGACCAACACCACCTAGTCAGTGAATTGGAATACGTAGATAAATGGATACTCAGACCGCTCTATTCGCAAAGCTGTTTCTCCAACCATGGAAAAACAACCGCCAGAGAATCCAATCAAACCATCAGTATACCATACATAGCAGGTGTTACCAAAAATATTTCCAAAATCATAAACAAACACAAGATCCAGGTCCGATTCAATACAGTACACAAAATCCATGATCTAATCCCACCTGTGAAGGAGGTCATTCCTGACATGCAATACCCTGGAGTCTACAAACTGAGTTGTACCTGCGGCAGCAGTTACATTGGGGAAACGAAACGATATGTCTCGGACCGTGTACGTGAACACAAGGCAGATTTTAAACACGGCAAAACCAATACCTTTGCCGTAGCTGACCATTGTTATAACGCTGTGGGCTTGCATGATAATGTTTTTTCCGAGACCAAGGTGCTCTGCAAACCGCCGGGCTACCTTTAAAGATTTGTGCATGAGGCCATACAGATATATAAACACAGAGATAATTTCAACTGGGAAGATGGGTACAAGCTGAGCAACCATTGGAAGGACGTTATTCACTTGGTCGGAATTTTCTGTAATAATTTCATCCTGCCTGCCGTTTTGTAATTTCTCACATTTAAAGGGCGACCTTCCCTATCCCCATCCTGTTTACATGCTAATTTACATGCTAATTTCTCACATTGGCCCCACAGGCACAGGTTCTTTCTGCCTTCCACAGGCACAGCTGCTCTCTGCCTTCCACAGGCACAGCTTCTCTCTGCCTTCCACCGATCACCTGCACCCACCCCCCTCTCACCCTCCCCCCTTTGCCCCCCCTTTCTTCCTTCTCTAGCTCTGCCCACTTACCCTTGGGTTGGGCCTACCACAATCCTTAATAAACTCTTGTTGTCAGCAGCTCTTTCTCCTATGTCAGCGGTTGTCCTGCGGAAGATCGATTGTGTTGTGATCGTTTTATTTCATTTCTAACTACGTGACTTTACCGATAGAACCAAAGAGTATTACTTAACATTGCCGTGGTGAGGCCTAGTCCTGCGTAGAACCTGCGGCCTCTCCTAGATTGCCCAGCCGGCCAAGGTGGCACCTTGGCAGGCTGGGCTGCTATCCCTCACCCCTCCACCCACGATCCCCCCGCCCGCTCTGCAGTAATATGTACGGCCTATAGTAGTAGTGTTGTATGTGTCGGGTTATGAAATTTTGATGAAAATTAATGAAAATTAATAATTTTCCAAAAAATGCGCAAATCGCATTAATTATGTTAATGTGTGTATTGCTATGCATAAATTATGATGATGCGTGTAATGATATGCATAAATTATGATGGTGTGAGTAATTGTATGCATAAATTATGATAATCGCGGAGATAATCGTAGTAATTTATGCGGATGCTTGCGATGATGTTAATGTGAGCAGTTGTGGTAATTAGGCTCAGCTTCGTTTATCCAGAGTTATGTCAATCAGGATAACACGATGATCATTGATTAAACGTTTACCGATTATCCTAGTGTGTGTTATGATATTTAGGTCTCCATTTTCATATCTCATCACAGGATACAGTTATCAAAAATAAGATAGTTTTGCATGGACTTGGAAAGAAGCACTCGAACAGTTGGTGTTAAGCAATTTTATTCTAACAAGCATGTGACATTCTATCATGCAGGTCAAACATGCGTCAATAATTCATGAATAACCAAACTCTTATGCATTTGCGATACTATGCATTCGATTAATATGAATAACTAAAATCCTTATGCAATTACGAGACTATGCATTTGACTAAAATGAATGAATAAACACTTATGCATTTGCGAAACTATGCATTTAACTAAATTGAATAACTCAAACCTCTTATGCATTTAACTATATTATGCATTCGACTAATATGAATAACTAAAATTCTTATGCAATTACGAGACTATGCATTTGACTAAAATGAATGAATAAACACTTATGCATTTGCGAAACTATGCATTTAACTAAATTGAATAACTCAAACCTCTTATGCATTTAACTATAGTATGCATTCGACTAATATGAATAACTAAAATTCTTATGCAATTACGAGACTATGCATTTGACTAAAATGAATGAATAAACACTTATGCATTTGCGAGAACAACTCAAAACTCTTATGCATTTAACGAACTGAATGACTAAAAACCCTCCTAACAACCAGGCATCTCATTAGTTCGTTTTGGTATGGATCACAATCGGCGACTGGCCGAGTTTGAAACCAAGCATGACACACTTCATTTTGCGGTAAGAAAAAGCACTTATTGTATCCCAGAGGCGAAAGTATATGTCAATAGATTCGTCAGCAAGTATAATATCCTTTTAACGGATTGTTTGATATAATGGTGTGGGAGGGCGTGTGTGTGTGGCGAGCGGATCTGGCTCTGTTTTAATTAATTCTTCGGCGAGATTCTCTGACAAAGAAAACTGGTTTGACAAGATTTTCTCTCTTTGTGCACGGTCGATTCGTAATGAGGATTTCGGGAGGTTGAGTTTGCCTCGACGAGTCTATTGATCGCCTATGTGATGAGCGGAATGAGGGAAAGGCACGGAAAACAACCTCACTCTTATAACCGACGGACTCTTAATCACTTGATGGGCCACGATTCCTCATGGCCAGCTAATGGTTCATGTGGTTGATAATCAGTCTTCTGATAATTGACTAGGGTTGATACGATGGTAAGGGTGAACTAGATAGGATAGTCTCACAGGTGAGTGGGGCGTCGATGCGTGCGTGTGTGTGGGTCTATTGGTGGGGGAAGTTGTGGGTACGAACGACTTTCGGAGAAGGGCCCTCCTTGTCGCGGTTGCGGTGATCAGCTGCTGCAGACTCCGCCCTCGGCTGACCCTGTACGATGATTGTCGGCGCGGCCGCGCTCGTTTGCGTGGTCAGGCGATGCACCTCGGCGCGGCGACACGGCACGGGAGCTGGGCTCGCACACCCGCGTGCGGCAGGCGATGCACCTCGGCGTGGTGACACGGCAAGGGAGCTGGGCTCGCACACTCGTGTGCGGCAGGCGATGCACCTCGGCGTGGTGACACGGCAAGGGGGTTGAGTCTCGTGTACTCGTCTGGGTCAGGCGATGCGCCTCGGCACCTCGGCGTGCCTCGTCCTGCTGGATGACGAAAACTTCTTCGTTGTCGGCGTTGAGATGAGATGGGGCCCGTGGCCCGGACGATGTGGTGGGGCCAGAGGCCCTGACGATCTGAGTTGGGGCCCGTGGCCCGGATGATCTGCCCTGGCGACGAGATGGGGCTCAGAGCCCTGGCGATATTTTTTGGTGGGGCCCGTGGCCCGGACGAAGTGGTTTGTATGGATTTTCCTTCGGTATATATTGAGAAAATCCACTCAGTTTCCCGAGTTGTTCAAAGTCTGTCATAAAACCTTCCTGTGGGTGGGACCATCTGCATCCGTGTGTGTGTGTGTCGTGTGCATCCGTCCGTGTGTTTCGCGTGCGTGTTTGTCCGTGTTGTGGGAAGACAAAGACGGTTGTTTCCACGGTGGAAGCACCCGGCGCATGCGCTTATTTATTTATTTCTGAGAGCGTGTTAATTTCCTTTGAGCCATTGCCCGGGAGTTTTATTGGGTCGTTTCCTCGCTTTTGTGCCTGCGTGTGGAGATCCTCTCGGAAAGACAAAGACGGTCGTGTTGCTCGCTTCCCATGGGATGTTGTGTTTGGTTAATTTTGAGAGCCTTATCCGCCCTTGATTCCTCTTCCACTTTAATTCCGTACTTATTATTTGACTTCTTGTGATTATTTAATCTGATATCCCGGCTAGGGATCTTTGTTTTGGAGCGAAATAGATGCCATAATTATTCTTCGATGCTTCGGCCCGGCCGTGTAGAAATCCTTTAAAGGTAAATAATGTCAGTATTTCATTAACAATGATGAGTCGCGATTCTGGTGCAGACTGTAGTCTGATTTCCAATTGGAGTGAGGATGGGTACTGTTTGCTTAATCTTCATGACTAAGTTGGTACTTGTGCATCTAACATGGTTCAAAGACCCGTATGTGCTTTTTGTCGTCAATGCTGTTTCTTTGTTAAGAATATAATTATATATTCCTCCGTGGTGCCCGGCCCTGCACGGCTTTTTTTCCCGAGAGGATGTCATCCCAACCCCCCCCCTGCCATTCCCCCCTCCCTTGTTCCTCCTGTGTGAAATTCGGGGAGTTTTTATGATCTTGATTACCCTTCTTTCATGCCCTCTTTCCTTTGAAATGAGGTGTGCGCACATCTGTGGGAGTGTGGGGGCGTGTCCGTTCTCACGTTGCCCCGTGTCTTTTAAAAAAAACGATATTTTATATGTGGGCAGAATAATTCTAAAAAAAAAAATATTAACAAATAATATTTAAAAAAATAAAAGGGGGCGTATACACAACAGTAGCATCTACCGACTCTATAGTAGTGTAGTGGGTTCGAATTAGGTGCACACACACACAGCTTGGAGGCAACACTATTTATTAAAATGGTAAGTAATATAACACTGTACATGAGGTGGTGACCACCTTCCTCAACTCACTAACACTCTGGAGCACTACACAGAGTGGATCAGGCAGGCAACGGGCTGCCTGGTCCAGGACGATGACCCGGGACTTGAGGACCGATGATGCCGTCTTCACTTCGGAGTTCAACAGCCCTGCTCTGCATCCACACCCCGCTTATATCCGCTCCGGCGTGGCCGGCTCCGCCCAGGCATGGCCGGCTCCGCCCAGGCCACGCCTCCCTTCCCCCATCTCTGGGAAGGTCCGGGTCCCTCCACCACGTGACCCCCCAGGCACCCCCTTGGGGCCCCCAGCCCTCGTACGGGCCGACACAGTAGTGACGTCCTATGTCACTACAGTAGTAACAGCACGCATTGGGGTGGGGGGGGGGGGAGAAGGGACATAACACTGTGAAGAATTTGCCTCAGCATTTTGTGTTTTTTAAAAGCATTGTTGAACGCGAATGAGAATCCCCCTCCTCCACCGATGGCATGTGTGCATTGCTAGGGGCAACCCCCGGTCAGCATTTCGCGCATGCGCAAATGCGTGCTGTGTCACTCGTGGAGTGGTGCGAGGAAGTAATTAAATAATAAATAGCACTAAATTGCTTATTTAACTACTTTAACGTTGACGGATGGGAAAACAGAAAGGCGCTGGCTCACCACGGGGCTTACAGCATGGTACCTGGCTGCTTTTTTAAAACATCAACCCCACGTTTTGCAAGCCAAATCCTTTGCAAGTTGTGTCCACAGACAGACAGACGGACAGACAGACAAAAAATGACATTTATAGGTAAGATTAGCGGGAAGTACCCGGCATTGCCCAGGCAAAAAATGCACACACCCACACATCGACTTACACACACACACAGACAACGACCCACACACACAAACACATCGAGCCACACACACACATCGACTCACACACACACACACATAGACTCACACACACATCAACCTACACGCATACACACATGGACTTACACACACAGACATCGACTTACACACACACAGTGTAACTTTTAGAGCAGGTTGGCAGCAAATGGGTAACTTTGGCAGAAAACAAAGAACGCCATCAGGGTGGCATCTTGTAGAGCCAGGGCACGTTGTTGGTAATTTCCTTTGGTGAAGTAGATGCATTGACCATTTTGGAATTAAACTGGCAAATGGATTACTGTAGGGGAACGCTCATGGATGGGGGAGCCAATAATTATCCAAATGGCCTAACTGCTGCTGATGTATCTTCTTTGGACAAAAGGCTAACCTCAAGCACACTTTGCCCCTCTTTTTGTAAGGCAAAAACAGGCATGTCAGAGCCGTTGTTGATGTATTTGCAAATATTTGATGGCTTGCACAAAATTGCAGAATTCCACATGAATGTGGGGCTCGAAGATCTTGCACAGAAGAGGGAAGTAGGGAACGATCCACTGGTTGTCAACCTTCATGTCAGAGTTAGTGACAGGTCTGAGTGTTGTTTCCAATCCACCATGCTCAGTATTTCTGTGACGATATGGAGGAGAGCCATCATGGCCTGACTGTCTTTCAAGAATGATAATTGGTTCTTTACCCTTCTATCTGGCAACAAAACTGACACCTTTTTACAAGGAGTCATGTTTGCATAGACCGCAATACCTGCAGTCATAATACAAACAAAAGAACATAAATCTGATAATGTGCACTGTCCTTAAAGTTGATTGATCCACACCCGAGACAGCTTTCCTTAGAGCCTAGTCTCATATGGGTTGGACCAGATGACGCCAAAAGGCGCCTTTTGGCGCGTCTTTCAAGAAGTTGCGTGGATACTTCTTGTTATAACCGGCGGTCTTGCATGAATTGCGAAATAGGATTAAACTACCCACATGGGCCATGGACCATTTGCTTGCATACCACATCAAATAGGGCAGGGTCTTGATGAGGGTCAGGTAGCTCAGCACTGACAAATGTGTGAATGTCACTTGCATTAATTATTTCCATCATCCATAGCAAAATGTGAGCATGAGGAAGAGCACGTATTTGCCACTCAATGGTGTGCAAGTTAAATGTTGTCTTTTCAAAGACACCATCTTCCTTAGTCGTCATAAGCCTCATGAGTTCATCAACTTTGATTTCGAAAACCCTTGTAATGATGTCATGTGTGTCTGTTGCCTTTTGGTTTGGAGAAAGCTCAACCTGGATATCCTTCCATTTAGGATTGCAAGTGAAGGTGATAAAGAGATGGGGCCTGCCGTATTGCCTGAGGTGAGTCATGGCATCCTGAGTCTTTTCATGCATGTATCTTGGTCCACCTGTGAAGGATGAAGGCAAAATAACTAATCTGCCCACATTATGAGGGTTTGCATGTACGTCAGCATTGATAGTGTCCCTGAGATGAGCATACTGTTCTATACGCAGACGTGTTTGATTAAGTTGAATGTAAAGAAGTCGCTCACTATCAATTTTGGCATACTCATCGACAACATACTTAGTTGAAGTGGTTGGCGCACCTTAATATGTGGGTTTCTCCTTCTTTGTCCATGATCATGAAGGAATATACAACTTCAGAGGATAAAGTCTTGTGAGGATGTCTTTGTCGTGGAGCTTTGATAATTTGAGGAATTGGGACGTGGTACCTATCTTGGACTTTCCACAGTATAATGAGGTATTGTAGGGCATAATATGCTCTGCTTGTCAAGAAATCTTTGATGGTTTTGTCTTGGAATCGAAGCACAATGTCTCATACCGACTGTGGTGGTACCTGCTTTAACTACAGCAGTGCATGCTGACTATGGTGGTACCTGCTATGATTACAGCAGTGCATTCCGACTGTGGTGGTATCTGCGACCACTTTTGCAGTGCATTCCGACTGTGGTGGTACCTGCTTTAACTACAGCAGTGAAAACCGACTGTGGTGGTACTTGCTATGAATCAAGCAGTGCATACCGCGGTGGTACTTGGTTTAACTACAGCAGTGCATACTGAGTGTGGTGTTACCTGCTATTATTAGAGCAGTGCATACTGACTGTGGTGTGACCTGCTATGATTACAGCAGTGCATACTGTGGTGGTACCTGCTTTGACTACAGCAGTGCATACTGACTGTGGTGGCACCGGCTATGATAACAGCGGTGCATACTCTTATGATTACAGCAGTGCATACTGTGGTGGGACCTGCTTTCAGTACAGCAGTGCAAGTGACTGTGGTGGCACCTGGCATGATTACAGCAGTGTATACCGACTGTGGTGTAACCTGCGATAATTACAGCAGGGCATACTGTGGTGCACCTGGTATGATAACAGCAGTGCATACTGGCTGTGGTGGTACCTGATATGATTGCAGCAGTGCATACTGACTGCGGTGTTACCTGCTATGATTAGAGCAGTGCATACTGATTGTGGTGGTATCTGCTATCACTATAGCTGTGCATACTATGGATGTACCTGCTTTAACTATATCAGTGCAGACCAACTGAGGTGGTTCTTGTAATCACTACAGCAGGGCATTCCGACTGTGGTGATATCTGCGACCACTTTCGCAGTGCATTCCGACTGTGGTGGTACCTGCTTTAACTACAGCAGTGAAAACCGACTGTGGTGGTACTTGCTATGAATCAAGCAGTGCATACCGCGGTGGTACTGGTTTAACTACAACAGTGCATACTGAGTGTGGTGTTACCTGCTATTATTACAGCAGTGCATACTGTGGTGTGACCTACTATGATGAAAGCAGTGCATACTGACTGTGGTGGTACCTGCTTTGACTACAGCAGTGCATACTGACTGTGGTGGCACCTGCTATGATTGCAGCAGTGCATAATGACTGTGGAGGTACCTGTGATGATAACAGAAGTGCATACTGACTGTGGCGGTACCTGCTATGATAGCAGCAGTGCATACTGTGGTGGTACCTGCTATGATTACAGCAGTGCATACTGTGGTGGGACCTGCTTTCAGTACAGCAGTGCAAGTGACTGTGGTGGCACCTGGCATGATTACAGCAGTGCATACCGACTGTGGTGTAACCTGCGATAATTGCAGCAGTGCATACTGGGGTGGTACCTGATATGATTACAGCAGTTCATACTGTGGTGGTACCTGCTATGATGACAGCACTGCATACTGACTGTGGTGGAAGCTGCTATCACTGCAGCAGTGCATACCGACTATGGTGGAAGCTGCTATCACTGCTGCAGTGCATACTGACTGTGGTGGTACCTGCTTTCACAACAGCAGTGCATACCGACTGTGGCCGTACCTGCTTTCACTACAGCAGCGCATACTGACTGTGGTGGTATCATGTTATGACTACAGCAGTGCACACTCACTGTGGTGGTAGCTGCTATGATTACAGAAGTGCATACTGCTGTGGTGGTACCTGCCATGATTACAGCAGTGCATACAGATTGTGGTGGGAACTGCTATGATTACAGCAATGCATCCTGACTTTAGTGGTTCCTGCTATGATTACAGCAGTGCATACTGACTGTAGTGGTACCTGCTATTATTGCTACAGAGCATACTGACTGTGGTGGTACCTGCTATGATTACAGCAGTGCACACTGTGGTGGCACCTGCTTTTACTGCAGCAATGCATACTGACTGTGGTGATACATGTGTAATAAAGGACTCGATCCTGGGTCTGTCTCCGTTGTCCTTTATTCGGGTTCTTACACTTGTCCCACACGGCCCTCGCTCAGAGTCTCCCCCGCTTGGCAGCTCGACCTCTGCCTTCGCTCCCGTAGCCTTCCGCGCTCCTGCAGCTCCGCTGCAGGTCCCTGGTGCAGCCCTCCGGCTGCTCTCACTGCAGCTCCACCGCTGCTCCCCGTTCCTCCGTGCTCGGTCACCGCTGGCTGGCGGTGCCGAGTCTTACCGTGTGTGGCGATCTCGCCACTCCCCAACCTCAGCCCTGCGTGGCCTCTGTGGCGATCTCGCCACTCTCCAACCTCCGCCCTGCGTGGCCTCTGTGGCGATCTCGCCACTCTCTGTCTCTATCCCCAACTCTCTCTTCCACCCCGCTGGCTGGCGCCGTCATGAGCCCCTCAGCCACCAGGCTGAGGCACGGCGACCACCCAACGTGGTCTCCACTCTTCACTCCCCCGACTGACCCAGATGTCTTCCTGTCTCCCCGCTATAACATCTCCCCCCACGTGACCCTGACTCCTCCCTCTCGGATCGTCACATCCGACCCGCCCATTTACGCCCGCATTACACCACCCTCCCCCGTAGAGAAAATTACAGCCGTCCTCGGCTGAACAGAACAAAATAATGCGGGCGAAGGCATCACAATCAGGAGTCCCCCGGACACAACGGAGATTATGACAACAACACAAGTAACGAAAGGGGAGGGATCAGGAACCGGAACAGAACAACAAGAATAATAATAATAGCACAAAGCACAACAACGGCAACCGACACGCAAGAATGGCACACGCGCACAACCCAGAAATGTGGTGTCTTAGAGCGTGTCCATGTTGTTGTTCCATCCGCTTGGCTCAAGTCCAACATCAAAGAGCAAGTGGTAGAGCAGAATGACGAACGGGCGCTCAATTGCTCCTTTAAGTCCTCATCCAGTTAGCACACCAGGTAACACCCAGTGTGGCAGGCGCCGAAGATCTGTGACGAGAAGGAGAATCCAATCCCCTGAGGCACAGCACAACAACGCACATCCGCATGTCGTACACGACAGCCACCCGGCCCCAGGGTAGTGGAGATGATGTAATTCCGGCCCGCTTAAGAAAACCCCAATAATTACCCAAAATAAACGCGATGGATGCCCCAGTATTTACATTTTAACAACAATATTATTTACACGTGACAAAAAAAAAAATTCCTGCTCTTGCCCACCAGCAGTCCTCCCTTGAGGACCAGCACAGACATCACATGTACACAGCATGTACCCACGGTCACTCTCAACAAAACCCCCAGTCGCACACCCTCGCGTGGAGAGAGCCACGCTCCCCAGCGGTAACGTTTAACTCGCCCTAACCCTCACCGTGGTCGTCAAACCACAGCAACATCCACTGATCATACTCTCGGCTAGTGCAATTTCGGGGATGAGCAACAACTCGGCCATGCTCCTCCCTTACTATCCCATCAGCGATGGACACACACCAGCATCTTATAGTCTGACGCTTTATAGCCAAGGGAAGATCAATCCCTCGGCAAGGCCAGACACCAACGACCCCCCCCCACGGGGCAATGTTCTCTTATAGATTCAATAACGACCTAACCCAAATCCCGTGAGCCCCCGGCAAACCAGGTTCAGTCTGCCACCGCACAACTGAACCATGACTCCCCGAGCCATATGAGCACACGGCCCATTAGTTTGAGACATACCACGGAGGTTTCGCCTCCGGGCTGTCAGGTCAGCCATCAGCCATAGGCCGATGTGACCACAACTCGTGCATCACCCAATCAACAATGGCAGGCATAACAGATGGAATATTTGCCCCACCGAGGTTTTCCCGCGCGCTCAAAATGGCGGCCCCCTTCGCCAGCGCGTTCTCGCAATATCTCGCGCGCACTCAAAATGGCGGCCCTTTGCGCAAAGCGCATTGTCGCCATACCCCGCGTGCGCGCAAAATGGCGGCCCAACGTGCGAACACGTGGCCAGTTTTCTCCGTGCGTGCACCCCAGCTGCCCTTTGCTGGGGGTCACAAGACGCATCCCCCGTCACGTTGTAACAACCCCACCAACGATAGACGCACAGCCCCAGCTTGCTGCGCACAGCAGTCATATCGGGGAAATTTTAACCAATATTTTACCAAAACACATTGGTTACACACACCAACCCGCAAAGCAACTCCTGGCTGCATGCAATCAACCGAATGAGCGACGCCACTTGGCGCCAATTTACGGTGCCATCACCCTTAACATCTCAGCCACCCACAACGGCGTCATCGCGCACCCTCATTTTCAAAAAGCTCAATTACCTATAATATACACGCAATCTCGTGTGCATAAACACCCATACAACCAAATTTTTGGGTCCCCCTCGAATTTGTTACCAATTTCCAAACAGGTACGCACAATTAATAACAATCCCAACCCCAATAGTCAACCACTGCATCGCACCCCATAACCGTACAGAACGGTGTAAACAGCACATGCAGTCAGCATATCGCGATCACAGGCATACATTTAAGCACAATAGCAAGCAGATCTGCAGGCAACCAACACACCATTAATCCTGTCGTAACTTTGCAGCAACAACACCAATATTATCTCTTGCAACAACCACATCGCACACAGCACCTCGCAGCACAATACACCAAAAAAAATATTTTTCAAATAAGCCCGTCGAACACGGTAACCCACGAGATGGTACAGCGCAGGATACCCGACGCTCCCAAGTTAATAATTAACTTCGCCATCAAAATAACAACTCCACGCCGCAGCGCACACACACTATTTGACACTCAGCAAGCACAGCAGACTCTCCGTCCATCCTCAACACACACACATACACACTAATTGACACCGAGCAACAAGCAAATAGCGCGTTCATCCAGAACACACACACACACAGCCCGAACCGCGCTCCGCACGCTCGAGACATGAGAAAAATCGCCCCCCGGCCCTCGAAAGATGGGTGAGGTGTGTGTTAAGGCCGGGTGCGTATTGTTACGACTCGCCCGGGGCTGCAGCAAGCAGAGGACGGCAGGGTGGTAACTTGAGACGCCTCGCAGAACTCGTTCGGCGACTTGACTGCTCCGTTGTCTCGCACCCGAGCCAGGACGGGAGAACTCCCGCCCCAGCAGCTGCAGCGTCGGCATCCTCTCCTCGCAGCTCCTCCTCGCAAAACAGCAGCTCACAGCAGGCTGCTCACCCCGCGGCACCTCCAGATGGCAGCGCAAGGCTGCCTCTCCGCCGCGATGTTGAAGATGGCGGCGTCTTCCCGCCGCGGTGAAGACAAGATGGCGGCTTCCAGCCGTTTCTCCCCTGCCACGCCCAAGATGGCGTCTTCGTGCCGCGTGGCAGATGGCGCTGGCAGCGCAGGAAAGGCGGAGGCCTGCGGATCACCACCGGGCCTCCCCGACGCCGTCCTCGGTGTGGTGAGCTCACACAGTTGCGCCAGCACGATTTTCAAGGTCTCCAGCTGCGCCGCCATCTGTCTCCATCATAAGTTGGCGTCCTCCGGCGCAGACAGGTCCACCGACGCGGCGACATCTTGCTCACCCGGACCCGTACTCGTTCCAGCACGGATCTCCTCTTCCATCGCAGGCAGGTCCACCGCCTGAGGAAGGTCGTCGTCGTCGGATGATGTAGCAGATGATGGCGCAGGAATATTCTTTCTTCTGAGCTTGTTTGACATGCCGTTTCACTTCTGACACCAGTGTAATAAAGGACTCGATCCTGGGTCTGTCTCCGTTGTCCTTTATTCGGGTTCTTACACTTGTCCCACACAGCCCTCGCTCAGAGTTTCCCCCGCTTGGCAGCTCGACCTCTGCCTTCGCTCCCATAGCCTTCCGTGCTCCTGCAGCTCCGCTGCAGGTCCCTGGTGCAGCCCTCCGGCTGCTCTCACTGCAGCTCCACCGCTGCTCCCCGTTCCTCCGTGCTCGGTCACCGCTGGCTGGCGGTGCCGAGTCTTACCGTGTGTGTCGATCTCGCCACTCCCCAACCTCAGCCCTGCATGGCCTCTGTGGCGATCTCGCCACTCTCCAACCTCCGCCCTGCGTGGCCTCTGTGGCGATCTCGCCACTCTCTGTCTCTATCCCCAACTCTCTCTTCCACCCCGCTGGCTGGCGCCGTCATGAACCCCTCAGCCACTAGGCTGAGGCACGGCGACCACCCAACGTGGTCTCCACTCTTCACTCCCCCGACTGACCCAGATGTCTTCCTGTCTCCCCGCTATAACATCTCCCCCCACGTGACCCTGACTCCTCCCTCTCGGATCGTCACATCCGACCCGCCCATTTACGCCCGCATTACACATGCTATGATTACAGTAGTGTATACTGACTGTGGTGTTACCTGCTATCATTACAGCAGTGCATACTGATTGTGGTGGGACCTGCTATCATTATAACAGTGCATATTCACTGTGGTGGTAGCTGCTATGATTACAGCAGTGCATACTGCTGTGGTGGGAACTGCTATGATTACAGCAGTGCATATTGACTGTGGTGGATCCTGCTATGATTACAGCAGTGCATATTGACTGTAGTGGTACCTGCTATGATTGCTAGAGTGCATACTGACTGTGGTGGTATCTGCTATCACTACAGCAGTGCATTCCGACTGTGGTGGTATCTGCGACCACTTTTGCAGTGCATTCCGACTGTGGTGGTACCTGCTTTAACTACAGCAGTGAAAACCGACTGTGGTGGTACTTGCTATGAATCAAGCAGTGCATACCGCGGTGGTACTTGGTTTTACTACAGCAGTGCATACTGAGTGTGGTGTTACCTGCTATTATTAGAGCAGTGCATACTGACTGTGGTGTGACCTGCTATGATTACAACAGTGCATACTGTGGTGGTACCTGCTTTGACTACAGCAGTGCATACTGACTGTGGTGGCACCGGCTATGATAACAGCGGTGCATACTCTTATGATTACAGCAGTGCATACTGTGGTGGGACCTGCTTTCAGTACAGCAGTGCAAGTGACTGTGGTGGCACCTGGCATGATTACAGCAGTGTATACCGACTGTGGTGTAACCTGCGATAATTACAGCAGTGCATACTGTGGTGCACCTGGTATGATAACAGCAGTGCATACTGGCTGTGGTGGTACCTGATATGATTGCAGCAGTGCATACTGACTGCGGTGTTACCTGCTATGATTAGAGCAGTGCATACTGATTGTGGTGGTATCTGCTATCACTATAGCTGTGCATACTATGGATGTACCTGCTTTAACTATATCAGTGCAGACCAACTGAGGTGGTTCTTGCTATCACTACAGCAGGGCATTCCGACTGTGGTGATATCTGCGACCACTTTCGCAGTGCATTCCGACTGTGGTGGTACCTGCTTTAACTACAGCAGTGAAAACCGACTGTGGTGGTACTTGCTATGAATCAAGCAGTGCATACCGCGTTGGTACTGGTTTAACTACAACAGTGCATACTGAGTGTGGTGGCACCTGCTATGATTGCAGCAGTGCATAATGACTGTGGAGGTACCTGTGATGATAACAGAAGTGCATACTGACTGTGGCGGTACCTGCTATGATAACAGCAGTGCATACTGTGGTTGTACCTGCTATGATTACTGCAGTGCATACTGTGGTGGGACCTGCTTTCAGTACAGCAGTGCAAGTGACTGTGGTGGCACCTGGCATGATTACAGCAGTGCATACCGACTGTGGTGTAACCTGCGATAATTGCAGCAGTGCATACTGGGGTGGTACCTGATATGATTACAGCAGTTCATACTGTGGTGGTACCTGCTATGATGACAGCACTGCATACTGACTGTGGTGGAAGCTGCTATCACTGCAGCAGTGCATACCGACTATGGTGGAAGCTGCTATCACTGCTGCAGTGCATACTGACTGTGGTGGTACCTGCTTTCACAACAGCAGTGCATACCGACTGTGGCCGTACCTGCTTTCACTACAGCAGCGCATACTGACTGTGGTGGTATCATGCTATGACTACAGCAGTGCATACTCACTGTGGTGGTAGCTGCTATGATTACAGAAGTGCATACTGCTGTGGTGGTACCTGCCATGATTACAGCAGTGCATACAGATTGTGGTGGGAACTGCTATGATTACAGCAATGCATCCTGACTTTAGTGGTTCCTGCTATGATTACAGCAGTGCATACTGACTGTAGTGGTACCTGCTATTATTGCTACAGAGCATACTGACTGTGGTGGTACCTGCTATGATTACAGCAGTGCACACTGTGGTGGCACCTGCTTTTACTGCAGCAATGCATACTGACTGTGGTGATACATGTGTAATAAAGGACTCGATCCGGGGTCTGTCTCCGTTGTCCTTTATTCGGGTTCTTACACTTGTCCCACACGGCCCTCGCTCAGAGTCTCCCCCGCTTGGCAGCTCGACCTCTGCCTTCGCTCCCGTAGCCTTCCGCGCTCCTGCAGCTCCGCTGCAGGTCCCTGGTGCAGCCCTCCGGCTGCTCTCACTGCAGCTCCACCGCTGCTCCCCGTTCCTCCGTGCTCGGTCACCGCTGGCTGGCGGTGCCGAGTCTTACCGTGTGTGGCGATCTCGCCACTCCCCAACCTCAGCCCTGCGTGGCCTCTGTGGCGATCTCGCCACTCTCCAACCTCCGCCCTGCGTGGCCTCTGTGGCGATCTCGCCACTCTCTGTCTCTATCCCCAACTCTCTCTTCCACCCCGCTGGCTGGCGCCGTCATGAGCCCCTCAGCCACCAGGCTGAGGCACGGCGACCACCCAACGTGGTCTCCACTCTTCACTCCCCCGACTGACCCAGATGTCTTCCTGTCTCCCCGCTATAACATCTCCCCCCACGTGACCCTGACTCCTCCCTCTCGGATCGTCACATCCGACCCGCCCATTTACGCCCGCATTACACATGCTATGATTACAGTAGTGTATACTGACTGTGGTGTTACCTGCTATCATTACAGCAGTGCATACTGATTGTGGTGGGACCTGCTATCATTATAGCAGTGCATATTCACTGTGGTGGTAGCTGCTATGATTACAGCAGTGCATACTGCTGTGGTGGGAACTGCTATGATTACAGCAGTGCATATTGACTGTGGTGGATCCTGCTATGATTACAGCAGTGCATATTGACTGTAGTGGTACCTGCTATGATTGCTACAATGCATACTTACTGTGGTGGTACCTGCTATGATTACAGCAGTGCATATTGAATGTGGTGGTTCCTGCCATGATTACAACAGTGCATATTGACTGTAGTGGCCCCTGCTATGATTGCTCCAGTGCATATTGACTGTGGTGGTACCTTCTATGATTACAGCAGTGCATAATGATTGTGGTGGTACCTGCTATGATTACAGTAGTGCATACTGACTGTGGTAGTTCCTGCTATGATTACAGCAGTGCATATTGACTGTAGTGGTACCTGCTATGATTGCTCCAGTACATACTGACTGTGGTGATACCTGCTATGATTACAGCAGTGCATACTGTGGTGGCACCTGCTTTCACTATAGCAGTGCATACTTACTGTGGTGGTATCTGCTATGATTACAGCAGGGCATAGTGACTGTGGTGGTTACCTGCTATGATTACAGCAGTGCATACTGACTGCGGTGTTAACTGCTATGATTACAGCAGTGCATACTGTGGTGGTACTTTCTTTCACTACAGCAGTGCATACTGACTGTGGTGGTACCTGCTATGATTACAGCAGTGTATACTGACTGTGGTTGTACCTGCTATGATTACAGCAGTGCATACTGACTGTGGTGGTTCGTGCTATCACTACAGTAGTACATTCTGACTCTATAGCAGTATTTTTCGACTTTATAGCACAAAGTATTCACCTGACAAAGTGCCGTGGTGAGGCCTTGTCCCGTGCAGTGCCCCCGGCCTCGCCTAGATTGCCCAGCCGGCCGAGGTGGCACCTTTGCAGGCTGGGGGCTGGGCCGCTATCCCCACACCCTCCACCATCCCCCTGCCTGTGGTCCAATAATACTATTTAAATGCTTTAATATTAGTTTCTACCGACTCTATAGTAGTAAGTGCATACATTGGGGTGGTGGGGGGGGAGAAGAGGACATGACACTTTGATGAATTTACCTTAGCGTTATGTATATCTTTTTTGCATTTTGAACGCGAATGAGAAATCCCCCCCCCTCCACCGATGATGCATGTGCGTTGCTAGGGGCAACCCCTGGGCAGCTTGAGCGGTGCGAGGAACTAATTAAATAATAAAATTAGCACTCAATTGTTAATTTAACTACTTTAAATTTGACAGATGGGAAAACGGAATAACGCTGGATCACCACAGGGCTTATGGCGTGGTACCCGGCTACTTTTTTAAAACGAAAACCCCACGGTTTGCGAGCCAAAATCCTTCGAAAGTGTGCGTCCACAGACAGACGGACAAATGGACAGACGGACAGATGGACGGAATGACAGACAGACAAAAAATGAGGTTTATAGGTAAGATTGTCAGAGATATTCCCTCCATGTCATGGACAGGGGGAGGGGCCACCACCTAAGCCATCCAGTAAGAGGCGTATTAGTCCGGAGGGGCTACCTCCCTAGCATATCGGGTGTAGGTGGCCGTTAACCCTTTGTGTTACACAGTTATTGTTAGATGAAAACGTGTTGCCTCAGATAACTCTCCTCTATCTTCTTGGTTCTTTCGGTAAAGTCACGTAGAAGGGAAGCAATAAAATAATAAAAATGTTTTATTTTTATTATTTAATAATAAAAATATGTTTTATTTTTATTATTTTATTGCTTCCCTTCTATGTGACTTTACCGAAAGAACCAAGAAGATGAATCCCTGTAGTCACGAAAGCTTTAAATCGAAATTTAACCGCCTCTACGGGGAGGGATTCCACATTACTTTGAGATCCTTCAACAAGCTCCGTGATAAGAAGGCTCAGCTAATCGAGTCTCTCACCTTTCTGAAGAGATGCCGTGACTCTAAGGTAATACCAATCTTTTGTTAAGGCGCTCTTCTTCCACCTCCAACCCAGCTTATATATAAGCTCCAAGCTTGGCAGTGTCTCATTCTTCACCTGAAGACGGCTGCTTGCGTTGTAGCCGAAACGTCGTGAGAATTATTTTATTTTATTATGTTTTATTTCTATTATTTTATTACTTCCCATCTACGTGACTTTACCGAAAGAACCAAGAAGATGAGTGCCCTTCAGGTTGGCATCAGTTTCAATGGTCACCTGTTCCCAAAAATACCCTTGGGGAGACCCTAACTGTAAAATCTCCTTTTTCCACCACCACCGGCAATTTGTCCCTGCTGAATGGGAGAGGGGCATGAATTGGTCCATGTTTCCCCAGGGGGGGGGGGGGGTTCCCAGTTGTTCCAGGAGGCACTACTGCAACTCTCCCATGTGCAGGCGGGTTTATGGGATCATGGTGACTTCAGCCGCCGTGTGTTCTAGCACCATGAGAAACGCTTTGGCAGTGCCTCTGCCCCCTCAGCATAGTTTCCTTATCTTGCGCACTACCCATTCGCACTTTGGATCTGGCCCAAAAAAAATGGCGGTCTGCTTCGTATCGCACACATCTCCCATGTGTAGAATGCACTGGGGGCGGGCTGATGGTTGCACTTTGGTTCGTTTAGCATCAACCCACCTGTCATATCAATCTCTGAAGTGCCTATGCTGACAGCGCCCAGACTAGACTCTCAGCTTCCATAGACCTCAACGATGCATTCCTGCACAGTTGAGGTCTATGGAAGCTCACCAATCGTTGCGGCCTATTGCCTGAGCAATGGATGCCACTGACTCCATCTTGAAATGAAGGCTCTTCAATAATTTATTGAGACTTCATAAGTCAATTATAGTCTGGAAGCCACCTGAGGACTTCGGAACCACAATGAATCATGACATGGCGCAACTGTGGTGACATGAAAAATGAACTGAACACAACGAATTTGAAGCGAGTCTGCATGGCAAAGAAATCTCCATCAACTGTTGTTGCCAAAAGCTCGCGTGCATGCTCGAGTCATGGGTCCCTAGGCGTTGAGTTGCTTTGGGCAGCTGGCATGGGGTAAGTCACCGCTGAGCCTTGGTTCCACCCGCAGAAGTAGTTAACCACCGTCCGCGGGGGGGATGACCCAGGTGGAGCTGGATCAACCCGACACCCAATGGCGATGTGGCCTCCTAGGCCACAGTGGTGGCAGCTCACTGGACCCCGGGTCTGGCTTGGGGTCCCTGAGTCCTTTAGTGGCCATTGTCACGGGCATTGTGTCGGCTTCCTCTGTACTGCAGACAGATCTCAGATGGTGGCGGCCACAACTTGTTCTAGCTTCTCTGAGGATTTCCCTATTGTCTCTGGAGCTGCAGCCTCTGCTGTGTCTTATCTCTCCAAACCCCTGTGGAGATGCTCACTGTTCCTGCGCTCCTCACCTCCCAAACGTGGGCTAGGATCCAGTGGCGGCTGGTGATATTTATTTTTGGGGGGGCGCATTTTTTTTATTTTATTGAGGGGGGCAAATAAATATAAAGCAGTACCAAAAACCATTTTGACTACTTGAATATACATTTTGATGATCTTTATTTACATTTCAGACCAAAAGAAGTACCAAAAAGCATGTTTCCTACTTGAACATAAATGTTTCTCTTTTATATACATTTCAGACCAAAGTACCAAAAAGCATGTTTCCTACTTGAACATAAATGTTTCTCTTTTATATACATTTCAGACCAAAGTACCAAAAAGCATGTTTCCTACTTGAACATAAAAACGTTAGTTTCATGCTATTATCAATATGGCTGCGGCTACTTTCATGACGTTTGCATTTGTCAGAGAGATGTTTGAGGTCTCTTACCCCCGTCGTTGTCCACAAAACTTCAGTGCCGACACTTTGAAATAAAAGAC
The DNA here is from genome assembly GCF_964198595.1 of Lampetra fluviatilis. Lineage (NCBI taxonomy): Eukaryota > Metazoa > Chordata > Hyperoartia > Petromyzontiformes > Petromyzontidae > Lampetra > Lampetra fluviatilis. The sequence goes on from NC_136278.1 coordinate 13,320,361, forward strand.
AGGGAAAACAAAAAAGAGAATTGCTAACATCACATCCAGCCAGCCACCTCCGTTTCTCATAACAAGCGCGGGTGAAGCTTCGTGTGTAGCTTCGTCCTCTGTCACTGGCCTGCTGCTGGATTTGTAAATCGGGTTGGTCCGGTCCGAGATCCTTTATCTTTTTTATTTCTTCCAGCGAAAGCCTTGTGAAAGGGTTTTTTTGTAAATAAATTACAGAATTTGGATGAACTGCTGCCATTGTTTACACAAAAAATTTGATCAGCCTAGCAAGTGTCGAAGTGGTGTCGCCTGCGCACTCGCAGTAGTGGCCCAGAGCGTAAATTTGAATGACAGGTGACGAGAACCAATCAGATTGGATAAAATAACATGTATCCAATTCTGATTGGCCAGGGACGCAACGACTTGCGCCCCGAGGAGAATCTTTAAGAAACCAATTAGAGACCAGCTTCAGGTCACATGCTGTCCGAAAATTTAAAGTCTCACATAGACATCCATTTGTCCGGCGCCCCGCATGAAACACATTGAAAAACATAGAAAATAGTTGACCGATTAAAGCCAGTATTTATTAAATGCTGATGCTTTTCTTACTACCAGCCGGCACATCGTATGAAAAAAATATTTTATTTATGTATTCTTATATAATTTTTGTATATGTATATTCTTGAATCTTGATGGGGGCGGCGCCCCTGCGCCCTCTATTGACGAGCCGCCACTGCTAGGATCTGAACCGGACCCCTTCGGTCTTCATCCTCTAATATATTCTGAGCGACCCATAGCGACGGGCAGAAGAATATCAGCCCTCATAGTGTAACTAACGAGATGCTTGGCGACCATGCAATTTATTAAATCTCTGTCGGTTTTGGAAGGCTTTCCTGGTGAGCATGAGGTAGATTCCCTGAGGAGCCAGTGCTGACTCGGAAGGTGTCCTGACTTTGAAATTGGTTCAGGGCACCTGAAGGGGAATCGTCAACGCGAGCTCACTCTTCCAATCCTCCCTTCAAAGTGGTCTTCTTCGCCGGAGAGATTCCTTTCTAGATGCTGAGAGCTTCATTATTGCTAACATTGAGAAGCGATTTAAATGCATCATCGTCCCACCAGTGCTGGGCTTGATATGCGGCTCTGAATCGCCTAATAAACGCCATTCAATTCTACCCCCACTTCCCGGAGTAACATTTCTCAAAGTTTTCCCAGTCGTTGGTGCCGTCTTGGCCCCACATCTTGTCTCTCTAGTGCACCGGAGGTAGCCCCATCCCCCCGTTTTGACTGCAGCTGTACGAGCTCCCTCTGACCCCTGACCCATAACGTCGCACCCCGTTGACCTGGCAGTGATCCTTGCGCCAGCCTGGCCTCTACTGGTCGCCATGAGGATGGCTGTGTCACCAGCAGCAGCGTTGGTCCCGCTTGCTCATGCGCTAGCGGTCAAGAATAGGCACCTGCTCTGGGCTGACTCTCCGGCACCGCTGGCCCCTGGGTGGTTGTGCGCCACTCTCCGATGGCAGTTGAAGAGGTGACCATAGAGACGCCGCTTCCGCTGCTCCAGCCTACCGAGCCTCGGAGACTCATCATGGCAGTGACTCTCCTGTTGCGAGCCATCCTGGCGAATGGAAGTTGTACGTCAGCCTTGCCCACCCGACCTCTAGTCCCAGGTGTCCTCCGTCTGCTCCCACATGCAGCTAGCAGCACCAGCAATAATGCGGGATGGGCGAGCCCCGGCTGTGGGACCAATGGCCCTTTTGTCAGCGGCGGCGGTGGGAACGACGGTGGTGGGTTCCATCCTCATGGGCCAGCGGCGACCTCTGGCTGTGGTTGCGCGGCCCAATGCAGGTTGAACTCGGCGGCCCCTGCCCACTACCTGAGAGGCCCTGCAGAGGGATCGCAACCTCCGCCTGCAGTGGGGGGTGGCAAATGGTCCTCCGCAGTCTCCTCCTACCAGGCCCTGGCTCCCAGTGTCTGCAGCGCGCCTCCTGGCAAGGACCACCGTGGACGAAGATATGGCAAACTTAATAAATTGGCCTTTCTGGAGACTCCTGGGGTGACATGTCGAGCAGGCCACTTCTTGCCAGCTGTCTCACGATGATCGCCATCGTATTGGCCAATCAGTTATCCCTGTCGTCGATGCAGAGCTGTCTTCCTTTGTTCTTCGGTGGTGTGTATTTTCCAGAAGCTGTGTCGGCCTCTGGGGCTTCAGAGTCCTGTTGAGCGCCCTCTCAGGTGCCTGGAGAGAGCTACACTGCCATTCGTCCTCTCCCCTGCAGTCTCCTGCTGAACCCTCTGTGCAGTGTCCTTGAGCCTTGATCCCACCGCTTCCACCAGATGAAAGGATTCAAATCACGCATTGTTCAGCAAAGGTGTCTTTATTTGATGACCCACAGGTAACGTCCCCGGTCATATGGCAGATAACACAATGCTTTAGCACTCCCTTCTCCTTTCTTGCTCTCCTCCTTTATCCCATGGTCTGCGTTCCTTGCCAGTCAATCATTTCTCTGGGCGTTGTCCCAGAAGATTACTCACTGACCAAGCATTTCTGAGTCTCCTATCTAATTTCTCCCCAGGGCTTTGCCCCAGGTGATGATTGACTGGCCAGCCCCTGCCTAGTCTCCAACTTATATATTCAAATATATATATTTGGTAATGGTCTAAGTGCAGGAAGAGGAACTATTTATCTTGCGGAAGTCAATCAACAAATACACCTTTACCGCTACATTTTCCACATTGCACCATTACAAGATATTCAATTTCATTTCACGGTATTTCACTTTTGTTCCAGGGTTAAACAAGTGCTGTCAGACCACAGTGTACTAGTTAGACATGGGCTGTCGTTAAATGCCTGCACACGTCATTATTTGTGACAGTAGCCAAAAGGGTGGAGTGATTTAAAGTAGGCTACAATGTAATTGAAAATGGCAGTCAGTATGATACAGTGCTTGCAGCTAATGCATACTAAGGATGAATTGGTCGACCTGAGTAAATATTCACGTTGACAGATAATTAACTCGAAAAAAAATATTACACAAACCTGTGAAATATTTATGAATTCGTTAACTCTCCTTAAACATTTAAATTGGAAAATGTAATTCAAAGACCTCGAGAAGAAACACTTTTGGACAGAAGTATTATTTGTGTTTTAAACACATGTAGTTTGTTGACATATGTCAACATGCAGCGTTTTGTTGACATGTTATGCTAGTTTTAGCGATTATTATTTAGATTTGGTTTTGTTATGGCTTTCATTTATTGTATTTATGGTATGTGTTTTTATGATATATTTGACATTTAAATTTGTTTTAATCACTAATTCACTCATATAATCTATCTGTTGACAACTTTCACAAGTTTGAATATTTAATCTTGATTCTCCCGTCACTTTGGCGGATGATGTGTTAAGCTTTCGCCGGCTTGAAAGTGTGGGTATATTTTACAGCTATCTCGCATGGGAGTCTGATCCTAGACGCACAAGCCTGGTTACAGATCTTGCGAGTGCAGTCATTGTCGGGGAAAGGGGTTTCAGCACCAGCCTTATCATGCTCTATTCCAGGGGTCCTCAAACGTTTTAAACAGGGGGCCAGTTCACTGTCCCTCAGACCGTTGGAGGGCCGGACTATAGTTAAAAAAAAACTATGAACAAATTCCTATGCACACTGCATATATCTTATTTTGAAGTGAAGAAACAAAACTGGAACAAATACAATATTTAAAATGAAGAACAAGTAAAGTTAAATCAACAAACTTGCCAGTATTTCAATGGGAACTATGGGCCTGCTTTTGGCTAATGAGATGGTCAATGTCCGGTTCCATATTTGTCACTGCTAGTCGTAACAAGTGATGCATGTGTGCATCCGTTAGTCTAGATTTGGTTGGAGATTTCAAACGTTTCATTCTGGAAAAAGTCTGTTCACAGACATAAGTGCTGCCAAAGATGGTTGCCATTTTGAGTGCATGGTTCCTGAGATGAGGATATGTCTCAGAGGGGAGAGATGCATAGAAATTATGAAGGCTGCTTGACTTGAATGCGTCTTTCAGAGAGTCACAATTCTGCAGTTCAGCCAGTTCCATTTGGTAAATTGTATCCACATTTTCAATGTCAATAGAAAATGGGTTACGGAAAAGCTGTATGTCCTGTTCATGGAGATGAAGCTCTTTAAATCTAAATGTAACTCCTTTTGCAATTTTTCCAGTGAATCCACACATGTTTTGTTTGGGAATTGCAACCAATGGTTTTTCCGCTAACAGATTTTGAGTTGTGGGGAGATGGCAGAAGTTTTCCTCCTTAACTTGTTTGATGAGGAGGCCTAATTTTACTTCAAATGCTTTGACATGTGATTGCATATCACAGAGGAGCTTCCCCTTTCCTTGAAGTTGCACATTGAAACTGTTGAGTAGCTCTGTTACATCTGTCAGAAAGGCAAGGTGCCATTTCCATTCTGCATCATTGAGCTCTGGTACTTCTTTGTTTATTGAAAGCAGAAAACTGTAATCTGTGGAAGTAAGTCATAGAAACGTTTCAAAACTCTCCCTCGACTCAGCCAACGGACTTCTGTGTGGTACAGAACATCTTCATAGTCAACATTTAGTTCAGACAGAAATTCCTGAAATTGTCTGTGGTTTAGTGCATGAGCTCTAATGAAGTTAACACAAGATACCACAATTTTCATAACAGAGTTCCACTTCAGTGATTTACTACACAGCGCTTGTTGGTGGATGAGGCAGTGTATGGCTATTGGATGAGAATGGTTATGTTTGTCCATCTCTTGGTTAATGCGAGCAATTACTCCTTTCTTAGACCCCACCATGCTAGGAGCACCATCAGTTGTCACACTGGCTAGTTTAGCCCAATTCAGCCCCAAACCATTCACAGTTTGGCAAACCTTTTCATAGATATCCTCTCCTGTAGTTGTTCCTTTGATGCTTTGCAGTGCAGCACGCTCTTCTGTGACTTCGAAATAGTCATTCGTCCCATGAATAAAAATTAGAAGTTGTGCAGAATCACGAACATCATTGCTTTCGTCGAGTGCCAAGGAAAAATAGGAAAGTTTTTGTTGTGGAGTTTTGCAAATGCTGATGCAAATTGTCTCCCATTTCTTCAATCCTCCGTGTAATTGTAGGTCCTGAAAGACTCACTCTACTAAATAAATCGGCCTTCTCTGGACACATCTCTTTGGCAACAGAAAGAAGGCATTCTTTAACAAATTCTCTCTCCACGAATGGTCTGCCAGTGCACGCTATTAGCTTGGCAACTTGAAAACTTGCTCGCAGTGATGACATATTTAGCTGCTTCTGCTTCACAAAAGTATTTTGCTGAGTTGTTAATGTATTTTTCAGTTTTAATATTTTATCTTTTCTCACTTCTCCGACCAAACAATCATATTTATCTGCATGTTGAGTTTCATAGTGTTGACGTAAATTGTATTCTTTGAACACAGACACTATATTCTGGCATATCAGACACACAGCTCTTTCCTTGTACTGCATGAAAAAGTAATCATAAGTCCACTGTTCTTTGAATATCCTATACTCCGAGTCAATTTTTCTCTTTCTTGACATCATTGTTTCCATGGGAGTCAAAATTGCTATTAGTAAAATACCAATATATATACAGCGCTACAAAAACAATATACCAGCAATAACTTTGCCCACACAGAGACATACAGACTGCACTGCCCATCAATGCAGTCTGATTGGGGGAACTCCGTTTTTACCCCAGGCTCACACTGGTGCGGGTGCCATTAAAAAGTTAATTACACCTGCAGTTTTGTTCACAGATCGCAGTATATCCCCAGCACACAGGAATATCACTGGGAGTGGAGCCGAGGGGCAAGTGAGGGAGCTGAGGGAGGGAGAGCCAGTCAAGCGCAGCCAGGGGAGGGCTGGCAGCCTTAGGCCTGGGGGGCAAGTCCAGTCAATTGGCCCATTGAACCATTCACCAGCGCAGCCCAATGAGTGCCCACCGCCGCAGCTCAATCAGTGCCCACCGCCGCAGCTCAATCAGTACTCACCAGCGCAGCCAAATCAGTGCTCGCCACCGCAGCCCAATCAGTGCCCACCACCGCAGCCCAATGAGTGCTCACCAGCGCAGCCCAATTAGTGCTCACAAGCGCAGCCCAATTAGTGACCATGGGCCGGATAAATGTCCTCGGCGGGCCGCATGTGGCCCGCGGGCCGAAGTTTGAGGACCCCTGCTCTATTCTCTCCCACAGAGAGCTCAAACGAACCACTCCTCAACAGCGGGCACAACGTACTGAGTTATTCGCCGTCATAATTAATCCCTTCTTTCTCGCTTAAGGCTGCCAATTATTAAACGCCAACAATAAACACTGTTTTGCTTATTTCACGCTACTATCATTTGCTCAAACATTATTAATCACGTTTCTGTTGTGTTAAGAGATAAAATCTGAAAATTAGCAGAACAAGTAGCTAAACTATTAATATATCCAAGGAATATATACGTTTCTCAGATGAAGAGGAGGAAGTTTCATATATTACACTTGGAAGATGTAAACTCTGGCCTTCGAAGTGTAACAGCGAGGGAATACACTTATAAAAAGTATCAAGCCTGTTCACCATTCCACGTTTGAATACATCAATAATGGAATGGTGCCTCCATTGTCATTTTCAAAAAGGGTGGTTAAACTACAGACCAATTGGCCTCCTATCACCCTGAATCTAAACTTCTCACGAAGATCATTGGGAGTAGAACTGTGCCACTTCTGGTGGCACAATTGCAGAAATGCCCAAATGTCTACACAAATAAATTCAATAATCATTTTCCTATACTGTCTTTTTGTTGGCCATTTCAGAACACTGGTGTGTGGAATATCCTTAAATTGTGAAGTCCCACGATCAAATAGAGTCACAGTCAGGGTCATTCATAAAACAAGGAATGGTTGTTTTAATTACAATCTTTTCCTTATAGACCACTATCCGTAGTTGTATAAAAGTCACAAAAAGACACCCATTTTTATTTTTTATTCAATTTACTATTTTTTGTTCCAGGTGTAATAAAGGTCGTTGAGGCGACTTCTGGAATCCAGTCTTTTAATCACTTTTCATTACAGCTCTCCTGCATGCTGCTGACCGGCAGCGTGAGAGGGACAGAGAGAGAGACGCGCAGCCACGTGGCAACCTGGAGCGCCGCTCTCGCGTGGCCTCCTACTCCATTCATTCCAGTTCTGACCCCGTGTTGTTCGTCTCCACCCCTATTTAATACCCGGGTCACGTGGTACATTTCCACCAATCCTGGTTAGCCTCTATGGAATCTTCCAGGCTCCCTCGTAGGCTCCCGGGACCACGCCCCTGACTCATCTCCCCATTATTCTTTGGTTCTTTCGGTAAAGTCACGTATAAAGATAAAATAATAAAATAAATTAAATACTAGCATACGACGTTTCGATTGCAACACAAGTGTAATGGGTTCGAATTAGGTGCACACACGCAGCTTGGAGGCAACACTATTTATTAAACGGTAAGTAACATAACGCTGTACATGAGGTGGTGACCACCTTCCTCAACTCACTAACACTCTGGAACGCGACACAGACTGGACCAGGCAGGCAACGGCCTGCCTGGCCCAGGACGACGACTCGGGACTTGACGACCGATGATGTCTTCACTTCGGAGTACAGTACAACAGCCTCGCTCTGCGTTCACACCACGCTTATATCTGCTTTGGCGTGGCTGGCTCCGCCCCGGCGTGGCTGGCTCTCTTCAGGCCACGCCTCCCTTCCCAGGACACGCCTCACTTCCCCCACCTCTGGGAAGGTCCGGATCCCTCCACCACGTGACCCCCCAGGCACCCCCTTGGGGCCCCCAGCCTTCGTACAGGCCGACACAGTGACCGTTCTATGTCACTACACAAGCAATCATCATCAGGTATAAATTAAATAGAAACACAAATCTAGTATACTTAGAAATGTAATGTAATACAACAGAGAGTCGGAAAACATAACAGTCAACACCCTATCTGGTTGATTACGTTCTTCCTGAGAATGGCCACAGCCCATTGGCTGTGGCCAAAGCCAGCAGAACCAATCCTCTACTTACAGCTGTCATCTTTCCATTACGTCAGGGCCACGCCCCTAGGCTTCCCCCCATTGGCTATAAACCAGGACTGGCAGAGCCAATCATCATGACGAGTTGTGATACGTCAGTGAGCTGGATATATCCTCACATTACACAGGTAAAGCCCACTGAGCTATATAGCTATTTTTCAAAAGCGACGTATCATGTGGAAATTTACAGCAGCCAAATACTATAAACGCGTGGAGCGAAAAACTGGAGGACCCAGAGAAAAATCCACATGACCATGGGCAGACAGACACGCAGACTCCAAATGTACAGCAAGCGTAAGGGTCGGGATCGAACACACGCCCTCCTGCAAACCAGGCGAAGTAGTTAACATCTCACCACAATTTACCTATATTGTGACCAGTGTCCAGTTGAGTGTGTGGCAGCAACTGACTGTCACACTGCCTAGCAACCCCTTGGCTGAGCTGGAACCCTGGCGAGCAACTGCACGAGAAGGAGCCACGCATGTTGACGCATCCCTGGCCGCAGCTGTGGGGGCTGACGCCCACCTCCCCGCTGCCCGTGAGTGGGCGAGGCTCAACGTCCACCCCCTCCACTCCCTCGTCCTCCTCGGCCGCTTCTCGTCGGGCCCCCGCCGATCGGGTGATCGTCCCCCTCGCGCCAGTGACCTCTCTGAGGGACATCGCTCACTGGCTGGCTCACCACCGCTTAGGGGTTATTACTACGCATGCGCCCTTATGGGCACTCTTTACCCCACAACACACACGTCCTCACTGGCGGCGTTCTACCTGCCCGCGCTGATTGCACAATATACCTGTGTGTGGGTTCGCGCTCTCCCTGCGGGCTGGAAGATAAGCCGTCGTGTCAACACGGCGAACGGCCACGGGTGGTTAGTGATTAATTCGCTGGCAGCCACAGAAGTTCTGCAGCTGTTCGGATATTTATTAATTAATCTGCGCTCGCGCGGTACCCACCCACTTATTTTTCTCTGCGCGATACACGCGCGTGTCTCGCCGTTAATACTGTGGTTCTCGCACGTACACGCATAGGCGCGGGCGACCGTTTATATTTGAATATGCGCGCGCGTCATACACACACTAATTCATATCACCCACACACGGCAGTGCGCCAATAGCTGTTCCACCACTGTTCACACGCACAACGCGTCAACCATCAATCTGTACGAAGGTTTTATTCCCGGCGCGAATAGTGAACCCCTGTTTATGGCCCCCAGCGAGCACCCTACAGGTAGCGCCTAGTCTCTTATTTCCCACCATTCGCGATGTGCGACTATCTTGGGCTAGGTCTAACGGGCGAACTGGGCTGAATTGACCAACTGAACGATCACTCACCTCACAGACACACTCACGGCGTCACACAAACACGGTGGGAGTTGGGGAGGACGCTGGACAGCAAACACTCTGCCTGGGCGAGGGTTCGCAGCTACACCCAGCAGGCGTCACGCAGACACTGAGGGTGGCTGGGATTCACCACGGATTGCAGGAGAACTCTGATCTAAATTCGCTCTCTCCCTCCCCTCTTATCCTCTCAGAGCCCGTTAATCCCCGGGTTACATGATGTTTCCTGCACGGCCAATCGAGCGCTTTACCTGCCGAGTTTTGAACGCTCTGGCCGTTACGAGGGAGGGCATCACGTCATCCTCCCCCCACCTTCCCCCCTTTACATTGACCCCGTATATGCGTTCCTCATCTCTGATTCACCAGTCATTCCCTGTGTCTCTCTCTTAAATAGCTCTTCCTAGGGCATCCAGGGATTTCCCCCCCACCCCACTGTTTGCACTGCCCATAGAGTGTTTGCCTTCGAGGCCCCAACTCCCGTGTTGTGTATGCTTCATCGCGGCCAGCCTGTAAAGCTCTATGCACCTCTACGACTTTTTAACATGATTTTAGGGGGGCCGCCATTTAATCCGGCCTGGGGGGGGGGGGGGGGGGGGTTGGCCAATCTCCTGGCAACGGGAAACCGAGGGACATTCCTGCTAGGGGCCCTTCGGATGAAAACCCGTGGTGCCAGGCACCCCCCCCCCCCATCGAGACCCTATGTGGCTGCGTGTGGGTGTTTAGTGGGGGTGTGCGTGCGTTTGTGTGGATGGCGGCGTTGGTGGAGTTGCTCCGTGGCCGTGGAAACACACTGCCACTAGAGCCCTGCACACACTCGTCGATGTCTGCAGAGTGAAGCGGACACAAAGGACATCAAACAATGCAAGACGTGCAGCCATTGGCATCTATGTACAAGCACTGCTTGTTAAGTCGATCCAATGCTTGACGAAGGCCCTTCCCACACCGTGTTGGTCAGGGGGTAGTTTCAGCTAACTTCACAAATTGGTCGCAAAAGCCTACGTGTTAAACAAACTTCACCAAGCTGCTCGGTGTAAGAGCGGCGAGCCCAGAACCGATTCAGGTATCACTCGCCACTGATGTTAGCCATGACCTAGATTGAACGCAGGTCACCGGGGTTTATGGCGCAATATGCTGCCACTTGCGCTAACGTTACACCACAATTGCAACTTCACATACGTATTGTGCATAAATGTCATGGTCAATTTGTTGTGAAGAAGAGATTTTACCATTGTATCACACAGCGGTTAAGCACTAATCATGCCTCTATTAGCAGCCTTCACCTTGGGGGTTGTAATGGTCAGCACAGTGGACTTACCATCCAAAGGTTGCCGGTTTGATCTCCTTGTATGGCATTTTAAAATAATAGTGTGAATTTCTTAGATTCCCCCGCCCCTGTTCACTCAGCAGTATATAAGGTTGTGCTAGTCGTTTGGGAGGTTGCTTGTGGTGGGGTAAAGTGTGGATACTCCTACCTCCTCCAAGAGGTCAAAGAGAGAGGCTCTCCAAAGCTCTCTCCAGTGGGGGGCCTTGCACCAGCAGTGGCGTGAGCAAGGAACTGCAGGAGCTGCACACGGGGTCACAGTTGGGGTTGATGTGTGTACATTCACTCAAAGATCAAATAAAACACCGATTTGCAGGCCATTGAACAAAGACGGTCACTGCATCGCGCACTGTCATATGCCCGACTGCGGAGGTCTGGAATGCTCTTCTGATATTAGGAAGCCATTGGAACGATGCACTTTTAAATCTAGATTGAAAACTCACTGCTTTTTAGTTTGTTGTCCTTCGCCCAAACCTCCGATTAGCACGGTCGGCTACATATGGTGTGAAAGAAGTTCAGCATTCATCCATATGTAGTGTCGTAGGTATCTTCTTCCTTCTCGAGGCTTGTGTGTGTGTGTAGGCGGAGACGAGGTAGTCACAGGGGGCACCAAACTCTTTATTATCTCTCCGTTCACGCCACCAACTATGGCCCCTTCTTTCTTTCTCTCACGACCACGCTGCCGTACGATCCAGCCCAGACATGACCCTGTCTGCGTTACACCGATGGCATCAACCGAGACAGCCAACTACCATCCGGCCGTACAATGATAGGGCAAAGGTGGCAGTAACGAAGGCGGCGACGACGACAACAACGACGAGACGAGTCCACTCCCAGAACTGGCAGCCCGGATCTCTCGCTCTCCGCTGCTTATATTCCCCTCGGCATGGCTTGGCTCTGCCCTAGCGGCGCCTCCCTTCTCAAACACACCAGAGGGTTCCAGGGGCCTCTCCATGGGGTCTACCGTGACCCTTGCCCCAGTTCCTCTGCCCTGCCGGCACACACACACACCGTGTATATGCTCAACGGCATGTGCGCTAAGCGTCTACCTGAAGTTTCAGCTGCTGTACAGCAGTCAGCGCTGTCACTACATGACCCCCCCCCCCTCCGTTAAAAAACAGCTGTCCCGGCTGTCAATACAGTAGCCACAACGGGTAGGCAGGCAGGGCAACCCCCTTACCTCGAGGAACACCCTTAACATCAACGAAAAGAAAAAAACTTCCCCACAATCCCGTTACAACCGCGGCGTCCCCCGCAAATCAACAACACATATAACTACCCCCAGGTGCGCCCCGATAAACAAAGCAACACTCACCCCAACGCGATGCCCTCGATCTCGTGAATTGTCAAACTCCCCCGCAGCACGGCGCCCCCATCCGCGAATCGGCGACACCTCACACACAGCCCCTCATCCACGAATAGGCAACAGCTCACACAGCGCGGCACCCCCCTGCAATTGACACACCTCTTCATTTACCCTTAACCCAGGCGCTTAGGCCCAACACCCCCTCTCCCTCGGATCCCTTCCCAGTGCAAAGGAGAGTCCCCCCATACCGGGACATATCTCGCTTGATCCGGTCCATGGGGCCGGTCACTCCCGTCTCAGCGAGGTCTTGCACCTCCGGAACCCAGAGGGCCAAGAGACAATGGAGACGGAGTCCTTGGCTCAAAGGGCGTGGCCCCTCGCAGCACCCGCTCGGATCCGGTCCGTGAGACATCACACTTGGCAGTCTCGGTAGGCCTCAGAAACCTGGGTCCGGCGGGGCTTGAGTTGACTTTGCCGGCGGGCCGGAGGGTGTGGGTGACTTCGCTGGTGGTCACTCGTCACTCCAACACTCTGCAGCGATGTGGCCCGATCGACCACACATGAAGCAATTGGGCGTGGGTCCGCAGGGCAGAAGGAGCTGCTCCCGACGTGGGTCCTCCTGCGGGTATGATCTTGCTTGCATCCCCTGGCCCCCCACCGCCGTCATCCTTTCTTCCATGCTCCATATCACGGCCTCCCACATTGTCCGCAGCTGCTTCTTCTCGAAGACCTGTATCTTCCGGGCCACCATTGAGGATGAAATTTCTGTGCCAATGGTGGAGGGCCGGGCAACCCTCAGCTTTCTTGCCAGCTCCTGCAACCTTTCGCCACGAGAAGGTCGAGCGCCCCCTCACCCAGAAGTGGGAATGCCTCCCGTGCCAGCGCCAGCAGCGCTGCCCGGAAGGCAGAGGGCGTTCCTCATATTCCATCCGCTCCCACTGGAGATATCTTGCGCGAGCCTCCCATGCCAGCTCAGGAGCAGCTTCTTGCAGCTCCGTCACTTTTCGCACCTCCTTCGTGTGCTCCTGCGCTCGCCTCAAAATGGTGCCCGCTGGTCCCGGGAGGTTCTCCAAAAACAAAATAGCGCCCACCATGTGCGCGGTCCCCCGTCCGGAGCCCCTTGTTCCCACATCAATGGAAGCTCCCACTTTGGTTTTCCCCACTCTCCTCTACGCCGTCCCCCGGGCACCGCGCCATGTGTCGGCCCGCGCTCCTCTCAACATGGCGGTCCTCCGCCATGCTGCTTGGTCGGCGTGTGATAGTTTTGATCGGAGTTTAACGTTGCCATACATAGCAGGCGTGACCAAAAAAATCTCCAAAATTCTAAACAAACATAAGATCCAAGTCCGATTCAGTACAGTACATAAAATCCGTGATCTAATTCCATCTGTGAAAGATGTTATTCCTGACTTACAATACCCTGGAGTCTACAAACTGAGTTGCAGCTGTGGTGATTGTTCATTGGAGTAATGAAACGTCATATCTCTGATCGTGTCCGCGAGCACAAGCCGGATCTGAAACACGGCAAAATTGAGTCTTCCGCCGTTGCCAATCATTGCTGCAACGCTGTGGGTTCCCATGAGATTGTCTTTTCCGAGACCAAGGTGCTCTGTAAACCTTCTGGCTACCATCAAAGGTTTGTACACGAAGCCATCCAGATATACAAACACAGACATAACTTCAACCGTGATGATGGGTACAAACTGAGTAATCATTGGAAAGATGTTATTAACCATGCAAAAAAGATTTAACTGCACATATTTGGACCATCTTATTTGACAGGTACTATTCTACTTTACCGAGTGTTGACATCCCCAGCGTTTAACAGCACTCTCCTCTCCTTTGTTGTATTTGGATTGTCAACCAACATCGAGTAAAATATCAACAAGATGCACCAACTGTTATCTTTTAGCCCTGCCCCCCCTAACACGTTCCACTCATTGGCTTCCACATTCAGATAACCCCCTCCCCCTTAAACTTGTATTTAAGAGCTTGACTCTTGGAATTTTGCCTCACTTGAGACAGTAAATCTAGCTGTGATGGTCCCACCTGATGACGGAGACTTGTGTTGCCTCCGAAACGTCGTGATTTATTATTTAATTTATATTATTATGTAAAAATTATTATTTATGTATTTATTACCTACGTGACTTTACCGAAAAACCTAAGAGTATGAATCCTTGCAGTCACGAAAGCTTCAAATCTAGAATTAACACCCATGTATATACTCAATGGCATGTGCGCTAAGTGTCTACCTGCAGTTGCAGCTGCTGTACAGCAGTCAGCGCTGTGTCACTACACATACATATGTAATGAGAGAGTGCCATCTATTGGTTGCTAAAGGGTAACTCGGTACAGGCACCATTATGTAACACCATCTGATCCTAAGAAGGGACAGGATCTGGGCCAAAGGTGATGGGCGGAGTTGGGAGAGATGCTTCGGGAACCATCGAGAAGATTCCATGAGAGGGCATGGCCAGAGGCGGTGCCTAGCCGCGCCCGAGGAAATATAAGCAGGAGCGGAGGAGGACTCTGGGTCGTTTTGGGGAGCCTTGGGTCCAAACTACATCACTGCTCGTCGTCTTCTCTCTTCACCGCCCGACCACGTGGCGGATCCCTAGCGGAGCTTGCCTCTCACCTCCGGCACGTCGCCAGTCAGCAGCAAGGCCGAGAGAGCAGGACGGACTTTGCCAGCGGACCGGAGATATGCGTCGTCTAAGGGCATTGCCATCCGGGAGAGAATATTCAGAGAGGGAAGGAGTGGGGTTTGTGCTATAATGCAGTTGGGAAATAAAGAAAGAAAGCACCGTCTACTCTAATCGTCTTGGAAGGCGTTTATTACATTGGCGTCAGAAGTGGTTCTTCAAATGAAGAAAATATCTCAAGAAGCAAAACCCACTTGTAGCCTCTTCCGACGACGATGTGGGGACCCAGGACCTGCCGACCCCGGGATCCGTGGTCCCGGTTACAGGATCCATGGCGCGTGAGGTTGCTGCGCAACATCTCCACCCCAGCGGGCCGAAGACGGCTGGAAGAGGTGGAGGAGCAGCTAGAATCGTTGCGGGCAGGGCTCCTTTAGTTGTTTTCTCTCGTCACGATGTCTACGGTGGCGTAGCGTTCACCTGATGCATCGCCGGGTTGTAGCGACCAAAGTTTCAAGGCTGGAGTTGCGGCGGGTTCTCCCGCAGCTGCGACGACCGCCATTACATGTGCTGAGAAGGGTGCGCAGCTGGACGCTGCCATTCAAACGGCGCAGCAAGGGCGCGGTCGGAGCCCGCTATTTTGGACGAGCCGCATGGTGTGCAAGGTGCGGGGGCCGCCACGGAAAGCGGACAAAGCGGAGCCAATCGCACCCGACGACTCCCGCAAGTTAAGGAATTCATCGCAGCTGGCGGCGACTGGAGCACCTTCACTTGGAGATACGAGGCGGCTTTCCGTTCAGTACACTGGATGGAGGATGCGGCGCTGGTTGCTCTGCCGACTGTTCTTGATGACGATGCTCTGGCTGTTTTCAGGTCCATCCCTCTGGAGAAGTCAATGCTACAGGGTGCGCATGCCGAGATGGCCGAGGTGTACGAGCCACCTTCCGACACGCGATAAAAATTTCTGCAATGTAGGCGAGGGAGTTCCAAGACATCTCTCGCATACTGCAGTGCGCTGATGGCATTGGCTGCGGCCACTTACCCTGACGTGAATCCGGAGGCCCTCGCCTCGCTTGTCATGGAATGCATGCTGCCTTTGGCTAGAGACATATGGGTGGTCTTACCTGCGTGTGGCCACAACATGCAAACATCCCGATGGGCAGCCCGATGTTTTCATGCTCGCGAAAGGCTGCAGCGATGGTCGCAGATGGCGGCATGGACGGGAGACCACAGTCGGGACGGGGACCCGAAGGGATGGTCGCCAAGTAAAGTCGTCGTGATTCCGCCGCTGCGGTTCCTCAATGGAATCAAAGACGGGGCGACACTGCACGTCGCCGATGAAATGAGGGACCACGTCAGCGCGAGGTCCGATGGGCACAGAGACCGCCCTTGGCCTGCTACCATTGTGGCCGACTGGGACACTTTGCGAGGGAATGCCAAAGTCGCCCTCCATCTCCGACTTCAGGTTGCTGCTCCGGCGCCTGCTGCCCCACTAACAACTCAACCACCACCCCCACAGGCGAAGCATCTCATGACTTGGGGGCCGTTCGTTCACAGCACGGGTCGCATGTTCACACTGTGCAACCGGGTCCGGTTGCACAGGGATGGTCTAGATCGATAACACAATGGAAAAAATTGGCATGCCGCGTGGTCGCGGCGGCTGCGGGGTCCTCGGCGGTGTCGGGTTCAGTACAAGGGATGGAGGTACATGTCCTGGTGGACACGGGGGCATCTGCTACCATTATTTTGGACATTATTTTTCAATTGCTATTGATCCCTGCTACTCTAATTCGTCCGGTCATTGACGCCTGTGTCGCGGCGAATGGGGGTAGCATGGGCATCATTGGGGAGGTGGATGCCCGCATTGAAATTGGTGAGGTAGCCATATTGGAACCTGTTCTAATTTCGAGGTCTTTGGCGTTACCCCTCTTATTGGGTACTGATTTTCTCAGAAGGATGCCCATTAAAATTCTGGTGGATCAGGGTTGCTTGGAAATGCCCTCGGGTCACAAGTTATTCTTCTTGCCGTCACCAAAATTGCGTTCGTCGGCGAGTATTGCGCTACAAGCCTCGTTGATGTCACAGACGATATCCCGCCAGGAAGACAAATGCTCGTGCCGTATCGATTCGATGGCTGGGGTCCTTCTGACCCCGTCGAACACAGCGACCTGGGGTCTGGTGCTCGTCGGTGCACAGATGATCCTTCGCTCCGAACAGGCCCCGTTCTTGCAAGTGCTTAATGGGGACCCAGATGCCGTTGTAGTTCCAGCCGGTATGGTGTTGGCTCATGCCACCACCACGTTTTCGGACCGCGATGAGGTTGAACCGCGACATGTTGTGGGACGGCTCATCCTTGTGATATTGCGGATGTCTTCAGTAAGAGTGAATTTGATCTTGGTCGCACATCCCTGTTGTCTCATCATATTGACACGGGTGAGGCCAGCCCTATTCATCAAAACTTGCATCGGTTGAGCCCTGTTGAAAAGGAACGTGTGCAACGGACGGTCAATGACATTCTGACCGCCGATATTATTTCCCCATTGAATAGCCCTTGGGGAGCGCTCATCGTGCTTGTAAAAAATAAAGACGGTGGTCCTAAATTTTCTGTTGATTTCCGCAAGTTAAACAAAGTTTCAGTGGCCGACGCATATCCCCTCCCGTTCATGGACGACTCCCTGGATGCTTTGTCTGGGGCGCGGTATTTTTCCACTCTCGATCTGTCTTTGGGGTTTTGGCAACTAACCCCTTAACGACTCGTCCAAACCGAAAACCGCGTTCCACACGCCCCAGGGACTCTTTCAGTTCAGCATTTATTTTTACCTCATACATTAGCAGCATGATCGTTCTTAAAAAAAGGACAATTTCCCAATTGCAAGTGAATGGGATCAATGTTTATTTTTAATAGAATGCAAAGTGCACATAGTATCATCATTAAATAACAATTAAAGTTATTCAAATTAACATTAATGTAAAAAACACGGTTTGAGTGTATTGTTGCTTGGTTATTCGTGAACTCTTCGTATCGCCAGTGCCTGGAAAACTTGTGCATTCATGCAATCATTAATTTGCATCGTTATTAAATTCAGAGATGCAAAGCTGCGTATATACGCTTCTGTGATATCACTCGGACGAGGGGGGCCGTTAGTCTCAGGGGTTGAGAGGATGGCTCAACATCGCTCGGTGACAACGGAAGCTCACGATGTGCCGTGGCATCACCACCGATGTTTGTGTACAGGCACTCCTGAAATTCAGTGGGAGTGGTAAACGGAGAGGCGCTGACAGGTGAGAGGAAGGGCTGAGGGTGAAATTTAGGGGGTAACGTGAGTCAACGTGGGATGTGTGAAAAGAATCGGAGAGAGAGAGCGGCTAAAGTTCGTGGGGAATCATAGAGCAGGAGGAGTTTGTGGGGAATCATAGAGCAGGAGGAGTAATACTGGACCACAAGAGTGAGGGCACGGGTTGCTTGGAAGGGCTGTAATGGGTTGGGGAGTGTGATAAGTCAGCTGTAACAGATGAAAGGAAGGTCAATGTGCATGAACTTACGAGTGTACACAATATTCCATGTTACGTTCTTGATTAACCGCCTGTGGTGTGAGATAAACAGTGTTCTGTACGGGCCAGGCAGGAATGTGCTACAGAGTTTATAGCAGTCGGGATTGGATAGTTTCTGCATGTTAAGGCTAATATGAGTATAATCTGCGTAAGTATAAAATTATACGTAGGCTTTCACGACCAATATTATTCATAATCAACGTTTTTGGGTTTAGATCGCGTTATTTATAAATGTGTCGTAACCCTCCACCACCCGACACGGCCAATCAGTAAAAAAGTGTCACGCTGACAAAAGACAAATAGTTCACTGCTATAGCCCACCGGTGAGTTGAAGCGTGAAACCACAACATTTACAGAATGGCGAATTGCCCGATGATGCTGGATGCAATTGCCAGCTAAACGTCGTACTCAAAAATAGTAAATGTTGTGGTTTCACGCTTCAACACACCAGTGGGCTAAAGCAGTGAACTATTTGTCTTTTGTCAACGTGACACTTTTTTACTGATTGGCCGTGTCGGGTGGTGGAGGGTTACGACACATTTATAAATAACGCGATCTAAACCCAAAAACGTTGATTATGAGTATAAAATTATGTTTGTAAGTTAGAGTAATTTTGGGTGTTACGATTGTCGTTTATTAATCAATAGTTACCATCATCTTCATCGCCACCATTATCTTCATCATTATCTTTTTTTTCAACATCGTTTTTAAGGAGCGCAAAAGCTGTCTTTGGGTTATTGCGACTATAATTGTGTGCTCCGGTAAAGGACACAGAGCAACTATTACACAGACATGTGAGCGTGGGTGTGTGTCCACGTGTGCGAGTCGGAACAGAGCTTGACTGGTCAGCTCGGTCTTGTTGGTAGAGCGTGCGTGATGATGTCATGATGATGTCTTAGTGATGTCATGAGGCTCGGCTCTGTTTTTCCTCAGGCCCTCCCCCTGGTTACTGATTGGCTGCGGTAGAATGAGGCTCCAACACACTGCACGTGGTGATTCGAACCAAAACACTGCCACGTGAATTAAGCGGGAATACATTTTGTGGAATTACAAGTATGTGGCAAAAAATAACGTAAATCAGGCCTGCTGTCTTTAACTTACATAATTTATATACATTCTTACATTAATGAGTGCACTATTGATCTGCTAACATTCATATTATGTATTCACAATAATGACCTATTACAGGTCTCCTTTGCATTACGCGGGTTCAGTTTGTGTAATTTTGCGTTTATGCGGCGAATCTATATGTACCCAAAATTTGCCTAGCAGTATAATATGCGGTTTTTATTAACTCATATGCAGCTATGTGGTCGGACGTGGGACAAAATTGTGCGTGTACCGTGTGCGCTACTCGGCAGGCAGCTGTCTTCTCGTGCGGTTTCGCTTTGTTCTACCTTTTTTTGGAATGCATCTACTACCGCATAAAAGGAGGGAAACCTGTACTCTTGAACTTAATACAGGTAGGAACAACAGTTCCACACTGCCCACCAGGGGTTATTTGTCTGTCGTGCATAGCCCCTCCCAAACATGTACGCTTCCGGATTGGTTGAAGTGCGTCATGTGACCACGAGCTTTCTGTCGTGCATGAATGTGCTGTCCAACCAAGTTCCTACTTGCCCACTCCGAAGGAACGTGTTAAGATTGTCTCCGACCGAGAAATTATTGCATGGTTGATCTGATTCAGCATCGAACCGATATTTCACCTCCAGTGACTTTCTATTGTTTTTGGCAGACAATTGTGTTTCACCAAATATCTTTAAAAAAACATTATAGTTCTGCGTTCACAATTATGTTTTAATACAAATGTAACATCTTTTTCCTGCTAACATCACATATTAAGCTATATAATGTTGACACAATACTGCAAGAGATAAGTCATAAGTTAGACATACAGCAAGCTGAACTGACATTAAACTTTAAGTCAGTCACGTGGTTCATGGTTTAAAGGGCGCAGCGTCTGCTTACCGATAGGGATAAATAAGGTTTTGTTTTGTTCCATCTACAAATCAGAAAGGCAATTGTAGTTAATGTTAAACGTTTATTTTAATTAAAAACACAATCACTATACAGAAGAAAAAACAAAATTAACAGCTGTCAGAGGTCTTCCCCAACATCATGCAGCAAAGAGATAGGTCCATTTATGATGAAACTCAAAATGCCCCTTTTCTTTTTTTAATTAGTATGGCTATGGTTTGTATAACTGTACAACTAGACTTGAAATTTGCAGCTGAGTGAAACTAAATTGTCTTGTATACTCTTCATTTGTGTAAAACTGTCTCCATATTTGCAAAAAAATAGTTGATGTTATCTTCATATAAGTTAATGCCAAAGAACTGATTGTAAAACTATGATAGTGAATTTCAGGTCTTAAATTACTACATCATTCCCTCTTTATATGCGTAATTATTCACGAGCGTATTCATCTAGATAGATGATGCTCACTACAAGAGTCTTTTTAAACATGTACTAATTTAATGCCAGTTTTGCTTGCTGTAATAATATTAATTTAATCACTGCCACTTCATGTCACCACTTTAAATTTTAATCCAAAATGTAGGTATCATATACGTTTAAGGTTCCTTTCAAAAGTTTAACATTTAGGGTTTACATTGTAATTGTTTTAGACATTACACCGCATTGTTTACAACTGCTTTGCAGGAAAAGGGAATACACATGCACACAAAACATCATTTAGTGTGTTCAACTATCAAGGCTTCACAATGCAGTACAAAGAGTGGGCTCCAAACAGGAAATGAGACGTTATTTTATGTGTTTCAGCTCATAAAAAATATTCTGGTTTACAGAAGCATGCTTTGAATACAGAATTTGCAGGGCACGATAACAAACAAAAACTTAGCTGATACATTGAGTCAGATTTTATTTATTATTAATACAACATCTGGGGATCTCTGCAACAGGAGCGCGCGCGCACATGGGGGAATCGTCACCGCATTCACGGTGACGTCCCTTGCTTCCCATTTTGACTCGCCTTGTTATAACAAAAATAATTAAACAACAAATAAACAAAACTCACTTGGAACCCAATTCATGAACAGCGGCATGCCACCGGGAGAGTGGTTCATCGAGAGCTGGCAGCTGAACGTTTGTCAAACATGGGGTGAATGTGACCAATCGAGGGTGGGTAGCTAGAGGCAGAGGGAGGTTGCCATAGCTAGTTGTGGGATACAAATTGATAAGTACCGCATGTAATTAAAAGAAAATACACGAATCACTATTTTGCATGTCCAAATGTTTTGCCCATTCGGCAGATATGAATTACTAAACATACATGCAAGTGTTGATGTCACTATCATAAGCGTTGTTCACGTTGAATCACTAAAATGTAAAACGTGACCAAGAAGTTACTGAAATGTTCCCATGATAGGTGAATTCAAAGCACATTCTGTCAACACCTTGGGACAAGGAAATGTTCATCAGTGCCTCCCAGTACTATGTGTGTGCACGTGAAAGATCGGAATTTTTGTTGCGCAAAGCTTATACATTTATGCTCTGTTCAAAATCACTGTAGCCCATCCTGTCCACATTTCATACATTGTCACCTTAGTTTAGGATTGTAATATGTTTTCCACCACACTCTGTGGTTTGAGCAATGATTTATCAATCAGTGAACAGCGGTGCATCAACAAGTGGGCTTTGCAGGATATTAATAGACATCATCCGGTAACGTGTAGAGACATGCATCCACAGTAATATCCTTGACCAGCATCAGGGAATAATGTGTCATTGAGAAAACAACAACCAAAGTTGCAAAAGGAGGAACTGGGTGAAAATAACATTTGTAGAAAATGACTTAACTTCTCTTTGTCGTGCACTGCTTTGTTCTAATATTCTCTCTTTTTCAATAAAAAGATTTTAATCCGCATGCAAAAGCTCCTATGGGATATGATACAATACTGCTTTGCTTTTGTGAAACTTATTTTCTTTTTTGAATGCAATCACCTGTTTGGAGTGACAGAATATATAGCGGAATAGCATTACCAAGTGGTATTTTAATAAAAGCCCTATGAAGGATTTATAAGATTGGGATGCCAATGTGGCTGTCATTGGTCGACAAGAAGAAACTACTAAATTATTCCCGCTCCCTCAACCTCCAACTCCCTGCTTCATACATCCATGTGTACTCCCAAAGGGGTGTGGGGAATCTGTGCTCTGGAGTTCCCGAGCTAACACCCGACTCCAGGGTACACCACCAGCCTGCTATGTGCTGAGTGTCAGGAGAAAGCCAAGGATTAGCAGGAGGCGTTGGCAGGAAAGAAAGGGAGCCCGGTTGCCGGGGAGGTCCTCCAGTGCAGCTGTCCACAGCAGAACAAGGAGGCAAGCAGGGAAGGAAGAAGAAAAGGACAGAAATATGGGGGGAGGGCAGAGGTGGAAGGACAGGGTAGGTGAATAGGGAAGACAACATTTGGACACAATTAATCATCATCATCGGAAATGCAATAGTGAGCTACACAGAGCCAACCGATAAACATGGGTATTCAATAGAAATCCCGCGCGGTCACCGCCAAGCTGGCGACCGGGCAACTTCTTAATAAGGCCACCAAGCGGCAATTTTGCCGAGAGTTCTTGTGCAAAATAGTTTGTCACGCTCATATTTGTCTGGGACGGTAATGAATAGCCAGCGCTGTAGGATGCACTCCCGCTAAGGTAGACTAGACAAGGACAGTCGGGGGGTGTGCCCAATGAGAGTCTGCACCCACAAGATTCACATGCGCAGCCCACGCCTCGCCCTGCCAATACAGTAAGTTCTGACAGCCCCGAGTGGGAAGAAAAATAGTTGGGCGTGTCGGCGAGACGTGTATGGGCTATGTGCACGACACGACTGCCTCATGCACATAACTAAACCCCCGTGGCACTGCACAAACCGTGCAAGCACAATGCAGCCAAGGGGTCAGAGAGGTCAAAAACCTGCAGGTTTTGTCTCTTTTACCGCGTCACCCGCGTAAGGAGTGTCCATCCTGCCCGCTGTGTGATTGGCAGACGCTGATAAGTGTCATTGATAAACGAGTCGTCGGACGGATTTCTCGGCAGAGATGTGACTGTGACTGTCCTCTGTGGTGGTACTGCACCCAAAGTCATTCGCCTAAGTTAGAGTAAGCGACGATTTATATTGGCGTAAACATTTTATTTTGGCTTGTCATTGCAAATTATATCAAAGTATTATGTATACGTTGATAACTTTGGAATTTATTGCAAATATTTATTTAGGATAACGCAGGGTTTGGCTACACATTGTAATCTTAATTTGATATCATTCACACCTGGGCATGGACTGAGTTCTCAAAGAAAGAGTATCTTTTCAATTCTACACAGACCATAGCTGGACAATCAACCTTCAATTACTTGAGCTGCAAAAAACATCAATCAGCATAGCAGATGACATTTGCAACACTAAAACCTACAGATATTTCAATAATCACCAGCATCGTGACCTTCATAACCAGGTGGGAATTCATAAGACAATACGCCTCTTGGGTAAGTGAAGTAAAATATATTTCAGTGCACTAAAAACAAACTGCAACCATTAAACTAGTTATGAATTATGAAGCAGGAAAACATCCCCGTGCTGTGCTCGCCATGAGGATTGTTTGACCATACTTCACCACTCTGGTCACAGGGGGTTCAGATATCAACACTGATATTAGCCGTGCCCTGGCATTGAACACAGGCCACCTTGTTCATAGCAGAGTGCACTAACCACTATGCCACCCCTCTCCCCTTTTCATACCGTATGCAAACATAAAGATGCAGTTTTGATTTAAAGCTTTCGTGACTGCAGGGATTCATATTTTTAGGTTTTTTCGGTAAAGTCACGTAGGTAAAAAAATTAAATTAAAATTAATAAAAGTAAAATAAAATAATAATAAAAAATCACGATGTTTCGGAGGCAACACAAGCTTCCGTCTTCAGGTGGAACCGTCACAGCCACGACAGCTGTGTCAAGTAAATGAGAGATTACAAGAGCTACCACTCCGTATATATAATGGTTGAGGGAGGAAGGGCCCGGAAAGGCACGCTTTTTATTAATATGGTAAGGTGAGGCTTAAGACTAAGAATAGACTGCATAACAAAAGACTGAGCCTTCGTGGCTGTGACGGTTCCACCTGAAGACGGAAGCTTGTGTTGCCTCCGAAACGTCGTGATTTTTTTATTTATTTTATTTTACTTTTATTCATTTTAATTTCAATTTTTTACCTACGTGACTTTACCGAAAAAACCTAAGAATATGAACCCTTACAAGAAGTTCTATCTCCGCGTGGTTCTACGATGCAACAACTGGTGCCAGAAGTGACTGCAAATCTTCGTCGCCATGTCAAAGTCGGCTACGAAGCATAAGAACCCACCTGTTGTGAGATTGGATGATGAAGACAGTACGGAAGAGGTCCCTGCAATGTCCCCGGAGTCCGGGGCCCCAGAGATGGGCCCTGTGGAGCCCGGCCAACCCGTGCAGGAGGTGGCGGCCGCGGTCTGCCACTCACCACCGTAGGAGAGCTGGTGACTCCTGACCAGCCAGTTCGGCCAGCTGCTGCAGTTGGCTGCACGTCTCGTCTCCCTGATGTCAGAGGTGGGAGCTCAGCCGTGTGCGCCCGTCACTTTTTTGGAGCGAGATCAGGCGCTTTCCGCCGTTTCTCCTCCTGCCACGTTCGAATTTGGCGCCGTTTTCTCAACGGACGTGACGCAGCAATCGGCCGCCATCTTGCCCCCGGGTGCGCTGCAGTAACTGGGCGCCATTTTGAATGCGACGCAGCAACCGGGCGCCATTTTTTCCCAAGATGCGACACAGCAACCTGGCGCCATTTTGAATGCAAAGCAACTATCGGGCGCCATTTTCTCACAAGATGTGACACAGCAACCGGGCGCCATTGCCTCTGCTGCAGCGATGCCGCCGTGTGCATCCTCAGGAGTGCCCATGCCATTCTTCAGCTCCGGCTCTTTCAAACTTCGTCGCCTGCTGCCTGTTCATGCATTCATCGCAGCTGGCAGAGACTGGACGTCCTTTCAAGGCTGGTTTGATGCGGCTTACGCCTCGGTCTGTTGGCCAATGGACGAGGCCCTCAAGGTACTCCCGACGGCATAAGATGATGATTCCCTAGCCACATTTAATTAGATTCCGCCTGCGGACAAGACGACGCTCACAATGGCGTATGCCCAAATGGCTGCTATTTTTGAGCCGCCCTCCAGCGCACGCCAGAAGTTCTTGCTGCGGAAGCGAGGGGAGGCCGAGACGCCTCTCGCCTTCTGCAGCTCCTTGTTGGTGCTGGGTCGGGCGGCCTACCCCAATATGGATGGTGCGGCGCTCGACTCATTGGCTTTGGAGCGTCTGCTCTCCCTCGCGCGGGAGCTCGGTGTAGTTTTGGCTATAGGGAAGGAGGCAGACATCTCTTCCCTTAAAGTGGCGCAGGGGGATCCAAGCATACCTCTGCCTGCGCCAGTGGCTTGGTGTGGCAGCGTGTGCAGGGGACCCGGGTCCAGCGAAGGCTGGCACGCTGCAGGACGAGAATCATCTTGCCACCTTCGCTGCACGCGACCAACGCTGGAGAGGCGCCAGGGGCCGCCGGCCGGAGCAGCGATGGCGGGCGAGGACTTCTCTCTCGCAGGGGTTGGCGTCCACCATCTGCTTCCGCTGTGGCCAGCCTGGCCACATTGCGATGGGCTGCTGCAACGCTCCTCAGGCCTTCGGTGGGACCTCGTCTCCCTCTGCCTCCACATCGGCATCGTCATCTGGGCCTCAGGCAAGTCGTGGCGCATCAGCCACTCGGCTGCTCCTCCCATCTCACACATCTAGCGGGGATAGGGTTCATGATCATCGGGGCACCACAAAAGTTCTGAAATGCTTGATGTTCACTCGCTATCGGTCTCCGGGTGGCCTATGTGGGTCTATCAATGGGCTGCGCTTGCGCATCGGGTTGTGGTGGCCGCGGCGGGTTCCTCCGTGGTTGCTGGTTATGTCCAAGGGGTGGAAGTCAGAATTTTGGTGGACATGGGTGCGTCGGCCACCATTATATAGGAATGCATTTTCAGGTTGTTGCCACACAGCGTTGGTCGATTGAGGCCTGTACAAGGGGTTTGCGTTTCCGCAAATGGAGGTAGTTGAGGTATATTGGGTCACATTGTTGCCTCCATTAGAATTGGTGATATTGAATTGGAAGGCCCCGTCTTAGTCTCAAAGGCGTTTGCAGTGCCATGCCTTTTGGGCACAGATTTTTTGGCCAAAATGCCCATGAAAATATTGATCGACCAGGGTTGTGTGGAGATGCCATCAGGCCATCGCTTGAACTTTTTGCGTTCCCTCACCTTGTTGACTCCTCTTGCTGCCAGCGTACGAGTTTTGGCTAGCGATTCCATGAACATTCCACCTGGGTCCCAAATATTGAAACCCCTGAGGTTACGCAAACCCCTGAAATTCCATACGCCAGAGGCGGGCGTCCTCTTAACTCCCTCTAACTACTTTTCGCGGACATCCTGTTTGGTGGGTGCCCTGACGGTCGTGTCGAAGGACCAGGAGTCCTTTATACTAATTCTAAACGCGGGTCCTTTGCATGTAATTGTTCCGGCCGGCACCGTTTTGGTGCACGCGACCTCAGCTCTCCCACCGGACAACGCCATGCCAGTTGAGAGGGTTGTGGCTAGGTCTCCCTCGGGAGGAATGGTCTCACTTGCAGATGGAGGACACCTCTCTGCTAAAGCTGCGACGCCGTGTTAAGTTGAACGGTCGTTTTTCCTCTCCGCTAAACGGCCCGGCCATTGCCCTGCATGACCACCTACTTATGTGCTGTGACACGGAGCTGGAGAGGTATTGTGTGGTGGTGCCCACTGTCCTACGAGGGAAACTAACTTGTGTAGTTCACGAGAAGTTGATGCACCTTGGGTTCCACAAGACCTTGTTAACCCTTAAGCGGGATTATTACTGGCCGGGCGTGGAAAGGGACATGGCACTACTTGTGAGTGGCTGCCACGATTGTGCATGGCGGATGGCCCCAGTTGTGCGTGTTCGGCCCCTGCTACAGTCCATCCAGGTTTCCCGTGTGAATGAACTTGTGGCCCTCGACATTTTGGGCCCATTTCAAACCTCCCAACGGGGCCACGAGTATATTTTGGTCGGGGTCGAATACCTCACATGTTGGCCCATGGCGTGGCCCTCGTCTATCACCGATGCCTTTTTTCATGGGTATGTTTTAGATAAGAGTGCCCCTGAGCAACTGTTAACCGATCAGGGTCGGACATTTTCTTCCTGGTTGCTCAAGGAGGTCTGTGACCTCCTCGGCACCAAGAAAATCCGGACCTTGCCCTACCACCCTCAAACTGACGGGATAGTGGAGCGGTTGAATCGCACCCTCACATCCATGCTGTGCCACCACGTGACCGCGTCTCAGTCGGACTGGGACCTGTTTATTCCAGGTGTCCTTGCCGCGTACAGGTTGGCCCCTCACTCCTCAACAGGGTTTTCACCCTTTGACCTAATGTACAGGAGGGAACCAGAGCCCCCGATGCACGTGCAAATGGCACCAGGGCCGCTTCAATGAAGGTCACGCTCGACAGGCTGCGTGAAGCACGACAAGTAGCCGTGGACAATTCGGCCAGCCGACAAGCGGCTAACGAACGCTTACAAAAGCATCAGGGTTCTGGGCTTCCATGGGTGAAACAGGAGAAGGCGTGGCTACATTGCCCCCAGGTGCCCATTGAAATGTCCCCAAAATTACATCGCCCTTGGCAGGGTCCCGTTGAGGTCATGGAGGTCCGCCGGCCACCTCCCCTATTTTCTTGACGAAGGGGGGGGGGGGTGATGTAGAGGAGTAGTGTGATGACGTCATGTCATGGGTGCTGTAAGGGGACAACTTCGGGAACAGGGGCAGGTCCGAGTGAAGGGAAGGATCCGTCCAAGGGGTAATTAAGGGGGACCCCATGACGAAGGCGGGGTCGTTGTGAGAGCCCGGAGTGTGGATTGGCTGCAGGAGGTCTCTCCCGCTCATGATCAGATGGTGTTGGCTGAACCCCCATCCGGAGTCGACGAGTGGGAGAGTCGAAGAAATAGCCGTGAGTAGGGCTCCAAGAAGTCTGTGAGAATCGGCTGAGAGTGAGTGGCGTCCTCTCCTCGGCCGGGTGGTGTTGGATGAACAATCAGTCCCGGCCCGAGTGAGAGAGCCCAAGGGATAGCCGAGGTTAGGACGAGTAGAGCTCGGGGGCCCATGGAAAGGACCGAGTATAGAGAACACCTACCCCTGGTGTGAGCCTGAGTGTTTAAACAGTGTTATTAAACGGCTAAAGCCCTTACAAGAACTTCCGTCTCCGCGTGGTTCTACGACACAACCTATGTAAACATTTAATTTATATATATTATTACTATGCCACTCCTCATTTTTATTGTTGCTATATCAGAAAATAAAAATGACAGCATATTCTGAAAAAAAATTCTTACAATAAAAGATCAGCATTCAGTGACATAAATGTCCCTTTTTTGGTCTGCTGCATATTATGCTTTAATTAAGTGCTGCTGCAAATGGGAATTAAATTACCCATACCCTACCACACACTGCAAATGTGTACTTGTTCCTGACAAGTTTTCTGCAACGGAGAGCTAAAATATTTCATGAAGGCTGCTCAGCCTAAGTGTAGGTTGGGAAACGTGCCAGCACAATGACAGTGAAAGGTACAAAAATATAATATTAGCAAATGCTAAAATTAAATTCCATAAAACGTTGGAATTTTTCAAACATGTGATAAACAATTCTACTTGCATATGATCAAGTATTTCTGGGGTGAAGCAAGATGTTTCTTTTCAGCTTCCTAAAAAATGAATACCATGTCTGCATTTAAAAAAAAATTATATAACATTCTTGGAAGTAATACAAAAGCTTTGTGTTTCATGTTTTTAGAAACTCAAAATGTCAGGAGTGATTGAAAAGGTTGTGACCTACCATAAAAAAGCAGTACTACAGCTAAATGTATACGTTCCATTAAGAATGTCAGTTTAAACATTTCCAAATATTAAAGTCATTGATCGGCTGTCAATTTTACAGGTATTTAATGTCACCTTGTGCATTAACTTGGACTAGCAGTGAAAAAAATCGAACAACCCGATACAATCCAAAGTGTATCTTCAAAATTTTGATCCAGAAGCTCAAGTATAGAGGATTCCATTGAACGACAATGGGGATCACCAGGACAACTTTGTAAGTCTATAAGTTATACAATATTTAAAATGTTAATACATGATCCAACAATAAAGTAAATGTGATGCCTTATTCTTGTGATGCCATCTTTACAATACAGAATGAACACTGACATCTAAAGTGCATTAAAGATCTAGAAACTCACTGTCACTAGCATTACATTTGCTAAATTATGTAAAATAAATCTGAAAAGGATACAACTTCCATGTAAGCTGAGTGTTATTCCAAACACCAGTTCACACACTCTCGTCCAAGGCTCTTGCACGTGGGGAATGTAAATGTGAATTTGAAATGAACTAAAACGACAACTCTGACCCCATGGGTGGTATTGCTCCCATGATAGGTTCGTCGTATACCCTGAGCCATGGCACCCTCGTGTGAGAGTGCTTCTATGTCAATTTTGTTTCTATTCTGTTTTTATTTTCCGAGGTTAATGCCCGCTGAGCTATGTAGCTCTTTTTCAGGAGCAACCTGGCCACAAATGAAAGCTCAACAAAGTGGCTTTATCACGTAGACATTTATAGCAGCAGTCTAAATACTTTACACGCACGTTTCTAAAAGTGGAGCGAAAACCCGAAGGACCTGCATATTCACATGAGTTAATCAGTGAGCTAACGAGGCATGATTAGAATCCAAACAAAATCTGCCTCTCCGTAACTTCACACAGCCGGACAATAGGTTCTCACCTCCTGGTGTGATGTCACACCATGAGTACTCGGAACCCGATCACCCCTTGTGAGACGGCACGCTCTGATTGACTGGAGGATGACCGATGACCAAACCGAGCGTGGCGGCACCGCTCACCCCCATTATTAGTGATGATGCCGAGATGAGTTTAAAACGTATTAACGCAAGCCTGTTATCAGTATGTATCGCAATTGGTATTCGTAACGGTTTACACGAATGCAGTTTTGTGTCTACGGCATGAGGAGTTGGTGGTTTGCTGGTTGTGTTTGTATTACGCGCGAATTTCCACTTCTGTGACCTTACAGTCGCAGATATCATTTTTTTACTGGAATGTCCCACTGGATTTAGCCGACGGGAAAATGTTTAATCGTTTCCATAGGCCACGATTCCATGTCTCTACTGCACCAATTCAAATCTGTAAATGACTAACGAGAAAACTCATCACTACAGAATAATGAGTGCAGGCTCGAAACAAACAATTGCTACAATAACACATAGAGGTGTACATTGCATGTACACAAGTTTTATCTTTGCGTTGGTGGTCTAAACGATGAAAAAAGGGCCAAACATTCAGTTATTTTGAGCTGGTAGTCTGGACAATGCTGAGAGTCATTGCACATGCAATGCACACTATACTTGATATAACAATATGAGGACTTCTTAACGTGTAATCTATTTAAGGGGCAGCGGTTGGTTAACAGTGCTAAGAGCCAGACCCCACGTAAGTTCGACAATTCTCAAGTCTCTTGATGTAACACAAGTGACCGAGTGACATTTAAACGGATCCTGGGCCTAACCCTTCACCACTGAAGTCTGTTCATACACTTCCCCCACCCCCGATGACCTCCGGCACACCGTGGGGAGCTCTCTGTGCAGCAGTAGATTGACAAATGGCCATGAATGATAATATAATTTGTCTTGTACCATATTGGAGTAGAAACTGCAGTACGTCTGCTAATCAGATCATCAAGGTTGTATGTTAACATCCGTGTATTGTTCTCTTTGTGCATTCAAGGTAAAGTTCGTACCTGTTACGCGATTATATGAATTATCTGCATGAACCAGGCTCGCGGTGGTTTGTGTAATTTTGTGTTTATCTATACGGACAGCAGGTGTGGCCAGATAAGGATAACTAATACTGGATTCTAGTAAATGAACCAAACGGACTGGCTGTGTGTAATGGGATTCTAGTATTTAACACGGTGGGTGAAGACTCAAAACACCTTATGTCTGCTACTCATATGGCATTTCACTTCAAATTAAGCTGAAATAATTAGTGTGAAAACGTTTGCTTATGTCCATGTAGCTTAAGCACTGAGATGCTCCAAGTTGTTAAATAAAGAATACATTACATTTGTAATAACAGCCATAGAGGGTTCACGTGGGGAATGGCTTGCCGGTCCTGCTTGTAGCCAATAAGGGTTGAGATAGGGACCATGGCCCATGCGTCATCACGCCAGGTCATCAGGAGTGATTGGCCTAGCCATTCGGGGCCCCAGCTAATGGGGAGCCGGATGAGGGGCGTGGTCCCGGGATTGACAGGGAACCATCGAGAATGGTCGAAGCTGTCCATGAACGATTGGCTGGGGGAACCACGTGACGAAGGTATTAAGAGCGAGTGAGAGAGAACGATCGAGAGCAGACTGAAACTGACAAGAGCAGGGTCACGCGCGGACGGGGGCTCGGGTTGCCACGTGCACGGTGGGGACTTAGTACGTAGTCTGTCCTCTCTCCGTTGTCTGCCAGCAACGGAGAGTGAGTGAGCAAAGTGTATTGTGGAGTGGAAATAAAAGGACTGATTCCGAAGACGTCTCCTGAAGAAGTATTACACTGGTGTCAGAAGTAATTCTGCGCCTGTTTGGACGATCGTCAAGATGTCTAAGCACCTTAGAAAAAAGAACATGCCCATGCCTCTGTCGGAGGAAGAGGTCGAGACGGATGAAGATGAGCTGTTGGGAGCTACAGCCCTGGTGCCGTCGGCTGACGACACTCGCCTCGACGCCTCTCAGCGTCGACCGGGGGAGGATGCGACCACCGCAGGACCGAGAGACGAATGGCGGCTGATGGCGGAGCAGATTGAGTCGTTGCGTGCAATTCTGCTAAGCCTGGTGACCGCGGTGGCGTTCTCACCAGCCGTGGGTCGCCAGATCGCCGATCAGCTGGACGCCGCGGGAAGGGGTCCTGCTATGGAAGCGGGACCCGCCATTGCTCCTGCCACGCGGGAGGACGCCGTCGTCTTGGGTGGGGCGGCTGCGCCGGAGTCGTCGGCCGCCATTTTGGGCGCGCCTACCACCACGCGGCCGCTGGACGCCATTTTGTCTGCACCGAGCGGAGAGCGGGAACGGCGGCCGGAGACGCCCGCGGCACGCGCCTGCCACCGCGGACATCGCCTTCCACAAATAAAAGAATTTATCGCCGGGGGCGATTGGAGTGCTTTTACATGGCACTTCGAGTCAGCTTTTAGATCTGTCAACTGGACGGAGGAAGAAGCGCTGGGAGCGCTACCTACGCTGCTCGATGATGTGTCTCTGGGAGTCTTCCGCTCCATCCCGGCGTCCAAGAAGAAGACACTGCGGGATGCGTTCACAGAGATGGCAGAATTTTACGACCCGCCGACATCGGCCACCAGAAAATTTATGTCGCGTCGCCGGGCACCGGAGGAATCGCCGTTGGCCTATCGGGGGGCGTTGATGGCGATGGCCATGGCCGCCTACCCCGACGCAATGGCCGAGCATTTGGATCCACTCATCCTTTCCCGCATGCTGGAGTTGTCTCAGGAGCTCAACATCTCTCTACCAGTGTGCGGCCACGAACCGCTTTCATCGCGGTGGGTGGCGCGCTGCCTGGACGCTAAGTTTAATATCAAGCGGTGGGACCAGATGGCGGCGTGGACGGGGAAACCCGAGATCGACGGGCCGCCTCTGGGGTGATCTCCGTGACTGGTTGTCCACTGCTCCGACGACTCGGGCGACGACGACATGCTGGCTGCTACTGTCCCGCATAGGATTCCGGGCCGGCGGCTGCGCGACCAGCGGGGCGACTACACGGGCCGACCACGTGCGAGGGCCGGGTCGTCCGACCACCGGCCGACGTCGGCCGCGTGTTTTAAGTGCGGCAGACGGGGCCACTTCGCCCGTGACTGCCGCTGCCGACCTCTGCTGTCGCCTCCTCCGCCAAGGGGACCTCCATCTCCTCTACCTGCCGCGGAGCTGCAACAACCTCGGGCGAGTCGGCACAAATCGGACACCCGGCAGGTCGTGTCACATCACTCATCCACTCGCACTCATTCTTACACTCCTAAGGGTAATTTTACTTCTCCTGCTCCATTGACACGCTCTGCTACACAGAGGAAGAAATTGGCTCGCAGGATTGTGGCTGCGGCGTCGGGCTCGTCGACGGTACGCGGTACCATCGACGGCGTTGACGTCCGTATCTTGGTGGACACTGGCGCATCGGCTACCATCATTTCGGATGTAATTTTTCATTTGTTGTCCATTCCTGCGTCGAGAATACGCAAGGTTAATGATGCGTGTGTTGCTGCCAATGGGGGGAGCATGGGTATCTGCGGACAGGTGGATGTGAGCATCGCTATCAGAAATATTACCGCCGCAGGACCTGTGTTAATTTCTCGCTCGCTAGCTGTTCCATGCTTGTTGGGTACGGATTTCCTGCGCCGGATGCCATTGCGAATACGGGTCGACCAGGACTGTTTGGAAATGCCGGGGGGTCATAGGATGGCGTTCCTGCCTTCCCTGCTGGCCAAGGCGCCTACAGGTAACGCAGTTACTGCTGTAGTTGCGGCTACGGTGGAGGTTCCATCGGGAGCGCAAATGCTTATTCGGCTACGTTACCGAAAAGCACTTCAAATGGGAAGGGGTGCGAAAGGCGTGCTATTATCCCCATCGAATTCCGTATCGAAATCTTTTTCTTTGGCGGCGGCACAAACGATCGTGCGCCCAGGTCAGGCACCTTTCATACAGGTCTTGAATGGGGTATCTGATCGCGTTGTTGTTCCGGAGGGATCGGTGCTGGCTCACGCCACTACCGATGTCGCCTCTTGTGAAAAACCGCCGCGCGCTTGGATGCCCGCGGATGGGCTTCCGCATGATCATTCACAAGAACGCTGGATCGCGGATTTATGCGGAGAGAATTCTTCCTTGTCAAATGAACATAGGAACGCCTTGCGTTCGCTGTTGCTGCAGTACTCTGATGTGTTCAGCAGAAATGATTTGGACCTCGGACGCACATCGCTTTTGTCGCACCATATTGAAACCGGTGCGTCGCCGCCTGTCTGTATGCACCCTCACCGCATGAGCCCGGCGGAAAGGGAACACGTGCGTGGGGCGGTAGATGAATTGCTGGCGGCGGATATTATCTCGCCATCCAATAGTCCTTGGGGTGCGCCCGTCGTTTTGGTTAAGAAAAAAGATTGTGGTACGAGGTTTTGCGTTGATTTCCGCCAGCTGAACAAAATCTCGGTAGCGGACGCGTACCCCTTACCGAGGATGGATGACTCATTGGATGCTTTATCGGGTGCTAAATTATTTTCC
Organism: Lampetra fluviatilis; assembly: GCF_964198595.1. NCBI lineage: Eukaryota > Metazoa > Chordata > Hyperoartia > Petromyzontiformes > Petromyzontidae > Lampetra > Lampetra fluviatilis. The sequence continues at coordinate 13,354,991 of NC_136278.1, forward strand.
ACCCTTGACCTGTCCTCGGGCTTCTGGCAGCTTCCCCTCGATGACGAGTCAAATCCCAAAACGGCATTCCGCACGCCGCAAGGCCTCTTTGAATTTAATCGATTGCCGATGGGCCTGAACGCGGCTCCGGCCACGTTTCAGCGGCTCATGGAATTGGTGTTGGCGGGACTGCAGTGGGAAACGTGCCCCATATATCTAGACGATATAATTGTCTTTAGCCGCACGTTCGAGGAACATCTCCAACGCCTTGAGACAGTTTTTCAAAGAATGCGTGCGGCTGACCTTAAGTTTAAACCGAGGAAATGCCACCTCCTGCAACACTCCGTCCGTTACCTGGGTCATATTGTCAGTTCGGACGGTGTATCCACTGACCCTCTGAAAACGAAGTGTGTACGTGAGTGGCCCACACCCACTTCAGTGGGTGATGTTCGGCGGTTTATTGGATTCGCTTCCTATTATCGCCGCTTCGTTAAGAACTTTGCGACGTTGGCAAAACCATTACACATTCTGACTGGCAAAAATCAAAGGTTTAAATGGGGGGCGGAGGAAGAAAGTTCCTTTATGGCACTTCGGGACCACCTCGCCACGGCGCCTACGTTAGATTACCCAGATTCTTCACAGCCGTTCATCCTTGATACGGATGCTAGTGATATCGGCATTGGGGCCGTTTTGTCGCAACGTAAGGACGGGGTTGAGAGGGTGGTGGCGTATGGCAGCAGGGTTCTGTCCCCTGCGGAAACGCGATATTGCGTGACAAGGCGGGAACTTTTGGCAATTGTCCATTTTGTTCGATTGTACCGGCCATACCTGTATGGACGGAAATTCCTGGTCCGCACTGATCATGCGGCTTTGCAATATTCCCTCAAATTGGATCAGCCATCAGGCCAATTGGCCCGGTGGTTGGAATTGTTACAGGAATTTTCCTTCGATATAACATACCGAAAGGGAGCCCGTCATGCGAACGCTGATGCTCTCTCAAGGCTGCCGCCCGTTCCTCCGTGCACTTGCCTGACGGGCACGCACCGCTGCGCCGCACCGCCCACGTCGCCCTGCCCGGTTATGGGGGCGATAGCGAATGAGGACGACGCAGGGGCGAAAGCGAAAGAGGAGGACCAGCAGGTGTCGGTGGACACCGATGATACCTTACGGCTGCCGCACGCGGTCTGGTTGCGCGAGCAGGAGGCCGATGCCTCGCTGTCTCCGCTACGTAAATTGGTTGGGAAACAGAAATCGCAATTGGCGGGCTGGAAGTGGCAGATGTTCCGGGGTAAGTCGGGATTGCTAATGTGTACCGACGGGGTGTCTGACCGACCACGCTTGGTGGTGCCTACTTCGCTTCGCTACGACCTGCTCCGTGCTCTGCACGCTGATAAGTTGATGCACCTCGGCATCCAAAAGACTGTGGCCGCGATGCAAAAGGATTTTTTCTGGGCCGGTATGACGGCGGACATCAATGATTTTGTCCGCTCGTGCCATGACTGTGCGAAAAGGAAGCCGCCTCGGAACCACTATGTACCACCGTTGCGTTCCATTGAAGTGTCCCGTATCAACGAATTAGTGGCTCTCGACATTCTGGGGCCGTTTCCCCCGTCGGCTAGGAGCAATAAATACCTTCTGGTCGGGGTGGAATATTTTTCTCGATGGCCGATGGCCTGGCCTCTGCCCGACCAAACGGCAGCGTCCATCACCGACGCTTTCTTGAACGGGTATGTCACGGACAAGGGGGCACCTGAAAGGCTGCTCAGAGATGAAGGCCGTAATTTCTCCTCCAAATTGCTTAGAAAAGTTTGTGATGCGCTAGGTACAAAGAAGGTTCGCACCTCCCCATACCATCCACAAACAGATGGTATGGTGGAACGATTCAACCGTACCCTTTCCGCTATGCTTTGTCACACGGTCAGTGAAAAGCAAACCGATTGGGACTTGCACGTACCAGGCGTCTTGGCGGCATACCTCATGGTTCCGCACACGTCCACGGGATACTCACCGTTTTTTTTTATGTATGGCCGTGAAAATGTTCCACCCATCGATGTGCAACTGGGTACGCCGAGTAAACAACCGTCCCGCTCCCTGCCTGACCACGTGCGTGACTCGCTTGAACGAGTAACGGAAGCGCGAGAGGCTGCCCGGTGTGCGACGGCCCGTGCTCAGGCAAGGAACGAACGGTACGCGCGTCGATCGCATACTCGCATGCCTTGGTCAGTGGGAGACCTGGCGTGGCTCCACTGCCCCCAGGTACCGGCGGGCACATCTCCTAAACTGCACAGGCCATGGCGGGGGCCTGTGACGCTGGTAGATGTTCGGAACTCGCAAAGTATCCGCGTTCAATATGGCAAACGTCGGTGGTATGTTCATTCCTCGCGACTTAAACCCTATGTTGACGCGGTCCTTCATCCCCAATAGCTGACCTGCCGGGTTCTGCTGGGCCGACTGCGCCGCTTGACACGCCCGTTGATCCCAGGGGGGACTGTGTTGTGCCTCCTGCAGATGAACAGGTTCTGATTTTCATTTGTTATTGCCGGGTACGGATACCTCTCCTACATTAACATTAGCTGCCCCACCCATCTCTAAACCTTCATAAATAGCCTGCCTCAGCAGCTTTCCCCCTCTTTTTTACCTGATGACGATTGCTTGTGTTTTGATCTAAACGTCGTGATATTGTTATTATTTATATTTTTCTTATTTTTTCTATCTACGTGGCTTTACCGAAAAACCCAAAGAATAGTACATTATCTGTTATATAAAACCTTCAGAAATTGGCTAGAGACACGTAGTACACAATCTGAATATTTAGCAAGTTGATACTCAACCGATAAAACAGGATTGCCCTGTTTAGTGAAGACCATTGAGTATGCACAGCCAACATGGGTACCAATTTTAAACGTTCATAGCTGGAACCTTGCAATTTAACAACAGGCTTTTGCATGAATAAAAAAAATACACTGCAAGTCTGTGGGAACTGGTGATGTAATAAAAAATGTGTATACTAAAGAGTTTCGGATTATCTGGAGTTGATGGTATTCATGACACAATCTGCCACTCATTACAGAGTAATTGGATGCATCAGCTGGCGTTAGAATGGAATAAATACCACCCAAGGGATCTCGTTTATTTGAAAACATATTAAAGCATTTTGTTTTATTTTTCATTGTTCTCATTTGCGATGCAGTGTTTTCCTTCAACTGAGAATTGCATGAAAAATTAAGCAGGTGCACCCATAGAGATAGACAATGCTGTGTACAGGGTTATGTTGTGTCATTTGACCACCGGCGATTTGTATTTATTATATACTTTGTGCCGCACAATTCTAGACAGCGTACTCAATACTACTTTTGATATGGTTATTTAAAATACATTCTAAACAACGGGGCTCCATAATTTCATGTTTCACCAATATGATACAGGTTAAGCAAAATATATGAATAATGTATGTTACATTGCATCAGTGTATTCCACCGAATATACATGTTACATTGCATCAATGTAACTCACATATTGGGTAGAATTAACTGTGGTCCCAGGCTGATATGTGCATTTTATTTTTTATTTATGGGCCATTTATTCCTAATTTTCACTGGCGGAGCCAGCTGGGGGCACGTGCATTTTCCGATCCCCACTGTCACTGTGTAGCATATTATGATGTGCCAGGGACTCTATGAGATGATAGGACAATAGTTTGAGTCCATAATTAGCAATAAGTAACGGCAAAACAGTTATAAGTGACTCAGAATTGTGTGCAGTTGCGAATAACAGTACATGACTTCCCTGTAGGCATACCTTCAGCGAGCGCGATGCCGATCACACACGGTTCGAATTCGACCCTCGATCGATGGCTGCGCCATCGCCGCACACGCGTCGAATAAAAAGCAAGGAACAAGTCCTTACTTACTAACAACTCCTATCATTTTTCATTGCTGGAGTGGTTGCCCCCCCCCTACCTGAAAATCCCTTCTCCGCCATTGCTAATTGTCATGGATAAGAACTGGTCATAGAAGGTGTGAAATGTTTCCTATTTATATCAGTGGAGTCAACGGCCAACGTGAATTTGATCAATCATTTGGGGCTAATAATCAATAATCTAATTAATACCGGACACGATTTTCTGCAGTTTGTATGTTTTCCTCCTGATCTGCATGGGTTTCCCGTGGGTTTTCTGGTTTCCTCCCATAGCTAAAGAGATATTATAATAATAATAATGCACAGTGTATTGGCCAAAATATCCCAATGGTACAGGTCACCTGCGAATTACGCCCCCCCCCCCCCCTACTGTGAAAACTTTGCAGGGTCCTCCTGCAAGAGAGAACCTTGAGCAATACCTTTTTGGGTAATCAAGCGCAAGAGTTGACACACAGCCCCGATAAGACCGTTCCAATGCATCCACGATGCTGTGGACAAACCAGAGAGGATGAGAGGCGCCATAGTGTTCATATGCACTCGTGGAAACCTACGAGTGAGATTTGAAACAGTTGGCATTAAAATTATCCTATTGTCTGCACTTTGAGAGTTTCACACACCAGCATTTGCTTGGCACAAGACGAATAACTAGTACACAAAAAGGGTGGTGGTGGGTTAACGACACATTATATTTACGAGATCTAACCAAACAATATTTATTACGAAAAAGGAGCAGTCAGGTATAGATGTGAAAGGAAAAAAATATATATTTTAGTGTCCAATAACAAGCATCATCGGTCAATGTACGCGTTTACATTGCTCATTGGAATCCAAAACCACAGTAATCTTGTTCTCTAATATTTAATAAAGAGTTCTGCTTTGCACGAGTGATGCTGCCACGGTGCAATGATCAGCATACCGAATGTGCGATTCACTGGTCGCCGAATCGATCTCCCGGCGTGGAGGTTGAAACTAACTGTGCAAGTTTCTTTATGCACCCCCTCCCCCACCGCTTCCATCCACCCGACAGCATAAATGGGTACGCCATGGTCAATCAATGGGCAGGTCACATCACAGATGTCCAGTAGGGGCGGGTGAGAACGGTACAACAAACAATACAAAAACACGACAGGAGGGCAAAGTATAGCAAAGATAAGAAAATCACGTAAAGAAAATCCCATTTAAACTCAGCCATTTTATTCTATCAGGTAAACCCCACTGAGCTATATAGCTCTTTTTCAACGAAGTGGCTTATGAAGTGCAAATTTATAGCAGTCAAATTATCTAAATGTATGTTTACAATTATGGAGAGAAAATCCGGAGGACCCGGAGAAAAAAATCCACGCGACCACGAGGAGAAAGATACACAAAACTTAAAATATACAGCACGCGTCAGGGTCGGGATCGAACCCCCGACCACTTGCATACCAGGCGAGGAAGATAACATCTCGCCACCAAAGAGCAGAGTGTGGGTACTCCAACCTCTTCCAATACGTCCAGCCAGTCTGGAGGCGAAGGTTAATCTACCCTCGAGAGGTGCTCTCCAGAGCTCCCTGCAGTGGAGGCCACTTCCACCAACAGTGGCACGAGAAAGCAATCGCGGTGCTGCGCCTTTAACCCTTACCCCATTGCACACTACTGAAGTGTCCATATCAAGCTCAGTGATTTCACCAATGCAGGCGGATGGCGAAAGTTAAGGCACCAATTCCGTGCAGATCCGACGCAAGACGCAGGTCTCGCGACGTCACCCAACGACAATGGGGGAGCTAATAACTCGGGCTGCGCGTTCACCCCCGCGTGAGAGTCAAGCCACATCCAATTTTGCGTGACAAAAAATATAGAATTAGATGTTGTGATTAGACCAGCCACAGAATGAGATACAATTTATATTTGGACAACTGCGGAACATCCGATTGGACCGCATCTAATTAAATGATTACATTCGGGTAACGTTCGCTTATTTTCAATCGTTAAATACTTGTTAACTATGATCAGTACGTTCCCTCATCCTGTCGCTCAGCCTGAAACCAAGCATTCAACATTCCATGCCACTTTTCACAGTTTTCAGTTTTGGTTTCTAATTTCTTTGTCAGTGTCCAATGTTTCTGACCCGTATTTCTTGATGCATAATATGTGTTTATAGTAAACGTTCTTATTCTGGCAAAGCGGTATATGTTGTTTATCAAAACCATTTTTTCTTCCAAAATCACTTCAACCTGGCTCTTATTTACCTCTTTATTCAGGATATTTATCTCAATATACCTCCAATAGATGGCTTAGGTATACATATCCTTTTGTAAACTTGTTGTCCATTGATTGTTTATGCTGACATTTATCTTGGGGCCGGGTTAGCGAGAGGGCAGTTACACTTCAATATTTCCAGAGAGAGATGGTGAAACTAATTTAATGCGAAAGCAAGGCAAGTTTACGTAAAAAAATCGAGTTCAAGAGGTCGTAGAATATAGACTTAGGATAAGCAACAGATTCAAATCCCTAGAAAAACCAAATTAATGAATGGATGTTAACACGAAAAATAATGCAATAACTCGCATTGTTAAGGACAGTGCACTGAGTTGGGAGCATAGTAAATACGCAAATATAAAAGAAGCTAACTGCACAAAGTATCATGAAAACAATGTTGAAAAGTACAAGGATAAAAATGGCAACTAAAAGACAGAACACAGAGAACTCGGTCAAAACACTTACAAGAAGAACGAGAATATGTTGAGGGAACACAACACAACGGTGATTAAAGATGTCACATTAAACAATGGGAGCCTGAACACATAATAAAGGGCACTGATTGGTGAGTCAAAAGTCAAATGGTAGCTCTTAGAGAGCAAGATGGAATCATAATGCGTGGTGGAGACAGACTCATAAAACTAGCGTAGGAATGTTATGCAGAACTTAAGCGCGATATAACAAAATCATACCACAGGATGTTACGATGCCCTTTGAAGTATGAAAATGGTAAGCATCTGCAGCAGATGGAATGACTACAGACATCATTAAAGAAGTGAGACCAGCTGCTGGAAGACCAAACTAGCAGACCAATTTACTGAATATGCATGCATACATTGTACATCTAAACTGCGGAATGATGCTTCAATCATTCTTCTGCTCAAAGAGGGAGAATACATACTTGAAGTAAGACAAACAAATGATCCTCCTTATAACTCGTGTATAACTCATGACTTGTCTACGAGTATCATAGGAAGCCAAACAATGGACATGTTAGAGGACAATCAGCCATATGGGCAAGCTAGATTTAGGAAATATTTTTGCTACCTTTGACCACTTTAAAACTATCACTCAGGTACAAAAAACAACAGAAAATGAAATTCATATGAAATTCCATTATGCCTGGCTATTTATAGATGATGAAAAGGCATTTGATTCATTATAAATCGTTTACAAAAGCCAAGGCCTAAATAAAATAGAGAAACAATGAACATCCATTTCCAATGAAGGAACTTCTCCAATGGGGTTGCACATAGACCACAAAAGTATACAAATGAGGAAGCTTTAAAAAATATACTTAAGAAGCAACAAAAGTAAATGGTTATTGTTGAACACTGCAGTATTGCTTGATATGGTATGAATAAGACGTTAAATATCGTACTGCCTTATCCTAGTTGATTCAACTGCCCACCAGACCCCAATACAATTTCTTTAGGATCATATTTGGGTTTGAAGAGAACCGATGTGATTGAGTCCAACAGACTGGCACTATACATACCCACTAATTCACATTTTAAAAACATACCCATTGAACTGCTGAGTGCCTGGGTAGCAAGGCTGGTTTATGGACCGGGCCAGTGGGGTCAGTGCCCCGGGGCCTCGGACTGCCAGGGGACCTCCAAGCCTCAGGCCGCATGCGGTGCGTGGCCCAAGACTTCCGAAGGAAGTTGAACACCAGGGCCCTCAGTGCTCACAGCGCAAGTTGACCACTAGGCCCCTGGGTGCTTATTGCGTGAGCTAACCACTAGGGCCCCCCAGACTCCTGAGCGCTTACAATGTGAGGCCCCCCGGGCCCCTTGGTGTTTAAAATGTGAGCTCACCACTAGGGCCCCCCAGACCCCTCAGTGCTTATAATGTGAGGGCCCCCCAGACCCCTTGGTGTTTAAAATGTGAGCTGACCACTACTGCCCCCGAGATCCCTCGGCGCTTACAATGTGAGGGCCCCCAGACCCTTTGTATTTAAAACGTAAGCTGACCACTAGGGCCCCTGGGCCCCTCAACGCTTACAGTGTGAGAGTCCCTGGGCCCCTCCACCCATAAAGCATGAGCTGACCACTAGGGCCCACGGGCCCCGCAGCACTTACAATGTGAGTCCCCTCGGTGCTTAAAGCGTGAGCTGACCACTAGGGCCCCTGGGCCCCTGGGTGCTTACAGTGTGAGTTGACCACTCGGACCCCCAGGTCCCTCGGTGCATACATCGAGCGTAACACCTGGGGCCCCTTGGTACATACAGTGCATGCTTAAAACGAGAGCCTTTCGTAGAGTACAGTGCTTCTGTACAACTGAGCCACTGGCTGGCTCGCTACAAAATGCTGTGACATGATACAATATTCACCAACAAGTCAGTTCATTCTGCTAGCTGCACATTTTCCCTAACTAGCTGCCCACGTGATTCTGCTTGTTAACAGAAATTACTTAGCTCGCTGCCATTTGTGCCAGCTAGCTGCCCTTACAACCAAACTAGCTGCACTAAGAAGTCAGCTAGTGAGATCGAGGGCTCGTCGTTTGTTGAGAGCTTAGTTAGTCGTTGACAAATAAATTATTAGAATTACACCGCGGTTTTGTGAAACATTAAAAAATATGCCAAAATCTATATTTTGTCATACACTAACGCATATATGAGACCCAATCCATACTTAAAGATTAAGGAAAACCCCATTCATTTTTTCCATATAACCTCTGTTTTTAGATCCACAGAAATAGATAATGCTAACGTTGACATGCAAATTGTCAACAGCCCTCCCCATCGATGGCGTGTGGCCTATGTGCATAGTCTCCACCAAGTAATTTCACTGACTTATCAAAAACCTTTGTTGGTTGTTCAGCCAAAAAAATATGTTATCTTTTGAATTTCAAGCAACATAATCCTCTCTGTGTCAGGCAGGTATATAATACATTTTTTGATAGGAAAAAGCCACAAACAGATGCCTGTTTTTTTGTTTGATATCCCACAGTAATATAGAGACTCTTAAATCTTTTTATAAAACAACAGCCTTTTAAAATATGATTTGGGTCCTTCGTTAAAGCCACGTCGATAGGAAAAATAAAGGCTATTTCAACAATCCCTCCTAAGGGCAATTTTCTAACAGCCTTTTTAAAGAGTTAGGGTTATTTTATTTTACGTGCTAATCTATTTTTTTATTTTACAGTGAGGGAAAAAGTATTTGATCCCCTGCTGATTTTGTACGTTTGCCCACTGAAAAAGAAATGATCAGTCTATAATTTTAATGGTAGGTTTATTTGAACAGTGAGAGACAAAATAACAACAAAATCCAGAAAAACGCATGTCAAAAATGTTATAAATTGATTTGCATTTTAATGAGGGAAATAAGTATTTGACCCCCTCTCAATCAGAAAGATTTCTGGCTCCCATGTGTCTTTTATACAGGTAACGAGCTGAGATTAGGAGCACACTCTTAAAGGGAGTGCTCCTAATCTCAGCTTGATTGATTGATTGCTTCTGTGAACAGGTGTCTTTTATACAGGTAACGAGCTGAGATTAGGAGCACACTCTTAAAGGGAGTGCTCCTAATCTCAGCGTGTTACCTGTATAAAAGACACCTGTTCACAGAAGCAATCAATCAATCAGATTCCAAACTCTCCACCATGGCCAAGACCAAAGAGCTCTCTAAGGATGTCAGGGACAAGATTGTAGACCTACACAAGGCTGGAATGGGCTACAAGACCATTGCCAAGCAGCTTAGTGAGAAGGTGACAACAGTTGGTGCGATTATTCGCAAATGGAAGAAACACAAAAGAACTGTCAATCTCCCTCGGCCTGGGGCTCCATGCAAGATCTCACCTCGTGGAGTTGCAATGATCATGAGAACGGTGAGGAATCAGCCCAGAACTACACGGGAGGATCTTGTCAATGATCTCAAGGCATCTGGGACCATAGTCACCAAGAAAACAGTTGGTAACACACTACGCCGTGAAGGACTGAAATCCTGCAGCGCCCGCAAGATCCCCCTGCTCAAGAAAGCACATACATGCCCGTATGAAGTTTGCCAATGAACATCTGAATGATTCAGAGGACAACTGGGTGAAAGTGTTGTGGTCAGATGAGACCAAAATGGAGCTCTTTGGCATCAACTCAACTCGCCGTGTTTGGAGGAGGAGGAATGCTGCCTATGACCCCAAGAACACCATCCCCACCGTCAAACATGGAGGTGGAAACATTATGCTTTGGGGGTGTTTTTCTGCTAAGGGGACAGGACAACTTCACTGCATCAAAGGGACGATGGACGGGGCCATGTACCGTCAAATCTTGGGTGAGAACCTCCTTCCCTCAGCCAGGGCATTCAAAATGGGTCGTGGATGGGTATTCCAGCATAACATTGACCCAAAACACACGGCCAAGGCAACAAAGGAGTGGCTCAAGAAGAAGCACATTGAGGTCCTGGAGTGGCCTAGCCAGTCTCCAGACCTTAATCCCATAGAAAATATGTGGAGGGAGCTGAAGGTTCGAGTTGCCAAACGTCAGCCTCGAAACCTTAATGACTTGGAGAAGATCTGCAAAGAGGAGTGGGACAAAATCCCTCCTGAGATGTGTGCAAACCTGGTGGCCAACTACAAGAAACATCTGACCTCTGTGATTGCCAACAAGGGTTTTGCCACAAAGTACTAAGTCATGTTTTGCAGAGGGGTCAAATACTTATTTCCCTCATTAAAATGCAAATCAATTTATAACATTTTTGACATGCGTTTTTCTGGATTTTTTGTTGTTATTCTGTCTCTCACTGTTCAAATAAACCTACCATTAAAATTATAGACTGATCATTTCTTCGTCAGTGGGCAAACGTACAAAATCAGCAGGGGATCAAATACTTTTTTCCCTCACTGTATCTACTCAAAGCTGCCTTTAGGTACAAGTAGACTATAAAATACTACCACTTGATTGTATTTTCCAACAACAGTATTTGAATGGTGTTGTCATTATTAATATATATATTAATGCAATTATTATTGAGATATGCTATAAATATATTCATATAAATGGCATACTAGTTCTAAAATATGGACCACAAACGTTGGAATAGTGGTGCTTACAAAAAGAAAGCCAAAAAAGAAAAGGAGGCAAAAGAGGCAGTTTTGCTTCAAAGTGTTCCACTCATTGCCAACTTCTTTCAAAAACCCTCTGATAGTAATAATAATGACAGCAGCACTATTGTCAGCTGTGAGGAAGGAACTAGCACTAGTTCAGTTTCCAGTAATGTTCTCATTCCTCCAGAGCCATCCTTTGAAGGCGAACCCTCAACAGCTAATGGTATACAAGAACCATCATACTTAATTTGGAGCTTTCGTGACTGCAGGAATTACTCTTTAATTTATTTTAATTTATTATTTTCTCTTTATACGTGACTTTACCGAAAGAACCAAAGAGTAAGAACCATCATTTCCACCTCAGGAGCAGTTGGGCAGTTCACAAGAATCAAATCAGCAACCAAGCCATTCCTGGTGCTATGAGGTCACCGACTCTGCATTATGGCAAAGCACGTTCAGTGACATTGTTAAGTCAGTGCTTATTGAAAGAGGAGCAGTCCCCTTACAAAACCGCAGTGAAAAATACCCAGCTTCAGTCCGAGATAGAGCGCTTGGTGGAAAGACTAGAAGTTTCAACAAAAAACTTGGGAACTGTATATTGCCAAATGGGCAAAATTTTCTAGACAGTGGCTACTGTACTCACCCTCAACAGGTTGTGTGTACTGTTTTGCATGCAAATTGTTCTCCAGCAAGCTCGGTGGCTTTAGTCAGGGGTTTAGTGACTAGACACTCTGAAAGAATAGGGGAACACGAAAAGAGTGTAGAACACAGATCATGCATGCTTGCCTTGCATCAGCGGACAAAGGGCGGTGCTATAGATGCAGAAATCATGCAGCTACTTGATGGGGAACTAAATACTGGAGGGACATTTTTAATAGAGTTGTAGCAGTGATCAAGTTCTTGGGTGAAAGAGGACTTGTGTTTAGGGGAGATGATGAACGGTTTGGGTCAACCCATAATGGTAATTTCCTTCGCATTCTAGAATTGCTATTACAATTTGACCCATTCTTAGTTGAATATTTTAAAAAGTTTGGCAGAAAAGGAAGAGGCACAGTGTTCTATTTGTCATCGTCAATATGTAAATAACTCATTGAGCTAATGGATCAGAAAACTCACCAAACAACAGCAAATGGGATTCGGGATGCCAATATTTTTCAATAATTGTTGACTCCACCTCAGATCTGTCACACGTGAACCAATTGACGTTCATATTCCAGTTTGTTAACAGCAGCAGGAATGTGGTGGAGTGATAAACCCGGGCTTTGAGCCAATTGAGAGCCACACTAGTAAAAGTTTAGCAGACTGTGTGACTTTGATGGTGGAGGACCTTGGGTTGGACCTTTCAAAGTGTAGCGGTCAGTCATATGACAATGCAAGCAACATGTCAGGAAAATACAATGGGCTACAGTCCCACCTAAAACAAAAAAAACCTCTGATAGAGTATGTGCCTTGCGCAGCACATTCACTTAACTTAGTTGGTGTTAAAACCTTAGATGGCAGTAGCCCAAAGGCTGACGAGTCTTTTAACATGTTGCAGTCACTATACACATTTTGCTCTTCATCCATACACAGATGGGGGAAAGTATTTCAGGAGACAGATGTCAAACTGACGTTAAAATCGCTGTCTAGTACTCAGTGGAGTGCTCAGACAGTCAACCAAGGCACTGTGGAGAAATTACACCCACATTAGAGAGGCCTTTGGTGGTATGTGCAATGATGATAATAAGAAAAGAGATACTCTTATTGAGGCCGCTGGACTATGTGCTAAATTTAACACCTTAGAGATGGTGTTCATGGCACATTTCTGGGACGTCATACTTGACCGGTTCCATGCTACAAGCATACACCTACAAAAATGTGACATTGACATCTCTGTAGCAGCACAGCTTTTGTCTTCGTTGAGGGATTTTGTGGCGGGACAACAAGACCAGTTTGAGGCTTTTGAAAGAGCAGCCTTAAATGTGACAGGTGTCTCTCAGTCATATAAGCACGATCTTCAGCGAAAGAGAAAATGCAAAACATTTGCAGATGAGAGCTCAGAGCCAGGTGTGACACTTGAGGGGAGGGAGAAGTGCAAAATAGAAACGTTTTATGTGGTCATTAATAAGCTAGTGGCATGCCTTGAACATCGCTTGGACGCTTACAAGTGTTTGACCAGTCTCTTTGAAGTTCTGATTAGTCAGATCAGGTGTCTAACCAGTGATGTCATAGTGAAAAATGTAAATGCACTCTGCGCTGCATATCCATCAGACCTGGACATTAACTTTGCCAACGAACTCATCCAATTCAAGTCTTTCATGTCTGACTCTGAGGGTGAGAAGTGCCCAACTAAATTGCTTGAGACCTTGCAGGCACTTAATCTGCAGTCAGTGTTCCCCAATGTTTTCGTGGCACTTCGGATTTTTCTAACTTTGCCGTGACAAACGGCCAGGGTGAGCGGACATTTTCCCTTTTAGGCAGAATACAAAATGAGCTGCGGAGTAGCATGTGCCAAACACGTCTCAACTCATTGTCACTTGTCAAACAGCTATATTTTTACGATCTAGTGGATGATTTTGTGAAGAGGAAGGCAATAAAGACACCAATATAGGAAAACGGGGGGGGGGGGGCTCCAAAAGACATGTGCCCAGCTGCCTCACGGGACCATGTTCCGGCCCTGCTGGGTAGGATTCTTGCTCAAATATTATCCTCAACGTCAGGCTTGTCACCTTGTTGATCTCGTCAAGGAGCATAAATAATCACGTAAACTCCAGCCATCCTCGCAGCAGAGGCTTTTGGCTCGCCATCGAACAAACACGGTTATGCCATCACGCGCTTTCAGATGTGCTTCTGCGGCCGTCTGGAACGCTCTTCCTTCCGATATTAGGAAGCCACTGGAGCTATGCACTTGTAAATGTAAATTGAAAGCTACATTTTTAAAGATTATTTTGTGTAGTTTGTTGTCTTTTTCCCGCACCTCCGATTAGCACGGTTGGCTACGTACGGTGTGAGAGAAGTTCAACATACATACATACGTATGTCACCTTATGCACACGTACCTACTTCGGCTTATGTTATGGTAATTATAGATCATTCACACTTACATTCACACTCATACTTGCGGCTTTAAAACTTCAAAGGATAAATATGCAGGTCAAGTAGGCAGGGAAAGGCAGCACATGAAGCTCCCCAAAACCCAAAGTCTGGAAAATTGCTTAATTTCCCATTGAATTAACTCAATTAAGCTGCATAAAAGTTATGCACTGCACTAATCAACATCCAACATGCAATAACAATTGATATGATACGTGAATTTCAAAATTTTACACTTATTTTTTGAATTGTAGTTTCATTTATACATCACAATTTCTCAATTATATATATACACTGCATATATATATAAAGGTGTTGTTCTATGCCCCCTGCAGCTATTAACTAAAAAAAATGGCATGCTGTAAATTGGATGTCTTGTTATGCATAATAAAATATTCTTCTCATAACACATATTTGAGAATTTTGTTATTTAACATATAGCGAGAATTTTTAATTTAGGATATCTTTTATTTACCTTTTTGCATGAAGCACACAGACACGTTTGTCGTTCGCAACACAAGACACGCCTGACACAGACATGTTTCAGCACATTGGACAAAGTGTGTCACATTTCTGAGATGAATAACCCCGGCAACAAATTGTTACAATCTGGATTGCCCTTCTAACGTGTGGAGAAGAAACACACACACACGACAATATTAAACAACTCTCGTGTGTATGTGCCCTGTGTATTGTGTATGCACTGCGGTGCAATCCCTGTGGCGTTGCTGAAATGCTGCCAATTGGAATCTGAACCTGACCATGGCCTCCCATAGGTCATCTTTGCCTAAAATGAGTACGTGGAATTGTGTGTCAACATCAGTGCCGGGGAAGACAAGGTTTCCACTTCCCTTGAGTGTCACATCAGACTTAATAGGCTTAAACTCCGACATTCTAAGCATAAAATGTTGTTTACGTGACACACCTTACTAATTGGCTGTGGGGTGGTGGTGGGGTTAACAACACATTTATATTTACGCGATTTAACCCAAAAACAACTCTAGTATGCCTAAAATCATATTGGTGCCTGGGAAATACCTCATAAATTAGGTCGTACATTATGAAATATACATTAAAACATTCTTTAGATGGTGTTAAATGCAGTCAACATATGCAATAGTGTAGCTATTTGTATATACAACTCTGTTGTCTGTGAATCCTATTTATCGCAGGAGGAGTTAGTGGGTAAAGAAATGCACCCTTACTTTTATTCCAGAGTATACCGGGACTAGGCTGATGTATCTCAGGCCATTAGCCCTCGCACCTGAGATCCTAATGAGGGTCCTCTCCAGCTCAAACCCTCCCACCCCCAGGCTCCTCCACCTCCACAAGCCCAATTTCTCCTTCCCCTATCCCCCATCACTTCAGAATCAGAATATTTATTCATGCTGGAGGAATTCAATGAGCTATGAAGCTCTTTTCACAGATGTCCAGTATATACATGATCTAACTTAAGTGTCTCAATCCACAGAACCCAGGCGAGGTTACGGAGTAGGAGTTTGGAAGCAAGATAAAAAAAGACTACTTTGTTTTCAAAAATAGTTTATTGAAGGCAAATGTTAGATGATGTATAGTAAAATAAATCTATTTATGTAAATATTAGCTGTGTTCTCTTCACTAACATGGCTGGGTGGTTGGGCGAAGTGAGTATGGAAGTGGGCAACCTGCCTATTCTGCCCCACGGCAGATTCTGTATGGGGGTGTGCTTACACAGGAACTTCCTGATATGGTGTTGAGTTTGGTCACGTGACCAGGAAGTTACGATTTAAGGTTCTCTAAGCCACGAGGCAGGGGTGTCAGCTACTACAAAGAGGACAAAATGGAGACACAATTAGAATCTCAGTGAAGACGGGTGCATCTGTTCATTGTGGGACTTTAACAAGCATTGTCTGTAAGTTCGTTTATGTTCTTATAATACTGGGAATGCTGTTATAATGTTAGGATTGCCGTTATAATGCTGTAAATGCCTTTATAATGCTGTTAAATTGTTATGATGAATATGAGGCCTAGTTAACAACAAAGCCTGCCACTTGCATTATTGTGAATGTTATTTGTAGTTGGATAAGCTAAGCCAGACTTGTGCCTATGTAACTTGAATGCATTCTTCAGAGCAAGGATGAAGAAGTATCTCATCCACAGTTCAATGTTATGTGCAGCACTGCACATTTAGGCTGCAGTATGGTGATTACACAAAGTGACCTTATTTAACACGGTAGCTTATTCTATTGTTGTATAGAAATTCAGTGCTAATGTAGGTGCCTGGTCTATCCAGGACCTATTGTTGAGATTCATGTTATCTAAGACAATGTTATGATTCTGCAGTGTTCATTCATTGTATTGATATTGCAAGTATTAACAGATGCTTTATTTTGTGCTGTGTTTTCCCATCAGTTTTACCTCGTTCTATTCATTAAATAAGTTGGAGTCGGATTTTCACCCTGGCTCTGAAAGTTTATTGAATGCGAGGTTAACTACTCAGATAGTAGTGCAACGCAGCACACAGCGAGGCCGAGACACTCCCTGTGGTGTGCTATCGGTCAGGGCAGTGGGCACAGATGTGGCAAAGCAGCCTGCTATTTGGGCAGATTGAGGCATCGTTTTGCGAGGTGGCATTTCATTTCCGTGTAAACCTCTAGTCCTTAAGTTCACTCATTCTGTTCTAAAAACTGGACCCATTTTATTATTAAACGGTGTCCAGAGGTACATTAATTAGGTCCAGGTGTGTTCCCCCTTTTTTCATACTCGGAAGGGCAGTTTCCTCCTTCAAGTATGCCATCTAGAACTTCCTCCTATAAGAATTCAAGGGTGATGAAAGGGGACTTGAAGAAATACAGACCCATTAACCCCCTATCGTACGTAAATACATTGTTGTCATGAGGATTGCTTGGAAGAGAATAATGACAAATTTAGGGGCCAACCATAGGCCGAATTTGACTTGTAGATTTGGGGGGGGGGCAGGTGTATATAATTTATTTATTTTTTATCTGAATTGCAAACTACTGAAAATAAATTAATAAAGGTGTCCAGTTTGGGTGGGGCATTGCCCCCCGGTGCCCCCCCCCCCCCCCCGCAAACTCCACCTATGGGGCCAACTAACCAAGAGCATCAAGCGGGGTCGAGGAAAGGTTTCTCTAAACGAATCTAAAAATTCAAACTAAACTGTTATAGTTTACCAGGTAAGGCCCACTGAGCTACATAGCTCTTTTTCAGAAGCGACCTGGCCACAAATGATTGCCCAAAGAATTGGCCTCATCATGTGGAAATTTATAGCAGCCACATACTCTTAAAAGCATGTTTTTGAATGCGGAGGGAAAAACCAGAGGACCCAGAGAAAAATCCACACGACCACAGGGAGAAGATGCAAACTCCAAATATAGAGGTGTCAGCGTCGGGATGAAACCCACAGTGCCCTGTATTTTTGGTATAACAAGTAGGCAAATTAGATACATTTGTAAACAAGCGAGCGGCGACCTAATGCCCTCTACATTGTTGACATCACGGTCAGCTCCTTCCAATTACGTTTCATAATTTGTATTCAACGCTATTTTTATCATTGTCATACGACACAATGTAATATGCCACGAACATTTTCACGATGCATAAAACTTTAAAGTGTATTTTGTTTTTGTACGTCGTCGAGCCGTCCCTCATGTGCGACAAGCAGCGTGCGTGCGCTCTCGCTTGCGTTGAGGAAAGGAACTCGCGCTTATGAGTGCGCTCACGTACTGTAGCAAAGATGCATCGTGCAGAGTCATTAATTATCATTATTATTGTCTCTTGTTGATTACAAAACGTTGGGTGACAAATTAACCCGATTTTTCACAAGATGTCACCTCTGACATCTCATCTAGACACTACTCCCACCTGTATTAGTTCAAATGTAATCCGTACATTGCATTTTCCTTATCAGCGATGACTATGGACCATTCAATGTCCACGTCCGAAATTCGAATTTTGACAAGAGCACTATCATCTATTTCATTATCATTATATATATTTTATAACATCGTGCTTTGAACATGACTCTGCAACGGTGAGTTACCATCAGAAGCTACGCTTCATTTTAAATACTAACACCTATGCACACTATTGCGGACATGCGTGCTGACATATGCACTCACGCGATGCCACATCCACATAAGACAAAGCCAAAGACGAAGATCCCCCACATAGCCTGTAACACACTGTTGTGGAAAGTGCTGTTGGCAAGCAACTATGAAGGCCGACACGGCACATGAGGGCGTGGGTGGCCAACATCATGCCCTGCTGCCTTTTTCTCCCTGGTGGTGATCTTTACACTCCGTACCAGGTACTCATTTAAGGCTGAATCGACCTAGGGGAGGCCCAAGACTGGTTTAGATATTATTCACTGGTGTTGGCCGTAAGCAGGAATCGAATTCGGGTCGCTGGGTTCGTAGCGCAGCATGCTAACCGCTACGCTACCGCTCCCCACATTCGAACACACACTTCATCACAGATGCACTGATGCACAGGAATACTTTATCACCAATGAAGCAATGTAGTAATCATAACGGATAGGTGATTTAGTGAAAATGATTTGATGTGAATCAAAGCAAATGACATACATTTCTAAAGCCATTCACCTTGAAATAATTTTCCTCCCTTTATTTTTGTTTTGTATTGGCGGCTAGATTTATTGTTGTCACAGCCCGAGCTCGCCTAATTCGGGTGCAATTAGATCTCATGCCTAGGTTCAGTAAAATTTTTGTGATTACATTTTTTAAGGCAGAATCAGGATGGTGGGCGAATTATTCCTTTTGCATCTCACACGCAGACCTGGCGGGTTTGTTGTGGGTAGATAGGCTCGTTTGGTGGTGGAGGTTGAACTGTGAGATATCAGGGCAACATCCAATTTGATAGGTATACATTTGGGGGTGCTCTCATATGATACTGTGAGACGCTTTACACATTGTTTATGGTGTATTGGTGCGCATGCATGGCGCGTATCTAAATTTAATTGCCTACAAATAACAAACAATTCTTAGCGTCTCGTCAATCCACTGCTGGATGAAGGGCTTGTCGACACTATGCCAGTTATGGGGGTTGTTCAACCATACTTCACCACACTAGATACCTTGGATTGGTGAAGGTGGGTGCCCCCAGCTTTGGTTCAGAAATCAATTGCCGATGACAGTCACGGCCAGGAACCAAAACAGGTCACTGGATTCACTGTGCAATGAGAACCACTGCACGACCACTCCACTTCCGTCTCTCGGCTAGCAATGAATTATGGTGCGATATTACGTTCACATTGATGGATTATACATATGTCTATGTACAGCTCTTTGTGTTCATTGACTGCTGAATGAGGTTAACTGCCCGTACTTAAGCATGCTGGTAAGTACCGGTGGGTGAAGGTGGGAAGCATACATGTGGGAGCATATAAGCATACACAAGTAGAATAATGGATTTTTTTCTGTAGTCTGCTGCCCACAATGTAGCCCCGCAATCTATAACCCCAGTTATGCACAGTGGCTGCCCACGCAAGTACCGTCCAAGCTCAACCTGCTTAGATTCTCAGGTCTGAAAGGTTTGTGCTCTTTCGGGGGATGCTTTCTTTCTACTCGTATGTGCCCTTTGAAATGCAGTTCCTTTTCATCTGCTTCGCATTCACACTGATGCAGCGGTTCTTGATGGCTTTAATTTCAAACAGAACAAAGGACCCAGCCAACAATAGCCTTATTTTGTGCTACCCACACGTTCTGGCCGGCCAGCAGCTTTCAGAGATGAAGTGAGGATGGCTTCGCTATCGGAAACCACTCGGTGCCTCGTAAATTGCCAGAATGAACAGGCTTGAGGTCAGCATGCCCATCGTTTACAATGACGATACTGCCGTGGCCACGTCCTTGATGATCTCAGCGCCATGGACAGAGTTTGCTTTTTGGGCACCAAATCAATGTCGTTAGCAAACTGTATACGTGTGTAATTAACACGAAAACTCAACACATTTGTCAATAACGCTGCCTTCAAAAGAGAAAGTATGTAATGGGAAACATTTCCGGAAATTGCCATTCTGCACAGCACATAGAAGAGGCCGAGTTGTTATCATCAACATTTTCTATATACATATAGTACATGCGTTCAATTATTTGGTGATACTGCTGCTGCATTGTCAGTGGTACACAAGCACAAGTGTCAAAAAAACCAACTCAACACATTCGTCAATAATGCTGTGGGCCTTAAAAGTAAAACTACATAATAGGCGACGTTTCGAGTGATGTCCCTTCTTCTACTATGAAGAAGGCCCATCAGGGCTCAGATAATCTACCTTATGTCTTTAGTTTGTTGTTCTTCCCCTGCACTCCGATTAGCATGGTTGGCTAAGTACGGTGCGAAAGAAGTTGAACATACATACGTCTGGTCTTGGGGTGGAAGCCTCAGTCCAAAACACCATGGGACAAGGGGGGACCTGACAGAAGGGGTTGGCAATCCTCATATGTCGCAGGAGCAGCTTACAGCCTGTAAGCGCAAGGCTGGGATCCCCTTCTAACTGTGCTGTGAATGACAATCAGGAGCCTGTGACCGCGTAAAGCATCGAGCACAGATGACCTCCCCAGTGAACTGCCAAGAGGGGATGGAGATTTTGTGCAGGCTCTGTGCAAGGCTTTGGGCCATAATTCGTCCCTGTCCCTGCTCATGATCATTAAGGACACGTACATACACACACAAAGGTATAGAGTACACATATATATGTATATATTGTATGCAAACATTTACAGGTACGTGGAAATAAACGTGAATAAATGCTAAGGGAAAGAGTGATACGCAAAAACTAAAATAAAGACAGAACGTGACATCAAAAGATGAATGAAGAGCGACACAAATAAAGAGAGGCGTTAAGACAGAGCTGGAGATGGAGGGAGCCAGATACAGAGACATTGCCAGAGACTTGTAGAGACACAGAGAGGGAGAGAGACATGAAGACTAAGGGACGGCAAGACAGCACAGACCATAAACAAAATGGGTGCAATAGACACACTTTTCAGGTGGAAAGCTATGATCGCATATCTAGTGAAGGAGAATGTTGAGGCTGCTGTGATTTATGGCAGAATGTGGTGTGCTGTGTATGGGAACACCTGCACGTGGGAAATAAATGTCAGAAAGTGGGTCGAGTCACTCAAGGTTGGTGAAACAAACGATGCCAATAAGCCAAGAAGTGACAGAACAAGAATGACAGTGGAACTTGATATGTGCTGGGTTAGAACTTCCAGAACCTGGACTTCTACAGTGATAGAATGTCAAACTGGTGCCATGACTGCAGTAGCATATTGATGGGTTATGAGGGTTACAATGTCATGTGGTCGAATTATGGTTGTTTCATGCACCTGTAGTGACATAGGACGTCACTACTGTGTCGGCCCGTACGAGGGCCAAGGGCCCCAAGGGGGAGCCTGGGGGTCACGTGGTGGAGGACCTGGACCTTCCCAGAGGTTGGGAAAGGGAGGCGTGGCCTGGGCGGAGCTGGCCACGCCGGAGCGGTTATAAGCGGGGTGTGAACGCAGAGCAGGGCTGTTCAACACCGAAGTGAAGACGCCTTCATCGGTCCTCAAGTCCCAGGTCGACGTCCGTGACCAGGCAGCCCGTTGCCTGCCCTGGTCACGCTGTATAGTGTTCCAGAGTGTTAGTGAGTTGAGGAAGGTGGTCACCACCTTATGTACAGTGTTATATTACTTACCGTTCTAATGAGTAGTGTTGCCTCCAAGCTGTGTGTGTGCACCTAATTCGAACCCACTACACACCTAACGATCGTACACTGATCATAAGTGAAGCAGCATTGTCTGCAGGAGGCCTTGATTACTCCATACAGCGGTGAAAGTTCCTTCAAAGACTTCCTGTCCTTCACTTATGAATGTTCCCACATCCCACGTGCCTCATGCCACTCGCATGGCAGTACTCACCTCACTACTGTCACTTTATTTCTTTCTTGCTTCTTTCGAAATGCTTTTTTTGTTGTCCTTCCTCTGCACCTCAGATTAGCACGGTTGGCTATGCACTGGTGCCAAAGAAGTTCAATATACATGTATACCTCCCCCTCCCCTCATCCCTGTCCATTCATTTCACAAGACGATATGCTACTTCTGTAATGCTCCTCAAGATGTTACTGCATTTTGGATGCTGTGTAAATTGACGTATAGTAACCCAGGCAATTATCGAATTCTGAGCGTGGACCAAAATGACGAAATAAAGTATGTTTAACGAGAGCACGGTGGAAAGCGTTTGTTAAACTGAGTTTGACCATGCAAAGCAACGAAGCAGTGCGACTTACGAAGAAGCATTCAATCATTGCGTCTCACTTGCCATGAGATGTGGATCAGAAGGAAGGGCACTGGCAAAGAAAGTGGAAACAAAAGCTGAAGAATTACACCAAGAGACCGAGAGACTATTATTTAGATCAGAAAACATATGCAAATCCGAGACATATCGAGCATTGAGGAAAGTAAAGTGGGCTTGGGCGGTGCTCACTGCTCAGAGAGAAGATGGCCAATGAACGAGACTGGTGACAGAAGGGCGGCTAAACAAGAAAACACTCCGTAGAGGACAGCCACCGTGGAGATGGAGCAATGAGATCAGCTCGTGTGTGCAGGAGTGAGATGGTCTGCGGCATTGTGGACCATGTTGGATGGTAAAAGCATGAGGAGGCCTTCATCCAGCAGTTGACTGTCCACAGCCGATGATGATGGCGAATTTATGTTGAATTGTATTGTATTGCATGTGTGGTATGTGCATGTTTACGAAAATAAATACATAGGACACAGATAGTCTTAAATACCACACACAACTACATATTCAGTTCAGCCATGTACATTCCAAACAAACTCGCACACACTATAATACACACATTCCGCACCAGGGGCGGTTTCTTCATTAGGGCGATTGGGCGACGCACCACCAATGTCATTCAACCACAGAGTCACGCTAGCTGTCACTGTGCCTCTGGATATAGTCCAATCAGCGTCATGCTACGTTCTGTGGAGTACCGCCTCTTTTTGGGCGATTTCCCTCCAGCTGAGAATCGCCCCGAGTGGTCCCATAGACTTACATTCAAAGATGATTTTTTTCGAACGGGGGCGCTGCAATGCATTCTCTATGGCTTCCGGGAGGGCTCGCCCTAACGTGCTTACGTCATCATACGTGCTTACGTCATCATACGTAAGCACGTTTCATCCAACAATATAATTTGTCGCCACCTAGTGGAATCTTTAATAAAAGAAACTTGAGTGGTTTGTTTTAATAGTGAGTATAGAAACAAACAAGATGTATTGTAAGAGTCACTTTATTTTTCATTAATATTAAAGAAGTGAAGTTGCCTTTATATGCTTAAGCTGTTAATTTATCCATTGCATGGGTGGACCTTATCCTTATCAATCATCCAGATATTTGCCCTCCCTGAGAGATTTTGCAGGAGCCGCCACTGTTCCGCACACAATACATGGGATGCATAACGCAATACGGTACACATAGAGTATTCCCTCGTTATTCACAAACTTGCTGTCCACGATTTTGGCTATCCGCGAATCGCATTTGGAATTCTACACGACTGCATCCAGAGAGAGAGAAAAATAGTGATGAGATAAAGTGATGAGAGAAAAAGTTATGAGATGAGAGAGATAGAGATAACTTCTCAAAGCTTTAGAAGCATTTTTTTGTGTTATGATAATTCTCATGTATTTAATCGTTTATTTTAGTATTTAAGGTAATTCATTACTGTCCGCGAAATGTGCGATTCACGAGCAGCTCCAGAACGTATCCCTCGCGAATAACGAGGGAATACCGTCCACACATATTTCCCATACATTTACACTCCCACATAAAGTAAATGCCACCGCACTGTCACTGTTTCCCCTTTCCTGGATCTTCCTCTGCTACGCCCTTCCCCTCCTCCCATAGAATGTACACGAAGGCTCAAGTAGCCGCTATGTAAACGCACAAACCTAAGCTTGTAAATTGCCCTTCGGCATTTACTGCTGCTGAACCCCTTCCTCCTCTTCCCTCACCCTGCAACCCTCCCCTCCTTTACACAGTGGCTCATGCAGCTTCAAGCAACACACTGAAAATGGACACTAAAAAAAGCACACGGCCTTTGTGGATTATGCAAAAAAAAATATCAACAGTTCCTGAAGAATTGCATTGTGGTACTCTTGTATTAGGCGATCAGCAAATACATTTTGAGTAAATTCGACACACTGACATCAGCAGCAGTGAGACATAGACAACTGTAGACGTTTCATTCGTATTTGCACTCATCAGTACAGTATGCTCACTGCTGGAAGTATGCCTCTGCAAACCATATGTAGCTCACTCAGTTGCCATGCACAATACTTTAATGGGTCTGGCGATTATTCTTTGGTTCTTTCGGTAAAGTCACGTATAAATATAAAATAATAAATTAAATTAAATACTAGCATACGACGTTTCGATTGCAACACAAGCAATCATCATCAGGTATAAATTAAATAGAAACACAAATCTAGTATACTTAGAAATGTAATGTAATACAACAGAGAGTCGGATAACATAAATTAAGTTTGGGTCTGGCGACTCAAGTTGTACAATACGAGGATCCAACAGACCATAACGAAGGTCACCACCTGTCCAATCCATGGATCACTCATTCATTTTGTGTCCATCGAACCAACTTAGATCAATGACGACCGTTTGTGGGGGGCATTGGCCCCTCGTGCACGGTCATAGAGGGTGCTTAAATCATCAACAGCTGTGCACGGCTCCTCTAACAGACGACGCCGGAGAAGACGAGAGAGGCATAGTCTGCTCTTCACCGCACACACAGTATGTATGGTGGCGAGATGTTTAACTGCTTTGCCTAGTATGCAGGAGGTCGTGGGATCGATCCCAACTTTGACGCCTGTATATTTGGAGTTTGCATGTTGTCCCTATGGTCGCGTGGATATTTCTCTGGGTCCTCCGGTTTTCCTTCCACATTTAGAAACATGCGTTTAGAGTATTTGGCTGCTATAAATATCCACATGATAAGCCACTTCGTTGAGCTATCATTAGTGGCCAGGTCTCTTCTGAAAAAGAGCTACATAGCTCAGTGGGCCTTACCTGGTAAAATAAAATATAGTCTAATAGTTCAGCTTTAGTATGGTGTTGTAGCTTCCAGTATGAAGGCACATGGCACGTGTTGTTGGCTACAAATTTATATTCACGCCTCTCCCGCTCCCTGCTCCCGGCTCCCTTGTCTGGCTCCGCTTCCTCGGAAGCATCATGTCATCACACCACATCCCGTCATCACATGGCATTACACGGTAGAGATTGGATTCGAAACATGATCTCAAACTTATCTGGAAGGAGGCAAAGATCCTTGAAGATAAAACGTCTGAGTATGGAGTACCTCCGAGGTTTTTGCTCAATGGCCGTTGCCTGTCTGATCCCAACTGTAATTATAAATGGGTTAAGCTCACACTCTGCATCTTCAGGCCACATCTTTAACACTGACGTCCAGCCTTGTGACACCGCCGATTAACTCACCTCTTGACCCACCCTCCTCAATCTCCCCTAATCAGCAATTACATTTTCTCCCAATCTAAGAATTTGGAGTCTTATCCTCGCCTGTTCTCCACGCTTAAAACTTTATCTGGTTGTCACCAATGGCTTGCTTTGCCTTTGCACTCCACGTTGTGGTGAATTTCGCAGCAAAATCAACATACCATATTCAACCTTTCCACTCTTGCTCCTGAATGGGAAACTGCTCTCGCGCATCCCCATCATAAATGTGGCGCTCCAGTCAACCCTAACAATTACTGCCCTATCTCAATCCTCTCCCCTGTCATAAAAAGCTCTTGAGGTCTTAAAATCGAAAATCACAGATTTAATCTCAGAACATGCCCTCTTCCATCCTAAGCTATCCAACTTTCGAGGAAATTATGGCACAGCTTTTGAGATACTCAATACTCTTGACTTCATCTTCAACAGTCTTGAATCTCGTCATCACTGCGCCATCCTATTTCTCGACTTTTTTAAAGCTTTTGATATCGTGGATCATGCTGTAATGTTGCAAGGGCTAAATTGCCGACATTTTTCAGATTGTGCAATCAATTGGATTTACAACTACTTATCTGACCTTTATGAAATTGTCTAAGTCAATAATACATTACCTGACAGGACGTCTATTGCTAAGGGAGTTCCTCGGGGCTCTGTGCCTGGCCTGACCCTCTTTTCTCTGTACGTCAACAATAGAGGCATCTCTAATCCTCACTGACATGAACATTTTTGCTGATGACACAGCCCTGATGGCCTACGAAAATTATATTGAGGAGCTACAACAGGACTTCGATATTCTTAAACTTCAACGTAATGCAATAAAACTGATTCTCAATGTAACAAAGTTAAAGTTATGTTATGTTATTTTCCGGTTGCCAAACCCATTGTGGCTTTGACATTAAAGAGTCCAATTCATCTTTCTCATTCCTATTTTTCCTGTATATCGCTTCTCTCATTTAATTCTACCTATGTCTCTCATCTACATCTTTCTCATTTCACCATGTCTTTGGCTCATCTGTATCTCTCTTCTGCATGTATGTTAAACTTCTTTCGCACTGTACGTAGCCAACCGTACTAATCGGAGGTGCGGTTGGCTACATATCTATATTTCGTCTATATCACTTCTCTCATCCCACTAGGAGTTTATAAATCAAACGGGGCTCCCAAAAATATTTCTGCTTCAGGCCCCCATTTGGCCAGCATTGCCACTGTTCATGAGAACCCTTGGATAAAAAAAGTCAGCAAGTGCACATGACGTTCATGAGAGAACACAACCAAATGTATAAACAATGATGTTTCATTTAGGATTTTTTTTCCTCTGAAAAGAAGGAAATAACTAGATTCTACACTTGGTTCACTTGTGGCAGAACCCAAAGAGTATTATTGGGCTTAGCAACACTCTTCCACATTTCCAATGCATAGACATAACTTATTTGGAAATCATACAATTAAATAATGCAGTGACAAGCAATGGCATTTCAATATTTGCTCAATGTGCAAGGCTTTGTAACATTTTGCTCTTTTTATTATTTTATTCCATATATTCGTCATCCATTTAGATTTAAAGCTTTCGTGACTACAGGGATTCATCTTCTTGGTTCTTTCGGTAAAGTCGCGTAGAATGGAAATGTCGTGAAAATAATTTTATTATGTTTTATGTTTATTATTTTATTATTTCCATTCTACGTGACTTTACCGAAAGAACCAAGAAGACTCGTCATCCAGTTTCACACTTTTGAGTTAAAGGTCTCATTGATTCTAGTTAACCCAAACAATTAAATGTTATATTTAGGTACACCAGTACACTTTTATTCATATGTAAGATACATTGTTAATGTTCATCATTTTTTTCAAAAGTTTTCCTCCACTATAGTGTCTCTATGCGTAGGACTTAAATATCCACGTGTCTTTATGTCTAATACATTAAACTTTCGATTATCCACGTGCGGTTGATCCAATTTGCAGATTAAGCTGGCATCTCAGATTTGGACACAAATGAATATTTCTTGGATTTTCACTTAAGCCAAAATTTATAATTTAAAAACAGTTATCCATTGTTATTCTTGGAAATTTTATTATTACAAGTCATGCACTTAAACCGAACAAAATCCATTATAATTTGCTCTACAGTACAGTAGTTGCATATCTTTACAACAGCGGGTGGAGTTTGATTGATTTTGATTGGCGTAGCTCTGCTGCTGTCCACTTAGTGGGTGGACTCTTCTGCGCGGGAGTAGGAAGGTGTTATGTTATCACTGAGCACGCGCATCGATAGGTAGTATTTATTCTAAATCGAAAGAGTAATAATTGAGATCGTCAGTTGTGGTTCATTTTGAGCGATTTATCCACTTATTTATTTTGTGAGTTGAATGTATCTCTATATTAGTGGTTTTTGGCATAGAGATCTGCGGAAAATGTGTTTTCTTGATGATCCGAAATTTTGAATTATCCGCGGACGTCCTCTCCGTAATTTGCATGGATAATCGAAAGTCTACTAAAACTGTATAAGTGTGTGTGTAGTTGTCAGGCTTCCACATTATTTGTGCGAATAAGTCATGCACATCTGTGTTTCAATATGTCTGCATCTTATTAACCATGCACGTGTCAGCACATAAACCACACGATGTTAGTCCTGGCCATTCTTAATTTTGGAGCTTTCGTGACTGCAGGAATTATTCTTTGGTTTTTTCGGTAAAGTCACGTATAAAGATAAAATAATAAATTAAATAATAGCATACGACGTTTCGATTGCAACACAAGCAATCATCATCAGGTATAAATGAAATAGCAACAAAAAATCTAACCAGAAAACTATAGACAGACATATAAGCAGACCGATATCACCAAGATACATAGAGAGAGTAACACAGGTACAGAGAGGGAGATCGTCTCTGTGGGGTGGCCTTAAATAGACAGAGGGGGGCGGAGGCAGAGAGAGGGAGGGAGGGGTTAGAGAAAAAATTTACATGTCAATGAGTACGAAGAACGCGTAGTAAAGTACGCAGGCTTACCTATTTTCATGTGGAAAACAATACCAAAACGAGCTCAAATATAACAAATTAATTGACGACAAAATGTTGTGATTATAATCATTCAAGGCCTCATAATTAGTCACGATAACTAATTGGGTAGGTAATTGTTCTGCAATAATTATAACAATAATCTCACTTGCTACAAATTGCAACAAATTCCCATGTCTATATTTGAGAACATTATGAATGTAATTGATTCATGAGTGTGTATTGTGAGAATTGGAATGTTAATGAATAGAGCTGTTAATTGCAACTTCATCTCAAGGCACAAAAAAAATGTGATTGCAACACGCAAGAGGGAGGTAAATACATTTGTTTGGTAAGGTGGAATTGTAAACAATTTAAAAAAAGAAGACAGCCCTAGGCGGAGGAATGTCTTGCGCCTGGCCTTGAACGTTGTCAGGGAATCAGCAGCACAGATGGTTGTGGGGTGGGGGGGAATTCAGCAGAGAAGGAACATCTTGCCATTGATCGGAGGGTGACGTAGGATTGTGACAAAAGCGTTCGCGTGCAAGAGTGAAAGGGATGAGAGGAAGATGCGTGGGGAGTTCTTGGGAGGATCTTGAAGATGGTAAAGGGAATCCCGTAGTCCACCTGGGACTGAATTGAGAGCCAGTAGAGGTGTCCGAGGATTGGGGTGACATGGCCTCGTGTATGGAAGGGTGGGTACGACGGCAATATCATTGATAATTTGGAGTTTTGAGATGAGAGATTTGGGGAGAGTAAGAGGCGATGGAGGCATGGATAATAGTTTTGAATAGCAGACAGGATAAAGAAGTGGCAGATGTGGGAGATTTATCCAGGTGGAGCTAGGATGTCATATTAAATTGAAAGATGTGGGAGGAACCAAGAGCTCAGGATCAATAACAATATTATGGACATTGTCTGCTTGTGCAAAGTTGGAGTTTAGGCGATGTGTGCTAAAACTTCTTCGATAAGAGTGAAGGTTTTGATTTCAAAACATTAAGATGTTAACTGCCTTGCCTGTATATAGGAGGTCGTGGGTTCGATCCTGACCCGGAACCCTGTATATCTGGAGTTTGCGTGTTCTTCCTGTGGTGGCATGGATTTTTATCTGGGTCCTCCGGGCTTTCCTTCCATATTTAGAAACATGCGTTTAAAGTATTTGGCTGCCGTTGCCGATCATTGCTACAACGCTGTGGGCTCTCATGAAATTGTCTTTTCCAAGACCAAGGTGCTCTGCAAACCTCCTGGCTACCATCAAAGGTTTGTACACGAAGCCATACAAATATACAAACACAGACATGATTTCAACCGTAATGATAGGTACAAACTTAGTAATCATTGGCAAGATGTTATTAACCATGCAAAAAAGATTTAACTACACATATTTGGACCATCTTATTTGACAGGCACTATTCTTCAGTTACCGTATAGTTTCTTCTTCTTTTTTCATTCACTGGTTTTCCTACTTTAAGTTTTACCACACATATTTGGCAAATCTAGAATTAATCCCAGCAACGTAGCAAAAAAGTGCCGTTTCATCTACATAACAAAGGCTCAGTCCCATTCACAGCAGCCGCACCTTTACATCAGCCACACCTTAACAACTCTTAGAACCTCCCAGTTCAACCAGTCTACACAACAAAGGCTCATTCCTAACAGCGTGCTTCAGCCTCACAATATTAATATCCAGGGCCTACCTTGGCTCCTCCCACCCTCAACCAGTATATATACAAGGACTGTTTTCTTGGAATATATCTTACTTGATACAGCTATCGTGCTGTGACGGTTCCACCTGAAGACGGAGGTTTGTGTTGCCTCCGAAACGTCGCGATTTTTTATATTTTTTTTACTTTTATTAATTTTAATTTTAATTTTTTTACCTACGTGACTTTACCGAAAAATACCTGGACTATAAACCCATGAACCTAAGCTATCAACCCAAAAAACCTAGACCACAAAACCACAAATGCAGTCTATGAACCCACAAACCCGGACGAAATATGTACAAACCCGGACTATAAACTTACAAATCCGGACTAAAAATATACGAACCCAGACTAAAAACGTACAAATACAGACTAAAAACTCACAAATGCGGACTAAAAACTTACAAACCCGCACTAGAAACTCACAAACCCGGACTAAAAACTTACAAACCCGGACTTGAAACTTAGAATCCCAGACTAGAAACTCACAAACCCTGACTAAAAACTCACAAACCCGGACTAAGAACTTACCAACCCGGACTTAGAACCCACAAACCCGCACTAAGAACTTAAAAATCCGGACTAAAATGTTTTAAACCAGGACTAAAAACTTACAAATCCGGATAATTTAAAAAAAAATACGGACTAAAAACTTACAAACCTGGACTAAGAACCCACAAGCCGGGACTAAAAACCTACAAACCCGGCTTAGAAACTCATAAACCCATACTAAAACTTACAAACCCGGACTAGGAACTCATGAATCCAGACTAGGAACCAACACATCTGGATTATGAATCCACACAAACAGACTATCAACAAGTGGTATCAAGCTGACAGGCATGGGTCTGCAGCAACCTTTAAATATCTGCATAAACTACGAGCTTTTCTGAAGTCAATGGGGAGAATACATATGTAGTGGCATAACGCTGGCTGCTGGCAGAAAAGGGGATCTGCGGCATATGGCAGTCCTGATGTCAGCAGGCCAGGATATACACGAGAGGGGATCTAGGGGAAAGGTCACAGAAGGGGCCCACCATGAGTCCGCTAGTAGGTTCCAGAAAGGGGGCGTGGCCGGGGAAGCATAAGAGGTGCCCCTGTGGGAGACCTCGGGGCTGTTGTTAGAGTGGGATCCCCGTCGTGCTGCTGAAGTCCATCGTCGCCATTCTTCTCGTCGTCTTCACCATTCTTCTTGTCGTCTTCACCATTCTTCTCGTCGTCGTCTCCGTCTCTACCACCTCGGGGCGCCGCTAGTCAGACAGCCTACTAACTGTCCTGGCTGAGTAGCGTTGCCGATAATAGACGGACTAAATATTAAGTGTGTTAATCCCAATGATGTTCGCTATTAAAGAATTGCCTCCAAGTCTTATTGTCTCCGAGTTAGTCACTACACATACACACAGCGCCCTCCTAAACTAAACGCCCTCCAAACTAACACAGCACCCTCCTAAACTAACACATCTAAATCGAGGAGGCTGTGTGCCCCAGATCTGAGATTTCTGGAAGGAACATACCTCTCCAAAAGTTCAGATAAGGAAGCAGGACCCATGCCATCCAAGGCCTTATATGTTCGGAAGAGGATTTTAAATGTGATGCTTCTATGTGCCAAGAAGAAGAAGCTCTGTCTTTTTGGCACTGAGCTGAAGAAAATTATAGCTCACCCAATGTTTGATGGTGCTAAGGCAAAGCAGTTGAAGCGCCGACATTATCACCGACCTCTTTGTCAACTCGAATGTACAGCTGAGCATCACCGGCATGTGCGTGATAAGACGTCCCCAAGCACACATGTCAAAGCTCCAAGTGGTAGCATAGAGATGGGTTTTGAGTGTTACCCTTTCGTGAATTATTTAATTTGTCCATTTACTCTCATGTACCCACACGTAACACTCATTCAAGAACTGGCCAAACATCAGATAGCAGTATTTTAAGGTGCATTTTTGGCTTTCCTGGATAAAGAATAACAAATGTAAAATATATATTTTGAAGCGTAATAAACATTAATTTTACTTTCTTTTAATACCGCTACTAACGTTTGAAATTAATTCTATATTATGCATTCACAACTCAGCATTGAAGATATAGACTATATAGAGATAGAATGTAGAGTATGTGTGCACATGTCTTGTAAAATTTCATAATTAAATCTGGCAAAGTAATTACGTAAACGCTGCTTTAGATGTTGTTCAATTATATGGCCTCAATTTGGGTTTCACAGGCCGTTAAAGCGAATATTTCAGAGCAATTGGCCAACAAGTGAAGTTATTAAAATCAGTTAAAACATCATTGGAGGAACAGATGAGAGAGACATGAATCCTCTGAGGTCATTAAGCTGGGTCACAAATACATTTTTGGAAGCCATCTGTTCAACCTCACCATAGCCTGGCTCCAAAACGAGCAGTTGGTAGGTTGAATTTCAATAAATTTGGCAAGTAGGCATAATTTGTGCATTAAAATGCAAATGGTATAGCAAGATGCTGGCAGACTAGGAGAGAAAGCCATTGGCTGTTAACGTCGTTCACCTTGTCATGATTAGTTGACCGATGTTGTTGGCATATGACTTTAATCCCATTTCTCGTGCATAAAGCAGGAGAGCACGACTAATCCCAGGTGTGTACGAGAAATTCGTTACATTGTTCTCATGCAGTGCAAACATTCAATGACCCCCATTGGTCACAACCCATGTGGACTGCTTCATAAAAGCTGTTGCTGTAAGCTGTTTCCTCCCCGCCCACCGCCCACCCTCCGCCCGCCCCCCTAACCCTGTATAGAGCGAATGTAGGAAATAAAGACATGTGTAATTTGAAAAATGTCAGTCATGTGGGTAGAAAGAGATTGAACATTTAACAAAAAAGTAAAAATATTCATGCTTTTTCGAGTAAACAAAAATTCTGCTGTAAAAGATGAGCAGTTAGCAATAAGGTGTTGTAGTCCGTGATACTGGCACTGACATGTATGTGTGGTGGGCAGCTTTGAGACTGCGAGCTATAACACCAAAGATACGTTGAGAAATGTATTTGTAAGTGTTGGTAATCGAACTCAAAACATCCACCCCGAATGCAATTTCATTGTATGCACGATAATTACATCTGTTTAAAAGTCTCGATGCGCAAAGCAGACTATGACGTTAGTTTTTTTGCATGTCCCCCAAAGGCCTATCTGCACAGAGATTTCCACATTGGATTACCATCATAAAATAAATGTACTGCACATGTTTAAATAATTATAATGACTTAAAACTTTCATGACTGCAGGAATTCATATTCTTTGGTTCTTTCGGTAAAGTCACATAGATAGAAGAAGAATCAAAATGAAAACTACAAAAATTTAAACCATGACGTTTC
Organism: Lampetra fluviatilis; assembly: GCF_964198595.1. Lineage (NCBI taxonomy): Eukaryota > Metazoa > Chordata > Hyperoartia > Petromyzontiformes > Petromyzontidae > Lampetra > Lampetra fluviatilis. The sequence continues at coordinate 13,388,810 of NC_136278.1, forward strand.
GATCGCAACAGAAGCAGTCGTCATCAGCTAAAAAGGGTTAGCCTCTTAAGGAAAACTGTTTATAAAGGTATAAAATGGGCATAACCAAAGTGTCAGCAGCATGGGCGGGGCAGCTAATGTTAATGTAAGAGATGGTCAACGACAGCACTGGTGGTGGGTTTCCACCAATGAAAGGGCTGCCAGGTAAAAATTTGCATGTTAATTTAAGATCAGAGAGCGGCCTCCATGGAGAGCATGCTGAGGTGGTTATGATAATGTGAGAGCCGCCGATCCCGACGTGGTGGTGGCTCTGCGATCTTACATTAACATGCTAATCTCTCACATTAACATAGCCACCTCAATGCGCTCGCCGTGGAGGCCGCTCTACGATCTTAAATTAACATGCAAATTTTTACCTGGCAGCCCTTTAATTGGTGGAAACCCACCACCAACGCCGTCGTTGACCATCACTTACATTAACATTAGCTGCCTCGCCCATGCTGCTGACACTTGGGCTACGCCCATTTTAAACCTTTGTAGTGACATACGAGGTCACTACTGTGTCAGGATTGTACGAGTGTAATGTGAGGATATATCTGGGTCGCTGACGGATCACAACTCGTCACGATGATTGGCTTTGCCGGTCCTGGTCCATAGCCAATGGGGGGAAGCCTAGGGGTGTGGCCCTGATGTAATGGAAAGGTGACAGCTGTAAGTAGAGGATTGGTTCTGCTGGCTTTAGCCACAGCCAATGGGGAGACGAGTCAGGGGCGTGGTCCTGGGAGCCTACGATGGAGTCTGGAAGATTCCATAGAGGCTAACCAAGATTCGTGGAAAGGTACCACGTGGACCCGGGTATTAAATAGGGGTGGAGACGAACAACACGTGGTCAGAACTGGAATGAACGGAGGGAGAGGCCACGCGAGAGCGGGGGTCCAGGCTGCCACGTGGCAGCGCGCGTCTCTCTCTATCCCTCTCACGCTGTCTGTCAGCAGCGTGAACGAGTGTTGCAAAGAAAGACAAATAAAGACCGGATTCCAGAAGTCGCTTCCACGACCTTTATTACATTGTTGACAGAAGTGTCTCTTGAGACCGTTTGGACGATTATTACAAAATGTCCAAACACCTCAAGAAAATAAACCCACCAGGACCCTCCGTCGGAGGAAGAGGTTGAGGCGGACGAGGACGGGCTGTTGGGAGCTGCGGTTCCTCTACCTCCGTCTGCTGCTCTCCCCGATGCCGCGCATCGCCGATAGGCCGGCGAGACGACGTCTCCGGCTGCGGACGAGGGGTGGCGTCGACTGGCGGAGCAGATAGAATCGCTCCGTGCGATCCTGCTAAATCTTGTTACGGCGGTCGCGTCATCAGCGGCCCCTCGGTCGGCCGCGTGGAATTCATCCAAGGGCCGATGACCAAGATCTTCAGCGGGAAACGCCGTCCGCCATTACTCCTGGCGCGGAGGGAGAGGCCTCCATCTTGGGCAGGGCTGTTGCAACTGAGCCGCCGGACGCCATCTTGGGCGGGGCTGCTGCCATGCGGCCGCCGGACGTCGAGGAGTGGAAGAATTGCCCTTGGCCTACCGAGGGGCGCTGTTAGCGCTTGCCATGGCCACCTACCCCGATTTATCAGCCGATCTCCTGGATCCTCTCATTCTTTCCAGAATGATTGAGTTAGCCCAGGAACTTAACATCTCATTAACGGTGTGCGGCCACGAACCGCTACGTCTCGATGGGCGGCGCGCTGCTCGGACGCCAAGTTCAACCTTAAACGCTAGGATCAGACGGCTGCATGGACGGGAGATCCTGAGATAGACGGGCCACCGTTGGGATGGGCTCCATGCCGGGTCGTCCACGGCTCCAACGACTCCAGCGATGACGAGGTGATGGCTGCTGTTCCTCGCTGGGTTCCGAAACGCCGGCCACGCGAGCAGCGTGATGGGGCCGGGCGACCACGAGCAGGGACCGGGGCGACCGACCACCGGGCGGCGGCTGCCACGTGTTTCAAGTATGGCCGACGAGGCCATTTCGCCCGGGATTGCTGCTGCCGACTTCAACCTCCTCAGCTCGTGTCGGGCCGACTTCCATTTCCTCCACCGGACGCGGATCCACGGCACCCTCGGGCAAGTCGGCACATATCGGACACCCGGCAGGTCTTGACACATCACCCATCCACTCGCATACATGTTTGCACTCCGGAAGGGAATTGTGGGTCACCTGTGTTGATGCCGCACTCGGTTACTCAATGGAAAAATTGGCTCGTCGGGTGGTGGCAGCCGCGTCGGGGTCTTCGACGGTACGGGGTACCATCGATGGGATCGATGTCCGTATTTTGGTGGACACAGGCGTGTCTGCAACCATCATTTCCAATGTTATTTTTTTATCTCCTGTCCATTCCTATGTCGCGGATCCGACCGGCTAACGACGCATGTGTTTCTGCGAATGGGGGTAGCATGGGTATTTTGGGGCGAGTAGATGTGCGCATTGCTATAGGGAATATCACCGCGGAGGGACCAGTTTTGATATCGCGTTCATTGGCCGTCCCATGCTTATTAGGCACCGATTTCATTCGCCGCATGCCCGTTAAAATACTCGTCGACCAAGGTTGCTTGGAAATGCCAGGGGGCCGTAGAATGTCTTTCCTGCCGTCCCTGCTGGGCCGTTCGCACCCAGGAAACGCTGTTAGCGCGATTGTTGCTGTCACGGTAGAAGTACCATCAGGCTCACAAATGCTTATTCCGCTGCGTTACCGGAAGCGGTTGGAAGCCGTGGACGATGCGACGGGTGTGCTGTTATCTTTGTCCCTAGTAGCGGCTCAAACTATCGTTTGGCCTGGTCAGGCCCCGTTTATACAAGCGTTGAATGGGGGCCCGGATCGGGTCATCGTCCCGGCTGGCTTGGTGTTGGCTCACGCCACTACCGATTTCACCAGCTTTGAGAGCGACCAACCCATAAAAATGGCCACTGGCAGGCCACGATCAGATCGTTCGGACAATCGATGGATCGCAGATTTGTGTGGGGAAAATACGTCCTTGTCGGCCACCCAGCGGAGCGCCTTGCATTCACTATTGTCGGAGTACGCTGACGTTTTTTAGTAAAAACTATTTGGATTTGGGCCATACCTCGCTCTTGTCACCGGTGCGGCGGGACCGATTTGTATGCACCCGCATCGCATGAGCCCTGCAGAAAGGGAACACGTGCGTGGCGCGGTGGACGACATGTTGGCGGCCGATATAATTTCGCCGTCCAACAGTCCTTGGGGCGCGCCGGTGGTGCTGGTTAAGAAAAAGGATGGAGGGACGAGGTTTTGTGTAGACTTCAGCCGATTGAATAAGATATCCATGGCGGACGCATACTCCTTGCCACGGATGGACGACTCGTTGGACGCTTTGTCGGGGGCAAATTTTTTCTCTACCCTCGACCTGTCATCTGGGTTCAGGCAGCTTCCCCTCGATGATGCGTCCAGACCGAAAACGGCTTTCCGCACGCCACAAGGCCTCTTTGAGTTTAACCGCCTACCTATGGGCTTGAATGCAGCACCGGCGACGTTCCAACGCCTGATGGAACTGGTGCTAGCGGGGCTGCAGTGGGAAACGTGCCTCATATATTTGGACGATATCATCGTATTCAGCCGCACCTTCGAAGAACACCTTCAATGACTGGAGACTGTCTTTCAGAGGATGCGGTCGGCTGACCTAAAATTTAAACCAAAGAATGCCACATTTTGCAACGATCCGTCAGCTGCTTGGGACACATCATCAGCTCTGACGGTGTGTCCACAGACCCTCAGAAAATGGCGTGTGTCCGAGAGTGGCCCACGCCCACGTCGGTGGGCGACGTACGGCGGTTTATAGGGTTCGCATCCTACTATCGCCGATTTGTTACGAATTTCGCGATGCTGGCTAGGCCGCTGCATGTTCTGACGGGAAAAATCAGAGATTTAAATGGGGCCCGGAAGAGGAGCACTCTTTTCAATCTCTCCGGGATCGCCTGGCCACCGCTCCGACACTCGACTACCCAGACTTTGCACAGCCGTTCATCCTTGACACGGATGCTAGTGATATCGGCTTAGGAGCCATTTTGTCGCAACGGAAGGACGGGGTCGAGCGAGTGGTGGCATACGGCAGCAGGGTTCTGTCTCCTGCCGAGACGCGATATTGCGTGATGCGACGGGAACTGCTGGCAATCGTACATTTTGTTCGCCAGTATCGGCCGTACCTGTATGGAAGGAAATTCCTCGTGCGCACTGACCACGCTGCCTTGCAATATTTTTTGAAATTGGAACGACCATCCGGTCAATTGGCTCGGTGGATGGAATCGTTACAGGAGTTTTCCTTCAAAATCACGTACCGCAAGGGTACTCGCCATGGCAATGCGGACGCTCTCTCTAGGTTGCCCCCGACTCCTCCCTGCGCCTGTCTGATGGGTACGCACTGCTGTGCGGCGCTGCCTACCTCGCCCTGTCCGGTCATGGGGGCGATGTCGAACGATGAAGGCCAGGATGTACCCGTTGGCGCCAATGACACGCTGCATTTGCCGCACTCGGTGTGGCTACGCGAACAGGAGGCTGATGGAGCCTCTCTGGCTCCACTGCGGGAACTGATCGGGAAACCGAGATCTCATTTGGCGGGATGGAAATGGCAGTTGTTTTGGGGCCAGGCGGGATTACTGATGTGTATGGATGGGTTGTCCGACCGTTCACGCCTGGTTCTTCCGACGTCCCTTCGCCACGATCTGATCCGCGCGCTGCACACCGACAAGCTGATGCACCTCGGCGTGCAGCAAATATTAGCCGCAATGCAGCAGGATTTCTTTTGGCCTGGCATGACAGCGGATGTCACTAACTTTATCCGGTCATGCCATGATTGTGCGAAGCGGAAACCGCCACGTCAAAATTATGTCCCGCCCCTACTTTCGATCGAGGTATCTCGTATTAATGAGCTGGTTGCTCTGGATATCCTGGGCCCGTTCCCTCCATCGGCTAGGGGAAATAAATACCTTTTGGTAGGGGTCGAATACTTTTCTCGCTGGCCTATGGCCTGGCCTCTGCTTGACCAAATGGCCTCATCCATCACCGAGGCTTTCTTGAATGGGTACGTTATGGATAAGGGAGCACCCGAAGGGCTGCTCACGGATCAAGGACGTAACTTCTCCTCCAAATTGCTTAAAGACGTGTGCTCTGCTTTGGGTACAAAGAAAATCCGCACTTCCCCTTACCATCCGCAAACGGATGGCATGTTGGAACGATTTAACCGCCCCCTTTCGGCCATGCTTTAGCCACACGGTGAGTGAAAAACAAACCGATTGGGACTTGCACATACCGGGCATCCTGGCGGCATACCGCATGAATCCGCACGCGTCCACAGGATATTCGCCATTTTTCCTGATGTATGGCCGTGAGAATGTACCCCCAATTGATGTGCAACTTGGTGCAGCGGGAAAACAACCGTCCCCTTCCTTGCCTGACCACGTGCGGGACTCGCTTAAACAGGTTACGGAGGCGCGAGAGGCCGCCAGATGTGCGACGGCCCGTACGCAGGCAAGGAACGAGAGGTATGCGCGTCGATCGCGAACTGACATGCCTTGGTCGGTGGGCGATATGGCATGGCTCCATTGCCCTCAGGTGCCAGTGGGTACGTCCCCTAAACTGCACAAGCCTTGGCGGGGGCCTGTGAGGCTGGTGGACATTCGGAATCCCCAGAGTGTTCGCATCCAGTACGGCCAACGTCGTAGGTATGTCCATTCGTCGCGGCTCAAGCCCTATGTTGACCCGCGTGCTGGCCCTTCATCTCCACTTGTTGACCTGCCGGGGTCTGGCATGCCAAATGTGCCACTTGCCTCGCCAATTGATCCCCAGCGGGGCTGTGTTATACCCCCCGCAGATGAACAGGTTTTGAAGGACGACGAGACTCCGGACGTTCCACCTCCAACGGTGCGTGTCCCAGACACAACGGAAACTGAAAATTCTTCTTCTTCTCCACGGCAACCACCTCCTGCTGAACAGTTGGCGAGGCAACCACGCGCGAAGGGAGCAGAAGGTCCGGCATCGCGGTCGAAGTCTCTCCCATTTCGCTAATACTGCTTTCCTTGCGGTCTGTCACCCTGGTGTTACTGCGCTACAGGGGCGCCCTAATGTATGTCTGTTGTTTTATTGTTTAAACTCCTCGGCGTGTTGACGCCTACTACCCCTTACCTTGTTAATGCGTCTTAGACGCCCTAAGATGTATTCAAAGGGATTCGGGCTGTCACTCCTTTCCCAGCCGAGACGGCTGACTTTTTACACCGGGGGGGGGTGATGTAATGTGAGGATATATCTGAGTCGCTGATGGATCACAACTCGTCACGATGATTGGCTCTGCCGGTCCTGGTCCATAGCCAATGGGGTGAAGCATAGGGGCGTGGCCCTGACGTAATGGAAAGGTGACAGCTGTAAGTAGAGGATTGGTTCTGCTGGCTTTAGCCACAGCTAATGGGGAGACGAGTCAAGGGCGTGGTCCCGGGAGCCTACGATGGAGTCTGGAATATTCCATAGAGGCTAACCAGGATTGGTGGAAAGGTACCACGTGACCCGGGTATTAAATAGGGGTGGAAACGAACAACACGTGGTCAGAACTGGAACGAAAGGAGGGAGAGGCCACGAGAGAGCGGGGGTCCAGGCTGCCACATGGCAGCACGCGTCTCTCTATCCCTCTCACGCTGTCTGTCAGCAGCGTGAAGGAGTGTTGTAAAGAAAGACAATTAAAGACCGGATTCCAGAAGTCGCTTCCACGACCTTTATTACACGAGCGTAGGGACATATGACGTCACTACTGTGCTGGCTCGGTATGGGTGCTATAGGCGGGTGTCACGGGGGTCGTATCAGGCTGTGACACTCTGCGTGAACCCAACAGGACACATGACTCAATAAAGGGGGGCTAGGGGCCCCAGGGGGGAGCTTGGGGGTCACGTGGTTGGGGGCCCGGACCTTCTCGAAGGATCGACAAAGGGGGCGTGGCCTGGGGCGGAGCTGGCCACGCCGCGGCAGTTATAAGCAGGGTGTGAACAGAGAGCTGGGCTGTTCAACCCCGGGATGAAGATGCCATTAACGGTCTTGAAAGTCTCTGACCTTCGTCCGTGACCAGGCAGCCCATCACCTGCCCTGGTCACGCTGTGTAGTATTCCCCGAGTGTTAGTGAGATTAGGAAAGGTGGTCACCACCCTGTCTATGATGTTCCTGTGGGTTGTTATGCGTTACTAAATAGTGTTGCCTCCAAGTTGAGTGTGTGCCTCAATTGAACCCATTACACCTTTATAAAGAGTTTGCCTTTAGAGGCTAACCCCCTTTTCCTGATGACGACCGCTTGTGTTGTAATTAAAACGTCGTGGTTTTTATTTTTGTGGTGTTTATTTTTATTATTTTATTCTATCTATGTGACTTTACCGAAAGAACCAAAGAATATGTTTTAATAAATCGGAAAATGTCAGCAACAAACACTTTTTGGGAATACTTTTAGTGCAAAGCCACGTCTCTGATGTGGCGCACATAGAGACAACTGCGGTGCACGCATGACATTTATGCTCTTTTACAGCTAATAAAATGGCAAGTGCAAATTCAAATATGCTATTAATATTAAATAAAACACTTAAACTACACAAACTACATTATGCATCATCGGTAGATTAATACCGCCATTTTGTCATGAAAGCAGAAGGTGTGGATGCATCAACATCTGGTCTTTAACTAATCTTACTGCTCCATCATCAGCCATATGTTGCTAACCATTAAAGTGCATAATTCCAAGATAATGTGACATACACTAAGTGGTCTTTATAGTTTTAAAATAATTATCGATATATACATGGAAATATTACTCTCATTGTCTCTAAACTGGATTATAAAATATGTATGTTACACTTATAGTAATATACTGTACTTGCGATGACTCAGGGCATAAGACAACGATCTCTTGTATAGCCTTAACAGACTGTTGGGGCAAGTGTTGTTAGAAAACACCTATGAAGGCCAGCACGACACGCAAGGGGGCAGATGGCCAGCACCACGCTCGACCGCCTTTGTCTACAGAGTGGCGATATTTACACACAACACCAGGTACTCATTTGAGGCTGAGTCGACCTAGCAAATATGCACATTCTTACATACACGTTCAAACTAATATATATTCGCAGAATGGCACACTCATTTACCAATCACAGAGGTGCAAAATTAGATTATTTTTCTAAATAACTAACGTATCTTTTTTTAGCAATGACATTGAATAACATGATCATACTACAGATCAATGGGAATTAGTTGAATCATTAACTTGTGATCATCTTTGTACGATTTTAAAGATTCCACGAGATTTCAAATATTAACAAAGTCAAGAAAGAAAGAAAAATCATGCACTGCCATGCTTTCTGCAACGCCTTCCTACACTAATTTGTCCTCGGAAGTATTTGATTAGCGGCAATAACGTTCAGTTTCAAGCCACACGAACTAACGTCAATACGTGAGATGTCATCTCGTGACGTCACATACGGTGATGCAATTGCCTTCGCCAACGAGGACGATAATTTAATTGTTTTTTAGTGCAAAAAATTGAGCACCAATATAGCTGTTCTATTTAATCGGGTTAATCCTGCAATATCAACAACTTTATAATAATACGATTGTTTTTTCTTATATTGGATCATCTTTATGAGATGTATTATGCCCACTGTTACACCTGGCCAGACATCCAGCCAGATGTACAGTAACATCGGAAAGCACTAAAAACCAAACAACACAAATACTTTAAATATCGCAATGTCTCTGTACAGGCCGAAAGGCCTATCACACAAGAGGCAATCAAGGAAGTACATTAACGATAATGTTGTGAATAAGAATGCGATTCTTCAATTCACAAGATTAGGTGAATATTATTTATATGTTGATCAAAATAAACTTTTCCACCCATGTTGAACAGATTTTCTTTTTACAAATATACAAAACAGTCGATTTGCCCAATTTCCTTAACATATTTTGGCAGAGACATGCTTTCTGGCAACACATGAATGGGGGAGTAATGTTTTTGCCTCAACATGAAACAGGCAAGTCGAGTGAATTTAAAAGAAAGCATCCGATAGAAACCACAACGTGAACTCCTAAGAAAATGCCTCACCAAAAATAAAGTGACCAGTTTCCTGTCTAAGAATGACAGTGCCGGAATACACCAACAGTTTACTCAGGTATATGCATTAAAGAAGGTTAGAGAGGCGATTACACCTTGGCATCGGATGATTCCTCCTGCCAGATCCTCTAGCTGTCACAGTCAAAACCTAAGCTCAAATGTTCATGCGTACAGCATCCTACCATCTAGTTTCAGGTCTTTCCGTTGGTAATATAATTATTGGTGCCACCGTAATGCACGTTGTTTCAATCTGTCCACACTCGTGCCCACACTCATTGCACTCTCCTGATGTCTACAAACGTTGCTTTTTAGCCATGGTCTATTCCGAACCTCCAACTTGCTGACCATATTCTGTCATTAAATTCCTCGAAGATACTGTATGTAACCATGTGCATTGTATTAGGAGTATATTATATACATATACATGAGTATATTATACCATTATCAGAGAGCGGTCTTGTTAAAACCGAAAATGTGTTATAAACAATGCCGGTAGAATGTCTGCCAAGAGACAGGATAATATAAATATATTATATCCTTCAATACTAGATCATAAAATTTGGTGTAATTAGAATAATCGAGTGAGAATGTGTTTATACATTCCATTTTGTTCATTTTATCCACTCGTTGTGTATTTAAATTTGCGTTAAATGCCTCAGTGGTTTAGCAACGATACACGTACACTGCATTAATATAATTGCATGAAAATAAATACATTTTCACTGAAGAATTACATCTTGATGATGGTCTGCCAGCCAAAACAATACTATTATTTTCCCTGATGAGCAAAGATAATTTGAGATTTTCCATCACATTACTTTAGTATATTTGCCATTATTGACCTCATTTACATGTGAATAGGCTGAAATAAAAATTTGGACATGGACAGGTTGTTAGGAATAGTGCTCAAAACACACTAACACGTTAAACTATGCGTATGTGAATGCAATAATTACGTGCAGACACGATCTGTGTCGTTATTGTCTGTATATACATCATCAGCCAATGTTTATCCACTGCTGTATGAAAGCCTCCCCCACTTCAGTGCCATGCCTCACAGTCCTGGAAATTTCCAATAAATTTCACTCTCTTATTTGTCCATTTCTCTGGTGGTCATCCTCTAGGGCAGATTCGCTCCCTGGCTGCCATTCCATGACCAGTCTTGTCCCTTAGCCATTGTCCTTTTTTTACCAACGTGTCCCGCAAAAGTCCACTTAATTTCTGCACAATCAATATGGTGTCTCCAATTGGCATTGATTTCCTTATCCACGGGTCCTTCCTCTATCGGTCTCAGTGTTATTCTGAGCATGCTTCTCTTTCTACGTTTACTTTTGCACTTTTCCCCACGACAGTTTCTTTGTCAGTATCCACATTTCGAATCCATATATTGTTGTATATGTACATATACATATAATAAAAACAACTTAAATTCCTGTCTCTTGGCAGACAGGACTTCGGTATACATTCTACCGGCATTGTTTAACATAACAAATTTCCGGTTTTAACAAGACCCTGACTGGAAATTTACAAAGCCCTATGCTATGAAAAAGGTCCATTGCCTGAAACGGGGCCAATTGCTATTGCCTGAAATTTTGCTGATATATATCTTAAGACCCACGGTGTTATTGACAAATGTGTTGAGTTATTTTGGTTTGCTGTAAATTTATATATGGCGCAAGTTGGGTGTCAAATATGCAGTTTGCAAGTTTATGGTAGAAGTAAGAACGCAATTGCGAGTTGTGGTAGAATCAACGGCAGTTGCTGCGATGTCTTAAACCCAGTGGGAATGAGGCCAAAATGAGCACAACGGTGGCGTGGTCACTTGGAAGCCATAGTGGCGAGATGTTAACTACCCGCCTGGTATACAGGTCGTGGGTTTGGCCCCGACTCTGATGCCTGTTGTATCGTTGGAGTTTACCTGTTCTCCCCGTGGTCGAGTGGATTTTCTCTGCACATTTAGAAACATGCGTTTAAGAGTATTTGGCTGCTATAAAATTCCACGTGATAAACCACTTTGTTGATCTATAATTTGTGGTCAGGAAACTTCTGAAAAAGTGCTAATACAGCTTTACCTTGTAAAATTTTAAAAATTGTTTAATTTTAGTTTAAAAAACGTGTGATATTGGGCGTTCATGTAAATAAAGGTAGAGCAGTAAAAATATTCAAAACCTTTTCAAAAGTAAATGCTACCCTTGTTGATTAATTACAAACATTGCGGATTCTGAAATCTATTTTTAAATGAATTCATAATTGTTAATGTTCACTCGTGTAGATCAGAGAATATGCCATGTTTATTTATATTTCCAAAATCATGAGGAAACACAAGATCCAGGTTCGATTTAACACAGTACATAAAATTCGTGATCTGATCCCATCTGTGAAGGATGTGATCCATGACATGCAATACCCCAGCGTCTACAAACTAAGCTGTGTCTGCGGCAGTGGTTACATTGGGGAAACTAAGCGACATGTCTCAGACCATGTTCGTGAACATAAGGCAGATCTGAAACACGGTAAGACCAATACCTCGGCCGTGGCTGATCATTGTTTTAATGCGGTGGGCTCACACGAAATTGATTTCTCTAAGACGAAGGTACTTTGCAAGCCCACTGGCTATCAACAAAGATTCATTCATGAAGCCATCCATATATATAGACACAGACACAATTTCAACCGAGAAGATGGGTACAAACTGAGAAATCATTGGAAGAACGTTATCAACCAGTTGAAGACATAATTTGCTATGATGTCCCCATCCTACCACCAATGTTAGTTGTCCTTTACGCCCATTCAAACTTGCGCATTAAAAGTCACTTCGCGCGCCAACCCCTTGGTTGCAGCTCTACGATCTTCCAGTCACATGCTAATCTCTCTTTAACATGCTAATTTTCACCTGGCAGCCCTTTGATTGGTGTAAAATAAACCACCGCCGGGCTCGCTGCCGAACATTAACATTATCATTGGCTGCTGACATTTGGGCTACGCCCATTTCAAACCCTGATAAACAGTTTATCTTGGAAGCTAAACCCCCCTTTTCCTGAAGACGACCACTTGCATTGCGATCGAAACGTCGTAGTTTTCCGTTATTTTTCATTATTTTCTTTGAACCTATCTACGTGACTTTACCGAAAGGCCCAAGAATAATAATTCCTGTAGTCACGAAAGCTTTAAGTCAATATTCAAGTTGTCTGTTTAAATATGCTACACAACAATACCAATGTGATCAATATCCATGCAAGATGGCGACAGCGCCACAACAGCTGGCTGTAGTCCCGTGCCGCTCCCACTGTTTATCTACTGTTACCTTACCTAGTACCTTACCCACGTCCTTCTTCACTATCCCCTGCCCTTCTTACTTTTATCTTTCACTCCATCTTTCTCATTATTTATTTTGTTTTCTTATTTTCCTCATTATTACTTTGGCGGCGCCCGAGTTTTGGGCGGTGGCAGATCCCTGCCTCCAACCCTGCTTGCCTCCGCGCCTACTGCACACGCCCCGCGGCGCTGCAACAGCTGACAAATTCCGGCTGCGGTGTTACACAGTCCGGCTTACCTGCCGCCTCGCACAGCTGAGGAGCTGTGCGAGTGAACGAGGCCTGCTGCTCCCACGCACGAGGCTGGAGGACGCTGGCTGCACTGTTCATGCAGTGCGGCTTAACAGCCGCCCTGGGTCCGTTTCCTGCCAGCGACGTCCTCACAAGGGACCTCTTCCGCTACTATCAGTGAGTGGGAGCTTGGCGTGCCTCAGCATCGCCAGCAAGTGGGAACTCGACGTATTCCATTCACTGTTCAACACCACCAGTGAGTGGGAACATGACGCAGACTGTCCACTGCTCAACACGAGAGAGTGGGTTTGCCTGCTGCCCAGCACCAGTGAATGGGAGCTCGGCGAGGTTCGTCCACCCTGCTGCATCACCTGCGAGCTGGAGCATAGCGCATGGTCAGCTACTCTACTGGACCTCGTGTTCTTCTGGCCATTCCATTTACGCGCAGCATACGTGGTCGTGTCCACCCGTGTGGGGAAGCGCGTGCTGATGGCGTAGATCTTGGACACCACTACCTGGACTTGCTGCTCCGGGCAGCACAGCCACTGATTGGAGTCCACCCGAATCCTGCCCCTCCCCCCAATCACCACCGGGGGCTGATATAATAGGGCTTCGACATGCACCATCTCTTCATCATCTGCACTTGGAATCCGCGCTCCTGAGGACGCTCTCTTGCCTCGGGCTTCTTCGCGGTCGAAGTCAGAAACTGCATCGGCATCGTGGTTGCCGAGGCGGTACAGGCCGCTGTTCACAGGTCAACCTTCAACCAGCTATTTCCTCGGATCTCTCGACGCAGCACCTCTTCGGATCTTCACATCCACCTTTGCCCATCCACCACGGCCTACTTAACTCGCGCTCCATTACCAACAAATCAGTTCACGATACCATCTCGGATCACCACATCAACCTTTTGCTTATTACCGAGACCTGGTGCAGGCCAGACTCCCCGCCAGCCATCTCTTTGGAAATCCTGCCTCCGGGATACAAGGTTCTTCACAAACCTCGCGCAACTAACCAGCGGGGTGGTGGCTTAGCGGTTGTCTACAATACACACTTGAAAATTAAAGAGCTCTATCTACCAATGGCTCCCGCCACCTTTGAGGTCCAGTCTGTGTCCCTCACTCCATCATTTCCATCTTTCGCCCTCCAGATGGTAGCATCAATACCTTCTTAAACGAGCTTTCCGAATTTCTTTACCTCATTCCTAACCCATCTTACAGGCTCGTGTTTACTGGAGACTTTAATTGCCCCGGAAATACCCCAGCCTCCATTGATAGCCACCTTGAGTCAACCCTGGCCTGCCGTAAACTGGTCATCACCAACTCAGGCCCCACCGGAGCTTCCTCAAAAAATGTTGAGAGCATGCTCGACCTGGTTCTGGAACCTGACCAGGATCGATGCATCACTGCACTGGGAGTTTTCCAAACTGGTTACTCTGACCACCACCTCATACTATTTTCCCTTCAAATTCCCAAGCCAATCACCATCAAAATCACCCGCCACTCCCGTAATTTCAAGGGTATCAAGTTTTCCACTCTACAACACATCACAAATACGCCTTCAATGTTATCCCCATCATCCCATCAAACTGTCTGCGCTCTTCAACTAGAAGCTGACCTGAGGGTGGCGCTGGACAGCTGGCTCCATTAAAACCACGAATCACTAGGCAGCTTTCCCAAGACACTCACTGGCTCTCAAGAGACGCTATCCTTGCTAAGCGAATCAGGAGGCGCCTTGAAAGGATCGTGGCCCGCAGTGGTCTTCCTGCTAATCGAGTTGCCTACAGAGCTTCCTGCAGGAAAGCTAACGAACTTATCCTTGCCTCACGTTCCTCCTACATTGAAGAACACATCAAAACAGCTACTGGAAAACCACGCATCCTTTGGAAAACCCTCAAGGATCTTCTACATCCTAGTAGCACCAAGGACCCTCACCTTAGCGATCCCCTGGCCTCACTGAAACTTGCCACCTCTTTCAAAACTTACTTCACCAACAAGCTGATCACCATCGCAAACTCCTGCACACCTTCCCTCACATCGCACCATCGTACCCCGCTCCGGTGTTCTGATATTGTAAGCACTCACCCAGACACCTTTCTAACCACGTTCAAGCCGGTGTCTTCAAAATACGTTTTCTCTTTGATTCAATCACTTCACATGAAGTCATCTCCACTCGACGTCCTTCCAGGTTCCTTGTACAAGCAATGTGCTCCGGAACTCGCCATTATGATCAGGAACATTGCAAATGCCTCATTCTCTATTGGGTGTTTTCTGTCCAACCTCAATTCTGGCCTGGTTTCCCCCCTGTTAAATAAACCAAGTCTCAACCCTGATGACCCATCTAGTTATCGTCCCATCACTAATCTCTCGAACCTCTCTAAACTCCTCGAAAGACTAGCCCTCGCCCAGCTAAAACCCCACATCACCTCCTCCCAAAACTACTGCTCCTTCCAGTCAGTTTACCGTCAAAACTACTCCACAGAAACAGCACTCACCAGAGTGATCGATGGCATTTTAATGATTATTGACTCCGGCTCCATCGTTGCACTTGTAAGTCTGGACATTTCATCAGCCTTTGACACCGTCAACCACTCGCTCCTTACTTCCCTCCTGAAATACGACTTCGGTATATGTAGCTCGGCACTCAAGTGGATACTGTCGTACCTTTCTGATCGGCAATCCTCAGTCAGGGTGGGCTTGTCCACATCCCCTCAAATAAAAGCATTATGCGGCGTCCCCCAGGGCTCCGACCTCGGCCCCCTACTGTTCACAGCCTACACTTCCCCGATTGGCCGCCTCATCCCAAGCTTCGATGTTAAGCACCATTCATATGCGGACGACACTATTCTGTTCACCGCCATCAATTCTACCAATGCGTCTGGATTTGAGAGGCTCTCAGAATGCACCACTGCCTTGCAACAGTGGTTCTCCGCAGTCAGTGGCCATCATGTTAGGTACCAGGCAACGTCTCAACGCATCTGCACTCCCAACACACATACACATCTTTCGTCATAGCATCAGGTTCACCGATCACTTCAGCTACCTTGGTGTCATCCTAGATTCAACTTTATCCTTCGACCGTCAAACCAATCATATCATCAGTTCATGTAACTTTCACCTGAAGGCTCTCAGACACCTACGTCCTCTCATCTCCACTGAAACTGCCAACACATTGGCATGTTGCATAGTTGGGTCTCGCCTCGACAATTGCAACTCCGCCCTAGTCCAGTCCTCCTCTGGCAACCTAAAGAAAGTTCAAAGACTACAAAACAACCTGGCACGCATCGTCATTGGCTGCACTCATCCCCGTCTCGACTCACTTGCCTGTCTCCATGCCCTCCACTGGCTACCCATTGCCAGCAGGGTCACATACAAGATCGCTAGCCTCTGCCACCATGCCTTCACATCATCTGCCTGCCCCCCATACCTCTGTTCATTATTGACGGATTGCAGCACAGCACACGGCAGATGCCTTTGCAGTGCGACTCACGACCTCCTCTTAATACCATGATCCAGGACGGTCACGTCTATGCGCTGCTTCACGGTGGATGCCCCAACAGTCTGGAACGCAATCCCCTGCATATTCGCATCACCTCAATCGTCTCCTTCAAGAGACACTTAAAAACTCACCTCTACAACCACGCTTTCGAGTGACTCTGAGCTTGGCTCCGCGCCTCTGAGTTGCGGCCGTTACGTCCGCAAATTTGCGCGCGTTATAAATTTCATAATTATTAAAAAGTATACAAATTGGCACTTGTATATGTTTAAAACTAATTTCTTTTTAAGCCCAAAAATGCATGTTATTATGCAATATTTAATTTAGGCAGGCACAATTATTGCTCTAAACTATAGCTAAAACATGTGTTATTAAATAAGTTGGTGCCTCTTCAATGCTTTAAACGTTTATATTTCTCGGCGTTTCACACACGTTAAAACTCGGCCTGCCTGGTGGTCGTGGGTTCCATTCTGACCCTGATGCCTGCTGTATATTTGGAGTGAGCACACTGTCTCTCCCCGTGGCTGCGTGGATGTTTCTCTGGGTCCTCCGGTTTTCCCCTCTACATTTAGAATCAACATCAAGCGTTTAGAGAATTTGGCTGCTTTCAATTTCCACATGATAAGCCACTTCGTTGAGCTATCATTTGTGATGGCCAGGTCGCTTCTGAAAAATAGCTATATAGCTCAGTGGGCCTCACCTGGCAAAATAAAAATTTGTTTAGTTTTAGGTTTGCAGCACGGTTGAGGCTCGGCGTTTTCAACAGCTTCGGCATGACGACACACGTCGTTGGTTGACCCTGCTTAACAGTTTGAGCGAACGACTCCCACAGCAGCTCCGGTGCATTCAATCTATCTCACACGCCAAAACACCCTGCGCTGCCCCCGTCGCGGGCACCCCTGCGCCATGAATACTAAACTCTTAAACGAACTCTGGCACCGACTCCTTGCGGCCTCCCGCGTCTGAAAGGACCACATCACGAGCCAGAGCCACCCGATTACCGCTCGGAAAAGGGTACGCTATGATAATGATATTACTGTTTTATTTTGTTCACAAATCTTCAAAGGGCATAGATTCATATAGGCCTTTAGATAAAAAAAAAATATTGTAAGTGGTAGTGCCAGCACGATGCATTTGATGTTTAAAAGCCGTGTACAATTCCGGCTTAAAGAACACAGTGAAATTAACCCTTACTATTTTCGTTCTGTATATCTACTCTGCTGTGTTGTTTGGCAGTGGAACAGCACGTGGCACAACCCAAAATACATCAAGGAGCTGCTACACAGCACAACTGGGAAAGCTTATGCAGGAATGTGACTGTGAAAAGCTCCTCCAAAATGGCATATGTGCATGTATGTTTAACTTCTTACGCACCATAGTCAACTGTGCTAATCGATGGTGCGTGGGAAGGACAACAAAATAAATAAATAAGTTCTAAAGAAATAAGTTTTCAAACTAAATTTAAATTGCATAGCTCCAGTGGCTTCCTAATATAGCGAAGGAAGAGCGTTCCAGAGTGTCGCAGAAGTGCAACTGAAAGCACGCGATGGAGTACCTGTCTTTGTTCGATGCCTACCCAAAAGCTGCTGTGAGGATGACCAGAGTTCTCATGATTTATGCTCGTTGACAAGATCAGCAAGGTATTATGGTTCATTTCTGGCAAGCACGATGAGCCCTGATATGAAAATTGCAGGACCTGACCCTATGAACAGTAGAGGGACCCCACAATTTATGGTGTAAAACTTTCTGTCCTATACAGTCTATGTACCAAAATTTGACCTCACGCATGCAATGCAATGTGTGTGCAAAAATGCTTCCTCAGTTTCGCTTGTTTGTGGACAAGAAGATGTTTCTTTTTAATTGACCAACGTACATCTTCTTCAAGATATATAAAAGGAAACATGCATCCAGGTGACTTTGAATTGGTAAAATCATATGCGATTGGACCATGACCGAGCATGTCCTGTCAGAAACCGTACGGTTTCTCTTACACATTTGTGGATAAAAAAAATGATGATCCCAGCAGACGTAGATCTGCACAGGCACTCATAATGCAAGTGTGGCCTTCTGAGTTTAGACTGCAGTTGTGCGTGGCAAAGGCTTGAGAGAAGAAAAAAATATGAAAAGGTGGCCTAACCCAGATGATGACACTTGGAAACGTTCTTAAATTTGTTAATCTCCGCCCTCAAAGTATTTATAGGGAATGCTACTGTAAAATAGTGGGCTGTTTGAATCCGAATAGTGGCAGCATCGTGAGCCCAGCGGGAGCGGGGGTTGGAATTTCCTACGTTGAGAAGTGCATATTCTGAAACCTGTGAATTATGCAAGAATCCGAGTTACCACCATGAATGTGCGAACCAGTGACGTGTGGTGAGGTCAATGGCTGGGGAGGCATTGGCTAGTGTCAGAGCCAGATTCACACACTGAGCGGGGCGTGGCCTCACGGAGGGGGGAGTGGCCTCACTAAGGGGGCGTGTCCTCACTGAGGGGTCGTGTTAGACACACCCCCTCAGTGAGGAAGATGTGATAGCTGCCTCCCCTGGTGCTTTTTCATTGCAGTTTCATGACGAGACCAGCGAGCCTAAATATATTTATACACATACGTCAAATAAGTTACCTGGAATATGGAAGGCGAGGACATGAAATGGAGGGGTCGACAAACATTACATTGGTGACATACTGAGATAGTAACAGGCACGTGCTTATTGCCCGCGCTCCATACAGTTACTGAGGGGTTGCGCAATCAGAGGGGAGCCTGAGCTCGTCGCTGCCTAACCTCTCGTCTCTTCCTGTATTTGCAGCGGAGCTCCGCACATTTGGCGATTTTGACTATAAAAATTATTGGAATCGTACAGAAATTACATTTATAACACAGATCAGTGGAAAAATCTTAATATTTATTTTATTTGATTATTCTTTTTTTTTACTTTTCGTAACAGCTATTTTCATTGGAGTATGACAGGTGAGGCTCTGCCTCCCCTGCCTCCCCTGACCGCACGTCCTTGTTGCGAACTTATTTTGCATCGTACGTAGCCAACCGTGCTAATCGGAGGTGCAGAGGGTGCGACGCACACATACTCCTCAGTTGTGCCCGTTGCACACTCGCAGCAGAGCCCCTTGAGTTACGAGGCGGGGCTATTGCTGAGTGGACACAGTGAGTGGCTTGAGATTGAGCAATGGTGAGAAACGTGACCAGCAGAAAATGTGGATTCCCTAAGTTCGCCGTGCGTACAAATCCGATTGTCACATTATCACATACCTGAAGAACGCGAGAACCAGTGAGGCCACCAATGACAGAAATAACCGTGAAATATTCCAAACAGCTGAAACTGTGTAATGTGCCGGATGATTGAAGAAAACAGTTCGTACATATTGAAGAAACTGTATAAGATATGAAGTGTAGTGCAATTCGTGCAAACCGCATCTTACAACACCACACAATGCAGCATGTGGAGGTGCATGAATAGCTTAAGATGTTTTCAGCCAATTAACGGGGATTTATAAATGTGGTAGAAAACAAAGACGTGCAATGGAGCAACACTCTATCCGATACAGTTGGTACAGATCATAGAGTTCCACATTTGCTACACTGCCTTGTCTTGGCTAGCCAGGGTATGGTGCCCCGATGCACACGGCAAGGGAGTTCGCAACATGTGTGTACAAATCACCGCCTCTGCAGTGCTGGATTACAGGCCACGTGCATGCCAACCCCCACCGGCTTAGTCAAAAGAGACAATAATTAAATTAGTAACGTTTGCAAAAAGGCTACATTCATACCCTTCGTATGGCATTTCAGGGAAGTGTTCATCAAAGTTTTGGTTCATTGGGCAAAACAGCAAATAGAAGTCCAATTAATGGGGAAAAAAGGCGTAGGGTTTAAAGAGATAGAGGTTGCAGTGACATTATTTGCATTAATAAACAAAATAATTAGATCAGACGAAAGTATACATTTAGTTGGCTACCATTTTCTTTCGGGTAATGGTGCTTCTTTAAAGTAGATTAAAGGCAGAGAGATCTATGAACTTAAAGCTGCAGCCTACACTTGCAATGTGGCGATTTAATAAAATGATGTTAATATACTTGTTTTGATTGACATATTAATATTATTCCATTAACGGATATTATGAAACAAACAAAACCATCACTAAGTGACTGCTAAAACTGATGCAAGTTAAAAAGAGAGGCCGCTGAACTACATCACGGGGACTTCACGATCACATTGACAGGCAGCGGCAGAGGAATTCCGATGCTCCGCCACCACGAAGCAAGAGCGTTCCTATGGGCATTAAATCGTTTTTCTCGACGTGAAAACCACTGAAACGAAAAGCGACTGTTCTGCAACAGCTACAGAGCAGCGGCAAACTTCCGGGGGTCAAGCCGTGCGCACGATTCTCTTCAAAATACGTACACAGCGAACTTATATCGGCCACGGAAAAAATAAAACAGCAATGGAACACAAGCAAGTTTTAAATGTTCGCTTTACCTTCACTTGGTCGAGCATCTAATGTGTAGGTTCCGTTTTCAATACTGTATACACTTGTACATACAACACAAAGATCCCCAGTATAGCCTTCAGACTGTCGGGGCAAGTACTGTTAGCAAGCGACTATGAAGGCCGGCGCGATACGCGAGGGGGTGGGTGGTCAACACTAAGACGGCCCCGCCTTTATTTTCTGAGTGGCAATGCTTACAGGTACACATTTCAGGCTAAGTCGACATAGGAGAGGCCCAGGATCTGGTACAGATAATTGTAACTGGTGTTGGCCATGAGAAGGAATTGAACTTGGGTCGTTGGGTTTGTAGCGCAGTGCACCACCACTCCCCACTTATACACAGTCATACATTTGCACATACTAGGTATGATGCAACAACTGAGAGACTCTTGAAATATTAATTGACAAAACATCCAAATGCATGAAAAATAGAGGTAAAAAATTGTACACAAGTCATCATCATTACCAGAGGACTTCTGGTCAATAATCGACGCATTCGTCAATATTATTGTGATCTTAAAATGAAATAAATATATAATAGGTGATGTTTCGGACAATGGCTCTTTACTCATGTGGGTGCTAAGGTGGCGAAATGGTGACTATATCGCCTGGTGTGCAGGACGTTATGGGTTGGATCCTGACCCTGACACCTGTATATTTGGAGCTTGCATATCTCATTGGGGCCGTCCATAAATTATGTTACGCGATTTTGGCCGATCTTTGACCCCCACTCCCCCCCTCGTCACGCAGCGTCACAAAAAGTCAGACCCCCTTCAAATATGACGTCACAAAGCTCTGCCCCCCCCCAAACCATATTTCCATTTTGAAAATTAAACATGCTTCAAATCACTTGTAACTATTGTCCTTGAAGTGCGTATTTAATGTGGCGCTGCACTCTGATGTTGTAGGAAAAAACACGTATTAAAAAGGAGTCGTTGTGTAATGAGAGCTCCATCTCCTGTATTACGTGGGGCGTTGTTTGCTATGCAACTATGGGTTATCTGGAGTTAAGGTTACATCTAGCGCGAGGGTGAAAAGACGGAGCCAACCGGGAAGCCTCTGGAACGTTCCCGAAGGCTCCATGATGGGCAGGACCAGAGGCGAGGTTTAGTTGCCGGGGAGCGGATATAAGTGGGGGCCAAAGCAAGGTGCGAGGTCAGTGTGTGAAGAATCAAGAGGAGCTCCCCGTCGCAGCTGCCCCGCCATCTCCATCGGCCACGTGGCGGCTCGACCTCCAGCCACTCAACCGCTCCCTAGCGCGCCGTCAGCCAGCGGCGTGTTAGAGAGTGGGTGAGCGCAACGTGGCGCAGGGCAGAGCTGCTTGAGCGGCAATCATCCGTAGTGAAAGAGAGACGAGAGACAACCAAGCTGTACTGAAGATTTATTAATAAACGACTCAAGTTCTGATCGTGTCGGAGCCACTTATTACAGTGGTGTCAAGAAGTGGACTTTTTCTGATCAAATTCTACGCAAGACACGATGTCTAAACATCATAAAAAGAAGAATCCACCTGCAGTGTCCTCCGAAGACGACGAGATGGCGACTCAGCTCCTGCCGACCCCGGGGGCTGTGGCCCCGGTGATGGAGCCCACGACGGGTGCCGTTGTCGCGGACGGCGGGGCTGAGATGATTCAACAGCTTCGCCCTGACGAGCCGTGGTCGAGGGTGGAGACTCAGTTGGGTGCGCTAATAACTGCGCTTCTCCGCCTTCTCGCTCTTGTTAAGCCGATCGCCGCTGGAGGAAGTCTGGTGGTGGACCGTCCAGGGGTGGACGTGCAGAGGACCAGTGACGGTGCCTCGGAGGATCCCCCCTTGGTGAATATGGCCGCCATTTTGGGCGGGGTGGAGACAGCCTCCATTTCGCAGTTCCCGTGTCACGGCCGCCATTTTATCCACCTCTGCGGAGAGTGGTGCGTCGGCCGCTGGTTCGTCGCTGCCGCGTGAGGTGTCGCAGTCCATCCCGACGCCCGCTGCGAAGGAGAGCACCGACCGGGGTCGACGCCTGCCCCACGTTTGAGAGTTCGTGGCAGCGGGGGGTGACTGGAGCACTTTTCGCTGGCGCTTCGAGGCCGCCTACAAATCCGTCCGAAGGTCTGAGGAGGAGGCGATCATTGCCTTGCCCACCATGCTGGACGACGATGCGTTGGCCATGTTTCGCTCCATTCCCGCCGACAAGAAGAGGACGCTGACACAAGGCTTTCAAGAGATGGCGGAGGTCTACGAGCCGCCAAATGACAGAACGAGGAAATTTCAGCACCGTAGGCGGGGGAGCTCAGAGTCGCCCCTCACCTACAGAAGCACCTTGATGGCCTTGGCAGTTGATGCATACCCCAATATAACACAGGAACTGTTAGACCCGCTGGTGATGGAACGCATGTTGGCGTTGGCTAGGGAAATGGATGTTTTCCTTCCTACGTGCAGCCATGAAATGAAGATATCCTTGTGGGCGGCGCGTTGCCTCAACGCACATTAAAATTTGAAGCGCTGGGCGCAGATGGCGACATGGACAGGGGACCCAGCTATGGATGGTCAGCCCATCGGCTGGTCTCCATCGAAAGTGGTCGTCATTCCCGAGGAGGCACCGTCGACGGGC
Source organism: Lampetra fluviatilis (assembly GCF_964198595.1). Classification (NCBI taxonomy): domain Eukaryota; kingdom Metazoa; phylum Chordata; class Hyperoartia; order Petromyzontiformes; family Petromyzontidae; genus Lampetra; species Lampetra fluviatilis. Next base: position 13,412,060 of record NC_136278.1, read on the forward strand.
GACATTGCAGCGGCTGTTTCTTGCTGCTGGAATTGGCGCCCTAGAGATGGTCAACGTCGCCAGAACATCTACTGACTGCGTCAGGATGACGATCTGCTCCACCAGCGGCCTCTCGTCACGTGCTACAGATGTGGCCGTGTGGGCCATTATTCACGGGAGTGCCGCACTTGTCCTGCGTCGCCGTCCGGATCGCCGACCGCATCTCCTGCAGCCGACCATCCGCCGTCACATCCCTTCATACAGGCGAGCTGCCACATGTCGGGCACCCGGGCATATTCGCCATCTCATTCATCTCATTCCGCCGGGATGGGTGCATCACATCGGGATGATTCGTTAAGATGTTCGCGTTGCAGTACCATTGCTAAGGGTTGGCCAGTTTCACAGACACAGTGTAAGAAATTGGCTCGACGTGTGGTTGCCGCGGCGGTTGGATTGTCGATGGTGGCAGCCACTGTTCAAGGGGTCGATGTCCGTGTCTTGGTTGATACGGGGGCGTCTGCCACTATCATTTCAGATGTCATTTTCCAGCTGTTGTCGATCCCTGCTTCGCGTATTCGGCCAGTGTACAATGTGTGTGTTGCTGCTAACGGGGGTAGTATGGGCATCATTGGCCAGGTTGACGCGTGTATCGCCATTGGGGATGTTCGTGCGACGAGTCCCATGCTGATTTCGCGAATGTTAGCCGTGCCATGCTTGCTAGGCACGGACTTTTTGTCGAGGATGCTGCTTAAGATTATTGTTGATCAGGGATGTCTGGAATTGCCGTCGGGTCATAAATTGCGCTTTTTGTCATCGCCGCTTCCACGGCCGACCTCCTCAGCTACGGTTCAGGCTTCAGTTGATGCCACCATTACTGTTCCGTCAGGCTCCCAAATGTTGATTCCGCTCTGATATCGCAAAAAAATCGCTTGCGACGTCGCGGTGAATGTGATTCTTTTGACGCCTTCAAATACCGCTACGCGAGGGTTGATGTTGGTTTGTGCTCAAACCATTCTCAGAACGGGTCAGGCCCCATTTTGAATGGGAGCCCGGGAGATGTTATTGTGCCTGCCGGTACGGTTCTCGCTCACGCGACCACCGCATTTACTGACCGAGCTGAACACGCGCCTGCGCAGGCTGTCTGCATTGTCAGAAATGAATGTCCGGTGGATGATCGATGCTTAGCGGAAATGCGCAGGGAAAATGCTTCCCTGTCTCCGGCTCAGCGTGAAGGGTTGCATATGTTGTTGGCCGAGTTTTCCGATGTGTTCAGCAAGGACGACTTCGACTTCGGTCGGACGTCCTTGCTGTTCCATTAAGAAGGGTGATGCTAGCCCCATTCGGTTGAACCCGCATCTTATGGGGCCGTCAGAAAAAGAGAGCGTGCAGCGTGCCGTTGATGACATGTTGGCCGCTGATATAATTTCACCATCCACGAGCCCATGGGGTGCCACGATAGTATTGGTTAAGAAGAATGATAGCAACCTACGGTTCTGCCTTGATTTTCGTCGCCTCAATAAGGTCTCCGTGGCAGACGCGTATCCTTTGCCGCAGATGGATGATTCCTTTGATGCGTTGTCCGGGGCAAGGTTTTTCTCTTCTCTGGATCTCTCTTCCGGCTTTTGGCAGCTGCCCCTCGATGAGTCCTCGAGGCAGAAGACCGTGTTCCGTACCCCGCAGGGTCTTTTTGAGTTTAACTGTTTGCCCATGGGATTTAATGCTGCTCCTGCCACGTTCCAGAGACTCATGGAACTTGTTCGGGCCGGTCTCCAATGGGACACTTGTCTTATTTATCTGGACGACGTCATCGTCTTCAGTCGGACATTTGATGACCACCTCCTCCGACTTCGCACTGTCTTTGAGCACATGCATTCTGCTAATCTTAAATTTAAACCAAACAAATGTCATCTTTTGCAGACTTCTGTACGTTATTTGGGTCATGTTGTGAGCGCCGACGGGATTTATACCGATTCTGACAAAACGGCATGTGTCCGCGATTGGCCAGTTCCTGCGAGTGTATGGGGATGTTTGGAGCTTCGTTGGCTTCGCCTCCTATTATCGGCGGTTCATTCCAGGATTTGCGTCTATTGCTAGGCTGTTGCATGTGCTTATGGGCAAAAATCAGAGGTTCCGTTGGGGTCCGGCAGAGGAGGCTGCATTCAATGCCTTGCGTAATTGCCTGTCCAACGCGCCTACTCTTGACTACCCTGACTTCTCGTCTACTTTCATCCTCGACACTGACACCAGTGACACGGGTATCGGGGCTGTCCTGTCACAGGTGAAGGGGGGCGTCGAGCGTGTTGTTGCATATGGTAGTCGGGTGCTTTCGCCGGCAGAGACTCGTTATTGTGTCACTCATCGTGAGCTGCTCACGATCGTTCATTTTGTTAAATTTTTTCGGCCTTATTAATATGGTAGACAATTCGTTATACGCACTGACCACACTGCCCTCCAATATTCCTTGAAGATCGGGCAGCCGGAAGGTCATTTGGCACGTTGGTTGGAGTGCTTACAGGAGTTCTCATTTGATGTCACCTACCGGAAAGAGACTCGTCATGCAAATGCTGACGCGCTGTCTCGGTTACCTCACGTGTCTCAGTGTGCGTGCCATTCCGGTACTAATCACTGCTCTCCTCCGGGCACGTCTCGGCTGTTGGCTGTGTCCTCCGTTGAGACACTTCCTGACGATGAGGCAGCCCCCCGCCGCCGACGTGTTGCGTCTTCCGCGGTTGGTGTGGATGCGGGAACAATTTGCTGACTCATCGCTGGCCTCTGTGTGATCAGGCCTTACCAATTGGGGGTGATCCCGAATCTTTTAAGGGGGGCCGTGTTTTTTTCTGGATGGATTGTTGATGTGGCAGGATGACATGTCGCTCCACCCTGCACTCTGAATGCCTTTTTCATCTTGGCATTCAGAAAAACTGCCTACCCTTCAGAGGGATTACTATTGGCTAAGTATGACATCTGACGTCATTGGAACGCTCCGCTCATGCACCGAGTGTGCCTGGCGGAAATCGCCCCGGCAGTGTTACGTTCCGCCTTTGCAGTCCATCTCTGTCACTCGTATCAATGAATTGGTTGCATTGGATGTGTTGGGCACATTCCCCGTGACGCCTCGTGGGAATACATTTCTTCTCGTTGGCGTCGAATATTTTTCCCGTTGGCCAGTGGCTTGGCCCCTGCCAGATAAATCTGCTTTATCCATTGTGGACGCCTTCGTGAATGGATAAAGGGGCTCCAGAAAATTGTTGTGTGACATCTGCGCTATTCTGGGTACCAAGATAAATGCTACGTCTCCCTACCGCCCTCAAACTGATGGTATTGTCGAGCGTCTAAATAGTACCTTGTCCACTATGTTGTGCCAGACTGTTAATGAGCAACAAGTCGACTGGGATCTGCAGATACCCAGTGTCCTCTCTGCCTCCCGGATGGCACCTCACGCCTCTACAGGATATTCGCCGTTCTTCCTCATGTATGGGAGGGAAAACCTGCCACCTGTTGATGTCCAATTGGGTTCCCCTGTCCTGTCTCCTAAGTCGACTCTTCCGGATCACATCAGCGAGTCACTTAGATGTATTTCCGAGGCTCGGGAGGCTGCCAGGGTGAATACTTCTAAGACCCAGGCTCAGAACGAGCGTTGTGCACGGAGGTCTAAGTCGGACATGCCGTGGTCAGTGGGTGATCGGGCGTGGCTTCATTGCCCTCAGGTGCCTGTTGGCACCTCTCCTAAGCTCCAGAAACCATGGCAGAGGCCCGTTACGATCGTTGAAGTGTTGCGCCCTCAGTGTGTCCGGGTTCGTCACGGTCGCCGGCGTTGGTACGTTCACCCATCACGATTGAATCCGTTCGTTGCTCCCGTTGGGCCATCGTCATCCCCAAATCCCAGAATCCCGGTGCCTGGCGTGGCAAACAAGCCTGCTGCTCCTGTGCAGGATGATCTTCCGGAGTCTGTTTCTTTTCTGCCCACAGCGCTCCTGATGGACACGTCAGGAGGGGAGGAGACCACTGTTCCGTCTGGTCCACCTGTGCTGAATCCGGCAGTGTCGCCCCCTGCTGGACCTCTGCTTCCACCGGCTGGAGTTCCTGTTTTTCTTCCGCCCTTGGCGGATGGGCTGGCTATGCACACATGCTCTAAAACGTCTCGTTTTTCCTGAAGCAGTTTGGTCCCTTTTTGCGCGCTGCTAGTTCTATTGCATTGTTCTGTTGATGTTCCATTCCCCTCTGGTAAAGTGTGTTGCATTTCATGATTGATGGCACTCTACATTATACCTTGCCCTTCCTTAGCCGGGATGGCTAGATTTTTTGTTATCACGGGGGGGGGGGGGGGGGGGTGATGTAATGAGAGTGCCATCTCCTGTATTATGTGGGGCGTTGTTTGCTATGCAGCTATGGGTTATCTGGAGTAAGGGTTACATCTAGGGCGAGGGTGAAAAGATGGAGCCAACCGGGAAGCCTCTGGAACGTTCCCGAAGGCTCCATGAGGGGCAGGACCAGAGGCGAGGTTTAGTTGCCAGGGAGCGGATATAAGCGGGGGCCGAAGCAAGGTCGAAGGTCGGTTTGTGAAGAATCAAGAGGAGCTCCCCGTCGCTGCTGCCCCGCCATCTCCATCGGCCACGTGGCGGCTCGACCACCAGCCGCTCAACCGTTTTTACTAGCGCGCCGTCAGCCAGCGACGTGTGAGAGAGTGGGTGAGCGCCACGTGGCGCGGGGCAGCCAAGTCGCTTGAGCGGCAATCATCCATAGTGAGAGAGAGACGAGAGACAACCCAGCTGTACCAAAGATTTATTAATAAACTCAAGTTCTTATCGTGTCGGAGCCACTTATTACAGTTGGAAAGCTGAAATTTTGCATAAAATTCACTTGAAAATATTCAACGTCTAACTAAAACTGCAGATGTTCAGAATATTATATTGAAATTATCATATAATTATAAAATAAAGTAATTATAACTATTAAAAAATACTTCAAACTTTGTAGTAGAACGAAGCAAAATGGAGAGTACAATTATAAAAATCACATATTCATTCTACAGAATGAAAAGCCCTGGTAGAATAATTAAAATCAAAATGTTTAATAACAATCATTCAACAAATGTACAAAATGTGTGCTTCTCCCATGGAGAAGCAAAATGCTCCTTCATGGAATAAATAAAAGATGACCTTAGTAAATTTAAATAATCAAATAGTTAATAATGAAAATTAATAAAAATTTGTGTTGTTATAACAATTCTATTTAATTAAGTAGAACGTGTTGTTTATATTTATTTAAAGTTGCACATTTTTATGTGACGTCACATTTTTCAAACCCCCCCCTCCCCCCCTCGTCACACATCGTCACAAATGTATGACCCCCCCTCCCCCCCCCTCGGTGGCGTGACGTAATTTATGGACGGCCCCTTTCCCCACGGTGGCGTGGATTTTTCCCTGGGTCCTCCGGTTTTCCCCTCCACATTCAGAAACATGCGTTTGGAGTATTTGGCTGCTATAAACTTCCACATAAGCCACTTTGTTGAGCTATTATTTGTCGCCAGGTCCAGAGGCGTAGCGAGGGGGGGGCAGGGGGGTACATATGTCCCCGGGCGCCAAGGTAAAGGGGCGCCAAAATGAGGCTTACGACATTATAACTTATTGCGGCGGGCGCGGCAGCCTGAAACTACTGCACAAATCTACACCTCAACCTAAAAGTTCATATATCCCGCCACACACAGCCTACTTGTCATGTAATTACATTTTGGTACGCCTATTAAGAACTTATATGGAAGAACGTCCCAAACAACAAACAGGCGCAGTCTTTCAGCCTTAGTCACTGGCCTGTTTTTTGGTGGCGGAAACTACGACATGATGATGAACTTGTTGACAGTAACTGGGAAGATGAGATAGAAGAATCTTCTGATAGAGACGCTGAAAATACTCATTATGATGCTGTTCCTGCTGTACTAAGGTTTCACGATGTTGGCTACTTAGAATTTGATAAAACGACAAAGCTATCGAAAATATCACAACCTCTTCGCAATGAAATTACTCTCGGATCCTTGCCTTTTCAGCACAGAGACAATCTATCATCAGTATCCAGAGAACGTTCAATTACATCAGCATGGTTTAAACGCCGACTAGCGAACGGAGAGGAAGTGAATCGTTCGTGGCTATTATATTCACCAATCAATAAAGCTGCTTACTGTTTCTGTTGTCTATTATTTACATCATCGAGTTCAAACTCACAAGCTTCGTTTGAGTTAACAAACGGTTTCAACAAGTGGGGAAAGCCAGAAAAACTAAATTCTCATTAAAACAATCCTAGCCACAGTACGGAAGGAAGCCGAACGAAGGATAATTGATGGTACTGGAATTGACGCAGTGGTTCAAGCTCAGATTCATTTGGAAAAACAACGTTGGCGAGATATATTGCAAAGGATACTCACCTGTATTAAGTTTCTGGTTTCACAAAATTTGGCACTACGTGGCCATGAGGAAAATTTGAATGCGGATGAGGATAAAAATGTTGGAAACTTTCTCGCGCTGATCAAACTCGTTGCTCAGTATGACCCATTGTTAGCAAAACACGTACAGCACGCAGGAGAAAATCCGGGATCAGTTTCTTATTTGTCACCGGAAATCCAGAATGAATTTATCCACATACTTGCGTCGACTGTAAATAACCAATTGTTGAGTGATATCACAAGTACTACGGTAGCTTACTTGACTCAACTCCTGATCTAGGACATCGGGAACAGCTTTCTCAGGTCATAAGATTTGTGGATGTAGATTTTCAAACTAAAAAAGTAACTATCAAATAATAATTTTTAGGTTATATCGAGATACATGCAAAAGATGCAGCAAGCCTAAAAAGAGTCATCGTCGAGAGACTGAAATCTGACAACATACCTCTAGCCGAATGTCGGGCACAATGTTATGACAATGCTGCTGTGATGACTGGGCATATATCCGGCCTTCAACAACGAATATGTGACAAAAATTAGAGCATTGTTTGTCAACTGTGACAACCACAGCTTAAACTTAGCAGGAGTACACTCAGCTAAACAGGATCCACTTGTCGTCATATTTTTTGTAACAGTTGAAAGTATATATTTGTTTTTCTCTCGTTCAACAATTCGTTGGGAAGAGTTAAAAAAAAGCTGTACCCATCACAGTATAGCGGGAGTCTGAAACACGCTGGAGTACACAATCAGAAGCTGTTAAAGCTATCTATGAAGAACTGGATGAACTAGTATGGCTGCTAGACAAATTATCGGAGGACGTAACTATGACGCCTGAAACCAGAAGTGATGCAGACAAGTTACAGGCATGCGTATTAAATTTTAACTTCATAGTTTTATTACATTTCTGGAATGTCATTCTTGGAAAAATGTATCGTGTTCAGAAGCGCTTACAGGATCCTACTATGAATTTCAAGGAAGCAGCAACTGATCTTGATTCTTTGGAGCATGAATTTGTCAAGTTTCGTGATGATTTGAGCCAAGTTGCTGTAGAAAACGCCAAAATAAGATGCACAGCCTGGGGGATCGATGTGGACAGAAGAATTAGGCGACGTCGGAAGATGCCAGGAGAACTGGCAAGAAATGCAGGACTTTCAGCAGAAGAACAAATTGTGCGCGTTATGAAGAGCGTTTTTTATCGACTTCGACAAGAGATGTCAACACGGTTTTTACGACTAAAAGACCTGAACACGAAATTTGGATTTCTGCTGGACGTCAAAACTCTTCTATCCGACACAGATGTCGATGCAATTCGTCGAAATTGCACAGATTTTGGAAATTTCTAAGACACCGACATCAATGGCCACGAATTTTTCACAGAAATTGGAGATTGCAAAATGCTGCTCAGTAACCAGAATGAAGTTCTACCCGAAACTCCTTTGGATCTTCTTGGTTTTATTGTGTTTTATGGAGACGACATATTTCCCAATTTCACTGCAAATTTTATTAACAATAGCAGTTTCAATTGCAAGCTGTTAGCGGTCGTTCAGCAAATTGAAACTTATTTTGTCGTATTTGCGTGCTTCAATGGGACAAGATCGTCTCAGCGATCTTGCTCTTCTTAGCGTTGAAAGAGAAACATTGGAAAAAACAGATTTTGATTACGTGATTGACCAGTTTGCGACAGTGAAATCAAGAAAAATTTATATTTTGTAGACTATGTCAACCAGTCTACGACAGTGACTGAGTGAGCCATGTAATATAATTTCTATAAATTTGCTTCTTTAAATACAATGTTTCATTAAAATTTAACTTGTTATTCCTTATTCGATGTAATAGGAAAATGTGATTAAAGGGAGGGGGTGGGCGCCAATTTTATAGTTCGTCCCCGGGCGCAAAATATCCTAGCTACGCCTCTGGCCAGGTCGCTTCTGTAAAATAGCTATATAGCTCAGTGGGCCATGCCTGGTAAAAATAAAAATGGTTTAGTTTTAGTTTATGTACTATGGAGAAGGGCAATTGCCTATTATTCACGTATTTACTTAAGATATCACAGTGGTATTGACGAATGTGTGAATTTTGTTGTTTCTGTTTGTGCACCCCTGCCAATGCAGTATCACCAAATAATTTGTTTCGTGATAACTATTAAATTTTTTTAAAGTTGGTGAATGATGGTGAATTGATCGGCAAAAAACAGAAAGCAAAATCCCTGCACGGTGTATATCTCCTAAATTCCTCCTTATGTGTAGGCCGCACAGAACACCAGATATAGTCACACATAGTCACACTATAGCATCAAATCATAATCAGAATCTTTGTTTATCCTGGTGAAATCCGATGAGCTATGAAGCTCTTTTTACAGATGTCCAGTATTTAACAGATTTCCAGTAATGTTTTTATAAGTGTTCTTATGGCATGTGTATATACACATGCATAAATAACCAAACCATACATACCTCACATGTATGGCTTATAGAATGTCTGTGATGAATGCACATGCATAAACCATGGGTTCGCATTAAAATTGTATGGGTAGATCTGTGAAAAACATAAATGGTTGTCCAACTTTACCAAAACCACTCCCATAAACAGGCAATACCTATCTGGAGGCTTAGAATCAACAGAAACCTTGGCCTTAATGCAAGACTTGACCTCTGATAATTACTTGCACAGTGATCAATATCTTACTTGCAACCTTCGCCATCTAGCCGAGATCAAGTTAAGATTGCGGGTTTGAATACGTCCAACATGGCCCCTTACTCCCACTGTGGAATACAACGAATGCCTCTCACAAATGACAAGCCAACGGTTAGTGGACAGGCCATCTCCATAGAACCTCCATGGTTTTAAGAACGCAGGTTTGTATGTCCAGTGGATGTCAGTGGCCTGACGCAGCATGTACGCGATCCTGGATGTGCTAGTGAATGAACAGTGTGGACATAATTACCAGCCCTTGGCTTGCACAAAACTCTGGCACCCACCCACCATTAGTATTGACCTAATGTGGCTTACACCTTCAAATAACTGCTGCCAAAGTGCTAGCATTACAACCCACTTAGGCATTCAAGTGATCCAAACATATTATTATTATTCTGAGGAGCTACTTCTCAAGCGAGTATTCTGACATTCCACATGGCCAGGATGAGCTACTGCTGATTGGTCACGGAAGCTCTCGTCGTGGGGTTCAGTTGCTTGGATCCACTGGATGTGTTGTGGCCAAGGGACATGATGGAAGTTTCTGACACATGCCGTCTTGGTTTTTTTTTCTTCTCATGCTCGAGTGATACAAATGGTTCAAGTGGACGAATGTCTAGCCCTTTAAGCGACAGCCCCCTCCACCGTACAGATATTAACGCACACAAAACAACGGTACAATGCACAGCTGTAAGTGTGATATAGAAAATCCACAAAGGTGTCACAACAAAGGCAAATGTTGAGAAGCGATATTTAAACTAACAAACTTATTGGGAAAACAAGACACAGAAGCCACTAATTATTGTACATTGTATTACGAAATATTCGTTTCCAAATTGTACTGCGTTATGATTAATGTGACGAGCAGTTTTTGTCAGTAAAACTTTTTTATGGTTACACAATGACAAATTTTACAAAAAGGTGAGAATGCCGGTAATTCAATTGAGATCATATATGTCGTAAAATAAATTCTAAATTGCATTTTCAGCAGCAATTTATCAATGCATTATTCTTCACGTAATTTTTACACTCTTTATATTATGGTGCAAAAAATTACTGACGTGTTTGTAATTTACTTGAACACGACAGTTTGGACAGCACTGAGATCAAACGCAGGGCAAGCGGAGTGTAATCTTTCACAGATATTCATAATCCCCCAAGATAAAAGTGGCATTCAGGTGTTTAACAGTGCTTATTATGCATTCACCGTGCAACAATAGCATTGGCACATGTTTAATAGGATATGATGAATACCCATGGTACATTGGTCTTCAAATATTATATATGGCTGTGAGCCTCGTTCTGAATCCAAATATATATTCCCACAAGTTTCTTTACGAAGTAATTTTTTTGTAAATATGCAGGGTGTTCATTAAAGAACTACAATTAGAGACCAGTTGGAACTGCACGGTTGAAATTCTGGCAACAAATTCCTTATGTACGTACACTTTTTTTTTAAGCTGAAAATCATGAGCGATCTTGAACAGCGCAGAACAGAGGCATTCAAAACACTCAGAGCAGAAACGCCAGGTAACGGCTGGGCCTGGGCCTCTCTAAAAACATCGATGCAATGCGCGTCGTCCACGTCGCGGCGAACACACGGAGGTTTTAGAGAGATGATGCTTGTGCCATAAAATCTTCAACTTATTGATTGTGTGCGCGTGTGTAGGTCTATCAACCAAGGCTCCAACTTCTACTTATTAATGATTGATAATGGCTGACACCTTCGTGGGCACCATCAATATCGTATTTAGCACAATACATTGCCAAGTCCCCTTGCATTTCAGGAAATGGGGTAGATTGCATAAACGGTGGTGGCTTGGGAAGATGATGCTACAGTGTCAATGCATAATCTGTCGGTCATGCTTGCATCATTTGTATGAAGAGTTCTGTCACAGCGTTCCTTCAGGCATACTTAGTTTGGACTACTCAATTTTCAACAGTTGCAAATAACCCAAAGCCGAACAAATGTCACTTCAGTCATTTGATTAGTTATATTAAATCTAACTAATTAACACATTTTTATTGGGATAACTACATTACTTTGTTTATAGAACGACCTATACAATTAAACAAATTATAGATTAATGACACGTTTGTTCTATGTGCAGTTAATAAACATGTAATCTTATTATTTGTGTCTTTTGGAAAAGTCACGCAGATAGGTTCAAATTAATAAAAATAAAATAAACAAAAAGGCTCTGTTTTCCTCCTGATGACGATCGCTTGTGTTGTGATCGAAACGTCGTAGTTTTTGTTTATTTTAATTTTTTATTAATTTGAACCTATCTACGTGACTTTACCAAAAGACCCAAAGAATATGAATTCCCGAAGTCACAAAAGCATTAAGTCAAGATTTAACATTGAATCTCATTTGCAATTTCATAATTTGATTAAAAAATTATTCGAAAAACTTACCAACACATGCAGAGCCCTGCTGGTCTGGCTCAAAGCCGCCTTGACACGACAAGTCAGGCTTGCAGCTGAAGCTGCCAAAAGTGTTGGCACAAAGGGGCCTGGTGCTGGGGCATGGCTGCTGGGCGCTGCTGCACTCGTCCACATCTGTCAAAACAAAAACACGCACACGCGCAAGTGTACACACGTCGCTCCCACAACATCACCGCTTTTATATTTAAATGTGGTCTCCGGGGAACCATATACAAGGGTGATAAGCCAATGTTTTGCTGGGATGGTGTCCCCCTTTGCGAGTTTATTTGGTTAAATAACTCGTTCTAAGTTGTTTTACATTTCTTTAGGTGGTTAAACAAATGTACCACAATGAAAACGATGTTTGAGAATCTGGGTCAAATTGTTATCTTTGTATTGGTTAGTTTTTGTATCATCAGTCGGGGCTGGTTTTTGCTTGAAATATTTGCACGCAGATGTTTGGAGCGTATGGGCAATGGGGGTATTGCGACAATGCGTTTACAGGACATTCAAAACCTCCAGTTTTAACGAAATAACGTCAAGACTTCAGAGTGTATCTGTTGTTTTATATTGGCAGTTCTGCTTATTGGTATACTTGAGAAAAAAGGCTTGTCGTGTGCTAAAGGAGAACATCAGCCCGCTACTAAGCCAAGCTGGCTTTATGCTGTCCTTCAGGCAGCCTATAGGCAGCAGGACTTTTGGGCTGTGGGAAATCAAGGCCCTGGTGTTTGCTGTCCACTAGTTTCTGATCCCCCCTTGGCGGCCTGGTCTTAAACTGGGGGTAAGCAATGAAGGCAACAGAGCCACATATCAAGAATAATGGGCACCCAATACCTGACGACAACAAGAATATATTACAAGAGGTGTATAAAACGGTTTACAGTCATACAGAAATCTAAACATATATAATTTTAAGATGCCTGTCCAAGCAGACACATCGATGCACTGATTGTAACATCAATCGATGTATCTCCCTCCTCAGTGTGCCATGAAAAAGTACCGGCAATAATTATTTAACCTTGCCTTACCAGGCACGCCGAGGAGATGCTTGTAGAGACCCAATATGGTTTCAGGCCATGCTGTCCTGCATGGATGCCATATTCTATATATGTATTCCAAAGGGACCTCATATCTCTGCTTTATTGACTTGTTAAATACCTACAATACCATCAAGAGGCCAGGGCTTTTGAGTTGTTATTCATTCTTTCAGGGTCCATGACCCCATACTCATGATCATTAAAGACCTTCATGATGGTGGTTAATTCTACGTAAAGGCATGGTGATCAGGGAGTAACAGCCATTAATTCCCTGTACACCTTGGGTTGCAACAAGGATATCCTTGTGTCACCTACACTATGAACATTTTAGGCCACGTAGTTACAAAAGCCTTTCAGGATCGGACCAGTGGAATTTCTATCTGGTACAGATACACATGGAAGCTTGATCAATGCCCAGGTGCTGTCAAGGAATGGCTCCATACTTGTTAACCATGTTGATTACTGCTGGGTCCGAGGAATCATAAATGCTGAGAGCTGAAAAGAGATTGCCATTAAGATCGGGGCCTTACCATCAGCCCCATCAAAACAAACTCCTTCCTCGGTACTTTGTGCAATCAAACATTGTACTTCCCTTTCCATAAGCGACTGTGTAGCTGTGGAGAGAGTGGGGTAGTGCCTGTACTCCGATAGTATGCTCACAACTGGTTTGGTTTTGTATCAGATTTTTCATTGGCATCAGAGGTCCCCTCTGACCATTTCCACCTCACCCAATCTCTTTGACCTCTATCGCTTTGAAGAAAGGCCATTGCTTGAAACATCACCTGTTATAATACCTTCTCTTTTGAAGGCCACAGTATTATTGACGGATTTGTTGATTGTTTTTGTTATTTGTGCTTGTGTATCGCTCCTAATGCAGCATCACCAATTAATGTATCAATGGTTGGGAAAAGTGTGGAGGAGTTTGCATATCTGGACAGTGTGTTCATGGCCAGTTCTAGTAGTGTCAGATGTATCAATCTAACATCAAGCAAATAGCGTTATCTTTGTGCTGGCAATATAATGTGGTATGGTAGCTGGACTCTTATTCCAAATAAAGCTCGTGACCTTCGACATATGCCCTCTCTGCTTTATGCAAGCAACATGGTCCTGCTTCAAATATTAAGGCTTGCCTGTCTTTGATCCATCATGGGCGTCACCAGGCTGGTTTATATAAGTGCACAGGCACTTGAAGTATCAGGATATCATCCCTTTAGTGATTTATTCCAGCAGCTGAGGTCGCGTTGGATGATCATGTGGTGCGCATGCCAGATAGAGGCAGATGCACGGATGTGGCGTGGTCTACACAAAAATTGGGGAGATGTGGGAATGAGCTTTTTGGCAGTTGTGGAGGCAGCAACCCTCCAGAAAGATTTCATGTGGATTTTATCGTGGTGGTGGTGATGATGATGGTGGCTGGAAATGGTACCTACATATTGTAGGTATTTCTGATGGACAATGTCAATCCAAAAACAATAACAGCTTAATTATACGTAACTCAGTTTATACTTTCACCAAGAAGAATAATCTTGATTTGAAGCTTTCGTGACTGCAGGAATCCATACACTTTGGTTCTTTCCGTAAAGTCACGTAGGTAGAAAAATAATAAGAGATCACGACTTTTCGATCGCCACACCAGCAACCGTCTTCAGGTGGGAGTGAGAAACAGGCTGCTGAAACAAGTCCTTATATATAGAGCCGGGAGGGGGGAGGGTTGCCGCATCGAGCAAGAGAGTGGGGGCTGGAGCTTGTGCTGCAGAGGTGGCCATTGTATTGTGAGAGATTAGCATGTCAATATGAATTGACGGTATATCAGCCACTAGGGGGATAGAGTGCTGAAAAGGGTGAAGGAAAGGCAGCGCTGAACAGGGTAAAGGAAAAGAAGCGCTGAACAGGGGGAAGGAAAGACAGCGCTGAACAGGGTGAAGGAAAGGTGCGGAGATGATCGCCTTTCCTTCAACCTGTTCAGCGCTCTATCCCCCTAGTGGCTGATATACCGTAAATACACATTGACATGCTAATCTCTCACAATACAATGGCCACCTCCGCAACACAAGCTCCAGCCCCCACTCTCTTGTCCGATGCAGCAACCCCCCCCTCTCCTGGCTCTATATATAAGGACTTGTTTCAGAAGCCTGTTTCTCACTCCCACCTGAAGACGGTTGCTTGTGTGGCGATCGAAACGTCGTGATCTATTATTATTATTTTTCTACCTACGTGACTTTACCGAAAGAACTAAAGAGTACCAAGAATAATGTTTTACGTTTTTAGCCCAACGGTAGTCAGAAAATATTGATATTTGGAATGGGTACAGATAGTCCCCGAGTTACGATGGTCTGACTTACGATATTTTGATCTTACGATGGCGATAGCGATACGACAAAATGCATGTTAAAAGTTTTTATAGCAGATAGGATTGTTTCCTGAAGAAACTTTCTATTCAATTGCAGTTCATATAGGTAGGCTAAGAATTTACCTTGTTTTTTTATTTTACATTTTACTGTGCAATACAGTATTGTAATTAATAAATACATACAGTATATAGTTTATACAGTACGGTACTATAAATTGCTCTGTTTTGCTAAATTATCACCATTCTTTAAGTCTCCTGGGTAGGCTAGGCCATCTTCGACTTACGATATTTTCGACTTACGATGGGGTCGTTGTAATGCATCTTCATCGTAAGTAGAGGACTACCTGAATTTACATTGTATTAGCAAATATCGATGTGGTTGGTTTGACGCTGTTGATATAGCATCAAGCAGCAAGAGGGAGGTTGGTGTTGTCATGTTGGGTGGCTATGATAGTCTTGCAATAAGTCCTTAGAATTTGAAGAATTCCAAAGTCATATCAAAACTAATAATATGCAGACAGTTTCACGGGAGTGTAATGAGTTTTCTCTGTGTGTGGAATTCTAAAATATATTGCAGGTTAGCAACGTGACACTTTAATTAAACCTGTTGAGTACGGCTGTGAATGTGAATAGAGGCTTTTGAAATCACATCCGTGGGCCTGCACAGTATGTTTCCTGAATTCACACACTAGGAAATATTTTTTTACATCTCGACGCCAAGGAAATGTGTATATAATGTTTTTATCATGTTACATGCGTAAAAACACATGCATTGGTAATTTAACGATTCATTCATCAACCAATACCGCCCCCCCCCCCCCCCATTCTAGCATGTCTGTAATTTACAAGTATGTATGTTGAACTTCTTTCGCACCGTACGTAGCCAACCGTGATTATCGAAGGAGCGAGGGAACGACAACAAACTAAACACAAAAATAAGTAGTAGTAGTAGGTTTTAACCCTTTTAAACTGGTACAAAACTGACACCTTTATTCAAGGCATCATGTTTGCAATAACCACAAGTAGTCAAAAAAAGCAAACAAAAAGAAGCAACTCTGATAATGATAATAATATGCACTGTCCTTGAAGTTGATTGGTCCACACCCGAGACGGCTTTCTTTAGAGCCTAGTCCCCATTGGTGTTGGACCAGATGACACCAGAAGGCGTACAACTCAACACAGTGCAATATCAGAGTATTGAGAGCTCGGGGTAAGCATTTACACGATGAGATCTCTTTTACCAGTGGCAAAATATATTAGTAGGTTTTTACCCTTTTAAACTGGTACAAAACTGACACCTTTATTTAAGGCATCATGTTTGCAATAACCACAACACAAGTAGTCAAAAAAAGCAAACAAAAAGAATCAACTCTTATAATGGTAATAATATGCACTGTCCTTAAGTTCCAAAGAAATTAGTTTTAACACAAAAAAAGACATATGAGCACAGGCCAGAGGCTCGTCTTAAACCTGCTTGGACATATCTGTAAAATAATTAGGTGCTTTGAAGAGGGGCCCCATTGCCATAAATGTCACCTAATGCCACAGTGATAGTGATGAATGTGTTAAGTTTTTTGTTGTTGTAAAAGCATGGTTAGCGACGGCCAAAACTTGCAACAAGGCCAGGATCCACGTCGATCCGAAGCCTCAAGGCGAGCCTTGCCTCTGCTTGATTGCAGGAGAACGAATTGGTGTGTTGGACAAGAGACCGTGGTTACGTCACCTGAGCTCTGTCCTATGGATATGACATCCCCAGTAACCCGTTTGGGCATCTGTGAAAAAGAGCTTTATAGCTAATCGTATTCCTCCTCCAGTATAAATATTCGGATTCTCTGGCTGTTGCCAGATGAGGCTGGTTGTAATTACCTGCAAAACGTCGTAGTCGAATTGTAAATGTTCTAGGTTTACTCTTCAACACACCGGTGTGCTAATTGGCATGTGTCGGGTAGTGGCAAGTTTAATGACACATTAATATTTAAGCGATCTAACCCAAAAAAACTATATTATGGATTCTGATTCTGTTTAATGAGGTCGACAAGGGTGACACTTCTCCGGTGTTCACCGGACCTGACTGCAAGCCTCCACAATGTTGTATTGCATCTAAATCAGGTACAGTCTGTTCTCCTATAACACGGTGGTTGTGTTCCTGCAGAAAACCGCGTTATGGAAAAATTGTGCTATAATAAATAATATAGGGTAAAGCACAGTCCGCAATAACACGTGAGATGCGTACACAGGCTGAACAAAGACTGAGGTGCGTGGGTAGCATCTAGAAGCATCCAGCAGCATCCCGCCTTGTGAGATGCTAGGCCGAGGCAGCCGCACAACCGGTTATTCTTACTCGCGCGACCTAGTTCTGTTCGCTCAATTGCGTTATATTAAATTCGTATCCGCGTTATAAACAATCTATTCCCTAATACAGTCATCATGTTATATGCAATTCGCGTTATGAAAACATGCGGCGTTATAGGAGAACAGACTGTACGGCTCTGCAATTCCTTGCCCACGTCACTGCTGTCAGATGGGCTTACATTGGAGAGTATTTGGCCTATTATTCTATGCCCAGCCAGACGCCATGGAAGAGTTGGGAGTACCCACACTTTATCCCACCACACATGACCAGTCCATCGACTAACTGTGGTGGCCCCGTTTACACCATTGGGTGAACAGAGGTATGGGGGGTGAAGAAACTTTGCCCATTGCTCCCTGTGCTCCACCAGGTGCTGCACCAGGTGCTGCACCATGTGCTGCACCAGATGCTCCACTAGGTGCTGCACCAGGTTAACCAGCAACCTCTGGATTGCAAGTCCACTGTGCCAGCTACTTATAAGTAATCTTTATTATATTTGTTACTCGCTTTACTACCCGGTTTCGCCCAAGACTTGGATTCTTGTCTTGGATTAATACACGGCCTACGCGGAGGGTGGGGGGGGGGGGTGTGCGTGACGTCAGCAGGCACACTGCGTAACGCTGCCGCATGCGGGTGATAACACAGATGTGACGTCACCGCTCACTTGCCGTGCAAAAATATACATTATTGCGCCCCCCCCCCCCCAAATACAAAAGTCTATTTTTCTACTTTTTGCATTGTGTACAGTCTGGAAGCTACCCACATGCCAAATTTCAAGTTTGTTGCATGTCGGGAAGTACGCTAAACATTTCGAAAAGACACACATATTCACAAATTTCCCTTTTATATATATAGATTAACCTGTAATTCTATAGGCTCACAAAAAGCAGAAGCTTTACACAATAACACTTTACTAGAGTTTTAAACTGAATGTGCATACCTACAACCATGGAGCAATCATACCACCTACCTCCACGGTGCATCGTAAATATGTTTCTCGGTGTTATTTTGTGCGTTTTTCTTTCCTGCTCTACTAGACAAGGCATATTTTATCACACAATGTAAATTATGCATTAACTGTTCGTGATGTTGTACGAGTTATACCACTGTGTAGTGTTAATGGCTATAAAATCCACGTTAATGGTCATAAAATATGAAATATATTATGCAATTTATCATTTCCGTGTCATCGTGTTTGATGAGCGGCACATTATTATTTATGATAAGTGCATAACTATGGACGTCTTGGCACAGGTATCTAAATCAGCGGAAGCTTCTTTATCAGATTGTTGATCTAATGGAAGTAACAATGGCTGGGCTGCGTAAAAGGTGCCAGGTGTTTGCACATGCATCTTTCTATTGGTTGGGAATGCGTCCTTTCGCAAAAGGTAACCACCAACCTCCACATTAAGAAGTCTGATATAATCTTTAATGATATCTTAGGTGCTGAAGTTGGTCCGGTCCACTCAGGTCACATGGCAACCTTCAAAATTTGGTTATGAGGTCATGTCTATCGAAGAGCAGAAAAAAAATAAACAAATACATTAAAATAAGAAGGATTTTTTTAAAGGCTCACAGATGAACATAACTTAAGAAGAATAGGACACTGGAAAGTATGAATCGGCGATCTCATGAGTAAATATTCCATCAAGTGAGTGTACACCTCATAGACTATTCCTCCCAGTGAATAGTTTTTTTATGTTTATAGTTCTGGATTACTTAATTATTTACAATACTGTATAACAATTTTGCAATTAAAAATGTACTACATTTATTTAGTTAATACTTAATAATGTACTTTCATCATCATCACGATCTAGGGGCAGATAGCCCATAGTTGTCCACTGTACATTTTATCATTTGTTTCCACTTTCATACGTCTTGTGCCAATATCCTCAACTAGTGCACATCTTTACTTAAATTCCACGTACAGCAATTATAAACGAAATATTTTCAGTGTTGCACGTACACTTTAATAATAACGCATAAAAATATCACGGACTCTGGGGCAGTGACACAGCCCAGCGGCAGCGCGCTCGCTGCTTGTTGCAGAGATCCAGGGTTCCAATCCAGCGGTCGCTCTGGTTAACACTTAACCATAACAATGCTACTTGCCATTTGTTTCACTGTGGACATTGAAGCTCGAGTGGCATCTGTCGCAAAAGTTTGCCATCTTATGTCCCACGGTACGGTCCATATTTTCTAAATTTTAAAGAGTACCGAAATACATACTAATCATCACACCCTCCTGCAAAAATCTAGCAGGTCTCCGTGGAAAAAAAAAAAACGCATAATTTTTTTTTATATATTTAAAAAAATCTCAGCCACTTATCATCCCCATGATGCAGTGGGGGGATGATGAGATTTAAGAGGCAAGAGAAAGCAGGTTGGACAGCTTTTAACAACTGAATTTGACAATGAAAGTAACGCATTAATGTTTTTTTTGCAGGAACGTTTTTCCATTCATGCTACGACATATAGATCAGAAACATGGACAGTGACAAATAAAACGCATGCAAAGAAGCACGGAGAGATGCACGCTGGGAATTGCATCGAGAGATATGGAGAGAAACACGGATCAGAGGACAAAGTGCAAATTAGAGACACCATTTCGATTTAAAGCTTTCGTGACTGCAGGGATTCATCTTCTTGGTTCTTTCGGTAAAGTCACGTAGAAGGGAAATAATAAAATAAAAAAAATAAAACTCAAACATAATAAAATAATGTTTTATTTTTATTATTTTATTATTTCCCTTCTACGTGACTTTACCGAAAGAACCAAGAAGATAGAGACACCATATTTAGTGCAAAGAAAATAGTAAGCGGGCTTGGACAGGACACATCGATGGAAGAAATGGTGGCCCTGGCGACGCAATGTCAGGCTATGGAGAGAACACATTACAAGAGGACGACCACCACAGCAATGAGATTGGCGAGATTGGCTGGTGTGCGCGAGCAAGATGGAACATAACCATGATGGATGGCAATAACGTCGGGAGGCCTTTGTCTGGCAGTGGACAGATCATGGCTGATGATAATTGAAATTGTGAAGTGTTATAATGTTAAATTTCGATTTAAAGCCTTCGTGACTGCAGGGATTCATCTTCTTGGTTCTTTCGGTAAAGTCACGTAGAAGGGAAGTAATAAAATAATAAAAATAAAACATAATAATATTATTACTTCCCTTCTACGTGACTTTACCGAAAGAACCAATAAGATATTATAATGTTATATTGCCTGCCTTGCAGGACACACTGCCATTGTCTGCCTTTGCAATTTTTGTTGTAATGTTTTCACTCTTCTCTAAAGTAAGATAGACGTTTTGAGGTTTTATAAAGTTTGAATTTGTATGCCTCCACTGGACCTTTGCAGACGAGCAAACCACCATCGGTACTTTATTGGACGCTGTCAATCCCTACCTCCATGAGCTTTTTCGCCTTCCAACCGCATAAACTTGAAAAAAGCTACACGAATCGAAGTGAGATTTGACAAAAAGTTATCACTACCACTATGACGGTAACTTGTGTGACGGCATTAGCGGGCATTGTCACCACGTAAGCTGGTTTGCCTCAGCGAGTTCATCGCCGTGTCAAGTGGGCCATGTCATTTCAAAGTGACCTTGGTGCACTCGGGCTCAATGTGGACGGTGTAAAATTGAGACGAGGGCTGCTGCGGTCTGCAATGGGTCTTTAAAACCGAGATTGGCTGCACTGTGTGTATGAGTATATAAACAGTGCAGCCAATCTCGGTTGTATGAGTATATACACACAGTAATTCACAAAAAAGAATCGAACATTTTAAGTACTGTAATTTTGTTTATTTTTAAGCCTTGTTCATTGCCTTGAAAGGCCAGACTTAAGCTGACTAGGCATGAGCCGTTTTTACTTGTGAAACCATTGTATAGAGCGAGTTATGAGGCTAAAATTAATCAATGCTAATCTCTAGCAATACAATGGCCGAGGTATACCGAGCTCTGCGATCTTACACTTACTTGCAAATTCCATCTCTAGCCCCGCCCACTTAACCTTGGGTTGTACCCATCTCAAACCTATATAACCTTTGGCTGCAGTAGCTCTCTCGCTATATTTCTTCCTGCCTCAGCAGTCCTCCTGCTGTATTTTTTTACCTGAAGACGATTGCTTGTGTTGCGATCGAAACGTCGTGATTATTTTTTTCTTTTAATTTATTTTTCGAATTTTCTATCTACGTGACTTTACCGAAAAACCCAAATAATATGAATCCCTGCAGTCACTAAAGCTTTAAGTCAAGATTTAAATCAATGCTGTTCAGTTTATTTGAAAATATTCATAAACGCATCTGTGTACTTTGTTTCACCTGAATGAGAGTGCATAATTCTCACATTTTGCAGATTGTAAGGGATGCTAATTCCTTCTTGTAATTTTTTTTAATGAGTTTGCATAATTAAAATTTCAAACTATGCAAAAAAGAATTAACCAAGATTAACACTGTCGATACATATTTTATACATTTAGTAATTATTTACATTGCCTTTTTTATTCCAGTGCTTTTAAAAACAAACATGTTTTTGTTGGTAAGCATTTTTAACGAAGCAGTTTTGGCAGAAAGCATCACTCAAACTCAGCACCTCTTCCCCTTGTCTCATTCAGTTATTCTGGATCAGTAAATGTTAGGTTTCACAACAGCAATACAATAAAATTGATGGTGGAAATGAAAATACAACTGCATAAAAAAATACAGTTATGTAATTAATTACCTGTGCTGAACCATGTCACATTACATCGGGATGCTATTTTTCAAATGACAGAAGGACAAATTCAATTGGACGGCACTCTTTTAAGTAATTCACCTGGTTGTCATGTTGTTTAGAAATATTTAGGTTTTTAATATATATTCTGAAATATAAGTTTAGAGATAAATTAATGCAGGTCATAGTGAATTAATATTCGCGAGTTGTTCACGAATGAGCGTGTGTCAATGTACAATGTGTTTCTTGCAGAGCAATGGCAGCCAGAGAGTATCACGAGGTTTGTGATTGGGAATTCACAAATGGCAGCACTCATGAGAGACACAGAATATTAACATTAGTGGAGAGAATGTTTACAGATCTCTGTCGCAAACAAATCAAATTCCCAGGAGCCAAACTGTCGGTCAAATGAGAACTGCAAACTCTGCCCTTTGCAGTCACGAATAACGGGGAAACTCCTGGAGCAAATGACATACCAGACTACCGCACACATAGAAATTGTTTACGAAGATCATCAGGAACAGCGTAAAAAAACAATGTCGAGGCCATCCAGCCATGGGAGTGGAATGGTTTCATTATGACCAAATACAAATCACCAAAGCAAACAAAAACAGATATGGGAGAAACAGTAAAACAATGAGACATGTCATAGCATAACGAGTGAAGAACATTACAGATCCAGGGATAACAATGGCCGAGGGCAAAATACAGCCACCAAGAATCCCAGCATCAGCAGAGTTCAAGGGATACGCCCAGCAACACAATGGGTAAAATTGCCACTGTTCTGGCAGCCCAACCTAAACCTGACCTCCCTTTGGCTTGTTGCCAGTAAGCCTTTACCACTCCATATGGACTGAGGGTAAACCTAGTCTAGCACAGAAACCACAGTGTTTTCTCCACCATTTAGTATCGTTGTCACATGATTGTTGCCAGCCGGTCAACCTTGCGACATTAACCACGCGGCACTTGCCCAAAACCATTCCCAACGACGACCACCAGGGGGTGTCATGGTGTCATGAGCTTTCCTCCCTTCGGGTGGTGGTTAGCACGCATTCGTCCCCCCTGCTGTCCAGATCCACCCGTGTTTGTGTGTGCCGGGGAGCCGTGGCGCAGTGGTTAGCGTGCTGCGCTATGAACCCGGCTACCCGAGTTCGTATTCCCGGTCACGGCCAACACCAGTCATGATTATATGAACCGATCGTGGGCCTCTTCTAGGTCGACTTGGCCTCAAAACGAGTACCTGATGCGGTGCGTAATCATCGCTTACTCGGGAAACAAAGACGACCGGGCGTGGTGCTGGCCACCCACCCCTACCGTGCGCCGTTCCGGCATTCATAGGTGCTGCTCGTTAACAGCACTTGCCCCAACAGTCTGTTAAGGCTTACGTGGGGAGGGGGCATATTTGTCATGTCACTGTCAACCAAAAGATGGCGCACTAGACCACCGATCGTAGCCGCGTTCATTTGCAGATCGGTCCCAGTAGGTGCACCGGCGTTGGGTGGTGGAGTACAGGTGTCTCGCTGAGGCCGCGGTGGGCTCAATCCCACACCGCTTGGTGAACTCCGTTGCCCATTTACAAAAGGGTTTTGAGATACCCCACCTATCGCGGGGATTCAACGCAGTGGTCCAACAAGCCCTCCCCACTCAATGTGGCAGATTGGGCGGCTCGTGGTGGATCGTGTAATGATCAGCGAGGACAAATGTCTTGAGTTATGAAACGCAGGGGGTTAGCTTTGTTTACAAGATGGATAACACAGTTGAGGAGTTTCACTCAACACCGCAGAATTTATTTTGGAGTGACACAAACCCAATTCAATCTCAAAGTAATGGGATTACTGAGCTACAAAATTTACAAAGTATGCCCGACCCTTGTTCACACAACATCAAACGGAATATACTGTATCTTAAAGCTTCACACTTGACTTTATCACTATTTTCTTCCGCACCATAATCTCATCTCTCCGAGGCTTTCTCCGAGCCTGCTTATATATCCATTTAAGCCCTCCAATTCGGCGATCTGAAAAATTTCCATAATCGTTGTGGGAGGTGGCCTTTATCACCCTGAAATAGAAAACAGTTTACAAAACTATTTCAAATTTGCCAACTCGGGACAGTCAGCCCTGCCTGCTCTGGAGCTGTAAAATCGCCACCAAGCTGAGCTGCACGCTGCGGCCATGCGCTGGGTTAAGAACCCCTTTGTCAATCAACGTGCTCAGACACCTTCACAACAGTAATACACTCGTGTATACATGTACGTATGTTGAACTTCCTTCGCACCATATGTAGCTGATCGGAGCTGGGGGGGAAGGACAAGAAACTAAACACAAAAGGCAGTTCTAAAGAAATTAGTTTGTGAATTTAGATGATTTTAAAATGCATAGCCCCCAGTGGCTTCCTCATACCAGAAGAGCGTTCCAGACGGCCGCAGAAGCACACCTGAGAGCGCGCGATGCCAGCAATGTGTGTGCACTGACAGTGCTTCTCACACCTGATAAACGCTCGCAAATCCCCACCGGCGCACACCGACACAATCAGGGTCGCAAACCTTCTACCATGTGTCGCACGTGCTTTTCATACATACTTCACATGACAAGTAGCGAGGGGCTGCTGAAGGTGATTCGCGTAAATATCCACGTGCACGGGGAACGACGACGTAATTTAGTGGAGGCTTTCAGTGTGCGGTTTTGAAAAGCTTGAGAGTGGACGTGCGAGAAAGCAAGTCGCCTGTATCGTGTGTACGGCATAAAGCCAGTGGTGGAAGTGGGCCGGAATGCGCCGGAAACGCCGGGGCGGGAGTGAAAATGTGAACCCTGTGACTGCGTTCCAGAAGGAATCAAGGATTTGTCTTTTTATGTATTTGTTCTTCTCCCCTGGCTTTCCGCTAATGAATAAGGTTTCCATATGCGACTATTAACTCTCCTGTGTTCTCACTGAACTGGCCTGGCCATGCCTCTATATCAGCCAGCCAATAGAAGACCCAGACTGGTTTCATCCCTACACAATACATATAGACTCAATATACACTTCTCATTTTGTTAATTATTAAAGGGCTATGACAAAGGAATCACATCTAAAACACGGCTTTTCTCTGTATATGCCCGATAATATAATATTTGGGGTTCACTTGACCCCTGGTATAAAAACATATTTTCGCCTCGCTTCGATCGACACATATGCGTTCCCCTTGTGATGTAATTCCACCCCCTGTATGAAGTGCGTCCGCACGCCTGCTCCACAGCTGCGTATGATCCACTGAACACACCACGCAAATCCCAGTCACCTGCTCATGGTCTGATTTGAGGGCCAACGGTCAGAGGTTACAGGGTAAGAAGTAGCAAGCGCCTCTAACTCCCTCAACTCTTCTTCAATTTATCTCGCAATCTGTCCACCACCCATCGCAGCTGAGTTACCTCATTGATGTTCACTTCAACCGAAAGGCCCTCCAACTAATTTCTTAAATGCTTCTCTGCATAGCTTGGACACACCCAGTGGGGAGGGGGGAGATACTTAATGTCTGTGGGTGTTACAAGTTCTACCTCTGCGTAAAGTACTCAACCAAACAATGTGTGCGATAGCTTCGTAGCGTACATAGACCTGGAATACGGAAGAGTAGCACACCCCGTGTCACAGTGTTTTTTTTCCAGTTACACAGAATCTGAAATGTTTAATTTAATCTCTAAATGTCAAAGGTCATGTCACCAATTGAGAAATTTCTCCTGCTCTTTGTGATGAGCCAATGGGTCCTGCTGCTCAGCTCTGTCCATAGAGTAGGAGACAGGCCAGTGGCTAACTTTAGTCCGGCTGCCATTCTCCATCTTCTTGAGTGTGTAAATATTGTGCTTTACACTTTTAAATAATTAATACGACCAAAGCCACTGTATCACGCGCTTTCAGATGTGCTTCTGCAGCCGTCTGGAATGCTCTTCTGAATATTAGGAAACCACTTGAGCTGTGCACTTTTAAAACATCTAGATTGAAAACTCATTTCTTTAGAACTGCTTTTTGCGTTTAGTTTGTTGTTCTTCCCTCGCACCTTCGATTAGTACAGTTGGCTATGTAGGGCGCAAAATAAGTGCAACGTACATATGTACAAAGTGGACCTATTCATCATGGTGGCCTTTTCGCCCATCGTGGCGAGTCGGTGGGCCCTTCCACTCCTCATGGGGGACTGTTGAGCGAGCCCTCGTTTGTACCTCAACTCGTCTCCTGCTCATTTTATCGCCATCAAGCTCACCGCAGTGGGCCAGTGGACTCGCGGGCTCTGCCATTCACACAGGGGATTCCATGAAGTTGTTGCTGTAGCCTGGTAGGCCACAATGCCCGCCACACATAGTGGTGGTCGACAGAGCCTCGCCATGAAAATTGGCATGCCGATGGTTACTGCCTTCTACCGCACGGATGAGGACCCACATGGCAACCCATTGCGCCCTGCCACCTGTACCTGTGGTTTCTGCGGAATAAATGGGCTCATCATACCGCTCATAGTGGCCAATTGGACATGGCCACCAACCGTCAGGCTTACCAATGTCTAAGTGCTTTTCAGAACAGCCATGTGGCTTGCGATGGCACGGGAGATGCCCACCATTACAACTGGGCGCGTGCATCCTCAACGCTAGGCCTTGGGTGAGATATTATAAAGGATAGTAGTTCGGGTCCGGACGAGTACTCGCGGCAAATCTTGGAACACTCTCCAGCCCTCTTGCTCGACTTCTTTTTTGTTCTTCAGCAAAAAAGAGCTCAGCGGGCCATGCAGGTAGCCAAGCACGTTGTGTTCCACCGCAAAGGCATGCAATACGTATATATAACAAAGGCTATACATATATAACAAAGACTATCTGCATCACCTGGCATGTTGCCCAACTAGAACGGCACATCTTATTCATCTTCGTAAAGAAAAGGAGAATAAAATATAAATGAATGCAAAAGAAAAGCAAAGAATGGGAAAGAGATAGTGAGCTTATGCCCACTCCTGTGCACAGCAGTGCAGAGAAAAATAAATTGACGTGTCATTAAGTCCTGCCCTCGTTGTAGCTGGCAAGATAAATGCTTCTCTGCATAGCTTGGACACACCCAGTGGGGAGGGGGGGATACTTAATGTGGATGTCTGTGGGTGTTACAATATCTACCTCTGCGTAAAGTACTCAACCAAACAATGTGTGCGATAGCTTCGTAGCGTACATAGACCTGGAATACGGAAGAGTAGCACACCCTGTGTCACAGTGTTTTTTTTCCAGTTACACAGAATCTGAAATGTTTAATTTAATCTCTAAACGTCAAAGGTCATGTCACCAAATGGGAAATTTCTTAAACAAGGCAGTGGCCAATCTGCAGTGCACCTGCAATGTCTCTGAATAGCTCCTTACAAGTCAGCCCAAATCATTTCCTCCACTCTATCCATTAGTTGTGACAGGTACCTTCCTTGGTCTGCCACTCTAGGATGATCAGTAATGTCTGACTTATCATTCATGAATCGCTTGACCCACTAACTGACATTGCTTTCACACAAGCAGGTGTCCCCTCTACAAAGCACGCAATCTGCCAAAAACCTCAGGAGGCCTGACACCACCTAGCTTTGTGGTATGGCATCAAATACAATGGTGCATAATAGTGGACGCACCCTGTATACGTTTCGGCATACAGTAATAGGCTTATATTCAAAACTCGCTGTGGTCGAGCAATGGCAACCTTCATGAGGATCACCTGTTTAATGTTCTCAACCTGAACACCTCCGAGTAGCACGGCTGGCTACGTACGGTGCGACATAAGTTCAACATACGTATGTACATACAAACTGTTATCCAATTGGCCGAAGAGCAATTCCAAAAAACGGTCTTTTCACGGCCATTCCACTCGATGTATTGGACCGAGCAGACTTGTCCCACGTGGAGTGCGACTAGCTACGAAGGATCACATTGATGTCCTGGCCTGAAGAGAAACACGCATTCAACACACAATGCACGCCACTCGATACAACAATAGTTATGACAGCTCATGGTTGCCCATCACCTACAACTATTGCATTGCCACCTATATTTGGACTTGATGATGTCTCAAGCTACCAGCCTATAGCACTCCTCTGTAATAGCGTATACACCGGTGAAGTGGCTCCTGCTGGCTTGGATTAAACAAACAGCAAATTAAATTCTGCCAAAAGTACATGTCGACTCCTGACCTGGCAGAAATTGTATTGACCAAGTAGCCTCGCTTACCACACACAAAGAGGAGAACTTCGAATGTACCCTTAAAACTAATATAATGCTTGCAGACCTGTCATCAGCCTACAATGTGTTAGCGACTTGCTGAACGAATTTTGTGTGCTTTATAAACTGATCTATTATTATGATATGAACTGTATTTTACAAATGCATCCACACAAGTCTGATGCCATGTCACGATGCTGGCTACTGGCATTTATGTTGAGTTACCAAGGGTTCCAATTATGTTTTGGAAACCAAGGAAGCTTCCAAATATATATTTTCATGATGACCTATCGCAAGACTCTGTGCTCGCTCCATCATTAGTCAATGTGTGCAAGCGACATGCCACGTACATTGTGGAAATTCGTCTATGCAGATATTTAACTTTGGCAAATTCCATCAAAATCCATCCAAGACTCTGACGACTGCGTTCCGTTTGAACAACCAGCTAGCAAATGCTGAACCAAACATGTCTGTTTGCAGTAGGAATGAGCCGTGCCCAAAATGTAAGCGCTACTCTGGACCGAAGCCTGACCCACTAAAAACATTTGAGGAAGACCTGCAAAAAGACAACGACCAGGACAAACCCAAACTAAATTCTAAAAAACAAAATCCTGGAATGGCCCACTGAGCTATATAGCTTTTTTTCAGAAGCGACTTGGCCACAAATGATAGGTTAATTAAGTGGCATATGATGTGTAAATTTATAGCAGCCAAATATTCTAAACCTAATCTGATCATTAATAATTATATTGATTTGAAGCTTTCGTGACTGCAGGAATCCATACTCTTTGGTTCTTTCAGTGAAGTCACGTAGATAGAAAATTAATAGATCACGACGTTTCGATCGCAACACAAGCAACCGTCATCAGGTGAAACAAACACAACAGGAGAGCTGCTGATGTAGGAGTGTTTGTTTAACCTGATGGCGGTTGCTTGTGTTGCGATTGAAACGTCGTGATCTATTAATTTTCTATCAACGTGACAAAAAACCAAAGAGTAATAATTATATGATTTGCTGGTTGTGGAGCAGATGCACACAAGCTCCAAACAGCTATCTTGGCCTTAGAGTACTCCACAGCAGAGTGCAGTACTACACTCCCGTGCCAAATGTGAGTTGCCACAACAACTGGACACTATCTTAAACACCGTAATGAGGATTGTCACAGCACACTGACATCAACTCCTTTTCTCTGGCTCTCTGTGCTATCCAACATCCCTCCTGAGATCCAGAGACAGCAAAACATGTTATATAAATACAGCTGCATCAAAACCAATCCAAATCTCCCCTTCTACAACGATCTATTAAATCTACCAAACCACCGCCCCAAAATTATTCACGCTCACAGCCGGAGCCCTTGTACACTCAGGCTTTAGCGTCCTGAAGAAATGTTGACAGAAATGGGCGAACACCGATATCGCTAACGAGCCCTGATCGCTCATCCAAATAAAGAACCTCCGGGATTTAATAAAAAAACAACGGTCCACAATAAATCAAGACTGCGCGTCTCACGGCAGATTTGGCCCGCGACCTTCGCAAGTAACATTTTCAAGTAAGGTCCCACGTGCGATTGTGGAAACTTCGACTGGCCTATTCACTCAAGGCAATCCTCCACGACATCAAATAAAACAATTTCTTGACCTGCTCATCTGGACATGGACTTATACATTGTTATTTTTTTTTATCCAGCAATATGTAAGAAGAATAAAATAAGTAGGAATTGTTTCCCGGAAATGCTTAAATAAAAAAATATTTAGCACAAAAGTTGACCAATCTCAAAAAAAAGTAGAATTCCTTTAAATTTGATTTGATCTTGACTACCCTCTGTACTCGAGCCACAGTTTTGGTCTCGACTAAAAACGTAATTCTCCCCCCTTCTCCCCCCAAAGACAAAGATCCCCCCTATAGTCTTAACAGATTATTGGGGCAAGTGCTGTTGGCGAGCACCTATGAAGCCCGGCATGGCACACAAGGCGGTGGTGGCCAACACCACGCCCGGCCACCTTTGTCCCCCCAGTGGTGATGTTTACACACCGCACCAGGTACTCATTTGAGGCTGAGTCGACATAGGGGAGGCCCAGAACCGGTTAAAATTCTCATCACTGGTGTTGGCCGTGAGTGGCAATCGAACTTTGCTTTCCAGGTTCCGGTTCGTAGCGCAGCGTGCAAACCGCTACACTACTGCTCCCCATATACAATTGGACCAGCACACTGTACACACTACAAGTGGTCACAAACGTGTTCACTGCCTCACCGGCCTTCATTACTCACGGTTAGAGGAGTTTCACTGCAAGTGCAACATTGCTCTTCAACTTTGAAAGTTTCGGGATCGTAGAGTCAGACGTATGACTTAGTATTCACGATTTGGTGTTTCAAAAAGCCAGATTAAATCACGCCATGAGACTCCTTAAGCACTCGTCTACTTATTTAATTATTTAACGTATTTACGCAGGAACGCCACTGTTATACATAGGCCATGTTGGTGGGTCTATAAACGATAATTGGTGTGATTTAATTATACATTTTTTACGTAAAAAGACAAAACATGTAGGGTTTTAAATCAAATGAATGAATGAATCGTATTTTTCCAAAAAAAATAACTACAGAAAAAATAAAAAATAAACATTAACATGCTGAGTATTAATAAATTCCATGCATCACTCATAATCACCTTCCTTCTGCCATTGTCTGCTGCGGAAAGTGTCAATTTGTCCTCTTGTTTTAAGCTTTGTCAAGGCTATTTTAAGGCAGCCATCTTCAAGATGTTTCCGCAACAAAGAACGACAGTACGGTACACATGCGAGCGTTCCATTTGTCAGCTGAGACCCCCCCCCACAAAGCAATAACTCCAAACTGTTGATTTCCTCGAGAGATTCAAAGCATCACCCTTACAAAGCCCAAAATTAGAAAGTGGCATCTCATGAGCGGTCAACTATAACGTGGCTAATAGCTAGGAAGAACTTTAATTCCACCCTCCCCCCCCCCAAAATGTGCCACGAATAGCTGTGGAGAATTATGTGCACGAGGGTAAATGGCACGTTATAATTATTTAATGTAGCCAATGTCTAAAGTCTAACATGTTTCTCTCTGTCTCGTTGCTCTTGTACATTATTCATGTTCTGGGGCCTGAAGGTTTCTTGTTCAGTGCACTTAAGTGCTCAGGGCACATTGCGTTATGCGCTTCGCAGTTGATCAAAACAAGCACTTTAAATATTTAAAATTGCCTAATGCAACACATTACAAAAAAGTATCGGGACACGGGCCTGAGATTACAAATTCTATGGTCCATGTTCTTTTGGCGCAAAGTGTAATGCATTCTATCTTGTTTGCTCGAATGAATAGGTGATGATTATGATATGATGTCAAGTTGCTTCATTTCATTTAAAACGGTGGATGCATTCAATACTTTATAAAAGACTACACCATGCTGTTATGCGCATTCATTTTAAGTGCTCTTGGTTCAAATGTAAAATATAAAATTACCTTTGTGCACTTTTAACAACGTTGTTTAGATGGCACCTGTACATGTCACATGTCTCAAGGAACATTCTAAATCAGGCGATAAATTATGATGCAACTTCCCTGCAATCACGTTTCAGACAGAAACGTGGCTGCATTTGTTTAGCATGTGCTACAACAATGTGAACGAATCCAAGCAAAACAATTTTCATGTGAGTCTTCAATCGTGTTGCTGCGAAATGCTGATAACTACGATGTATTTTCTGATGTAAAAGCCACCATAATCGTATCGTTATAGCATAATTGTTGCTAGCTTACTTTTTTCTCAAATATATAAGATCTGAACGAAATATTTGTGAAATAATAATCATTCAAGTTTACAATCATAATTTTCATATTTTTTCCAAGGCTATTACTCATTTAGTTACTGACTAAAATGTTTCCCTTAATAACTGACGAAATGTCTCGAGCATTATAAACATTACAAATCCTAAAGTTACAACAATTAGAGCGGGGACAACTCACATTCATCAATGCAATTGTGGCCTTAAAATAGAAAACAAGAAATCAGTGACAGTTCGGACAATGGCCCCTCTTCATAGCACACAAATAAAGAGGTGAGAGAGAGAGAAAGGATAGTAATACAAGCTGTAGATTGCACTTTACACTGTGGGACCTGATGAGAATGAAATTCGGAAAATGTTTTGCTGAACAGTTTTTTTTACCACGTGATTAGAAAAAACTTATGTTGTGTGCAATGCAGTTGAAGAACTTAAAAGTATTCTTCATGCGTACCAGGAATACAATTACAACGTTGAGGGAAACTGATGGCGTGATAATATTCATATTGTTCAAATATGATTTTTTTTCAGATCGTAAAAACATTATATCTCGGCAACACTCGTCTTGAAAATGCAACTTTGTGCAAAGCTCTTTTGAATAATCTTGTTTTGAAGCTTTCGTGACTGCAGTAATCCATACTCTTTGGTTCTTTCGGTAAAGTCACGTAGATAGAAATAAAATAAAACAAATCACGACGTTTTTATCGCAACACAAGCGAACTTCATTGGTTAATTTTAGAACTTTCGTGACTGCAGGAATTATTATTTGGTTCTTTCGGTTAAGTCACGTCTAAAGATAAAATAATAAATTAAATTAAATAATAGAATTCGACGTTTCGATTGCAACACAAGCAATCGTCATCAGGTATAATGCAATAGCGACATAAAATCTAACCAGAAAACTATAGACAGACATATTAGCAGACAGATATCACCAAGATACATAGCGGGAGCAACACAGGTAACAGAGAGGGGTGATCGTCTCTGTGGGGTGGCCTTAAATAGACAGAGGGGGGGGGGCGGAGGCAGAGAGAAGGAAGGGGGGTTAGAGAAAAAATTAGCATATCAATGAGTGGTCAACAGACGTGGTGCTGCACGGCAAGTAAGCCTGAAAATCAGGAGGACACACTAAAATTAAATAACCTAGTAAAATATCGAAATGTAATGTAATACAACACAGAGGGTCGGTCAACACACAATTAACGCATAGCCTGGTTGATTACGTATTTCAAAGATTGCTAAGTTAGAATTTAAGTGTGAACATTCTAAAGAGGACACAGGCAGAGAAAACAAGTCGCCAGAGAGAGAGAAAAAAGATAAGCTTAAAACTTCCCCGTAGAAGTGGTTCAATCTTAATTTTAGAACTTTCGTGACTGCAGGAATTATTATTTGGTTCTTTCGGTTAAGTCACGTCTAAAGATAAAATAATAAATTCAATTAAATCATAGAATACGACGTTTCGATTGCAACACAAGCAATCATCATCAGGTATAATGCAATAGCGACATAAAATCTAACCAGAAAACTATAGACAGACATATTAGCAGACAGATATCACCAAGATACATAGCGGGAGCAACACAGGTAACAGAGAGGGGTGATCGTCTCTGTGGGTTGGCCTTAAATAGACAGAGGGGGGGCGGAGGCAGAGAGAAGGAAGGGGGGTTAGAGAAAAAATTAGCATATCAATGAGTGGTCAACAGACGTGGTGCTGCACGGCAAGTAAGCCTGAAAATCAGGAGACACACTAAAATTAAATAACTTAGTAAAATATCGAAATGTAATGTAATACAACACAGAGGGTCGGTCAACACACAATTAACGCATAGCCTGGTTGATTACGTATTTCAAAGATTGCTAAGTTAGAATTTAAGTGTGAACATTCTAAAGAGGACACAGGCAGAGAAAACAAGTCGCCAGAGAGAGAGAAAAAAGATAAGCTTAAAACTTCCCCGTAGAAGTGGTTCAATCTTAATTTTAGAACTTTCGTGACTGCAGGAATTATTATTTGGTTCTTTCGGTTAAGTCACGTCTAAAGATAAAATAATAAATTCAATTAAATCATAGAATACGACGTTTCGATTGCAACACAAGCAATCGTCATCAGGTATAATGCAATAGCGACGTAAAATCTAACCAGAAAACTATAGACAGACATATTAGCAGACAGATATCACCAAGATACATAGCGGGAGCAACACAGGTAACAGAGAGGGGTGATCGTCTCTGTGGGGTGGCCTTAAATAGACAGAGGGGGGGCGGAGGCAGAGAGAAGGAAGGGGGGTTAGAGAAAAAATTAGCATATCAATGAGTGGTCAACAGACGTGGTGCTGCACGGCAAGTAAGCCTGAAAATCAGGAGACACACTAAAATTAAATAACTTAGTAAAATATCGAAATGTAATGTAATACAACACAGAGGGTCGGTCAACACACAATTAACGCATAGCCTGGTTGATTACGTATTTCAAAGATTGCTAAGTTAGAATTTAAGTGTGAACATTCTAAAGAGGACACAGGCAGAGAAAACAAGTCGCCAGAGAGAGAGAAAAAAGATAAGCTTAAAACTTCCCCGTAGAAGTGGTTCAATCCTAATTTTAGAACTTTCGTGAC
Organism: Lampetra fluviatilis; assembly: GCF_964198595.1. Taxonomy (NCBI): domain Eukaryota; kingdom Metazoa; phylum Chordata; class Hyperoartia; order Petromyzontiformes; family Petromyzontidae; genus Lampetra; species Lampetra fluviatilis. The sequence goes on from NC_136278.1 coordinate 13,446,666, forward strand.
TGCAGGAATTATTATTTGGTTCTTTCGGTTAAGTCACGTCTAAAGATAAAATAATAAATTAAATTAAATAATAGAATACGACGTTTCGATTGCAACACAAGCAATCATCATCAGGTATAATGCATAGCTCCCGCTATGTATCTTGGTGATATCTGTCTGCTAATATGTCTGTCTATAGTTTTCTGGTTAGATTTTATGTCGCTATTGCATTATACCTGATGATGATTGCTTGTGTTGCAATCGAAACGTCGTATTCTATTATTTAATTTAATTTATTATTTTATCTTTAGACGTGACTTAACCGAACGAACCAAATAATAATTCCTGCAGTCACGAAAGTTCTAAAATTAAGATTGAACCACTTCTACGGGGAAGTTTTAAGCTTATCTTTTTTCTCTCTCTCTGGCGACTTGTTTTCTCTGCCTGTGTCCTCTTTAGAATGTTCACACTTAAATTCTAACTTAGCAATCTTTGAAATACGTAATCAACCAGGCTATGCGTTAATTGTGTGTTGACCGACCCTCTGTGTTGTATTACATTACATTTCGATATTTTACTAGGTTATTTAATTTTAGTGTGTCCTCCTGATTTTCAGGCTTACTTGCCGTGCAGCACCACGTCTGTTGACCACTCATTGATATGCAAATTTTTTCTCTAACCCCCCTTCCTTCTCTCTGCCTCCGCCCCCCCCTCTGTCTATTTAAGGCCACCCCACAGAGACGATCACCCCTCTCTGTTACCTGTGTTGCTCCCCCTATGTATCTTGGTGATATCTGTCTGCTAATATGTCTGTCTATAGTTTTCTGGTTAGATTGTATGTCGCTATTGCATTATACCTGATAATGATTGCTTGTGTTGCAATCGAAACGTCGTATTCTATTATTTAATTTAATTTATTATTTTATCTTTAGACGTGACTTAACCGAAAGAACCAAATAATAATTCCTGCAGTCACGAAAGTTCTAAAATTAAGATTGAACCACTTCTACGGGGAAGTTTTAAGCTTATCTTTTTTCTCTCTCTCTGGCGACTTGTTTTCTCTGCCTGTGTCCTCTTTAGAATGTTCACACTTAAATTCTAACTTAGCAATCTTTGAAATACGTAATCAACCAGGCTATGCGTTAATTGTGTGTTGACCGACCCTCTGTGTTGTATTACATTACATTTCGATATTTTAATAGGTTATTTAATTTTAGTGTGTCCTCCTGATTTTCAGGCTTACTTGCCGTGCAGCACCACGTCTGTTGACCACTCATTGATATGCTAATTTTTTCTCTAACCCCCCTTCCTTCTCTCTGCCTCCGCCCCCCCCTCTGTCTATTTAAGGCCACCCCACAGAGACGATCACCCCTCTCTGTTACCTGTGTTGCTCCCGCTATGTATCTTGGTGATATCTGTCTGCTAATATGTCTGTCTATAGTTTTCTGGTTAGATTTTATGTCGCTATTGCATTATACCTGATGATGATTGCTTGTGTTGCAATCGAAACGTCGTATTCTATTATTTAATTTAATTTATTATTTTATCTTTAGACGTGACTTAACCGAAAGAACCAAATAATAAGAACTTCATTGGGTGTTGTTGTTTCCATCGTACCTGCCGGTTTACTGCTAGCCCCGTCCACGTCCCCCCCAGCCTCACGTCCTATTTCTGTTCTTCCACCACCTTCCAACTTCTATCCCCCCCAACCTCACGTCCTCTTCCCCTAGCGCTCACGCGCCTCCCCTCCCCCTACACCCCCCCCTCTATCTCTATCCCCCCTTGCCTCCTCCCCCCTCTCTTACCTATATAACCTCTTGCCACGGCAGCTCTCCCGCCGACTTCAGCATTTTCTTGCTGTGGTTGTCCCACCTGATGAAGTTCGCTTGTGTTGCGATCGAAACGTCGTGATTTATTTTATTTTATTTCTACCTACGTGACTTTTGAATAGTTTATCCGTTGTGCTCACAGGTACATCAGGTGAACTACTGGCTCAATAGTTTACCCATTGTGCTAAAAAAATACAAATTAAAATCGAAACAGAAGTTGTATCACTTAACAAAGGGTACGGTGCAACATTTGAAGAACATAAACAAGTTACATGCAGGAAATTTGCAACTTTTAACATGAGCCTAATTCAAGATGATCCACATCGACAAATCAATAAGAAAAAACTGTCCTAAATTACAGGTTTTTCATTTAAAAATGAATCTTGTAGGGAAAGTGTTGTCTCCTCGTCTTGTCACATGCCACCAATTTGAATATAACTGCCAGAGGGACGTAACTGGAAAGCGCATCATAGTAAGTATAACTAGGGCAGTTATTGAAGGCGAGCCTGGACAAAAATGATGAAGTAAAGACGCAGACGAGACAAGGCTGGAGTGCTTTAGGAAAATAAAAAAAAACTGAATTTGATGATGGAAATAAATATACAAATGTGCCTAAAGAATACAGTTTTTTCATAATTGTATATAACTTGCTCTGACGTATGGATCAAAACCTGGACACTGACAAAGAAAATGAAACAATCCTGAAGAGAGTGCACAGATGAGCATAGAGAGGTGCATGCTTGGAATAACAGTGCGCTCAAAGACGCGGACAGGGACGTATGGATTAGACAGCCTATGCCGGGTTAGAGATATCATATTGACTGTTAAGAAAAGCGGCCTTGGGCAGGACATGTTGCTGGGAGGGATGATGGCTAAGACTACCGGACAGGCAGGGGGCCAAGGGAGGGAATACACCCAAGAGGATGCCTCCCGTGGAAACGGAGCGATGAAATCAGCTCGCGGGCAAGCGGACGTTCACGTGACTGTAATGATGGTTGATTAGACCGTATTAACCCGTCGAAAATCACTATGAACAATGATACGTTATATACAATATAATAATTAATTGTACATGTTTCATTCTTTGACATTACCATTTTTTACGCTTAATTTTTTTAAAATAATATAGTAGTCTTGTATAATTAGATGTATTAATACTATGCTCTGTAAGTATATTATGCTCTATATACATTACTGGTGCAATGCCAGACTTATGTAACTTCTGCTCCTTATGAAAAATAATCACTTCAACCTATTACATATTTGCACTTGTTATTGTTAATGATTATAAATGTCGAATGTTCAAGAAAGGTCACCCAATGAATTTCTAATATTGATTGTAACCGCAGAATGTTCTAAATATCCATTGACAATAGAGGCATAAAAGTAAAGTTGATTAATAAAGAAACAACATTCATATCGATTTACTCTTTATTTATCTGGATATTAATTTCATTATATTATTTCACAATTGAAAACTGTACACTAGATAATTACGGCATCAGTCAGGTATTATGGTTACCACGAATAGAGACAAGAAATAAAACACAACATAAAACAATATATTTGCTTACTGGCAATGAAAGATACAGTTGTTAGGGATGCCGAAATATGCTGGATATAAACCAGCTGAAGTGCCAAGAGAGGAGTTACCGACGCTGGAGATGGGCCTGCAGAATGCAAGACATCGAGCCTCTGATTAGCCGCTTCGACAGCCACTCCGGGAAGCGCGTGGATGAGTAAGAAAAAGATCAGGAAAAGGAATAATGGGAAAACTAGGTTATAGGTGGAGAAATATGCGAAGAGAGGGTTAGTGAAAGGGGGAACTTGGGCAGGGGTCGAGGGAGATTCTAGAAGGTTTGGGAGGAGAGAAGATATAAGAGTGGCGTGACTTGAACCCAGGGCTCTTGCGAGGGATGCCCAAAGATAGACGTGCGGCAGAACGGAGTGTGGGAGAGTGCAAGCGTGGGGTGAAGACTGCCGGACAATAACGTATCTCTCAAGGGCAAGACACGTGGACCTCCTTTATATTTGAAGGCAGCGGTGGGATAACTCGTTGAAGAGTCGCCCCACCTTGGTTGACCCAGTCACGTATGACAGTCCCGAAGGTGGAGATATTGCTTGGCTGGGGGGGAGGCGGAGGCTGCGTCAGCCGGCAGAGACTACAGCGAAGGAACCAACGTGTGCTCATCGAGTTTCTGCAGCGAGTGATGACCCAGGCAGTTCAACGTCACCACTGCCATTGTCTGGGAGCGAGACCGAGCCACCGGGGCTGCAGTCTGCCACCGCCGGGCGGAGTGAGGCGAGCTCACTCACAAGTAGCCGGCTCCGCGGCCGCCGACCTCACATTGTTGCAGGAGATGCCCCTCCCCCTCTTCGTCTAAACTTGCATAGGATGAGTCCAGTGGAAAAGACCCAGGTGCATCAGGTGCTCCAGGAGATGTTGCGTGCAAAGATTATTTCATTATTCCCCAGCCCACAGGGGCGGGGGGTAGTGTACGGGGGGGAGGGAGGTACCGGTTATTGTTCGTCAAGAAATTTCACGGTTCGATGCAGCTTTGCGTTGATTTCTGGAGGCTTTACAAAGTCACGATGGCCGACGCGTACCTCTTACCACGCATTGTACGTCTAACTTTTTTTGCACCACACGTAGCCAAATGTGCTAATCGGAGATGCTTTGGTGGGACCCACATTTCTTGAGTACTCTGGAACTTTGTTGGGATTTTGGCAGGTACCCATCGATGGAGAATCTAGGCCCCAAGCCACGTTCAGGACACCGCAGGGACTCTTTGAACTTAACAGCCTTTCTTATGGGTCTCCAGATGGTGTTGGCCACTAAGTGCTCACAGGCCTTTAGCGGGAGACCTGTTTGATTTATCTGGATAATGTCATCGTTTTTGACTGAACTTTAAAAAGAGCATTTGGGTAGCTTGTGCTGTCGCAGTTCCATCTGCTGCAGTCCTCAGTGCGTTATCTGCGGCATTATGGTCTCTTATATCGGGGTAGCCATAGGGGTTGGCCACGTACGAACGTGGCCGACCCCTACGGAGTTGTCCAAGGTCTGCGGATTTTGGGGTTTTTTGTTTCTTACGACCGTTGATTTATCAAAAAGTTGTGTCCATTGCAAACCATTGCATCTTCTACATGGGGAGGGGGGGTAATCATAGATTCTACTGAGGTCCGCAGAAGAAGCTGTTTTCCTGCAGCTGCATTCGCGATCTCATATACATTCCACCCCTGCCACACCCTGATTTCAAGTTGCCCTTTACGCTCGATACAGCTGCTAGCGACATGTGAATTAGAGGCGTGCTATCATAAGATCAGTAGGGATGAGAGGTGGGCATCGCCTATGGCAGTCGTGTGCTGTCCTCGGCAGAACAGCGCTCCTGTATGACCCATAGAGAGCTATTGGCCGCAGTTCACTTTGTGCAACAGTTTGGGCCCTATCTGTATTGACGGCAATTCACAGTGCGCACAGACTACGCTGGCTTGCAGTGCTCACTCCGTATTGACCAGCCGTCAGGCTAGCTGGCCAGATAGATGGAGCGACACCAGGAATACTTGTACCAAGTTGTGCACAGCAAAGGGCTTGCAGCATGCAAATGCCGATGCGTTGGTAAGACTGCCACCATTGCTTCCTTGCGTGTGCATTATCGGCGTTGCTCCTTGCAGACCCGCAGACTCTGACGAGCAGGTGGCGGTTGCTTCAGTCAATGACCCTTTTGGGTGTGCCCAAGGACCCGATGAATGACTACGGCCTGTGGCGGAACCTCGCCGACTGGCAGCGAAAGCAGGCTGAAGACGTGTCCTTACAGCCTCCTATTTGTGACCTCATCAGGTTGAGGAGGCGTGGGTCGGCTCGCAACACAGTTCCGGCTGTGTGCAGTAAAAGGGTCTCCTCGCGTGCTGGGATGGGGCCGCCCAGCGTCGTCAACCGGTAGCTCCGACACACCTGCTACGTCAGGTGGTCGTGGACACCCAGCTCCTCCACCCTGCTGGTCGGAATCCCCTGCCAACCCTGTGGGCTCGATATCTTTGGCCTGACACGACGCCCGATGTAGATCGATGGGTGGCTTCCTGCCAGGAGCGCACACGCAGGGAGCCACCACCGTACACACCCCAGGCAGCACCTTGCAATCCATCATTGGTGTCCAGGGTCAATGAATTGGTAGCGTTGGACATGCTAGGGTCATCCTCAAAAAGACACTCAGGGGAAATAATGTTTTACTTGCAAAGGGTTGAGTACTGCACCTACTGGCGGATGGCATGGCCCCGACCGGATCAGACAGCTGAATCCATCGCTGACGCTTTTATTAATGGCTATGTGCTCGGCAAAGGTCCTCCAGAGTGTTGGTTAACGGACCACGGTAGAGATTTCTCATCCCAAACTGCTTAAAGATGTCTGCAATATTATGGAGACTAAGAAAGTGCACACATTTCCCAACCGCGCTCAGGCTGACGGGATGGTGGAGCGGCAGCTGCCATGGCAGTTGCATCCAGGGACACCTCCGTCGAAGGGAGCCAGATATCATTGTTCTGTGTGCCGAGTCCATGAGTTCAACAACCTATGGAGTGGCCTTCAGCTATTCCACACCACGTGTATTCATGAGTGCACCTATTCCGGGTATCCCAGAAATGTACTCATGCCACAATTTTCGTGGTGTTGTTTTATTGGCATGTAGTGTTTTGTTGATGTTCTCTTTTCATGTTTTTGCCACTATTGATGTCACAACCGCCATCGAGTTGCATCCCTGTTGTGTGGAGTTTCAATTCTACAGCATAGATCGATTAAGCCGAGGATGGATACTCCTAAAAAAGGGAGGGGAAGGGTGATGTGAGGGATACCGGGATGCACTCCCCACTAATTAAAAATAAACCGCCGGCCGGCCAAAATAAGAGTTTCTGAACACGGGAAACTCTAGAAAAATCAGGGTGCGTGGCTGGGAGCATGTAAGGACGAGAGCCCTGATTGGCCGCTTTAACAGCCACTCTGGGAAGTGTGGGAAAGAGAAAAGGGCCAGGGGACGAGCCTGGTAATTCTAAAGCAAATGAGCAGGATTCATTTTTAATGAGAGATAGTTAAAGGTGGATAAAGAGGTGAAGAGAAGAATGGTAAAAGAGAGAACGTGGGCAGAGGTGAAGGGAGATTGTAGAAGGTTCGGTAGTAGACGAGATATTAGGGTGCGTGATGCCAACACAGGGCTGTTACGGGGATTGCAAAAGGGGATATGTGCGGTGGACTGGAGTTTAAAAGAGTGCACATTTGGGGTGAAGACTGCTAAAAGATAAGACGTGTGGACCTCCTTTAAACAGTTTTGCAAGGTCAGCGAGATGAGGTCATGCCAGCCCTCTCGGGCATTGCACAGGGGGCAGGTATCTCATGAAGGCACTTTAAAAGTGTCACTTAAAATATAACGGGACTACAATTAAATTACAAAATCGAAATTAACTCTTTAAAAAAACCCTATACAAATAAGTAATATTATGTAAAGCTGCCTTACATACGTAATTATACAGCGGACAGAGCAGACAAATTTGGCGACACGCCTAAGCGGCGAGGCCACATCACCCACTCACTTGCTGCCCAAGAGACCCATGTAATAACCAGACAACTCCTTGCGTTCTAGTCTATGGTGCCTCCATCGCAGGCTAAGTGGGAACTTGCTCTCAGATTCACTTGGCCACAGCAGCAAATAAATAAATAGATATGCCACAAACGTCCCCGCTGCATTATTGGGTAAATGTTCTCCCGGAGCGCCCAAACCTTCACTAGCTTTATTGTTATTGGCTGATACACTTAGCACCTCATCTTCAAAGTGTCTCCATGCTCAACCAAGAATTAGGCAGCAGTCATTTTGCAGAATTGTCGCCTCTCCCCCCATTTGTCTCTTGCAAATGGGGCAAGAAGGGCTTTAGCTTGGGCCCAAGACAGACATTAGAGAGAGGCATGGAGAGAAAGAAACAGAGCGAGAGACATGTAAATACAGACACATCGAGAGAGACAAACACATAGAGAGAAAGAGAGATACATATGAAGCCAAAGTGACATGAGAGAGACGCATGGTAGAGACATATATACAGAGAAAAACACAGTGAGCCAACCGTGGTAATTGGAGGTGCGGGGGGAGGACAGCATTACGTTGCTCCAAAACAGGCTACTCGAGATTGTAAAATGGAATTCAAATTAAAGAAGGCACTAAAATAACAATTTGCTGGAATAGTTCTAGGGTGAAGGTGCAGCCCTACAATTGCTTGCTCACGCCACTGCTGCAGGAAGGGGGTCCACTCGAAGGAGCTCTCTGGAGTGCTCTTTCGTGGGTGTTTGACGGAGTCTTTCATTTTAAGTTCCACACGTAGGCTTTCGCGACCAATATTATCTATGATAGAGGTTTATTGGGTGAGATCACATGAAATATGTGTCGTTAAATCCACCACTACCCGACACAGCCAATTATGGTTCATTTTTATTGCTGGTCAAATATCTTGGAAGGGGTGGGAGTACCCACAATTTTCCCACCCTACACGCGACTTGCCAATTGACTATGTATGTGTGTAAGTTCAGTACTTTTGTCACGATTTATACTGCTGGATGGACAAAGGCGAGAGGATGAATGAAACCTGGCCATCTGTTTAAACCGCCACGCCGGGAAATCAAACGGGGAGACTTCTGGATTGTAAATTTGCAGTACTGATATCCAATATGCCACGGCAGAAGTATAGCAACGTGTTTAGGTAAAATCTATTAAATTCCCGTCTCTGGACATGGTGCAGCATCTGAGTTGTTGCAGGGAGATGTACTTACCAACGCATCTTCCATTATCATTCAGGGTGAATCCTTCTCCACACTGTGGGGAGAGAAAAAAAAACGATGTGTGGTTGACTCCATGTCACTGCATTTAAAATTGCTATGGTTATCTTTCTTTCAGTCAAGACCATTTATTTTCATTGATACTATAATACAGCATGTCAGATATATTATTTGTAACAAAGGAATTACATTTACTTGGCTGAATGTGATAGGTCAAGCCAGCTTAGATAACAAAAGTATCAAAGAATGAAGAAGCCCGATGTATTTGTTCCTTACAGTTTGGTTAGAGGGCAAATTGTGTTCATTATAAAGCAATTGCACCTCTCAGCAGCATTTCAGTTAAATAATATGATTTCATTTTTGGCATTTGTGCTGCTCTTGTGCACATAAGGAATGGTGGTGAATGCCTTTAATCACTCATCGTACCAGGCAACCGCAGAGGCATTCAGCCCACTCGCCTTACTCGGTTATTGTTGAAACTATTCTATGTGTCGGTTAGATATATTGGTAATTTCCCATTGACCACATACATTCCTTAACGGATAAGCATAGGCAGCTTTAAATCAAAAGGAGACTCACCATAAAAATACAAACATTGCAAAACAAAACCTCAGGCTTGTGTAGGTGTCAGTGAAAGTAACCATTCTTCTTATAAAATTACAATTTCGCTGTTGAAATATTTATACAATTCTTAAAAGTGCTGACGCTGTCTCCTACTGATCTTTTCAAAATGAGATGTCATACCCCATGGGGCTCTTCTCTCCTCATTAATATTTTAGAAACAAATAAAAAATCAATACGTAAAGATGACATCTTGTGTATCTTGTGCCTAAAAGTGTGATAACACCCCGCCCCCTCCTCTGCATTCACTCTAATTGTTTTATATGTAGTGTACAGCCGTAACGCACTGTGTTTATGTAACCACATGATAAAGGGGATTATATTTGGCACCGAGATGGCCACAATAGTTTTCAGCAAAGTGAAGAAAGATGACCCACAGTCAGCACTGCAAATGCCTCGCGTACTTAAGCGGACTTGTTTTTCATTTACACCGAGACGGTTTAAAGTCTATCACACTCCAATGTGCAGTTTAACATTGCAAAGCCATCACCGAGCGGTGTCCATCGCTGGTACACCGTAACATTCTTGGTATTTTTTCTCATTTGTATGGGGGCATTAAATGATTGAGTTCAATGACCTTTCAATTTTATAGCAATTTTTTTTTTAAGACTGAGAAGTGCCTATGTGTCCTGAGCTAGTAGTAGACATTCTACATTCCCATGGCGGGAGCCAGTCTTGCCCACAGCATGGCGATTGCTGGCTTCCCACAGAGTGGTACTTCAGAATTTTTGTCCATCGCAGATTGACGAAAGGCTGAGTCTTCCTGGAACAGAATGTGAACTATAAATGTTTAAGTTTAATAACCCTATCAAAATATTATTCAGATTAAACATTTACCCATTGTATACTTACTTTTAAATTTAGATTTAGCAACTCCCACGACTGTTTTTTAACCACCGATGCTTTATGCCAGTGTTCTTCACTGCAAGGCCCGCGGGCCACTGACGGTCCCTGGTAGCCTTTGGTGCGGCCCCTGAAATGCGGCCCCCGACAATACACAAATGTGAATTAATTTATCTTGCAGGTGGTGTGGTGGCCCTCACACTGATGTCTTATCAGCGAATGTGGGCCCCCTCTGAAAATTAGTGAAGAACACTGGCTTAGGGTCTTGTCCACTCTGTGTTTATTTCGCTTTCATCTTTTTCAGTAAGATTAGTGAGGGCTGCCCCCAATGCCAAGGTGACATTTCTTGGTGATCAGATGAAGGAATTTTAAGGTTGTTCTTAGGGTGGCATAGTAAGAATGAACATCATGATTCAAGAAGACATGCTTCACAGCATGGAGATTTCACGGTGGCTCTTATGTCAGTCATAATTACACCTTCTTTTCCATCACTGGCTCCCACAATTAACTGAGCTGCCACCTCCTGACAGCCCGGTGGGTTTTGGAGCTTCACCAATCTACGTGATATATGCAGGTATGTTGAACTTCTTTTGCACCATATGCTGCCAACTGTACTAATCGGAGGTGCGGGAATGCACCAATCCCCTTGCCTCCAATGCACTGGATTACAACACTTGGATACTCAACATGATCCGATCACGTGCTCAAATACCTACTGCGACATAGGTCTATCCAATCATGAAGGCATCAACTACTTAGTCGCTCACAACCTACTTGGCTCAACCCTTCACGATCTTGCCATTTGCTTCATTTCCAGTCAAGGTTTTTGCACCTATTCATTGCACCCTGTGCCTTTGAACAAAATCCATTGTGGCATATCCCCCACCCAACTCCTGTCCAATTTTTTACCCATTGCGACCTTACCGCTTACTCAGCCACTCATGTGCTGCTATCTGCCAAGTCCGGTCCAATGCCTGGCCACTCGATACACCAGCGGGAGCAACACAACTTCCCGCTTGACTGCCAATTGTGGGCCTATGGCCCAGTATATTTAGGGTTGTTTCCCCCTGCTGTATAAAATGAAATCACATTTTTAGATCATCACATGCAAAACAATACATTGAAAATCTACTCACAGAGCCATACCAGAAACAGAAATGTTCAGTTAAAATATTAAAAATATTTGCTGCACTCGAAATTGCCATTTCCATTACTTCAATTTAATAAGTGTTTAACTTTTAAAGAAATGCAGTTCTGGAACAAACAAAAAAGATATAATATTTTTGGACACACGTGTTAAATTGCAAAGGGGTGGTGGAGCAGTGGTTTAGCACAACACAATGTGAACACAACGACCTCGGTTTAAATTTCTGGCCAGGGCCAACACCAACATTGGTGGAAAGCTGATATTTGAACCTGTCCTGGGCACCCCCCTCGACCAACCCTTCACACAACCTACACTGACCAGTGTGGTGAAGTATGAACAGACAATTGACGTTCTGACGTGACATAAAAAGGCCTTCATTCAAATTTGAAAAAATACTTGGAAATTACCTTATTCATAATCAACGTTTTTGGGTTTAGATCGCGTTATTTATAAATGTGTCGTAACCCTCCACCACCCGACACGGCCAATCAGTAAAAAATGTGTCACGTTGACAAAAGACAAATAGTTCACTGCTTTAGCCCACCGGTGTGTTGAAGCCACAACATTTACAATTTGAGTACGACGTTTCGCTGGTAATTGCATCCAGCATCCAGCATCATCGGGCAATTCTGGCGAATTGCCCGATGATGCTGGATGCAATTACCAGCGAAACGTCGTACTCAAATTGTAAATGTTGTGGCTTCAACACACCGGTGGGCTAAAGCAGTGAACTATTTGTCTTTTGTCAACGTAACACATTTTTTACTGATTGGCCGTGTCGGGTGGTGGAGGGTTACGACACATTTATAAATAACGCGATCTAAACCCAAAAACGTTGATTATGAATAACATTGGTCGCGAAAGCCTACGTGTTAAACAAATTACCTTATGGTAAAAAGCTACATGTAGCAACATCACCCACTACTGTAAAACTACTCCATACGTTGCTAGTGAACCACAATACTTTGTTGATGATATCCTTGCACTATGAGAATGGCAACAATACCAAATGTGGCAATTAATTTATTTAGCATTAAACATTCTACATTTCTGCTCAGCTGACGATGGCTGCTTGATTCAATGTGTGCACAAGGGAAGGGCACCAATGGTGTCCAGACAAACGGTGACCAGCTTTCACATACAATGACACCTAAGGTGTTATCATACTTGGCACAATAAACCGCAGTTGCATTCCACAAAGAGAAGTGTAAACAATCTCTGGAAACGTAGACAGTTAATAATAACATCCTTTAATAGCTGCGAGGATATTTTCACCAGTGGGAGTTTGGTCACCTCGCTGTGAATACTGACAAAATCAACCTGATAGGAATACATTTGTCACATTCAGTCTCAGGTGGGTGACATTACGCGACAGTGTTCCTGTTGTCTGCGTGTTTGACATGCGCATTTATTTCTAAACAAAAATTGTAAATAACGTAAATGTGTTTACGTCTTTACCGAACACTACGCAACGTCACTTGCAACTGATGTTGCATCATATATGCAACATTGATTGCAGCATCAGTTGCATAGTTTTGCACATTGGAAAAAAAAGGTATAACCATGAGCATGTTGGTGTTGAAACTCAGATGTAATTTTTTATGTACACTTACAATTATATTAATATATGCGCAGACCCAACGCACAAGGTACATAATTGATAATGCTTGGAAAAATTAATTTTTGAAAAGGCTTGTATACCAATGAGCGTCATTTTGGTGCCTATCACTTGTCCACAAATCAATATCAGTTTTGCGCCATGTGATTGCTATTATGAATAAAACATGATCATCAATATATATTTAATTTATAATATTAGAAAAATAAGTCTTGCGCACACAACAGCGTTAATACACACCGCACGTGTGTGCACGTACCCTGGCGCTTGGCTTCATGTGGACAAAGAAGCCACTGCAGATTTGTTCAAAGCTACTAACATAGGCAAACAATTTACGTTTGTGTGGATACCCTAATCCAGCCCTAGTGTGGTGATATAGTGGTGTCCTGGAGCAGGATCGAACGTTATATTCTGAATGCATTGTGGTGAGAATGCATGTGAAAATTTGACTTTATGAATACCATGAATAAAAGCAAAGGGTGTTGTATATGCATATATGAAACAAATCCTCGTCATGCTCTTGTCACTGAGCTTAAATGTAACCATCTGCTAGACTCTGTGGGAATCACAGGAGTGCATTGTGTGCTATAAGAGCAACAGTTTGCCATTCTGTATTATTGTCGTAGGCAGGAGGCAACATTTTACTATTACCTGCGACTAAAAATATCCTGGCTACGTTTTGTTGCCTGGGTGTCTTTAAAAAATATATAGATTTCATAATTACATTTGTATCTGATTCCGAACTCTGGCGTGTTGGGTGCTCACATTCAAGTTCCAAAACGTTCTGGTTGAAGTGAAAAGACACAATACGGACATTATTGTACTTGTATTACAGCATTTTGTTATGCCTTTATAGTGTTTAAAAAAGTGTAAAAACACATCTCTTTAATTGAAACCAGCGTGCACCAACCCACTGAGCTATGTTAAACATAATGGCCATAGTTGAGGCATAACAGAGGGTTTGGTCTCTATTCAGCTATGTTTAGCTTTTCACAAGAACATTAACCATAAAACCCAACATTCCATCGCAAATTGCCCCACTCCACAAATATTTCAGAGTAAAGCAATCACTGCTCGACTGCATTGCTTTTGCTGGACAGACAATGCAAGTATTCCATGCCGTTAAATAATTTAAAGCGGGCTACGTCAGCGTCTATGATTTATTTTATTTGTTTAGCGGCCACAAATGAAGCATCTGTGCTATAGCATTGCTCCCGATATGAGTAATTGGATTTACAATCCACGGAGGAGTGTCCTTAACCAGGAGTGCGGTGAATGTAATAATAACGAAAAATGGTTACATTTGACTGCTTTTAATTTAATTGCACGAACACAACTCGTTCCACTCTCTGCAGCCAAGCAGACTCTTAATTGTTGTAATGAATGATCAACAATCATGATTAATATACCTGCCACGCGGCACACAGGAGCGGTGTTACTCAAGTATGAGTTCGCCTCTCTCGCTCACATCAATAGTCCGTGATGGAGAGAAGACATAACGAGAAAGGATCACAGGAAATGCAAAGTAAGCCAGTGCCTCCTCGTGCTCTTTCATTCTCGCACTGTGAGGGGATGGGCTGCACTGGAGCATGGGAGGTGCGGTGGCTAGATTTTAACTACCTCGCCTGGTATACATGAGGTTGTGGGTTCAATCCCAACCCTGACGCCTGTATATTTGGTTTTGCTGTCCACATTTAGAAATGTGCGTTTAGAGTATTTGGCTGCTATACATTTCCACATGTTAAGCCACTTTGTGGAGTGGCTATCATTTGTGGCCAGGTCACTTCCGAAAAAGAGCTATAAAGCTCAGTGGGCCTTACGTGGAAAATAAATAAAATTAAATAGAATAGAAATGTGGGCTTCAATGGACCACGGAAAATATGAGACTGCCACACAGGGCCGCCAATTTTATTCCTGGCGACGAAGGAAAGATTTCCACTCATGTATTAACTACATCAGTAACTGGTAATGCAGTAAAACTTATATTAGGCATTGTCTTAGTAATAACTTGTTATCTGCGACTCCTAATCGATCTTCTAAAACACAGACAACAGATATTTGTGTTCATCAGTGAGAAAAAGGCTCACCAAGTGGTGGTCACCGCAAGTAATACATTCATCCTATTTGAACTTCCCGTGTCTGGAAGTGGTCGCAGCGGGTGTCAATCCGTCCCATTAACCACACCGTTTTCAAATAAGAGTAAATGCAGAGTAAATGTTTATCTGCGGTGAATTTTGCTGGAAAAGGGAGTTAATTATCTTGAATATGTGTGTAAAATGGGATCTGCCAACAGTATCTCAAACATTAACAAGGTTAAGAGGCATTTCACTGGAATAATATTAAAAATATATATTTTTTGTCCACAGATCATTTTAGTTGGTCTGAGGGAAACACAATATTTGTATGCGTTACCCCACCTCCCAACTTGAACTATACGATAAATACACACACATGGATCCTGGTTCATCAGCCCCATAAAGGGATTCAACTCATATGCTAACTTCATAATGCTCAGGGAAAAAAAAACTCCGCGCTCTGTCCCTGCCTCAGGACTGGATGCGAGACAAGATGGAATCGCAGTTCATATTTCTTTAGCCCCATAAAATGACCTGATTATCTTTGGATGAATCCAGCAAACCCCAATTTAGTGAAAAGTTTCTAAGAGTAAACTTTTTTCTGTATGAACTTTCCACATCAACATGAATCAAACCTGATAACTTAAAAAAAATGCAGCCGCAAAATAGTTGTAGTTTTATAGCAATTGAAAAGTAAATGTCAGCCTTTCACATAGTGATGATGCCACCATATTCAAATAGTATTCAATCTTATGAGTTGTTGCTCTTGTGAAACAATATAGTACTGCACTGGAAATTGAAATACGACTTTGTTCGTTCATTAGTTTCTCAATCCACTTGTTCTGGTGAGGGTCGTGGCGGCAGCATGTTGAGTAGGGTGGTCCAGACCTCCCTTTCCCTGGCGATGGACTCTAGCACTTCCTGGAGAATTTCCAGGCATTCCCACACCAACCGAGCAACATAGTCCCGCAAGCGTGTCTTGGGCCGGCCCCGGGCTCTTCGCCCAGTGGGACGTGCTGCCCAGTAGAGTTCCAGGGGGAGTCTACCGGGGGGGTATCCTTAGTGAGTGCCCGAACCACCTCAACTGTCTCCTCTCGATCCGGAGGAGCAGCAGCTCGACTCTGAGGCTTACCGAGCTTCTCACCTGATAACGGAGAGTGAGCCCGGTAGTCCTGCGAAGAAACCTCATTTTGGCACATTGTACCTGCGATCTCATCCTTTCGGTCATTACCAAAAACTCATGACCATAGATGAGGTTGGAACGTAGATCGACATGTAAACCGAGAACTTTGTTCGAGAACTCAGCTCCAGCTTCACTAACATAGAATGGTACAGTGCCTGCAACACTGCGGATGCTGCATGGATCTGCCGGCCAATCTCCCGCTCCCGCTTACCATCACTTGCAAAAAAAACCCCGAGGTACTTAAAGTCCTCCACTAAGGGCAGCTTCTGATCCCTCACCTGGAGAGCACAATCCACCATCTCCCGGGAGGTGCTGATCCTCATCCCAGCCACTTCACGCTCGGCATCAAACCATTCAATTACACACTGGAGATCACAGACTGATGAGGAAAAGAGGACAACGTCATTTGCAAAAAGCAGAGACGCCTCCTCCGTGCCCCCGTACTGGATACTCTCCATACCTCGGCTGCACCTTGATATCCTGTCCATGAAAATCACAAACAAGATGCACGCCCAGCAGAGTCCTACGCCCACAGTGAATGCCTTTCATTTAATACCGAGAATAGAGGGACGCAAAAGCGTGACCGGTACATCATACTTCCGCAGCACCTCCCACAAGACATTGCAGTGAACATGGTCATATGCCTTCTCGAAGTCTACAAAGCATTGGTAGACCAGAGAAACATACTCCCATGACCCCTCAATATATGTGAGAGAGAGCTGGTCCATTGTGCCACGACCCTGCCGGAATCTGCATTGTTCCTCCTGAACCTGAGGCTCCACCACCAGGCGGAGCCTCCTCTCCAGCACTCTGGCATAGGATTTACCTGGGACGCTGAGGAGTGTGATTCCTCTGTAGTTCGAGTACACCCTCTGGTCCCCTTTCTTAAAAATGGGGACCACAACCCCAGTTTGCCAATCCAGAGGTACTGTACCTGCCTTCCATGCAACATTTAAGAGATGTGTTAACCACGACACTCCTACAATGTCCAGGACTTTCAACAACTCTGGCCAAATCTCATCCACCCCAGCAGCTTTGCCGCTATGAAGGCCCTGGACCACCGCAGCAATTTCAGCAGCTGTAATTGATTCGACCCCCCAGCTGTTTCCAGGACTGCCTCCTGAGAGGATGGCATGTCCACCGGGTTGAGGAGCTCCTCAAAGTGTTCCTTCCGCCTCACAACTATCTCCTTAGTTAAGTTCAATGCTACCCCACCATAACTGAAAACAGCCTGGGCCATGTCCCGTTGACCTCTCCTAAGGCGTCGGATAGTTTGCCGGAACATCTTTGAGGCTACTTGATAGTCCCTCTCCCTTGCCTCTCCAAGCCCCTCCCACGTCTGGGCTTTCACTTCGGCAACTGCTACTGCTACCACCCTCTTAGCAAGCCAGTACCTCTCAATCGAGTTGGGAGACCTTTTTCTGAGCATAGCTCAGAAAGCCTCCTTCAACTAGACAGCTTCCCTCACCATTGTGTCCACCACTAGGGTTGTCGCAAATGACAGGCACCAACTGCCTTCAAGCCACAGCTTGTTGCAGCTGCATCGACAATCGAGGTCCTAAACATCGTCCACTCACACTCAATATCCATGACCTCCCCTGGAGTGTAGGAGAAGTTTCCTGGAGGTGGCAGTTGCAATCTTTCTGCACTGGGTCTTCCGCCATACATTCCCAGAAAACCCGCAGTATTCATTTAGGCCTTCCACGTCTATCTGGTCGGTGCCCCAAGTGTAGAATCCAACTCACCACCAGGTGGTGAACAGTTGACAGCTCTGCCCCTCTCTTCACCTGAGTGTCCAGAACATATGGCCTTAGGTCCGATGACACAACTATAAAGTCAATTAATGAACTTTGGCCCATCGTGCTCTGGTATCAAGTACACTTATTAGCATCCTTGTGTTCGAACATGATGTTTGTTATTGACATTCTGTGACTAGCGCAGAATTCCAATAACATCTCACCATTTGGGTTCACATCAGGGGGGGGGGCATTCCTCCCAATCACGCCTCTCCAGATAGCTCCATCGTTTGCCACGTGAGCATTGAAGTCGACCAGTAAGACTATGAAGTCGGTAGGCGGCACTCTATTGAGCACTGCACCAACAGTCTCCAAGAAGGCCGAAAACTATGAACTGCTGTTTGGTGCATAAGCACAGACAACAGTTAAAGTTTTCCTTTCTGAGAGCTGAAGTACTCATTGAGACGACTCTCTCATCCACTGGGAAAAACTCCAACTTAACGGCTTGTGGGTTTCCCCACACCCACACGGGGCCTCTCACCAGGAGTTATTCTGGAATAGGAGAGAGACCGAGAAGTTTTGTTCCAGTGCCAATGCTGTGTGTGGAGGTGAGACCGACTATATCTAGTCAATACCTTTCCACTTCCTACACCAGATCCGGCTCCTTCCCCCCCAGTGACATGAAATTCCACGTCCCAATAGCTCATGTCCATTGCCAAGGTCCAATCCATCCGATACCTTCCCTCTCCCTGCCATGCTGGCATCACACCCACCCTCACCCTTCGTCCTGCGGATGCTGGGCCCACAGGACGGTGCCATGCAGCCATTTCTGGCTGGGCCCGACTGGATTACATGGGGTAACCCGGCCACCAGGCGCTTGCCAGTGAACACCACCCCCAAGCCTGGCTCCAGGGGGGTGTCCAAGCGAGGTTCTCTGATTTTTATATTTCAGAACCATTCATAAGTGGCTTTGTTTTGTTTTGTTCGGCCTGTTATTTGTCTGGAACCTCCCCCCAGACCTGTTCACCAAAGGAGACACTACCAGGAGTACAAGACTACAGGTGACATAGCTGTGGGGGTCATTGGAATACACAAACCCCACCACCACGATAAGGTTATGATCCTTCTTCTTGGTTCTTTCGGTAAAGTCACGTAGAAGGGAAGTAATAAAATAATAAAAATAAAACATAATAAAATAATTCTCACGACGTTTCGGCCACAACACAATCAGCCGTCCTCAGGTGAAGACCAGGTCTGTCGAGGCGACAGCGTCTAAATGAAATACCACCACACTTGGAACGTCTATTTAAGCTCGGTTGGAAGGGGGGGGGGAAATGCGCCTTGACAAAAGAATCTGCATATCAAGAGGAATTTAGCATATTTATGGGAAATGCAGGAATGCGAATAGTGCTAATTTGTGAAATGCATAGGAGGTGGGCGGGGGGTTTTCAAAGTCATTTTATGCCTATGCATTATGCAGGATTAGCAGCATCAAAGGGGAGGGGGTAGGGGTAGCATTAATAAAGGGAAGGAATGTTAATAGTATGTAGCTGCAGTAACTAAACAACCACGTAAAAAGCTAAAGTATAAACTACATAGTATCATCAGTATGCTAAATATACTCTCAATAAGCTGAGCTACCAACCGTAAGCAATACATTACAATTCTAGGTCGCAAAAAATATAATGTGCTTCCAACTAAACGTTTTCCTTACATCACACGGGTCTATCCCGTACTATATGCTGCCATAGACAACCCCAACATTAAATTGTATACTGTATTACTATACACTACCCTATGTCTTAGAATAAACAATAGTGTAATATTACACTATGTATTATTCTACCCACCCAACTGTATACCACACTGCTGTATATTCACTATACAATTACGATACTATATATTACTTTATACATTGTGAAGTATTGGAAAATGACGGCAGGAAACTCCTTGACGGGAACACACTTCTTTTATTAAATCTTGACTTGTAACGATACAA
Organism: Lampetra fluviatilis; assembly: GCF_964198595.1. Classification (NCBI taxonomy): domain Eukaryota; kingdom Metazoa; phylum Chordata; class Hyperoartia; order Petromyzontiformes; family Petromyzontidae; genus Lampetra; species Lampetra fluviatilis. The sequence goes on from NC_136278.1 coordinate 13,466,504, forward strand.
CGCGTGGCCTCTCTTCTTCACAATGCGGTCACCATACAACGGTACAACTCGTGACCTCTTCTCTCCGCCCTACGCTTCTCTTGACTCTCTTAGATTCTGTGCTGCTGGCTCTCTGTGCCTCGTGTAGACTCCGCGCCTCGGCTACACTCTTCTCTCGTCTCGTGTAGACTCTGCGCCTCTGCTACACTCTCCACTCGCCTCGTGTAGACTTTGCATCTCTCTCTGGCTACACCGTATGCATACTCGGCTCGTGTAGACCTTTCTCTCTCTCTGGCTACACCGTATGCATACTCGGCTCGTGTAGACCTTTCTCTCTCTCTGGCTACACACTATACATTACTCAGCTCGTGTAGACCGTTCTCTCTCTCTGGCTACACACTATACATTACTCAGCTCGTGTAGACCGTTCTCTCTCTCTGGCTACACACTTATACCTTACTCTCCTCTACTCTCCATTACTCTCCTCTCCTCTCCATTACTCTCCTCTCCATTACTCTCCTCTCCTCTCCATTACTCTCCTCTCCATTACTCTCCTCTCCGGGCTCTATCTCTGCACCTTCGTCTTCATTCTTAGATGGTTCCACTTCTGCCCCCCTACTCCTCTGTGCATCACCTTATATATCTCTTCTTCCCGGGAGACGGAGCGGATGCGGACCTCAACGTCGGCACCGCTCCTCAGTTACCCAATCACCACGCGCTATCTCTACGATCCGTTTCCGCCCAGCGCGTGTTTCCACTCCCCGACCAATCACACCGCGCTGCCACCCGATCACTCCCTCTCAGCGCGTCACCGGCACACAGCCAATCAGCAGCACTACCCCCACCCGCGCACTGACGCCTGCTCCTCCCCGTCAGCGCGCGTCACCACACACACACCCGTACATACGCGCTGGCACACGACGTATACACCCAGCGCGTATCACCACTACAATTGTATTAAACATTACACTTTAATACTATTTATTATTATACACTATACCATTGACCGTCGCGTGAAAGGTACTAAGAGGAAGCAACGAAATATGTCAATGGGAGAGTGGTGGTTGGAAGCTTCAAATGATTGCTAAGCCGGAATTCATCTGCTCGGTTGAAATTGTCTCTGTGTTTGTATATGTGGATCGCCTCATGAACGAATCTCTCATGGTAGCCAGATGGCTTGCAGAGAACCTCTGTCTTGGAGAAGTCAATATCATGTGAACCCACTGAATTGTAACAGTGATCTGCCACAGCTGAGATGTTTGTCCTACCGTGTTTCAAGTCTGCTTTATGTTCACGGATGCGGTCCGAGACATATCGTTTGGTTTCTCCAATGTAACTGCTACCACAGAGGCAACTTAGTTTGTAGACGCCAGGGTACTGTATGTCTGGAACCACATATTTTACAGACGGGACCAGATCATGGATTTTATGTACTGTGTTGAATAGGACGTGGATCTTGTGTTTAATCAGGATTTTGGAGATATTTTTTGTGACCCCAGCAATGTAGGGTAAGGTGATGGTCTTGAGAGGCTCCTCAACAGGATCCTTCTTGATGGTTGGAGTGATGGCTTTGCGGATTGTGTAGTCGGAGTAACCATTAGCCTTAAGAACTTGGCGTACGTGTTTGAGTTCACTGGCAATGTGTTCCTGGTCGGAAATGGATTGGGCTCTATGGTATAGAGTCTTGATGAGGGAATTCTTCTGGGATGGATGGTGGTGGGAATCCGGTTTTAGGTAAGCATCCGTATGGGTGGCTTTCCTGTAGACAGAGTGGCTCATTGAACCATCAGGTCTCCTTTTAATTAGGACATCCAAAAAGGGTAGCTTGCCATCTTTTTCGACTTCCATGGTGAATCTGATGGCTGGGTGTATGGAATTGATGTGGTCGAGAAATTGGTCTAGAGCAGGCCGGCCATGTGGCCAGATGACAAAAGTGTCATCTACGTACCTCTTCCAAAAGGTCGGGCTAATCCTGCATAATGCATAGGCATAAAATGACTTTGAAAACCCCCCGCCCACCTCCTACGCATTTCACATATTAGCACTATTCACATTCCTGCATTTCCCATAAATATGCTAAATTCCTCTTGATATGCAGATTATTTTGTCAAGGCGCATTTCCCCCCCCTTCCAACCCAGATTAAATAGACGCTCCAAGCGTGGTGGTATTTCATTTAGACGCTGTCGCCTCGACAGACCTGGTCTTCACCTGAGGACGGCTGCTTGTGTTGTGGCCGAAACGTCGTGAGAATTATTTTATCATGTTTTATTTTTATTATTGTATTACTTCCCTTCTACGTGACTTTACCGAAAGAACCAAGAAGATGAATCCCTTTAAATCGTTATGATCCTTGTTTTCACCTAAAAAGCTGATGATTCCATATGGCCTATGAAAGCAACTATTAGAGATTCAATTCTAAGTGATTTAAATTCTAAGTTATCTAAGTGATGTAAGGCATTATTTTACTTTGAGAGTTGGTGAATCACAGACGCACCACCTTCACATTGATATCTGGCGCAGTGCGTCGCTACACAGTCCTTTGGGCGGAAGATGACAGTTATTTCACAGGCCACTCCTCTTCCATGGAACACCACAGTGAGTGTCATCAACATGGCGACCAAATGTTGGTCGTTGGCTTAGCAAACCGAAAATATATAATGTGTTGGTTAATTATATCGAGGTCACTGCAAGTGTGTTGCTATTTCAAAGTAAATTCTAACACCCACCAATGTTTTTAAGTGATGCAACACAGTTCATTTCCACCTCATCCCCACCTGGGTCTCCTGCCAGCTTTAAGTGCTCTGCATCTCAATGTAATCTTGGCCGGTGGTACCTCCATTAAATGGATTGTGCTTTCAATTTACATCTGCGTTACATTTTTTCCAAAATTGTAATTTTAATACAACACGGGAAAATGTTTACAAAAGAACAGAGTGATATTTAGACTGTGAACAGAGCCAAAATAAATGGGGGTAAGGTAGTAGAGGATGGAAAGAAAATTTGGTTACATTTATAATTCATTCAGAGATTAAGTGCATTGCAGTGAGGGGCTCACTCAGTAGCAGCCTGCACGTGGTCATTAGTCTGGCAGAAAGGGGCGATGAATACTGATACTGTAAGTGTAATCCCAATTGCATAATTTGTCATGGGTGAGAAAGTAGATTCATTCAAAAGAAAGATACGAGAGAACGATGTGGAGAGATTAAAGCACGAGGATGCTGTGCTCATGATGCTGAAGGTCTGACCCAGAAGCCTGCGCAGCCACTGACCCACACAACAGCCCTCCCCCTCGCCCCCCCGTATCACATGACTACAAAGCGTACACATTTGACAAGACAGTTAATTTCATTTCAGAGCCATGGAGGGAAGGCTTTGTAATTAAATTTGAGTGATGCCACGGGCCAGATTAAATGACTTGGCGAGTCAGATTTGGCCCTGGGGCTGTAGTTTAGATAACCCTCGTCTAAGCTTTTTTCAATTAATAAGCCAAAGTTTTGCACTAAAAGACACAACAACATTGTTTGTGACATATATTTGGATGTCAGGATGCATTTTTTTGCATAACTTTAAACCGTAATACATTTATGTCTTATATTGCACTTGTAGCTTATAAATTACATATTGCAGGTGATATTTTCTGTCGAGTTTGAGGTGTTCTTTAAACAATGAGAGTACTTTTTAAAATAATATCATACTTCAATTCACACTAAATTGTGCAGCTTCATATCTATTGACTGTTTCAACAAAACTTTCCAAGGATAGTATAATTACAGTAATGGCATGGCTTCACGTTATCGCTATAGACAGACTGGTGATGGTTGATGCTTTCCTGCTGTGACTCCTGGCTGATGTTTCAAAGTTACAACTCTGCATTAAAGTTTTGTGAAGAAAAGTAAAGCAGTTAGAAACTCAGCATATGAGGCCTGCCAATCGTATTGAAGCTGCCTTCCTAGAGAAAGCTACATTCACTTGATATTTTGCTGCACTGTTTCTTGGTGGGTGGTGAACTGCGGTGGTAGACATAATAAAGTTCTGAAGTTAATACTCTTTGGTTCTTTCATTAAAGTCACGTAGGTAGACAAAATAATAGATCACGACGTTTCAATCGCAACGTAAGCGAACGTCTTCAGGTGAGAGAGAAAGCCGGCTGCAAGACACGGCACTATATATAGACCCGGGAGGGGGGGAGGTCTGCCTGATCGGCAAGAGGGCGGGGCCAGAGAACGAGCAGGAGAGGGAGACGTGCCTCGAGGTGCTGCACAGACAGGGGAGGGGGGGGAAAGGGGGTGAGGGGCCGCCGTACCAGGCAAGAGGGTGGGGGCCAGAAACTCGCACAAACGCGTGGAAGAGAGAGAAGTGCACCGACCGCAACACAAGTGATCGTGAGAGACACACATAGAAACACCGCAGCAAGTAACAGTCCGCTACAACACGAGCGTTACCGCCACATCGAGGGAAAGGAGCAGCGGTGGTTGTGCCAGTGAGACATCCAGCCTGCCAATGCAAAGACATCCAACCTGGCAATGCAACTCAGAGAGTCGGAAATAACTGCTAAAACTCGGTAGATAGGAAGGAAACATTACGGCCAGTTAAGACTTTTCCTGGTTAATAACGTCCTTCCAATGATTTATGTTTCTATATCTGGATGGCTTCATGGACACATCTTTGATGGTAACAAGAAGGTTTGCAGAGTACCTTGGTCTCGGAAAAAACAATATCGTGTGAGCCTACTGCGTTAAAACAGTGATCATCTATGGCAGAGGTATTGGTTCTGCCGTGTTTCAAATCTGCCTTGTGTTCGCGAATACGGTCCGAGACATGTCGTTTCGTTTCCCCAATGTAACTGCTGCCGCAGACACAACTTAGTTTGTAGATACCAGGATATTGTATGTCAGGAATCACATCCTTCACAGATGGGATCACATCACGGATTTTGTGTACTGTGTTGAACCGAACCTGGAAACTTGTGCCTGCTCAATATTTTGGAAATCTTTTTGGTAACCCCTGCTATGTATGGCAAGGTGATGGTTTTGATTAGGTCCTCAGATCGTTCTCTCTCCACGGTTGTGGATACAGCTTTGTGGATTGTGCGGTCTGAATATCCATTCATCTTCAGGGCTTGGTGTACGTGCTCCAGCTCACTGGCTAGTTGGTGCTGGTCGGAGATGCAACGAAACGTCGTCATCTATTATTTTGTCTACCTACATGACTTTACCGAAAAAAACAAAGAGTATGGATTCCTGCAGTTACGAAAGCTTAAAATCTGAAGCTTATATTCACCAATTTTCGTTCCGGAACTGATCATGTTTTTGACTGGATATCAAACCTCGATCTTCCCTTGTAAATGTTGCTCTTTACATGCGGCAGAAGAAGAAGACTAAACTTGAGGATGCCATTTAATCATGAGTGGCTACCCTGAATCAAACTCAGGATCTCTCAGTGCCGGTGGAAGAGGATATTGGTTTCTCCTGAATATTGGTCGAACAAATATTCAGGAGAATACTGAATACTCAGGAAAATATTTTCCATAAAACATATTTGTCCATCCTTATTTTTTTCATAACAAAGTAATCCGATTTTGGATGTAAGTCATTATCCACGTATTTTCAACTTAAGTCCCGACACCACTTCCCAAAATAATTTGTAAAACTTTTAACTCAGATGAGATGACATGAAACTTCTGAGCCATCCGCTCACTCGTCATCACTTATCGCAATTGAATTTTAAATAACTTTTAAAAAAAATATTTTAAAAACGACGACTTAAACATGCAATCACAAACACATCTTTGAAGGTCATTGGTGCTCGGTATTTCAATCAAAATAGACACGCATTTAATTTAACCTCAGCCAGCTGTGCTCAAAAACATTTATCGGACAAACATTCTTGAGTGGCGGACCAACAGTTACTACTGGACATGTCAAGAGCTTTATAGCTCATCGGTTTCCTCCAGTACAAATTAAGCATCTGATTATAACAGTTTGAAGTGGTTACAACTGTTGGTCTGCCACTTCACCAACACCTCTGGTTATTTTATAGCAACAACTATTGGACTGCAGTCAGTTCATAGGTTAACCCCCTAAGATTGTGTGAGATGCAGCCACAAGCCCGACGTCCAACTAATGCGGCTCGTGTGAGGAACCGGTTAAAATAATTATTCAAGCAGAGAGCCATCATCTCCAGTGGCATGAGCAATATGTTCATGCCATAACAATTATTTCTTTATATAAAGACCGAACATATGTCATCCCCTCAGCTAGACAGACAAATTCTTGTTGGCCATAGCAGCCTGTCTGGGAGTACTTTAAATATAAATCAATGTTCTGACTGGTAAGAAAAATGGAATTACAAAGTGCCCGTGCCGTCTTTCAGCCAGGCCGCTGCCTGCAACCATTATATATTGATAATGCTTGCGCTGCACGTAAGCATGAATTTCAGGTGTGAATGGGGCAGTTTTGTGAAAATCCAAACATCACTGAAAAGAGAAATGTGCGTGTCATTTATGCGCATTTTTATTATATACATTGAAACCTGTGAATTCAAACAACAACCTAGACAGCAGATAAATAGAAGCAAACATGTTCTTTGCGTAAATAAATAGACCTCCGTTCATGTGTCTCCACGTAAAAATAGTTTTTTAATGTTTTAGTCCATCAAGCCGCTAGGTTTTACAGACTAATATAATCCAACAGTATTTGTTTAAACAAGAAAAACATGCACTTGGGCAATGTATGTGCCTGGAAAATAATATTGGTAGAGAAAAGCCATACATATGCTGATGGACAAAAATATATGATTTTTATGGGTAGAGAAGAACAGAAGTCTATTAATTTTATTACCATAATGTTCAACAACAAAGCAAAATCGGTTGTATATTTAACTGGCTTCAACTCTCCATCTATGCTAGAAAAGATTCATCCACCAGTGGATTGACCATGGCTGAAGAGCATGACTTATGTGTGAAATGCATATTTCAACTTATTTTTCAAATGTAATCATTTTAATTTAACGATTTTGAATCTTCTACAGAAAAACGCGAGAGCAGTGTTCTTATTGTGCCCAAAGGCCTTCCATTAAGCAATTAAGTTAGTGTGTGTCATTACACGTGCTTATTTAGACACTAATATAACTGCACAATTGACAGCTGCGTAGCTTTTGTAGAGTTGTAAAACCTTTAATTGTTGAAAGATACTTAAATGGGCAACGAAAACTGCAACACTGTGAATGTTTCATATAAATCAAAATGGGCCTGTAATTATTAAAGTGGTTTTTAGCTCTTTTCATGGTGAACACAACTACAATGAAATCTTCATTCCATAATCGAGGAATATGTGTTCAGTTAGTTATCCTTCCCTGCTCCCCCGATAAGCACGGTTGGCTACGAAAGAAGTCCAACATTTCATTTCCATGTAGGTATTTAGAGAATAGGTCAGCTGAACTTGTTCCAACAATTCATCCTGCTTCATAGATGATGGCACACTTAAATTTGGCCCAAGAGATTTACAATAATAACAGTACAACATTTACACACGTTAGAACACAGAGATTCCCCCACGCAGTGTTAATGATCCCCCCACGAAGTGTTAATGAAATACCACAGGAGTGTGAGAGAGTGCTTTGGACAGTGTCACACACCGCCCCCCTTTGTCTTGCCATCATGCCAGCTCAATGTATAGCCAATTCTACGAAGGGGAGGGCCAAGACTAAATCAAAACTCTCCTGATTTATTAAGTGGGGAGTGTAACTCACCAACAACCGCCATTTGCCACGAAGTGGCGATGACATCACCACGACCCTTGTGCCAGGCTATGTGAACGTTGATGCGATGTGAAGTGTCAAACGCCCTCTGGCAGGAGGTCACAGGGCAGACCCAGGTGCCACAGGTCGACTGACTGAGATGACTGGCTGATGCACCACCTGTGCCCCCTACTGTGCCAACTTGCTGTGCTTTAGCCATCCGGCGCTCCGCTCGTTGTTGTGAGCGTCGCTCCTCCGCCCTCCGTTGTTGTTGGAGGGCGACTGCCTCCAACTGTCGAGTAGCGTCCTTCACGAGCCTCCTCCACAGAGGCCGATCTTGACACCGCTGGTACCAGTCATCGGCAAGTCCACTAAGCTCCACATTCTCTTGTGCCACATCACTCCATCTCCTCTCTAGCCCGTGCCGCGCCCGTTTATCCCCCTCTATCCGGCCCAGCCAACGCAGCCTTGCCTGCCGGAGGAGCTTACCAATGGGACTTTGTCCAGATCTTTCAAGGACATTGTGAGAGCTCCACACACAATCCAGCCTGGTTAAATCCAGGATGGATCGTAGGCAGGCCAACCTAAATATTTCTAACCGGCGAAGATGTTCCATTAGGGGGGTCCACGTTTTGCAAGCATAAAGAAGAGAGGGAGTGACCATGGCCGAGAATACCTGAAGCTTCGTGAGGAGCGACAGACCAGGTAGCTTCCACACAGCGTTATGCATCCGATGAAAAGATAATGCCGCTCGATTGATTCGGAGACCTCTGCTCTCAAACCAGAGCCGGCCATGAGCACACTACCCAGGTATGGGAAACTCTCCACTCTCTCCACAACTGCCCCATCACCAATTTGGAGTTGTGGGGATGGAGTGTCCGATGGTACAAAATATCCAGGCAGGTGCTTAGTTTTGGTGGGGGTGATGTTAAGGCCCCACCTCTTCATGGCAAGCTCCAGGTTCAGCAGCAGCGTTTCTAACTCCACTTCTGAATGAGCAGCAATTACCAATAATCAGCATACATAACGTGGTTGACCAAACGGGAGCCATCCCTTGACCGCATCTGGGCATCGATCAGCCTCCCATTCTATCTGTACCAGATGGAAATTCCTTCGGTACAACCATCGAAGGCTTCACGAACTACGTGGTCAAAAAATATGTTAAGTAATGTGGGAGCCAGAAGACATCCCTGTCGCACCCCAAGGTGAACAGGGAATGGCTCCGACTCCCGGCTACATAGTTTTACCCGGGCCCGCTCACCATCATGAAGGTCCTTAATGATCGTGAGCAGAGGGTCAGGAACTCCTAAAGCACGAATAATAACCCAGAGCCCAGGCCTACTGATGGTATCATAGGCCTTGATCAGGTCAATAAAGCAGACAGACAGAAAATATGGCATTTCTGCAGGACTGCCCTTTCCTTAAACCGCATTTCGGCTCCGCAAGCCTCTCCTCAGCGTGCCAGGCAAGGTGATGTTGAATAATCCTTGCCAGAACCTTTCCTGGCACACTGAGGAGTAAGATGCCCCTGTAGTTATTACAGTCTGTGCAGTCCACCTTCTTAAAGAGGGGGACCACCAGGGCATCTTTCCAATCCTACGGAACCCGTCCAGTGGTCCAGATTGTGGTTATGATGTCATATAGGGGAGTCTGTGCATAAATGCCACCCTCCCTCAGCATTTCGCTTGGGAGATCATCTCTGCCTGATGCCTTTCTTGGTTTCAGACTCTGGATCGCCTTCAGTACTTCCTCAACAGATGGAACATCAGCCAGCCACTCACAGGGGGTAACTTCTTCCAATATTTGAGACACCGCAGCCTCAGCAGGGTCATCCCCACTTTGTCCCACGATGTTTTCCAGGTTGAGGAAATTCCCCTCCCCCAGGACCTTAAAAATACTCAGCAAATCTGCAAACCTGTTCCCATTAATTTGAACCGACCTATGTGACTTTACCGAAAGACTCAAAGAATATGAATTCCTCCAGTCACGAAAGCTTTGAGTCAAGATTTAACCGCCTGTACGATCTTTCAACAAACTTTGAGACAGGAAGTATGATCTGATCGAGACAATCACATTTCTGCTCGCTGTGGAAGCCGCTCTCCAATCTTACATTAACATGCTAATTTATCCCATTAACATCACTAGCCCCGCCCACTTTGTTTATGACCCTTGGGCTACACCCATTTTAAACCCTTAAAACAGTCTGCCTTCAGCAGCTTTCCCCCTATTTTTCCCTCCTTATGAAGGTCACTTGTGTTGTGATCGAAACGTCGTAGTTTGTTGTTTTTTTAATTTGTATTCATTTGAACCTATCTACGTGACTTTACCGAAAGACTCCAAGAATACTGTTCCTGGGAGTCGGACAATGGATCACTATTCTTTCCCCTAATGATGGAAATAGGTGTCGCGCTGCAGGTTACTTTTTTGATGGAGTTAATTAGCGATATGTGATCGCGGGCCATTGAGGCAGACTCCATCTCCTCAGAAACCCGCGACCACCACCCATCCCTGCAGCACCTCACGGCTCTCCGAACCCTCCGCGGTAAGCCTCCTCATTCTCTGTGATAACTGGTGTTAATATTTTGAGAAAACTTTGGACAATGTTCAGCACTCTGAACATAGTGGCCTGAGATGAATTCCTAGCTAGTGCTAACATCGAGGGCAAGAAGTGTCTGAACCGATCTTGGGCCTCTGCTAAATCATCAGAGCCTTAAACGAGGACCTGATGTCACGTGCAAACAACTAGTGCACAGTGAAATAAAGGTCCAAATCCTCCAACATAAATAAGGCTTGACAGGTCACCAACATCTCTCAGCACTCTCTTCACTGACCACATCCACAAATATCAATTGATGCGTTTTAACACGTAGGCTTTCGCGACAAATATTATTCATAATCAACGTTTTTGGGTTAGATCGTGTTATTTATTTATAAATGTATTTATAAATAACGTGATCTAACCCAAAAACGTTGATTATGAATTAATTGATGCTATTTCACCAGTGGCAGAACGTTTTTAGAATTGCTCAGCTCTGCACAGCTCCACCTGAACTTCACCCACTTAAGAGTCATTTCCAAGTGCATAACGAGGTGCAGTGAAATACATTCCACCAGTGGCAGAATGGCCCCTTCAGGACTTGAAAAATGCAGAATCGGGCTCAGTTCACACACACGCAGGTGCCAGTCCACTCAAAACCAAGACGAAATGGCATGGATTTGGTCCAGCACAGATAAACTGGCGCATACTGAAGAAGCATGCTAACCTTAAACAGTCCCACCTGTTCTCCTGTCACCATAACTACACCACTATCAATAACCACACTCTTTATTTTAACTACTATTATCTCATGTACAATTTTAGAATTGTTGTAGAACGCATGTAGAATAAGGCACGATAAAACAATTATATTATTGGTTATTTCGGTAAAGTCACGTAGAAGGGAAATAATAAAATAATATAAAACAATAAAAATTCTCACGACGTTTCGACTGCCACACAAGCAATCATCATCAGGTGTGAAATCCACAGCAAGAACATTTTTTAAAAGTGGCGGTTTTTCCTAACGTCAGCACCAAGGACAGCGATTTGGCAGTTTGCCAGATGGACGAGTCCATCTATGTTCGGGAAAAAAGGAGGGGGGAGCATAAAATGGAATGTGGTCTGAAAGTCACCCTAAGCGTGAACACAATCAATTAAGACCTGAAATGGTTTATCAAATCCTTCCAATGATTGCTAAACCAGAATCCATCTTCTCGATTGAAATTGTCTCTGTGTTTGTATATGTGAATAGCCTCATGAACGAACCTCGCATGGTAGCCAGATGGCTTGCAAAGAACCTGTCTTGGAGAAAACAATGTCATGTGAGCCCATTGAATTATAACAGTGATCTGTCACGGCCGAGGTGTCGGTCCTTCCGTGTTTTAGGTCTGCTTTGTGCTCAAGGATGCGGTCAGAGACATGTCGTTTGGTTTCTCCAATGTAACTACTACCACAGAGGCAACTCAGTTTGTAAACGCCAGGGTACTGTATGTCCGGAATCACATCTTTTACAGACGGAACCAGATCACGGATTTTATGTAATGTGTTGAATCGGACCTGGATCTTGTGTTTATTTCCCTTCTACGTGACTTTACCGAAAGAACCAAGAATATGAATCCCTGCAGTCACGAAAGCTTTAAATCAAGATAAAACAATTATTTGTATTTTACCAGGTAAGGCCCACTGAGCGACATAGCTCATTTTCAGAAGCGACCTGGACACAAATGATAGCCCAACAAAGTGGCTTACCATGTGTAAATGCATTGCAACTAAATACTCGAAGCGCATGTTTCTAAATGTGGAGGGAAAAACCGGAGGGCCCAGTGAAATATCCACGTGACCACGGGAAGAACATGAAAACTCCAAATATACAGTCATCGAGGTCGGGGTCGGGGTAGAACCCACGAGCTCCTGCATCCCAGGCGAGGTAGTTAACACATAGGATACATCTATATAAGATAAGAAGAGGGGCAGAGAGTATCAGGAAGGAGCAGGGGTAGCAACATGGAACACTGCACCCACTGATGTGCACGGCCCGATGTCATCATTGATATGAAGCAAAGGCCAGATGGAACGCCACGACAAAGCCAAACTCAGGGAACATTAACGGGAGGAGCATCATGCGTGCCACCCTACTTGGCTGCATCGTTATTGATTGTCTTTTTTAATGTAATTATGAGAGCGTTTTTTTTTTCTCCGAGAATTTGCTACAATAAGCAATTTCAATCGATCGAATGCGTTCCGTGGCGGCAAGGGGCGCACCGCGTTCCATAGCTGTTTGTTTACCAGCTGTGCTGCATGCTTGATTCGCTGTGTAGGGGCGGGGGTTCTCCTGTAATGGGTGGCTGGGGGAGCGGTGGGGGGGGGGTGGTGGAGGGGGGCTGGGTGGGTGGGGGATGGCTGGGTTGTTGGGGGGTGAGTGGTGGATGGGCAGCGGTGAGGGGTGGAGGGGGCTGGGTGGGTAAAGGGAGCGGTGGGGGGGGAGTCGTGGGTGGGTGGGGGGGGAGTCGTGGGTGGGTGGGGAGGGAGCAGTGGGTGGGGGGACTGGGTGGGGGGGCTGGGTGGGGGGTCGGGGAGTGGTGGGTGGGGGGTGACGCTGAGGACAGGCACATATAAGCACTGTGGTTCTTCATGTTTGGTGTTACGTTCTATGTTTCATTTATTTATTTAAAAAGTTATAATTCGCATTTCTCACGTAAAAAAAAGTTGTTCGAGAGTGGATAATATTGGGGCTGAAACGTAGCTCGCCTTCTAACATGGAGGGAATCAATGAGAACACGATGATCGTTTGACGAGTTTTCGCCAAACGAGCAATTTCCGCGGAACGTATCTTGCTCGTTAAGCGACACATGCTTATAATTTAACATTTTGCAGGTTTTTATAAATGCTCATTAAATTTGTTGATAAATATTACGTTGACTAAATCTTACACCGGTTTGAGAGTGAGAAAGTATTTGTGCGATAATTTTCACTGCAGTCAGCAATACAACCTTTAAATGTGAAACCCTTTTATAATAACGCATTTTAATTTGTGTGGCTGGATGTATGTATATCCTCCATATGTTTGCAGTCAAGTAATATTCACCAACGTATTGGCTATTCTTAAAATGTCATATGACCACACTTCATGACCTGTCTGTGAAGCCCAGTGCTAAATTGACTCAAATGTAATTTAATTTGGGAGATGAAACAGAAAAACGTCCATGTTATTTATCCATTATTTAATGAAATCAAGCTTTACCTTGTTCCCCACAATCTGCCAAGACAGAATATAATGATTTTGTACTTTCTTCTGGAGCTGTGTATAAAATATAATCCCCTCACTAAGCCACTGCAAAACTCAAGCGGCTTGATTTAATTATTACTTTATTACCCGAGCCCGAAACCATTATATACGACCACATAACCCATCACATGTAAAGTTTGCTTTTGCAACAAAAGGGCGCATTATTATTTGATTATTCATCTCAGATACATGGCACTTAGCATCAATTGTTTATGTTAGACTTGAACAAGCATATCATTATAATTCCTAAATCATATCCTAACTGAATCGACCCACTTACTGCGTGCAATCTTAGCGCTAATGTAAATTCCTACACCTCTTTGACTCTATCCATATTCCCCCCCCCATACCAAGAGGTTATATCCTTCCCAATGACTAGGGTCTATCCATCATGTTTCATTGGCACCACAAATCATGGTCCTATACAGGTTACGTTCACTAAGTAGCACCCTTTACTTTCCTCCCTCACAGACCAGCCACACGTTGCACTCCACGGTCCCTGCTCTGACCTTAACGTTAATCTGCTGACTTATTTTAAACCGTTTGTTTTTCTCCGTCTCTTTTAAATTGAAGTACAGAATGTGGAGATTCATTATATATACAGCAGACCTCCTCGTATCCATGATGATATTGGGAAGGGTTTTCACAACCTAGTTTGTGTTAAAGGAGAGTTGTGCCGAAACGTTTGTGGTAGCTGTTCTGCAGACAAGAATTATACTCAGCGTGATGGTTGTGATGTGTGTTGCAGCACCCATGTGATCCTCTTGTCTCACAGCACAATGCACAGGATCAGCTCAGCTGCAGTTTCCTGCAGAATGCCATTAACTGCATGGCCGTGCACATTTGTGCAAATGCATACATTCTCATTGGGATATGTTCTCAATTTGAAAAAAAGCTATGAACCTGCACAAAGCCAAATACTGCAGGAAAGCATATTAATACTGTATTTGCTGCCGATCTGCAGGCTCTGCAGGGCATCGCTGTGTCGCGCACAGGGTATTTTACACAACAACCCAAGAAAGTTTTAGTTTTAAGTTCATCACTGCCGTGCGTGGCACGTCAGTTAGAAAGATAAAGTACACAAAGCCCTCCTTCTACACGTGGATGTGGCCGCTCATATTTGTTTTACATCCATGGAATGAATTCCACGTTCCATATCGTATGTGGCATGCATGTAAATACACGTGACGAACACATGCAAAACACAGGAACTCCTTTCCACAGCATATGATATTTCACCATCCTTGCTAAACCGCGATTGATATTTGACTCCACGTTGTATAATTTGGGAATAACTTCGGATTGTATGGCCATTGGGGATAATTGGGTTTGCGATTAAAAAATAATTGCGAACGAGAGTTGTTGCTGTCTTTTTAAAGACAGCTCACTGTTGCCACATGCACATTAAAACAACGTCTCCGTTTAACAATGAGACGACATTATTATTAAATTATATATTGTTTTTACCAATTAAGTGCGACCATATATACACATACAGAATACAGCATTCAGCTCATTAGTTTTGCGAACATCACAAAGACTTTGTTTTTTTCTAAAAACCATTAGAAGGCATCTATGCACATTCAAGATAATGCGCGGTTGCAAAGGACTAGAAAAAAAACAATGTTACAAATGAAATTTTGGATGAACACTGCACGTAAGCTAATTTACCGGGCACTATTCATTAAAAAAGAGCGGATGACTGTGCTTAAAACATGATATATTTATTTCCATTGTTATTTATAAAGGGATTTAAAAATATATAATAAGTATCGATATTTTAAATTATTTCTTGGTATTTTAAAGCTTTGTTCATCAGTATCTGGAAATGGTAAACTATTAAATGCTTAATTATTTAGCATATTGTGAAGAGAGAACTCAGTTCAGCATTATGATAACTGTTTTTTTACCCTTTTATCTGGCAACAAAACTGACACCTTTTTTACGAGGAGTCATGTTTGCATTGACCACAATAACTGCGGTCGGAATGCAAACAAAAAGACACAACTCTGATAATGTATGCACTGTCCTTGGAATTGATTGGTCCACACCCGAGACAGCTTTTCTTAGAGTCTAGTCTCACATGGTGTTGGACCAGAGAGAGCTCTCATACTCTGATGGTGCATTGTCTTTGAGTTGTGCGCCTTTTGGCGTCATCTGGTCCAACACCATGTGAGACTAGGCTCTAAGAAAATCTGTCTCGGGTGTGGACCAATCAATTTCAAGGACAGTGCATACATTATCAGAGTTGTGTTTTTTTTTGCATTCTGACCGCAGGTATTGTGGTCAATGCAAACATGACTCCTTGTAAAAAAAAGGTGTCAGTTTTGTTGCCAGATAAAAGGATAAAACAACAATTATCATATTTTGCTATTGGCAAAGGAGGTTCCAATGGTGCTCAGCATTATCTTTGAATGTACAGGGTGGTCCAGATATCTTGTGCCCCCCATTTAATTATATAAAACTGAATATATATTTTAAAGTAAGGTTACTTTAAAACAGAAACGAATATGCAAAGGAAAAAAAACATGTGAGGGGTCAATTAATTGGGGGTTCACAAAGACATCTGTACCTGTACATATGATCACATTACGTGGAATGGCATCAAGGCACATGCACAAGTAGTTACTGGACAATAACTATCATGACAAAATGAATGCGTCTGCCTTGATTTAAAGATGTTAAAAGTAATTTATCTGCTATGTTACTGCACGGTTCTCGAATACGTTGAACTAAATAGAGATGTATTGTTCTTGCCATGGTTTTACATTTCAATAATATAGCAAGTGTTTTTTATATATCTGAAAATGAAGGCACTGCATTTTATCTCAATCACTGCAGTCTCTTTAATGGCAAAGAAGTCTGGTAGGTTACCATTATATTTACATAAGTCATTGGATTATGTGTGACAATGTGCATGAATAGAGGTTTTAATCAATACGATTTAATCTATCTATGCCATCCTTATGGCTTTAGGCACTAAACTGGATTATCTAAAACATGGTAAAAGCATTGGACACTCGCCACAATAAATGCAGATATAATAATTTGGCATATAACGTATGGTTCATATAGAGTTTGTTTAAAAAAAAATCTCTATTTGCGGAGTTGTGGCACGAGCCATCCTTGCCTAACTGTTACTGATGATTATCTCTATTTACGAATTCGAAAAAAGTCTCCATCTTGGTATTTGGATTGCTGAACCCCTGTTCTAGGGGCTGGGATTTTTTTAATCGTTTGCGCTGTGCACCATCTGAGGCCAGCACTTGTGTTTCCATAACGCTTGCAACACCTTAATGTTCATGGTATTTGATGCTACGCTTGAATCTGTTTGCACGTGTATATATGCAAATACAAATATATATGAGTATTGGATCAAAATATAAATATAATCAAATAATGATTACATATGAAGTGTTTTTCTTTTTAAGACAGGAGAGGAATGCTAGGACATATTGACCTTCATGAATAATTGGTGTTATAATGAGATTATTACCGACATATTGATGCAGGGATTGTGTAAATATGTTCTCTGCATGTGCACATGTCACGAATTTGCTGGAATACTCCTGTGTTTGTTACGTGGGGTTTACACGTAAGATATACATAGATGATCTATGGCTTAATTGTGTATTCTCTGCATTGTTGATATATACAGAATGGTGCATTTTATGCACCACATACAGTTTTGTCTTTACCCATGCATGGAATGTTTCGTGTTAAAACGTTTCCGGGCATTGGACAGGTCTATGCAGTAATTTAAGCAAATGTCTCGGGTGGCAGTTATTGGCTGCAACAGTCTTAAACCTTCACAATATAACCCCGCTGCTATCGTTCACAAATCTTAACGCTTTAAGGGCACCAAAATTATCACCCAAAGTAGTTCCCCTGCACCACCTCCACCTCCACCACCACCTCCTCCACCACCACCTCCTCCATCACGACCACCACCACACATCACCCTCTACGAACAGTTACAGCCGTATTAGCAGTCTCAGAGTAACATGTTCTCTGTTGTAAATTGTGCATGAAAATATTGATGATTGATTTGTTTAGAACTATCTCAATTCAAACATAATAATTTATGCAGAAGCCCGCTTATCTATTTTTCCTCTCAATGGGGAAAAAACATGCACATGTAGAATTTAAGTTGTTGTTTACTGGGTTTACTAAACAGGAACATGTTTAATGCACAAACACAAATGCACACAAGCAACATCGTGTGTGTTAGGAACTGATAAACATTGTATTTGAGAAAAAAAACTATAATCCAGGTAATTGCACAAGCACCAATAACATGTGCACTGCATTTGCAAAAAAACCGGCACAGATTTGTTATCAAACCTACACAAATGGAATCAGTAATGCCCATCACGATGTGATTAAAATTTTAAGAGTGGACTCATACCCATTTACCTACAATAATTGAAAAACGAGAAAAATGTCCCCAAACAGGGCAAACAGCCATCACCACCTGTAGCTGTAACATATATCAGCCTCGAATCTTTTGCATAAATGGGTTAGATGCTCCCGAGGGGCCACGGCATATTGATGCCGTTTCACATCACACGAATCATGACTGCCATTTGTTGCAGGTTTGCTGCGAGGCAACAGAAAACAATCACAATAATAACCTGTTAAAATAAAATAACAATAATGCAGCGATATAATTTATAAGTATTAACAAAAAACACACACAACTATAATATAGCTCCGTTCCAAATAAATTGAGTGGATGGAAATGGAAATTGCATGAAATACGTTTACAAAAATTCCTTTATCTTTACAAAACATTATCAATGTGGCACCACGCAGATAGCGGAGCGTGTGTGTGTCTGCGGATTCATGCCGATTCGCAGTGGTTAAAGGCTGCTTAGTATTCATGTGAGCAAGGAAATTATTTTGTGAGTGAGCCGTGCTTTCCACGAGAACTAAGCAATTAATGGGTCAGTGGTTTGGTTTTAAACGCCACACCAAGCAATACGTTGTAGAATTGCATATAATTGTGTATATTATGAAATTAGTTTGCATTTATATTTTAGCCATGATTTAATAAGGTTGTGACAGACGTGTTGCTTGGTCATAGTAGAATATGGACTATTATCGCTCTTTTATTGATAAATGTTTTGTAGTGTCTAAATTGTAATGGAGATGTAAGTATGCATGCGTGTGCACACACGTGTACCAGTGACATGGTCGTCCAAGTGCATTGTGATAAAAATCCCAAGAATAGATAATTAACTGAAGATGTACTGTGCATTGTGCACGTGATTGGGTATCACTATATGGCCACAAGGAATTCTGCAGGATAATGTACATGCTGCATGTGTGTGTGTACTTGAGCAAGATAGGGGAGAAGGTTATAGTTGAAAGCAATGGAGTTTTGGTGGGTTTTGGATTTGAAATATGGGCGTGAGTATGGAGTTGGCAGTGGACACGCGAGAATATGCGGCTGAGAGATCACGGGTGATCTTCCATCGGAGTGTAACAGGAAGGTTTGTAAAGCAGCCACCGGCTGGAGTGCATCATAAACAATGGGTGTCAAGGGAGGCATTTTGATTTTATGTGTTTAATTAAAGGGTAGGTAAAGATTCTGAAGCTATATAATAATGGTATAATTGATATGGACGGACTTAAATAATACAAGAGCGGAAAGACTAAAATGCATACGAACGGCATTGTCTCATTATTTGCACTTTGCAAAAACATCACGAGCTATGGTTGATATTAGATCCATCATGCCGTCATAATCCAGAGTGTTATTAATGAGGACTTGCCGCAGCGCTACACTGCCAGTCACAGTAAATAACGCACTCATGTAAAGTGTTGCTTTAAACAAGATGTTAGCCTTCCAGGAAAATACATTTCTAGAAATGCTTAAAATGTTTATATAACACCTTCTGATAAATCCCTTAAAAGACGATTAATATAATCTTGTGTGAGCGGTATGGCTCTTACGCAAAAGCTTGGGAGCTTTACTGCAAACATCTCTCAGCAAACGGTGTTTACACTCCGGTTCTACAACGGCGACCCGCTTCAAATCTCAATTATGCATTCCTGCGCAGGAGCGCTTGAAATTAGTGCCGGAGTGCGTACCAAGGGTCATGTAAAATTTAGGCCAATTTAAGTGGTACTCCATATGGATTGCCTCTTTTTCTTTGAGTCATTGGTCACAAACACGCATTGCTTATCAAGGGCAGTGCATGCAGAGAAATACAGCGGTTACTCATCATTAAGCAACACAATTATTCTCCAATGAAAGGAAGTTGTCCACTGAACCTGCTCTTTATGGTTGTGTTACCTTCATTATTTTCTAAAACTAAAACAAATTATGTCCGTGTCTTGTACACCTTTGAGAGTGAATAACAGCAGTGGGAAGTGTATGAGGAAAAATTTTGCTAAATATTGCCAATGCCAAAAGGAACCTAAGGCATAGCATCTGCAACCAGAGGTGAACCCAGGATTTACCCAGTATTGTATATCTACACCAGGGCAATGCATTTCAATCCAATGCAGTACCTGTGTAGTTGTACATATAATTTGCCCTTTACAAAAAAAAGGATACATCATTAAATATACTACCACATTTTTACATGGTTAAGTATGTTTAAAATCATACGTCGTTACGCACGTGTAGTTTGATATAGACAAATACTAAAATTATATTTGACCACATTGTATATATATGTATGTGCTGGCCTGCATATAGAGTAGAGCCTTCGTTTGTATAGCTACCATTAATTGGAAAAATTAACGATTAACTGGAAATGCAAAAACATCACGAGGACTTTCATTGAGTTTTTTCTCATGCAATATGTTGAGCATCGGTGACTTAAAAAAAATCGTCAATTTCCATCCTTGCTGCTCGCGGTCGTGTGCAGTGTGCCGGCAAGTGTTAAACCGGAGCAGCTCGACGCGTATGAATTGCTCCATTACCCCGCACGTCTGATAATCTGAGAGCAGGCGGTAGGATTTGGCCCCGCTCTTGGTGCCTTCCTTAGGTGAACTCGAACAAATTATTGGGGTACCCAGATGAAAAAGTCAAGATTGGTGCCTGCAAATCTTAATAATCTGATGTGCGCTTAGCAACGACACACAATGTGCAATGCATTCCTGCAATTTTTTTATGCGTGGCATATTGTACGCAAAAATATAACTTTAAAATAGAATCCGGTTACAAAATAGTTGCCAGAATTATCCATATAAGGTGAAATAAGGGGCCGTCCATAAATTACGTCACGCACCTAGGGGGGGGGGGCGGTCAGACATTTGTAACGATGTGTGACTAATGGGGGGGGGGGGGGGGTTGAGAAATGTGACAACACGTACTTTTTAATAAATGTTTTCTCCTACAACATCAGAGTGCAGCACCACATTAAATACGCACCACAATGACAATAGTTTAAAGCGATTTGAAGCATGTTTAAAAAAAAATTGGGGGGGGGGGGCAGAGCTTTGTGACGTTATATTTTAGGGGGGTCTGACTTTTCGTGACGTCGTGTGACGAAGGGGGAGGGGGTGTCAAAAATCGTCCAAAATAGCGTGACGTCATTTATGGACGGTCCCTAATGTCTGATTCGCCAAAAATAATTTAAATAACGAAGCTAACTAAGCCATAGGCAAATGTCGTTACTGTCACCTCCTTCATTATACTATTACAACACTCCCCAAAGAGAAAAGCCGCGCAAGCACATGCAATCATGATTATACACGTATCAACGATTGACATCAGTGTGATTTCACAGTTAAGGCATGTTCTGGTAAACAGTGGTGAAAGTGCAAGTCATAGGCCTTATCACACCAAGATGTGCAGTATCTGTCTTTTTTCAGCTGGAGCATTACAAACAGTGTCTGGCCCACCCGGCTTTTCTATTTAAGCACTGCAACTCCCTCGCTGTTCCTGGGATACATATGGGCTGCACAATTTATTTAGCTAAAGGGAAACATCCTACAATTTTTACACAAAAGCTACAAAATAAAATTTACTAAGGTAAAGACTTAAATGTAAACTATAGTGATCTTAAATATTTGGGTGCACCTTTCAAAATTCCACTTTGCGTTTCAGTTCCACTAAACTGACCACCGCCTCCATTTCCTCCGAGCCAGAGGCAATGCTAAACGGTGACAGACACGAGTTATGGTGGTGCACATTTATAGTGGCTGGACAGTCACGTGACCAATGTTCTCCAGTGTGACACTCAACGGTCGAGGACATGCATGCCGTACACTGCCAGTGATGGAGATCATGAAGTGCTCAGAAATATACGGTAGAAAAAAGGACATACATGGGGCTAAATTGAACAGAAAGTTGCAGCTTTGCCTATATTCAGATGAAAGTTGAAATCGGCGTTTTTACTTTGTAAGAGAGCAGTAATTACTTAAACCCGCAATATTCAATGTGTACTGTGCTATAGGCTTTACAAACATAAAAAGTATATAAATAACAGAATAATTAAAACAAGAGCTGTGCTTTTAATTAGCACAGGAAGGGAAAGTTCTCAGCGTTTTGACTGATCTTCTTCACGAAATATATACATAGAAATGTGAATTAGCAGGAATGACGAACATTTAGCGATAGCCGGATTTTAATTTTCAGAGCTGTGAGTGGCGCTCTTACGGGAGCCTACGTGGCGTCTGATGTGATTGATGGCTGCAAAGATGTCAAACGGATGTAAGGTGCAAAGTCTCTGTGCACACTATGAACATGTCCCATCAACCATTTTCCATGCTTTGGGGGCAAGATTGCTTGCGTCGAACGGGCTTTTTGTTGTAAAACACGAGGACATAAAGTGTTAGCATAAACCAATAAAACGAAAATAGTTACACGTTTAAAGTGGTGAATATTGGATGGTGAGTGCTTTGCAAGAGTCTGATTAACTCACCCCAAGAGGGAACAAGTGGAAGCTAAAATACAACTGCAATAATTATAAAATTACCAATGATAACGAGAGTTAGAGCTTGGCATTATAGACTCTGGCTTATTGTAATCTTGAGAAAAACGATGACAGAATACAGTGCAGGCGACAGCAGTATAATTTGCTCAGTCGCACATGTGAATTAACTATTGACTGAATTGACAGGAAGACAAAAATCCAAAACTGAAACCCAGCAGTGCCTTTCAACTCAAAATATCTCATTGGGAAGAATCTACGGTACTGTATATAAATGAAAGGTTGAAATTATTATAGTAGAACCCTTCTTAAAGACCACCCCTGTTAACGACTAATCGTTTAACCCTGGGTCACCATAGAACCCAATGTGTTCGCTTACCGACCATTCCCCTGTTAACGACGGGCTGTTGTAGGTACAGTAAATATTAATTAATGCATTGATTAACCACGTTTATTTTAATATTAATGTGTTTATAATGTTGTTCGTATCTTTATTCATTAATATCCATTGTTTAAATATTATCACGTACGTTTTTTGAGTGAAAAAGGATAACTTTCGATGCTATCGGAACGAATTAAGCCTTTGACATGTACTTCCTATCCCCGCTTAACGACCAAATCACTTAACAACCGGTTTCGTGGAACCAATTACTGTCGGTAAGAGGTTATACTGTATATTAATGAAAGTGTGAGTTGTCAATCAATATTCACGCGAATCGGCTCCTTTCACGTAATGTAACTTTTTGTCAAGAAGCTAGCATTTCATGAACAATAAACATATCAGATGTCCATGATAAAGTTTGTTTTTAGGTTAGATTGCGTAAATATGAATGCGACTTCAACCCGCCACCACCCGACACAACCAATTAATTCAGGTTTAAATTTTGACTTAAAACTTTCGTGACTGCCAACTCACTTTGGAAACCCTTATAAGCAGTTGTATTTGGAGGCTTGCCCCCTCTTTTCTCTCCGCCTGATGAAGACCGCTTGTGTTGCAATTGAAACGTCGTGGGTTTTTGCTTTTATTATTTTCAATTTATTATTTGTAAATTTTATTTATATATTTTTTTTTCTACGTGACTTTACCGAAATAACCAAGAATACAATGAAGTTTTGTCACGTCAACAAAATGTGCCAATTAGTTACTAGTTCAGCACACCGGCGTGTTGGGAGAGTAAACCCAGAGCATTTACAAATCGACTACGACGTTTCACTGGTGATTACAACTAGCTTCATCAGGCGAACAATAAGAATTGTGAAGAATTCCTACTATTTCTGTCTTAAATAGAGGGAGTACACCCACCTGCTCAAGGTGGGGGATATCATTTGTCCCCCACATTGAACAGCTAGCTTTCATAATCAAACGGTGTTAGATGAAATGAACATAGGTACATCATCAAACATCATAAGAGATCGTCATTCGAGACGAATTCAGAATAATGGCAGAGTTTATTTGGATGGAGGATGTCAACGGTCCCTGACTGTAATAGATCTACGATGAGGACTGATTTAGAATTGAGGGAGCAGAAATTGAGGAGGGTGAATTGTAATGCCTGGGGTGTCAGGAGTGAGCCTTATAGAGACAAGCTTATTGAGGCATACACAGTGGGCTTGCTGTGTGTTGGCTGAGGGGAATAACTTGGAGTTAGTGGCGGATAGATGGAATAGATAACCCCAAAGGTAATCACATACATTATAGCACACATTATAATGTATGTATGTTGAACTTCTTTTGCACAATACGTATCCAACCGTGTGAATCGGAGGTGTGGGGAAGGGCAACAAGCTAAACATCAAAAGCAGATCTAAAGAAATCAGCTCTTAATCTAGATTTAAAAGTACATTACTTCAGTGGCTTCCTAATATCGGGAGAGCGTTCCAGACGGCCATAGAAGCGCATCTGAAAGTGCGCTATGCAGTGACCTTCTTTGTTCGATGGCTTGACAAAAGCCGTTACGAGGATGACCGGAGTTAGCGTGATGGTTTATGCTCCTTGAAGAGATCAGGAAGGTATTGTGGTTCATTTGTGGCTAGCACTTTGAAAGCACCTTCACACAATTGTTTATATATTCTCATAACCATACGATAGGATTTGAAGGACAAATATAGGCCCACAATTCTTATCACCTTACCCCAACCAAATAATAATAATCTAGTCAGGTGTTGAATGTATTCCTCTGTGCCCAAACCCATGGCCACCTTCCCTCATCCCAGAGAGTTTCATCAAATCTGAAATCAGTTTGGGCACCTGGGCGAAGCACATGGTTGCAGTCAGAGCAACTGGGGCAAGGAAAATCGTTGTCATGAAAATATTAATAGAAGCAAATGCGGTGCCTTTATGATGAAATATTTTAGATTTTAAACATCAATGCCTACAAATCCGATGCAACCTTTCATTTGTCAATGTCAAGTGCTATTGGTCAGTTTAACGCATTAAATGCTGTAATACGATTGCAGTATTTATAATGTGATAACATGCCCGTTGGGATTTACACTATGAGATCTCTTTTACCAGTGGCAAAATATAGTAGTAGGTTTTTACCCTTTTAAACTGGTACAAAACTAACACCTTTAAAGGTGTCAGTTTTGAACCGAACTGGTACAAAACTGACACCTTTAAAGGTGTCAGTTTTGAACCAGTTTAAAGGTGTCAGTTTTGTACCAGTTTAAAAGGGTAAAAACCTACCTTTAAAAGGGTAAAAACCTACCTTTAAAGGTGTCAGTTTTGTACCAGTTTAAAAGGGTAAAAACCTACTACTATGCCCGTTGGGCTTTACTCATTTGGCATTTATTATCCTATATATAATCAGTCATTGGTGAATTTTGACTTTAAACTTTCGTGACTGCAGGAATTCATATTCTATGGTTCTTTCAGTAAAGTCACCTAGATAGAAAAAATAATAACAATAAAATAATAAAAATGAAAATAAAGTGAATAAAAAATAATTAAAATATCACGACGTTTCGATCGCAACACAAGCGGTCGTCATCAGGAACAGGGAGGGCAAGCTGTTTATAAAGGTTTAAAGATGGGCAGGGCAGCTAATGTTAATGTATGAGTGGTCTCCGACACCGGCAGTAGGTCTACACCAATCAAAGAGCTATTTATAAAGGTTTACAGATGTGCGGGGGAGCTAATGTTAATGTGGGAGAAGGCTCCGACACCGGAAGTAGGTCTACACCAATGAAAGCATTGCACCTCGCTCCACACACCACACTGCTGACGGTGGAGGTGGACAAGAAAACACAAATCAAGTCATGACCCAAAGTGGTTGATGTCATATTTCCAATGATTGCTGAGTTTAAAACCGTTGTTTCGGTTGAAATTGTGTCTGTGTCTGTATATATGGATGGCTTCGTGAACGAATCTTTGTTGATAGCCAGTCGGCTTGCAAAGTACCATCGTCTTAGAGAAATCAATTTCATGTGAGCCAGCCGCATTAAAGTTATGATCAGCCATGGCAGAAGTATTGGTCCTGCTGTGTTTCAGATCTGCCTTATGTTCACGAACACGGTCCGAGACATGTCGTTTGGTTTCCCAAATGTAACTGCTGCCGCAGATACACCTTAGTTTGTAGACACCGGGATATTTCATGTCATGTTGTGAATTGACAATCGTCAATATTGTGTTACTTGCTATGATATCATAATCGAGGAATTTTATGCAGATCTCAAGAGCAAAACACTTCATATCGAGGCATACCCCGGTTTACACCCAGGATGTGTTCTTGAAAACCAGAATGTAAAACTAAATTACTCCTCTCTACTACTCTCTAGAAGTAAGTACTACTACTTGAGATTGGATGGTGGATAATAACGTGGTACAGAACCTAAGCAGAGGATGCTCAGTAACCCATTGCGCATCTAAGTGTATATTATTAATATATTAAGATATATCTTGTCTATTCTACTAAATATATTATTATTAGTTGTTTGCTATGTAAAAATTAGTTTACACTCGCATAAAAAATTGTCACCATCAATTCAGCATGTGGGGCGAAAATATGAATATAGTACACCTTGAAAGAGACTGTAGTCAGTCAGGGATACCTCGGGAAATCTGGCTCCTAAATGTTTGCCGTGGAACGTAAACAATTTTTGGCTTAATGGTTATGTGCGCATTACGTTTAACTTCTTTCACCAACCGTGCTAATCGGAGGTGGAGGGGAAGGACAACTAAACACAAAAAGCAGTTCTAAAGAATTCGTTTTAAAGTTAGTAAATCTCGAGTACATTATGGCGAGGTACTCAGTACATCAAACGGGATTGGGAATAAATACGTTGAGTACGTTATAACGAAAGTACGTGAAACGGGAGGGCGTAAATCGGGGTGTTACTGTTTCCCCAGGAGTTAAAGATTTTCTAAAATGAAGAGGAGGAAGTTCCAGATGACACACTTGAAGAAGGAAGCTCTGCACTGTGGACATCAGATGGTATAACTGTGGACATCATAAAAGTAGGGAAAGTTATTAAAACTAAACTAGCAGACCAATTCACTAATTATTTAAACAGAAATTAAATGCCTCAATCAGGGAATGATGCTGTCAATCATTATTCAAATAAGAAAGAATGTCTTGCCTCACGGCAGATGGGGAGCGTACGTTCACAGGAAGTTCCTGTTTTTTTATGCTAATGTTGGTCACGTGACCAGGAAGTGACGATGTTAGATTTCCACTGTACCACGCGGGCGTCAGCCATTACACAGATAAGTCAAGATGGCGGCACGCATCGCATCTCAGTGAGACCACAGCCGCACTTGTCCATTGTGGGAGCTTAAGAAGCATTATCTGTAAGTTGTTTATATTCCTATAATATTGGAAATGCTGTTGTAATGTTGGAATGACCGTTATAGCAATGTAAATGCCTTTATGGTGCCGTTAAGTTGTTGTAGTAAATACGAGGCCTAGTTAGTAACGAAGCCTGTGACTTTCCTTATTGTGGATGTTACTTGTGATTTAGTAGGTCGAGTCAGACTTGTGCCTATGTTGCGATCCTGGGAGTGATGACGAAGTATCTCATCCACAGTTTAGTGTTAAGTGTAATGCTGTACATTTGGGGTGCAGTGGGATGAATACACTATGTGCCTGTATGCAACGCACCAGCTTGTGCCTTTGTCTAGTTGTTCAGGGGTAATGTGGGGGCCTGGTCCTTCCAGGATCTATTGTTATCTGAGACAATGTTCTGATGCTGTGGTGTTCATTGTGTGGGTGTTTCCGAATTATAACAGATGCTGTATCTGTGTTTTCTCACCAGTTTTACCTGTTACAATCAATAAATGACGATCGGAGTTGGACGGTCATCCTGGCTCTGAGGGTTTATTGAAAACATGGTTATCTACTCGACTAGCGGTGCAACGCAGCGCACGGCGAGGCCGAGATAAAGAATGTGTAAACTACACAGAGAAAAGTGTCCAGGTGAGGGGTCAAACCCAGGTCCTTCTTGCTGCAAGGTCACTACTGCTCCATGAAGATGGATGAAGATATGAAGATGGTGATGGATGAAGATGATAACACTGGTCAAAAAAAAAAACATTTTTTTCTGGCCTGGACTTTTGCAGCTGTTTTAGACTAATTTCAGGGTGCTGATTCCAAATCTGATCTCAGATTTGCTCTATCACATCTCATTTTATGCTATCGGCATACCCCATTTTCATTGATTTTACCCGAAATTAACTCTGTCACTTATGATTGCAAGTTGTTGCGAGTCAGTGACTTGCTTTAGTGTTAAAATATGGTGCTGTATTTTTAGGAGAGTGTGTTTATAATATAATTTTATGTAGATATCCACATTTATTTAATATTTTTCTTCTGCAGTTTTTATTGATACATATTTTCTTGGATAATAGGATGACCAAACTCCCCTTATCCAAAAACGTTATTCTCCATCAACATTGCAGCCACTTCAGCGTAGATTCGAGGAGTTGTATTGTATAATGAGTGCTCAGTGATGTAGTTACAATGAGTATACTTTAACAGATACTAGCGGGAAGTACCCGGCATAGCCCAGGGGAAAATATATTTTAAAAAACTTATCTTAAAATATAACATATACATACACAAATACTAAGCTGTTGTGAAAGAACGGTGTGCCGTTGGTCTGTTCATTTGTCCGTCAACAAAATTCTAAGAGGCTTACAGAAGTCAAAAAAGTTACAGAAAGTGTGTTTACCCCCACGTAGGCATATATACTTACACACCCTACATACAATAGAGTGAGTAGTATCTAGTGACTCTATAGGAGTAATTATTCTTTGGTTCTTTCGGTAAAGTCACGTATAAAGATAAAATAATAAATTAAATAATAGCATACGACGTTTCGATTGCAACACAAGCAATCATCATCAGGTATAATGAAATAGCGACATAAAATCTAACCAGAAAACTATAGACAGACATATAAGCAGACAGATATCACCAAGATACATAGAGCGAGCAACACAGGTACAGAGAGGGGTGATCGTCTCTGTGGGGTGGCCTTAAATAGACAGAGGGGGGCGGAGGCAGCGAGAGGGAGGGGTTAGAGACAAAATTTACATGTCAATGAGTACGAGGAGACGCGTAGAGAAGTACGCAGGCTTAGAGGGAGAAAGAAACACACTAAAATTAAACAACCTAGCAAAGTATCGAAATGTTATGTAAAACGACACAGAGAGTCGGTCAACACACAATTAACGCATAGCCTGGTCGATTACGTATTTCAAAGATTGCTAAGTTAGAATTTAAGTGTGAAAATTCCAAAGAAAGACAAAACATAAAAACAAGAGGAACGGAGACACACAGACAGAGCAGAACCTAAGAACGACAAAAAACGAATGTAGACAGAAAAAAGTACACTAAATATACAGGCAGAGAGAGAGAACAAAAAACCCAGAGAGAGAGAAAAAAAGGTAAACTTGGAACTTCCCCGTAGAAGTGGTTCAATCTTAATTTTGGAGCTTTCGTGACTGCAGGAATTATTGAAATACGTAATCGACCAGGCTATGCGTTAATTGTGTGTTGACCGACTCTCTGTGTCGTTTTACATAACATTTCGATACTTTGCTAGGTTGTTTAATTTTAGTGTGTTTCTTTCTCCCTCTAAGCCTGCGTACTTCTCTACGCGTCTCCTCGTACTCATTGACATGTAAATTTTGTCTCTAACCCCCCCCTCTCGCTGCCTCCGCCCACCTCTGTCTATTTAAGGCCACCCCACAGAGACGATCACCCCTCTCTGTACCTGTGTTGCTCGCTCTATGTATCTTGGTGATATCTGTCTGCTAATATGTCTGTCTATAGTTTTCTGGTTAGATTTTATGTCGCTATTTCATTATACCTGATGATGATTGCTTGTGTTGCAATCGAAACGTCGTATGCTATTATTTAATTTATTATTTTATCTTTATACGTGACTTTACCGAAAGAACCAAAGAATAATTCCTGCAGTCACGAAAGCTCCAAAATTAAGATCTATAGGAGTATCTCACCCGACAGTAGTAGCTGGCTCTACAGTAGTATCTACTGATTGTATAGTAGTATCTGCTGACTCCATAGTAGTATCTGCCGACTCTATAGTAGTATCTACTGAGCCCAGTCGTAGCTACTGACCAGTGGCGGCTCCTGCAAAATCTCTCAGGGGGGGTGTTGTGTATACGCCCCCTTTTTATTTTTTTTAAATATTATTTGTTAATTTTTTTTATAATTATTCTGCCAACATGTAAAATATCGTTTTTTTTTAATAGACACGGGGCAACGTGAGAACGGACACGCCCCCACACTCCCACAGATGTGCGCACACCTCATTTCAAAGGAAAGAGGGCATGAAAGAAGGGTAATCAAGATCATAAAAACTCCCCGAATTTCACACAGGAGGAACAAGGGAGGGGGGAATGGCAGGCGGGGGGTTGGAATGACACCCTCTCGGAAAAAGCCTTGCAGGGCCGGGCACCACGGAGGAAGAGATGGTTATGTTCTTAACAAAGAAACAGCATTGACGACAAAAAGCACATACGGGTCTTTGAACCATGTTAGATGCACAAGTACCAACTTAGCCATGAAGATTAAGCAAACAGTATCCATCCTCACTCCAATTGGAAATCAGACTACAGTCTGCACCAGAATCGCGACTCATCATTGTTAATTAAATACTGACATTATTTACCTTTAAAGGATTTCTACACGGCCGGGCCGAAGCATCAAAGAATAATTATGGCATCTATTTTCACTCCAAAACAGAGATCCCTAGCCGGGATATCAGATTAAATAATCACAAGAAGTCAAATAATAAGTACGGAATTAAAGTGGAAGAGGAATCAAGGGCGGATAAGGCTCTCAAAATTAACCAAACACAATATCCCATGGGAAGCGAGCAACACGACCGTCTTTGTCTTTCCGAGAGGATCTCCACACGCAGGCACAAAGCGAGGAAATGACCCCAATAAAACTCCCGGGCAATGGCTCAAAGGAAATTAACACGCTCTCGGAAATAAATAAATAAGCGCATGCGCCGAGTGCTTCCACCGTGGAAACAACCGTCTTTGTCTTCCCACAACACGGACAGCAAAAATTGCACACGCGAGGAAATAACATTTCCATGAGAGATCGGGTCACGATGAAACATCGGGAACACGGTTTCGGCATAACTGGGGCATAATGGAAATAAGTCGCATTTCAACTCCCAAACCAAAACAACTTAAGCTGTGTGAGACAAAAGATATGATCCCGAGCAAGGGAGGGAATAATTAAGCTCGCTTAACGCGTAGGTTTTCGCGACAAATATTATTCAGTAACAAAAACATGGATTCGAATATTTCTTTTATATATATATATAACTCGACGCGAATCATCGGTCTGGCTAATGGATAACTCCGGTGGCGCCGTCACGAGGCCCCCACCCCCCCCTTCCAGAACGGTACACAGCTGTGTCTTCAAAGCTAATAAACACACGGACAAACACGCACGCGAAACACACGGACGGACACGCACACGACACACACACACACGGATGCAGATGGTCCCACCCACAGGAAGGTTTTATGACAGACTTTGAACAACTCGGGAAACGGAGTGAATTTTCTCAATATAAACCAAAGGAAAATCCATTCAAGACAGATCGTCAGGGCCTCTGGCCCCATCACAGATCTCCAGGGCTTCGGCTCCAACTCTTCTCGTCGCCGCCAACAAGAAGCTTTTCGTCATCCAGAAGGACGAGGTTCGCGGGGTGCCGAGGCGCATCGCCTGACCCAAACGAGTACACGAGACTCAACCCCCTTGCCGTGTCACCACGCCGAGGTGCATCGCCTGCCGCACACGAGTGTACGAGCCAAGCTCCCTTGCCGTGTCACCACGCCGAGGTGCATCGCCTGCCGCACACGAGTGTACGAGCCCAGCTCCCTTGCCGTGTCACCACGCCGAGGTGCATCGCCTGCCGCACACGAGTGTACGAGCCCAGCTCCCTTGCCGTGCCACCACGCCGAGGTGCATCGCCTGCCGCACACGAGTGTACGAGCCCAGCTCCTGTGCCGTGTCGCCACGCCGAGGTGCATCGCCTGACCACGCAAACGAGCGCGGCCGCGCCGACAATCATCGTACGGGGTCAGCCAAGGGCGGAGTCTGCAGCAGCTGATCACCGCAACCGCGACAAGGAGGGCCCTTCTCCGAAAGTCGTTCGTACCCACAACTTCCCCCACCAATAGACCCACACACACGCACGCATCGACGCCCCACTCACCTGTGAGACTATCCTATCTAGTTCACCCTTACCATCGTATCAACCCTGGTCAATTATCAGAAGACTGATTATCAACCACATGAACCATTAGCTGGCCATGAGGAATCGTGGCCCATCGAGTGATTAAGAGTCCGTCGGTTATAAGAGTGAGGTTGTTTTCCGTGCCTTTCCCTCATTCCGCTCATCACATAGGCGATCAATAGACTCGTCGAGGCAAACTCAACCTCCCGAAATCCTCATTACGAATCGACCGTGCACAAAGAGAGAAAATCTTGTCAAACCAGTTTTCTTTGTCAGAGAATCTCGCCGAAGAATTAATTAAAACAGAGCCAGATCCGCTCGCCACACACACGCCCTCCCCCACCATTATATCAAACAATCCGTTAAAAGGATATTATACTTGCCGACGAATCTATTGACATATACTTTCGCCTCTGGGATACAATAAGTGCTTTTTCTTACCGCAAAATGAAGTGTGTCATGCTTGGTTTCAAACTCGGCCAGTCGCCGATTGTGATCGATACCAAAACGAACTAATGAGATGCCTGGTTGTTAGGAGGGTTTTTAGTCATTCAGTTCGTTAAATGCATAAGAATTTTGAGTTGTTCTCGCAAATGCATAAGTGTTTATTCATTCATTTTAGTCAAATGCATAGTCTCGTAATTGCATAAGAATTTTAGTTATTCATATTAGTCGAATGCATAATATAGTTAAATGCATAAGAGGTTTGAGTTATTCAATTTAGTTAAATGCATAGTTTCGCAAATGCATAAGTGTTTATTCATTCATTTTAGTCAAATGCATAATCTCGTAATTGCATAAGAATTTTAGTTATTCATATTAGTCGAATGCATAATATAGTTAAATGCATAAGAGGTTTGAGTTATTCAATTTAGTTAAATGCATAGTTTCGCAAATGCATAAGTGTTTATTCATTCATTTTAGTCAAATGCATAATCTCGTAATTGCATAAGAATTTTAGTTATTCATATTAGTCGAATGCATAATATCGCGAATGCAGAAGTATTTTTAGTTATCCATGTTCGTTAATTGCATAATCTTGCTCAGGAATTATTGACGCATGTTTGACCTGCATGATAGAATGTCACGTGCTTGTTAGAATAAAATTGCTTAACACCAACTGTTCGAGTGCTTCTTTCCAAGTCCATGCAAAACTATCTTATTCTTGATAACTGTATCCTGTGATGAGATATGAAAATGGAGACCTAAATATCATAACACACACTAGGATAATCGGTAAACGTTAATCGATGATAATCGTGTTATCCTGATTGATATAACACTGGATAAACGAAGCTGAGCCTAATTATCATAACTGCACACATTAACATAATCGCAAGCATCCGCATAAATTACTACGATTATCTCCGTGATTATCATAATTTATGCATATAATTACATGCATGATCATAATTTATGCATATAATTACTCACACCATCATAATGTATGCATGTTAATACACACATTAACATAATTAATGCGATTTGCACATTTTTCTGAAAATTATTAATTTTTATTATTTTCATCAAAATTTCATAACCCGACACATACAACATAATGGGGGCTCGTCCGGGATCTCTCACAGACAGTGTTTTGCATGGATGAAGGAATGAATCACTTCGTGTTAACCAGAATATCGTGACCAAACATTGCATTGTGATTGTAAACGGGCGTAAAACAAAAAAAAACGCCCTCTAAGGTTAAAACCCAGAATAGCAGGTTGAAACAGAGACAGTAGAATTAAGATAATATCGTATCAAACCGATTGCATCCTGTGATAAATGGTGTTAGAGGTACGCACTCTGAATCGGAAAATAACAATAGCTCGAGTCAAACTGACTACACTCTGTGAGATAATTGTTTTATATGCACTCTAAAAGGAATTGTCAAAGTAACTCTTGCCATACCTAAGATGCTAGGATTAAGAATAATTTTTGAATGGGTTACGGGATACGGGGAGCTCGTATTAAAACGTACCGACCAATCTGTTACAAAGCAGTACAGTCAGAGCGACATATGGGAAGGGAGCTGTATCGATAACACGAACACACCTCGGGGGAAACTAATTGACTGGATAAAATGTAACGAAGGCGAACACGATGCAAAAGCTGCAGAGAAGGCAGGACAGGACTCATTCCTTTTCACACAGGCATACAGACAGGGATTGTGGAATGAGGAAAAATTTGGAAAGGAAACGGGAGAGAAATCGTCTCTAATAAACGAGGAAAAATGTCCTCACACCATCGTAAGGGAGGAGAAATCAGTGCTCGTGACACCAGCGAAACTCACAGACGTTGATCCACAGAATAAATATGGAAGTAACAGTAAACCACACTCTTGTGTACGTGGACA
This sequence comes from Lampetra fluviatilis, assembly GCF_964198595.1. Lineage (NCBI taxonomy): Eukaryota > Metazoa > Chordata > Hyperoartia > Petromyzontiformes > Petromyzontidae > Lampetra > Lampetra fluviatilis. Next base: position 13,501,016 of record NC_136278.1, read on the forward strand.
GAGTCCAGGGACTGATCGCACAAAAATTATGGATATCGAACAAAAAATCCTTGACAAAGGGAAACCCTCACAATTCGAGAGAAGGGAGGGAGAGATACATATGCAAACAAAAACATGTGAGACTGACAACTTCACAGATAGAGGGAGGCAAAATGTTAAAGTAAAGTCGACTGGACATGCTCCACTAAGGGCAGAGGCAAAAACTGAAGGGAAATGGCAACACGAGCGACACAGCACTGGGCGCGCACACAAAAAATACACGCCACTTAAACACAAGCGACACAGTACAGATCAAAGTGACAGATTGCCTGATGATAACTTGTTTGATGATGACGCTGTCGGCGATCAACTTTCGGAATACTTATTCAACAGTAAAACCATTAAATTGATGGACAAGGCTCTAGTCAGAATTCCCGATTTTGACCCACACAATCAGACTATGGATATACACACACATATCGCAACAGTAGAAGAGGAGGCAATGATTAGAGGGCTGAGGAGACGGGACAAAAAAGCGAGTTTGTTGAAACGGAGCTTACAGAAATAATCTATTCCATGGGTAAAGTCACTACCACACAAGGTTAGAAATGATTTTAAACAACTGAGCCTGGCAGTGATTCGGAAGTTTGGAGAATATTCGACACTCACTGAGGGGTTTTATGCTGTAAAATCGATGACCCAGGGCATGGACCAAGATCCACGTGACTACCTCGTACAATTTAAAAGAGCGTATTACGCAGGCGATGTGAATCAATACCACGAAGGAGATAAAATGTTCAAAATTATGTTTTTTGAATCCTTGAGCCCAGAGATTACAGAAAGGGTGAGAATGGTTTTGAATCCAGAAACCGCATCCTTACGCCGCATAGAGAGCAAGGCGTACATGGCATGGTTATACAGAGCTAAGAATCGTAATTTGGATCCAGAACACAGGGAGAGGGATAAGGAACCCAGCCTCTCAGAGAGGAATAAAAATCACCGAGCAGTCCCACAATGCAGGATGGAGCAAGGGCGCACGCACACATGGCAAAATAACCCGGAGAGAGGTTGGCACGAGAATGAGAGCGGCACAAAGCCGAACATTCAGAGGAATCGCAGGAGGGGGAGGTTCAAAACAGAACCATACCAACACCCCATGCCACGACACACACGAGGCCAAAGTTGCACACTAAGATGGCGAGATAACCACCTAGCGGGAAGGTGTTACACAGACCACGGAGGTATGGATGCGAACATTCAGGAGAATCGCAGGATGGGAGGTCAAACACAATCGATCCAATTCCGACCAATTCCTCCACCGGCTATACCAGGAGGGAATAGAGGAATAACACAGAATGCGGTCCAAATACGTGATGAACCACCCGCCGAGGTTTTGTTAAACCCTGAGCTCAATGGGAAATACAAGCAGGCTGCAAGTGACAGGGCGGGCAAAAACACGGGCGGTGCTCTTGTGAATGGCGCGCGGATCGGGTGCGGGGGCGGGGTTGCATTGAAGCGTGATCGGACAGTAGATAACGGACAGCAGAGACAAAGAGAGCACACAGAGACACGCCCTGAGGAGCGCAGGCGTGAGCCTTTGAATGAAAAATATCCAAGGGAAACCAAAATTTATGTGGATCGGAGTGCTAAAATGGAGACGAATGTTCATGACATATCGGGAATGGTGTTGGAATCTAACACACTCGTAAAAACAAAGAGGGCAACATTACGAGGCACAGGAGTAAATCGACACACTGACTCGGCAAATGTGCATGTAATCGCAGAGAGAGCGAACGCCACGAACCAAGTGTCAAAGTGGGTCGTGTGCGCGAATTCTGGGTATGTGCAGCACAATTTTTCACCACACACTACCACGACGCGAGAGAGTGAGAAAGGAAACTACAAAAACGAACCCGAAAACCGTAATCGAATTATCAAAGTGATAAGTGGTAAACCAGGCAACATGAGGAAGGTGACGCATAAATGCGTTCGAAACCGCTACCTAGCGTTTCCCAGGATTTAACAAAAACAAAAATGAATATTCGTCGGAGTTATGATGTATGAGAACCGATGTAACGCAATATCGATGTTTAACGTGTTGTAATTTTCTTTGCTTAATTCAAATGTAACCATGTTGAGCAAAAACAAAAAAGGAAATTCGTCGGAGTTATGATGTATGAGAACCGATGTAACGCAATATCGATGTTTAACGTGTTGTTTATTTTCTTTGCTTATTTCAGATGTAACAAGGTTAAGATTGTAATACGTGCACGCGCGTCGTAAGAAATAACCGCCGAGAGTAAGGGCGGCTGATGGGATGCATGACATAAAAAGGGGGCATTACTTTGTTTGAAAATTCGCCAGTGGCCAAATCGACCCCTGATAATTTTCAAACGGGCGGACTGTTGTGTATACGCCCCCTTTTTATTTTTTTTAAATATTATTTGTTAATTTTTTTTAGAATTATTCTGCCAACATATAAAATATCGTTTTTTTTAATAGACACGGGGCAACGTGAGAACGGACACGCCCCCACACTCCCACAGATGTGCGCACACCTCATTTCAAAGGAAAGAGGGCATGAAAGAAGGGTAATCAAGATCATAAAAACTCCCCGAATTTCACACAGGAGGAACAAGGGAGGGGGGAATGGCAGGCGGGGGGTTGGAATGACACCCTCTCGGAAAAAGCCTTGCAGGGCCGGGCACCACGGAGGAAGAGATGGTTATGTTCTTAACAAAGAAACAGCATTGATGACAAAAAGCACATACGGGTCTTTGAACCATGTTAGATGCACAAGTACCAACTTAGCCATGAAGATTAAGCAAACAGTATCCATCCTCACTCCAATTGGAAATCAGACTACAGTCTGCACCAGAATCGCGACTCATCATTGTTAATTAAATACTGACATTATTTACCTTTAAAGGATTTCTACACGGCCGGGCCGAAGCATCAAAGAATAATTATGGCATCTATTTTCACTCCAAAACAGAGATCCCTAGCCGGGATATCAGATTAAATAATCACAAGAAGTCAAATAATAAGTACGGAATTAAAGTGGAAGAGAAATCAAGGGCGGATAAGGCTCTCAAAATTAACCAAACACAACATCCCATGGGAAGCGAGCAACACGACCGTCTTTGTCTTTCCGAGAGGATCTCCACACGCAGGCACAAAGCGAGGAAATGACCCCAATAAAACTCCCGGGCAATGGCTCAAAGGAAATTAACACGCTCTCGGAAATAAATAAATAAGCGCATGCGCCGGGTGCTTCCACCGTGGAAACAACCGTCTTTGTCTTCCCACAACACGGACAGCAAAAATTGCACACGCGAGGAAATAACATTTCCATGAGAGATCGGGTCACGATGAAACATCGGGAACACGGTTTTGGCATAACTGGGGCATAATGGAAATAAGTCGCATTTCAACTCCCAAACCAAAACAACTTAAGCTGTGTGAGACAAAAGATATGATCCCGAGCAAGGGAGGGAATAATTAAGCTCGCTTAACGCGTAGGTTTTCGCGACAAATATTATTCAGTAACAAAAACATGGATTCGAATATTTCTTTTATATATATATATAACTCGACGCGAATCATCGGTCTGGCTAATGGATAACTCCGGTGGCGCCGTCACGAGGCCCCAACCCCCCCCCTTCCAGAACGACACACAGCTGTGTCTTCAAAGCTAATAAACACACGGACAAACACGCACGCGAAACACACGGACGGACACGCACACGACACACACACACACGGATGCAGATGGTCCCACCCACAGGAAGGTTTTATGACAGACATTGAACAACTCGGGAAACTGAGTGGATTTTCTCAATATAAACCGAAGGAAAATCCATTCAAGACAGATCGTCAGGGCCTCTGGCCCCATCACAGATCTCCAGGGCTTCGGCTCCAACTCTTCTCGTCGCCGCCAACAAGAAGCTTTTCGTCATCCAGAAGGACGAGGTTCGCGGGGTGCTGAGGCGCATCGCCTGACCCAAACGAGTACACGAGACTCAACCCCCTTGCCGTGTCACCACGCCGAGGTGCATCGCCTGCCGCACACGAGTGTACGAGCCCAGCTCCCTTGCCGTGTCACCACGCCGAGGTGCATCGCCTGCCGCACACGAGTGTACGAGCCCAGCTCCCTTGCCGTGTCACCACGCCGAGGTGCATCGCCTGCCGCACACGAGTGTACGAGCCCAGCTCCCTTGCCGTGCCACCACGCCGAGGTGCATCGCCTGCCGCACACGAGTGTACGAGCCCAGCTCCCGTGCCGTGTCGCCACGCCGAGGTGCATCGCCTGACCACGCAAACGAGCGCGGCCGCGCCGACAATCATCGTACGGGTTCAGCCAAGGGGAGTCTGCAGCAGCTGATCACCGCAACCGCGACAAGGAGGGCCCTTCTCCGAAAGTCGTTCGTACCCACAACTTCCCCCACCAATAGACCCACACACACGCACGCATCGACGCCCCACTCACCTGTGAGACTATCCTATCTAGTTCACCCTTACCATCGTATCAACCCTAGTCAATTATCAGAAGACTGATTATCAACCACATGAACCATTAGCTGGCCATGAGGAATCGTGGCCCATCGAGTGATTAAGAGTCCGTCGGTTATAAGAGTGAGGTTGTTTTCCGTGCCTTTCCCTCATTCCGCTCATCACATAGGCGATCAATAGACTCGTCGAGGCAAACTCAACCTCCCGAAATCCTCATTACGAATCGACCGTGCACAAAGAGAGAAAATCTTGTCAAACCAGTTTTCTTTGTCAGAGAATCTCGCTGAAGAATTAATTAAAATAGAGCCAGATCCGCTCGCCACACACACACGCCCTCCCCCACCATTATATCAAACAATCCGTTAAAAGGATATTATACTTGCCGACGAATCTATTGACATATACTTTCGCCTCTGGGATACAATAAGTGCTTTTTCTTACCGCAAAATGAAGTGTGTCATGCTTGGTTTCAAACTCGGCCAGTTGCCGATTGTGATCGATACCAAAACGAACTAATGAGATGCCTGGTTGTTAGGAGGGTTTTTAGTCATTCAGTTCGTTAAATGCATAAGAGTTTTGAGTTGTTCTCGCAAATGCATAAGTGTTTATTCATTCATTTTAGTCAAATGCATAGTCTCGTAATTGCATAAGAATTTTAGTTATTCATATTAGTCGAATGCATAATATAGTTAAATGCATAAGAGGTTTGAGTTATTCAATTTAGTTAAATGCATAGTTTCGCAAATGCATAAGTGTTTATTCATTCATTTTAGTCAAATGCATAATCTCGTAATTGCATAAGAATTTTAGATATTCATATTAGTCGAATGCATAATATAGTTAAATGCATAAGAGGTTTGAGTTATTCAATTTAGTTAAATGCATAGTTTCGCAAATGCATAAGTGTTTATTCATTCATTTTAGTCAAATGCATAATCTCGTAATTGCATAAGAATTTTAGTCATTCATATTAGTCGAATGCATAATATCGCAAATGCAGAAGTATTTTTAGTTATCCATGTTCGTTAATTGCATAATCTTGCTCAGGAATTATTGACGCATGTTTGACCTGCATGATAGAATGTCACGTGCTTGTTAGAATAAAATTGCTTAACACCAACTGTTCGAGTGCTTCTTTCCAAGTCCATGCAAAACTATCTTATTCTTGATAACTGTATCCTGTGATGAGATATGAAAATGGAGACCTAAATATCATAACACACACTAGGATAATCGGTAAACGTTAATCGATGATAATCGTGTTATCCTGATTGATATAACACTGGATAAACGAAGCTGAGCCTAATTATCATAACTGCACACATTAACATAATCGCAAGCATCCGCATAAATTACTACGATTATCTTCGTGATTATCATAATTTATGCATATAATTACATGCATTATCATAATTTATGCATATAATTACTCACACCATCATAATTTATGCATGTTAATACACACATTAACATAATTAATGCGATTTGCGCATTTTTTGGAAAATTATTAATTTTTATTATTTTCATCAAAATTTCATAACCCGACACATACAACAGGGGCAAATGTCTGGATGATTTATAAGAATAAGGTCCACCCATGCAAAGGATAAATTAACAGATTAAGCATGTAAAGGCAACTTCACTTCTTTAATATTAATGAAAAATAAAGTGACTCTTACAATACATCTTGTTTGTTTCTATACTCACTATTAATACAATCCACTCAAGTTTCTTTTATTAAAGATTCCACTAGGTGGCGACAAATGAAATTGTTGAATGAAACGTGCTTACGTATGATGACGTAAGCACGTTAGTGCGAGCCCTCCCGGAAGCCATAGATAATGCATTGCAGCGCCCCCCATTCGAAAAAAAAACATCTTTGAATGTAAGTCTATGGGAACACTCTGGGCGATTCTCAGCCGGAGTGAAATCGCCCAAAAAGAGGCGGTACTCCACAGAACGTGACATGACGCTGATTGGACTATATCCAGAGGCACAGTGACGGCTAGCGTGACTCTGTGGTTGAATGACATTGGTGGTGCGTCGCCCAATCGCCCTAATGAAGAAACCGCCCCTGCTACTGACAGTATAGTAGGAAATACTGACTGTAGTAGTAACTACTGACTGTAGTAGTATCTACTGACCGTAGTAGTATCGACTGACCCTACAGTAGTATCTACCGATTCTATAGTAGTATCTGCTGACTCTATAGTAGTATCCACTGACTATAGTAGTAACTACTAACTCTATAGAAGTATCTACTGACTTTACAGTAGTATCTACTGAGCCCAGTCGTAGCTACTGACTGTAGTAGTAACTATTGACAAGAGTAGTATCTACTGACCCTACAGTAGTATCTACCGACTCAATAGTAGTAACTACTAACTCTACAGTAGTTTCTACTGACCCTATAGTAGTAGTATCTACTGACCATAGGAGTATTTACTGACAGTAGTAGTATTTACTAAATTTACAGTGATATCTACTGACTCTATAGTAGTATCTGCCAACTCTATAGTAGTATCAACCAACTCTATAGTAGTAAATACTGACTTTACAGTATTATCTAATGACTATAGTAGTATATACTGAATCTATAGTCATATCTATTGACTCTAAAGTAGTATTCACTGACTATAGTGGTAACTACTAACTCTATAGCAGTATCTACTGACTCTATAGTAGTATTTGCAGACTCTATAGCAGTATATGCTGACTCTATAACAGTATCTACTGAATCTATAGTTGTATCTACCGACTCAGCAGTAGTATATAATGACTATAGTAGTATCTACTGACTGGAGTATTATCTACTGACTCTATAGTAGTATCTACCGACTCTACGGTAGTATCTACTGACTATAGTAGTATCCACTGATTATAGTAGTATCCACTGACTATAGCAGCAAATACAAAGTGTACAGTAGTATCTACTGACTCTATAGTAGTATCTACTGACTGTAGTAGTATTTACTAACCGTAGTAGTATCTATGACAGTAGTCGTATCTAGTGACTCTATAGTGGTTTCTACTGACCGTAGTAGTATCTACTGACTGTATAATAGCCGTATTTACTGACCATATTGGTATCTACTGACTGTAGTATCTACTGACTCTATAATAGTGTAGTGACATAGCGGATGTCACCGTGTGGTGCCAGCCCTAGAGAGGCACGGCGTGCGATGCACTTACATCGCGGACATCACGTATGTAGCGACATCATGGATGTAACTGGGTAATGCCAGCTCTAGCGAGGCATGGCGAGAAGGTGGTCGTGGCCAAGGGCGGGGCCAGCCACGACCAGTGAGAATATAAACCGGGTCCCCAGAGGGACCGGGGTTCAGTGTTGCTGTTGTTATCCTGAAGATCTAGGTTCTATGTTCTACGTTCGAGAAGAGTCACCAACACGTGGACCTGGACCCAAGCCGGAGTCCTGTCCAGTGTAGCTACTCCCAGTGTGATTAGTGTAGTTAGCCTGGTGGTCCACCACTATAGGTTGTTATCTGGTAAAGGAGCAGTTACCCCTTTGTGTTGGTGTTAATACATGTGTTGCCTCCAAAGAGTATGTCTGCGACTTGGTTGAATCCACTTGTATATATCGACTCTATAGCAGTATCTAGTGACTCTACAGTAGTTTCTACTGACTGCAGTAGTATATATCGACTCTATAGTCATATATACCGACTCTATAATAGTATCTATCGACTCTATAGCAGTTAACTACTAACTTAACAAAGTGTCATGGTGAGGCCTAGTCCCGTGCAGAGCCCCCAGCCTTGTCTAGATTGCCCAGCCGGCCAAGGTGGCGCCTTGGCTGGCTGGGGCTGGGCTGCTACCCCCACCACCACCTTCCCCCGCCCGCTCTACAGTCATAATATCTACGGACTATAGTAGTAGCATCTACCGACTCTATAATAGTAAGTGTACACATTGGGGTGGAGGGGGGAGAAGAGGACATCACACTGTAAATAATTTACCTCAGCGTTGTGTTTTTTGCTTTTTGAATGAGAACCCCCACCCCCACCCCGTCCCCACCGATCGCGTGTGTGCATTGCGTTCTGGCGCATGCGCAGATGCATGCTTTGGCACGTGTTCAGCATAGTAATATATTAATAAATAGTGATACATTGTTAATTTAACTACTTTACATTTTAACCTTATGGCAGTACCCCTTGGGTACCATAGTACCCCGGCTCTCGCATAATGTCCGTGATGCAGTATTTTTAGTCCATTGTGCACAGCTCTATGAGCTGTGCACAATGGACTAAAAAGCTCTATGAGCTGTGCACAATGCACTATTCAAAGTTGAATTTTTCGATAACGGATTTTTTGTGCTAATGTATGGCGTTTCGACATCGCGGAGTAGCACTGATTTCGGATTGATTGGTACCACAGTCGCGGAGTTAAGTACATCCCTGGAAAAAATAGTGTACCAGAAATAAAATATTTTATTGCCTCAGCCATTTTCTATTATTTGGATAAGGATAATTTCACAGATGGGAAAAAGAAATCGCGATTTGTCGGTCGGAGGCTTATTGCGTCATACGTTTGTAGTTTGTTGAAACATAAAGCCAGCAGTTTGTGAATTAAATGTGTCACAAGGGTGTGTACACAGACAGACAGACAAACAGATAGAAAAAAAAATACTTATATAGGTAAGATTACATAAACAACATAATTATGTTAATAGTCCACTGGGACTATTTGGTTATTTAATTATGACAGTTTAATCAAACTGCTAATTTTCTTTGTTTGAAAATAATATTAATATAATTTAACCTCCAGATTTGTTCATAGCCGACAGCACATTTAGCTGGCAATTGTTAATGAGTCACGCATAGGTAAATAATTCCTTTTAAGTTATATCAAACTACGAATTTTATCAGCAAAAACTAAAATTATTCCCGTGATTTAACCATCAGTTTTTTGTTGTTCACGATCAAAAGGCAAATTTTGTGGTAGGCTGAACTATTTCATGGCATGTGAACTTGGCTGCAAAATCACGAACAGCCAGGGGGCAAACAAGAATCCGTTACATCCAATTTGAGGAGCACTTTTCTGATGAAGACCCACCGCCCCCCCCCGGGGAGCGATGTATAAAGGTAGGACGCAGAATGTTTTGATATCATCAACGGCGACTGTTCCACACAAACGGGGGCTGTCTGACGCTGTCCAAACTCACTGACTCACACCTGTGCTCGCACACAGCTCATGCGAAATACATTCACAGCCTCGGCCAGAGCACATACGCCTCGCCATTGCCGAACACAATTTACACTGCTTACATCGCGGGGGTGGGGGGGGGGCAATCATGTCATGCAAACAGATGGTGAAGAAGAAAAGTGACTTCGACATTTCCTTAACAAATATTCTTGTGTTTATATATATAAAATAAGCACGCTCTAACATCAGATTTTCTAAAGTGACCAACCGTCTTGGCAGGCTGTTCGGTAAGGGATATATCTCCTCTTGGAAATGGATAAATCTCCTCTCTGTAAGCATGGTCTCATTTGTACATATTAGAGAGCACTTAAACACATATGAATTACAAACCTGCAGCTATAAATTGTGGTTGCATGGTGAATAATGCATGCGGTCTTCAATTGGGACAATAATAGTGCATGCATCCACACTCCCGAATATTTTTTTCCCAATTAAAAAAACAACACACAAAGGACTGATGTGGAATCTAAATAAAAGGCAGTAAATATCAGTGGGACCTCTTACAAGCACGCATAAATGACATGTACCATGACAGTTTACATACATTTGGCTAATTCTCCTGATACAGGGAATCTTAGGAATGTTTTTAAAACAATTAGCCAAGTAATTGGAACTAATATGCATGTTCCCCAAGTCAGCCTTGCCGAGTGAAAAAAAAAATGCGTGAAAGTGAATATTATTCAAGAAAGGGACTTTGGATAGCTCTCACATGGTTAATTGCTGACACTGTGGGACTCAGTTTGTAAATGTTGTGGCTTGGCTCTCCAACACACCGGTGTGCTGTACTAGTGACGAATTGGCATGTTCTGTTTACGTGACAACCCTTACTAGTTGGCTGTGTCGGGTAGTGGCGGATTTTAACGATATTTATATACTTACGCGATCTAACCCAAAAACCTCTATTATGGATGATATTGGTCGCGAAAGCCTACGTGTTAAACTGTGGGACTATTTACAAAAAACACTCTGGTCGCAAGATTTCATGTCCCTTGAGGATGCTGCAAATGGTGCAGCACTCCTCCTGCGCATGTGTTTGCGGGAATCCCGTGTGGCTTTCCGATTTGTTTTCGGTTTTTTTTACGAGCATTGGTTTTTGCAAGACTGTTCTGACGTTTCGCTCCACGTGTTGGGAGATGACTCTCCGAAGAAGCTCCCGGCGCATGGAGCGACATGTCAAGACACGGCATGGAACAATGCACGGTACGATTCTAAAGTCCAGCAATCATTTTGTCAAAATAAGCACCTGTAAGAAATGAATAACAATTTGGCCAAGAAATACACTGCTCTGTGAACAGCAAAGGTCACATTTAAAGATGTCATACATTAGTATATATAAAAATAAGCATAATAAAGAGGGGAACTTTGTTCTTATGCATTTGTACGAGTTAGGGGCCCACACAAGATGTATTTTGTTAAATAAGACGCAATGTTCTATAATCTGTGCCTTCCAACTCAACATAAAAGGTATAGATGGCTGATGTAGCCTCACGTGAATGTGGGGAATTTCCTATCTTTATTGTTAAAAGCATCTATTCTACAGTTTTTCAATGACAACAAGAATCAAGAATATAACAAAAGACATGAAGGAAGGAAAACTACCAAAAACATGTCGTACAGGGCACATTTTACTTTCAGTGATTTCGATGGCCCCAATTTGCACGTAAACGTTCATTTTCCTATTTCCCAATTTTAAGTTATGTTTTTCAAAGCTGTATGTAGGTATGTTGAACTTATTTCGCACCGCACCTAGCTGTACTGTCGTGAGGCATAATATAAGAGAGGTATTACGACACAAATGGGTTTGTACCCATCGTCATCAATTGCAACACCCGGAACAATGTACAGCACTTTGCTCCTAGCATTGTACACAAGGAGGAGAGCAGCCAATACACCTGCGAGTATTACAAGTTATATTCTTTGGTTCTTTCGGTAAAGTCACGTAGATATAATAATAATAAAGGCATCCACTTTACGACCGTGCTTGTGGAAGAGGTACGTGTATGACACGTTTGTCATCTGGTCGCACGGCCGACCGGCTCTGAACCAATTCCTCAACCACATCAATTCCATACACCCAGCCATAAAATTCACCATGGAGGTAGAAAAGGATAGCAAGCTACCTCTCTTGGATGTTCTAATCAAAAAGAGACCAGATGGCTCAATGAGCCATTCTGTCTACAGGAAAGCAACCCATAATGATGCCTACCTAAAACCTGACTTCCACCACCATCCATCCCAGAAGAATTCCCTCATCAAAACTCTATACCATAGAGCTCAATGTATCTCCGACCATGAACACCTAACCAGTGAACTCAAACACGTACAGCAAACTCTCAAGGCGAATGGATACTCTGACTACACAATCCGCAAAGCCATCAACCCAACCGTGAGGAGGGAGCCATCTGAGGATCCAATCAAAACCATCACCTTGCGAAACATAGCAGGGGTAACAAAAAAGATTGCCAAAATCATGAACAAACACAAGATCCAGGTCCGATTCAACACAGTACATAACATTTGTGATCTGATCCCATCTGTAAAGGACAAGATCCCTGACATGCAATATCCCGGTGTCTACAAACTCAGCTGTATCTGCGGCAGCAGTTATATTGGGGTAACTAAGCAACATGTCTCAGACCGTGTTCGTGAACATAAGGCAGATTTGAAACACGGATTATTCGGCCGATGCTGATCATTGTTTTAATGCGGCTGGCTCACACGAAATTGATTTCTCTAAGACGAAGGTACTTTGCAAACCCACTGGCTATCAGCAAAAATTCGTTCATGAAGCCATCGATATATACAGACATAGACACAATTTCAACCGAGAAGATGGGTACAATCTCAGCAATCACTGTAAGTACGTTATCAACCAGTTCAAGTCATAACTGGCTGTAATGTTTCCATTTTAGACCTGGCAGCCCTTTAATTGGTGGAAGCCCACCACCAGGACCATCGCTGCCCACTACTACCATCACCACGAGCAGCAACCCTTTATTGGTGGAGGCCCACCACCTGTACCATCATTACCCACTACTACCATCACCTCTAGCAGCAACCTCCACCGTCAACAGTGTGAGTGCATAAAGCGAGGTACAATGATTACCTGGCAGCCCTTTAATTGGTGGAAACCCACCACCAGCACCGTCGTTGCCCACTACTACCACCACTTACATTAATATTAGCTGCCCCGCCCCATGCTGTTGACACTTGGGCTACGCCCATTTTAAACCTTTATATACGGTTTGCCTTTAGAGGCTAACCCCCTTTTTCTGATGACGACCGCTTGTGTTGTGATCGAAACGTTGTGCTTTTAATTTTAATTTTATTTGTATATATATTTTATTATTTTTGTATTCACTTTATTATTATATTTCTATCTACGTGACTTTACCGAAAGAACCAAAGAATATGAATTCCTGCAGTCACGAAAGTTTTAAGTCAAAATCTATTACAACTTAATTTGAGAAGTGCTTTTAATCATCACAGGTGGCCCAAGAAACAAGTGATCTGGTTCGGGATTTGAAAATTGCTCACAGAGTGGCTTTTACATGTAATTGCCCTTCCTCGGTGCTTTTCTTTTCATTTGCTATTCGTGCATACTTATTATAATGCAATTAATATTCAACCAAATAAAATATTAATGATCACAAATAAGGTGTGAGTGCATGGATGGGAAACTACGAATCACCGTCCTATGGTAATAGGTTTTTACCCTTTTAACTGGTACAAAATCTGACACCTTTATACAAGGCATCATGTTTGCAATAACCTCAACACAAGAAGTCAAAATGCAAACAAAAAGAAACAACTCTGATGATGATAATGATATGCACTGTCCTTGAAGTTGATTGGTCCACACCCGAGACAGCTTTCTTTAGAGCCTAGTCTCCATTGGTGTTGGACCAGATGACGCCAAAAGGCGTACAACTCAAAGATAGCGCACTATCAGAGTATTGAGAGCTCGGGGTAAGCATTTACACTATGAGACTTCCTTTACCAGTGGCAAAATATAGTAATAGGTTTTTACCCTATTAACTGGTACAAAATCTGACACCTTTATACAAGGCATCATGTTTGCAATAACCTCAACACAAGAAGTCAAAATGCAAACAAAAAGAAACAACTCTGATGATGATAATGATATTGTGTTGAGGTTATTGCAAACATGATGCCTTGTATAAAGGTGTCAGATTTTGTACCAGTTAAAAGGGTAAAAACCTATTACTATATTTTGCCACTGGTAAAGGAGGTCTCATAGTGTAAACACTGTCCTATGATCTTCTTGGTTCTTTCGGTAAAGTCACGTAGAAGGGAAGTAATAAAATAATAAAAATAAAACATAATAAAACAATTCTCACGACGTTTCGGCCACAACGCAAGCAGCCATCCTCAGGCGAAGAATGAAACACCCCAAGCTTGGAGCGTATATTTAAGCTGGGTTAGAGGGGGGGGAGGTGGGAAGAAGAGCGCCTAAACAAAATAATTTGCATATCAAGAGGAATTCAGCATATGGAAAATGCGTAGGAGGTGGGCGGGGGGGGTTCCAAATCAATACTATGCCCGTGCATTATGCAGGATTAGCAGCATCAAAGGGGGGGGGGGAAGGGGGGGAGCATTAACAAAGGAAAGGAATGTTAATAGTATGTAGCTGTAGTTACTAAACAACCACGTAAAAAACTACAGTATAAACTGCATGACAAACTAAAGTATAAACTACATAGCATCATCAGTAAACTTACTATACTCTACAATAAGCTGAGTTACTAACAGTAAGTAATACATGAAAAATTCTACGTTGTAAAAAATTATATAATATGCTTCCATCTAAACTTTATTCTCTTACATCACACGCGTCTATACCGTACTATATACTTCCATAGGCAAAACCAACATTAAATTACATACTGTATTGCTATAAACCACCCTATACCTTATACATTTTTAATATAACACTATGTATTATTCTACCCACCCTAATGTGTATCAAAATGGTTTATTACGTCCTTCCAGTGATTGCTAAGCCAGAATCCATCTTCTCGGTTAAAATTGTCTCTGTGTTTGTAAATGTGGATCGCCTCATGTACGAATCTCTCATGATAGCCAGATGGCTTGCAGAGAACCTCTGTCTTGGAGAAGTCAATGTCATGTGAGCCCACTGAGTTGTAACAGTGATCTGCCACGGCTGAGGTGTTTGTCCTACAGTGTTTCAGGTCAGCTTTATGTTCACGGATGCGGTCCGAGACATGTCGTTTGGTTTCCCCAATGTAACTGCTACCACAGAGGCAACTTAGTTTGTAGACACCAGGGTACTGTATGTCTGGAACCACATCTTTTACAGACGGTACCAGATCACGGATTTTATGTACTGTGTTGAATCGGACCTGGATCTTGTGTTTAATCAGGATTTTGGAGATCTTTTTTGTGACCCCAGCAATGTAGGGTAAGGTGATGGTCTTGAAAGGCTCCTCAACAGGATCCTTCTTGGTGGTTGGAGTGATGGCTTTGCGGATTGTGTAGTCGGAGTAACCATTAGCCTTAAGAGCTTGGCGTACGTGTTTGAGTTCACTGGAAATGTGTTCATGGTCGGAGATGCATTGGGCTCTATGATATAGAGTCTTGATGAGGGAATTCTTCTGGGATGGATGGTGGTGGGAATCCGGTTTTAGATAAGCATCCGTGTGGGTGGCTTTCCTGTAGACAGAGTGGCTCATTGAACCATCAGGTCTCCTTTTGATTAGGACATCCAAAAAGGGTAGCTTGCCATCATTTTCGACTTCCATGGTGAATCTGATGGCTGGGTGTATGGAATTGATATGGTCGAGAAATTGGTCTAGAGCAGGCCGGCCATGTGGCCAGATGACATAAAGTGTCGTCTACGTACCTCTTTCATAAGGTCGGGCGTAGAGTGGCAGTCTGGATGGCGTCCGTCTCAAATTTCTCCATGAAGATGTTGGCTACAACCGGAGATAAGGGGGAGCCCATTGGGGTGCCCTCAATTTGCTTGTAGAAGGTTCCATTCCAGGTGAAGTATGTATTGGTTAAGCAGTGTCTCACCAGGGGGGGTACCCCAGCATTCAGTCCTTGATGAACCAAGTCTTCAATGATTGCGATGGTGTCAGGCACAGGCACCTTGGTGAACAAGGAAACCACATCAAAACTGACAAGCAGGTCGTCTGGGGACAGGGCAATCCCCTTGATTGTTGATACCAGGTCAGTAGAGTTTAGTACTGCAGAGGTGGTTTTTCCAGTGAAAGGCCGTAGGATTTCGGACAAAAAACGAGCCAGTTTGTAAGTCGGGGAGTTGATAGTAGAGACAATGGGACGAAGAGGTGTATCTTCTTTATGTATCTTTGGCAAGCCGTACAATCTTGGTGGCCTGGCTGCAGAAGGTTTCAACGAGAACTGTTTGGTCTGATCAATTAATGCGGTTGAAGCAGAAATGATGTTGTTGGTTTTGGAGACGAGGCTGTTGGTGGGGTCTCTTTTTATTTTTGTATAGCTGCCATCGGTGAGTAGTTCTTGAATTTTGTTGTTGTATTCTATTTTGTCCATGATGACAGTGGCATTGCCTTTGTCGGCTGAGAGGATGACAATGTCATCCCTCTTTTTTAATTGAGCTAATTCAAAACGCTCATCTTTGCTGATGTTGCTAGCTGGCATCTTAGCGTTTTTGAATGGAACCTTCTACAAGCAAATTGAGGGCACCCCAATGGGCTCCCCCTTATCTCCGGTTGTAGCCAACATCTTCATGGAGAAATTTGAGACGGACGCCATCCAGACTGCCACTCTACGCCCGACCTTATGGAAGAGGTACGTAGACGACACTTTTGTCATCTGGCCACATGGCCGGCCTGCTCTAGACCAATTTCTCGACCATATCAATTCCATACACCCAGCCATCAGATTCACCATGGAAGTCGAAAATGATGGCAAGCTACCCTTTTTGGATGTCCTAATCAAAAGGAGACCTGATGGTTCAATGAGCCACTCTGTCTACAGGAAAGCCACCCACACGGATGCTTATCTAAAACCGGATTCCCACCACCATCCATCCCAGAAGAATTCCCTCATCAAGACTCTATATCATAGAGCCCAATGCATCTCCGACCATGAACACATTTCCAGTGAACTCAAACACGTACGCCAAGCTCTTAAGGCTAATGGTTACTCCGACTACACAATCCGCAAAGCCATCACTCCAACCACCAAGAAGGATCCTGTTGAGGAGCCTTTCAAGACCATCACCTTACCCTACATTGCTGGGGTCACAAAAAAGATCTCCAAAATCCTGATTAAACACAAGATCCAGGTCCGATTCAACACAGTACATAAAATCCGTGATCTGGTACCGTCTGTAAAAGATGTGGTTCCAGACATACAGTACCCTGGTGTCTACAAACTAAGTTGCCTCTGTGGTAGCAGTTACATTGGGGAAACCAAACGACATGTCTCGGACCGCATCCGTGAACATAAAGCTGACCTGAAACACTGTAGGACAAACACCTCAGCCGTGGCAGATCACTGTTACAACTCAGTGGGCTCACATGACATTGACTTCTCCAAGACAGAGGTTCTCTGCAAGCCATCTGGCTATCATGAGAGATTCGTACATGAGGCGATCCACATTTACAAACACAGAGACAATTTTAACCGAGAAGATGGATTCTGGCTTAGCAATCACTGGAAGGACGTAATAAACCATTTTGATACACATTAGGGTGGGTAGAATAATACATAGTGTTATATTAAAAATGTATAAGGTATAGGGTGGTTTATAGCAATACAGTATGTAATTTAATGTTGGTTTTGCCTATGGAAGTATATAGTACGGTATAGACGCGTGTGATGTAAGAGAATAAAGTTTAGATGGAAGCATATTATATAATTTTTTACAACGTAGAATTTTTCATGTATTACTTACTGTTAGTAACTCAGCTTATTGTAGAGTATAGTAAGTTTACTGATGATGCTATGTAGTTTATACTTTAGTTTGTCATGCAGTTTATACTGTAGTTTTTTACGTGGTTGTTTAGTAACTACAGCTACATACTATTAACATTCCTTTCCTTTGTTAATGCTCCCCCCCTTCCCCCCCCCCCTTTGATGCTGCTAATCCTGCATAATGCACGGGCATAGTATTGATTTGGAACCCCCCCCGCCCACCTCCTACGCATTTTCCATATGCTGAATTCCTCTTGATATGCAAATTATTTTGTTTAGGCGCTCTTCTTCCCACCTCCCCCCCCTCTAACCCAGCTTAAATATACGCTCCAAGCTTGGGGTGTTTCATTCTTCGCCTGAGGATGGCTGCTTGCGTTGTGGCCGAAACGTCGTGAGAATTGTTTTATTATGTTTTATTTTTATTATTTTATTACTTCCCTTCTACGTGACTTTACCGAAAGAACCAAGAAGATGAATCCCTGCAGTCACTGTCCTATGGTTGAGCAAGTTAGAACATGAAGTTTGGCCAGGTATAAGCCCATTACAAGGGCCTATTTTATTGGTCATTACAGTGAGGGAAAAAAGTATTTGATCCCCTGCTTATTTTGTACGTTTGCCCACTGGCAAAGAAATGATCAGTCTATAATTTTAATGGTAGGTTTTCTTAACAGTGAGAGACAGAATAACAACAATAAAATCCAGAAACACGCATGTCAAAAATGTTATAAATTGATTGGCATTTTAATGAGGAAAATAAGCATTTGACCCCTCTGCAAAACATGACTTAGTACTTGGTGGCAAAACCCTTGTTGGCAATTACAGAGGTCAGACGTTTCTTGTAGTTGGCCACCAGGTTTGCACACATCTCAGGAGGGATTTTGTCCCAATCCTCTTTGAAGATCTTCTCCAAGTCATTAAGGTTTCGAGGCTGACGTTTGGCAACTCGAACCTTCAGCTCCCTCCACAGATTTTCTATGGGATTAAGGTCTGGAGACTTGCTAGGCCACTCCAGGACCTTAATGTGCTTCTTCTAGAGCCACTCCTTTGTTGCCTTGGCCGTGTGTTTTGGGTCATTGTCATGCTGGAATACCCATCCACGACCCATTTTCAATGCCCTGGCTGAGGGAAGGAGGTTCTCACCCAAGATTTGACGGTACATGGCCCCGTCCATCGTCCCTTTGATGCGGTGAAGTTGTCTTGTCCCCTTAGCAGAAAAACACCCCCAAAGCATAATGTTTCCACCTCCATGTTTGACGGTGGGGATGGTGTTCTTGGGGTCATAGGCAGCATTCCTCCTCCTCCAAACACGGCAAATTGAGTTGATGCCAAACAGCTCCATTTTGGTCTCATCTGACCACAACACTTTCACCCAGTTGTCCTCTGAATCATTCATATGTTCATTGGCAAACTTCAGACGGGCATGTATATGTGCTTTCTTGAGCAGGGGGGCCTTGCGGGCGCTGCAGGATTTCAGTCCTTCACGGCTTAGTGTCTTACCAACTGTTTTCTTGGTGACTATGGTCCCACCTGCCTTGAGATCATTGACAAGATCCTCCTGTGTAGTTCTGGGCTGATTCCTCACCGTTCTCATGATCATTGCAACTCCACGAGGTGAGATCTTGCATGGCGCCCCAGGCCGAGGAAGACTGACAGTTCTTTTGTGTTTCTTCCATGTGCGAATAATCGCACCAACTGTTGTCACCTTCTCACCTAGCTGCTTGGCGATGGTCTTGTAGCCCATTCCAGCCTTGTGTAGGTCTACAATCTTGTCCCTGACATCCTTGGAGAGCTCTTTGGTCTTGGCCATGGTGGAGAGTTTGGAATCTGATTGATTGAATACTTCTTTGAACAGGTGTCTTTTATACAGGTAGCAAACTGAGATTAGGAGCACTCCATTTAAGAGTGTGCTCCCAATCTCAGCTCGTTACCTGTATAAAAGACACCTGGGAGCCAGAAATCTTTCTGATTGAGAGGGGGTCAAATACTTATTTCTCTCATTAAAATGCAAATCAATTTATAACATTTTTGACATGCGTTTTCTGGATTTTGTTGTTGTTATTCTGTCTCTCACTGTTCAAATAAACCTACTATAAAAATTATAGACTGATCATTTTTTTGTCAGTGGGCAAACGTACAAAATCAGCAGGGGATCAAATATTTTTTCCCTCACTGTATTGGTGAAATGTGCTAATGTATAGTCAGACCGATTCCAAAATTTGACAATCCACATATGGCCCAAGCGTACAGCAATTATGGAGTGGCCCAGGTTAGGGTGGGCATGAGAAGAAAAAGTTTCTACAAATGTGCTGAATCTTTCTGCCGGTGTATTACTGACAATTTGGATTGTATCCCTCTGAACTCTCCAGAAATCTCCAACATTTTGATACCAGAAAAATTGCCTGAAATGACATGCAGAGATTACATTTTATAAGAATGGGTGCTTGCACGCTCTCTTCACGTCTCCGTATCTGCGTATGTCCTGCTCCATGCGTGTGTGCACAGCTGTTACTCTAGTTTCATGAAGTCACACACCGCATACTATATACTGTTGAAAAACCACTGTATTTCAAAACACTCAAGAATAGTAAATGCAAGTACACAATTGCATATTCTTAGGTTTTTTCGGTAAAGTCACGTAGGTAAAACATCAAAATTAATAAAAAATTAAAATAAAATAAAAATAACGACGTTTCGGAGGCAACACAAGTCTCCGTCATCAGGTGGGACCGTCACAGCCAGATTAGCTGCATCAAGTGAGGCAATGATTCAAGATGTAATCCCTTAAAAGCAAGTTGAGGGGGGAGGAGAGGGGGGGGGGAGCTCATCAGAATGTGGTAGCCAATGAATGGAACGTATCGGGAGGGAGGGGGGGGCGGGGCTCAAAGACGACACGGAGTGCCACGTACAACGCATCGGGAGGGGGAGGGGGGCGGGGCCAAAAGGATGGACGACGGCGTGGACGCGGTTGTGCGCAAGCAACTACTGCTACACACGCCAACGCATTGGACAGAGAGGGGGAGGGGAGGCCTGATACACATGATAGAAAAGAACGAAAATGCCCATGTTTATACCAATGCTGGCTGAACAATGAAGAGAGTACTGTTAAACACTGGGGATGTTAACACTCGGTAAAGTAAAGTAAAATAGTGCCTGTCAGATAAGATGGTCCAAAAAGTGTAATTAAGTCTTTTTTGCGTGGTTGATAACATCTTTCCAATGATTACTAAGTTTGTACCCATCATCACGGTTGAAATTATGTATGTGTTTGTATATTTGTATGGCTTCGTGTACAAACCTTTGATGGTAGCCAGGAGGTTTGCAGAGAACCTTGGTCTCGGAAAAGACAATTTCATGAGAGCCCACCGAGTTGTAGCAATGATCGGCAACGGCCGAAGAATCAGTTCTGCCGTGTTTCAGATCTGACTTGTGCTCGCGGACACGATCAGAAACATGACGTTTCGTTTCTCCAATGTAGCAGTCACCACAAATGTAACTCAATTTGTAGACTCCAGGATACTGTAAGTCAGGAACGACATCCTTCACAGATGGAATCAGATCACGGATTTTATGCACTGTACTGAATCGGACTTGGATGTTATGTTTGTTTAGAATTTTGGAGATCTTTTTGGTCACGCCTGCTATGTATGGTAACGTGATAGTTTTGGTCGGAGTTTCATGTGGCTGTTTCTGTGTGGTGGGAGAGACAGCTTGGCGGATAGTACGGTCAGAGTATCCGTTCATCCTGAGGGCCCGATGTACATGTCTTAATTCACCGGTCAGGTGGTGTTGGTCAGAAATGCCATGGGCTCTGTGGTATAGCGTTTTGATGAGATAATTCTTTTGAGATGGGTGGTGGTGGGAATCCGGTTTCAAGTAGGAATCAGTGTGGGTGGCTTTCCTGTAGACAGAATGTCCCAAGGATCCGTCAGGCCTCCTCTCAAACAGAACTTAGTAATCATTAGAAAGATGTTATCAACCACGCAAAAAAGACTTAATTACACTTTTTTGGACCATCTTATCTGACAGGCACTATTTTACTTTACTTTACCGAGTGTTAACATCCCCAGTGTTTAACAGTACTCTCTTCATTGTTCAGCCAGCATTGGTATAAACATGGGCATTTTCGTTCTTTTCTATCATGTGTATCAGGCCTCCCCTCGCCCTCTCTGTCCAATGCGTTGGCGTGTGCAGCAGTAGTTGCTTGCGCACAACCGCGTCCAAGCCGTCGTCCATCCTTTTGGCCCCGCCCCCCTCCCCCTCCCGATGCGTTGTACGTGGCACTCCGTGCCGTCTTTGAGCCCCGCCCCCCCTCCCTCCCGATACGTTCCATTCATTGGCTACCACATTCTGATGAGCTCCCCCCCCTCTCCTCCCCCCTCAACTTGCTTTTAAGGGATCACATCTTGAATCATTGCCTCACTTGATGCAGCTAATCTGGCTGTGACGGTCCCACCTGATGACGGAGACTTGTGTTGCCTCCGTAACGTCGTGATTTTTATTTTATTTTAATTTTTTATTAATTTTGATGTTTTACCTACGTGACTTTACCGACAAAACCTAAGAATATGAATCATTGCAGTCACGAAAGCTTCAAATCTAGAATTACACAATTGCAGCTAAAAAGTGTATATTTTTCTAATTGTTCCAAAATGAGCAGACATCTTTTTACAAGATCATTTACCTTCAGTTTTTTTAACAGCTAATAGGCATATACACGTGCCTGAAACAAATCATGAGGCACTTGTTGCTGATGTTTTGTATCTTCAATGTAAGTCTTTAACTGTATCTGCTGTGAGTCAATCCTCGCAGTTCACTCAAAATATAAATCATCATTCAAGAGTCAAGGCGAGATTGTTCGCTATAATCCCTCGCCGAATTCTGCCCACGACACCGTGCATTACAGCCTCGAAGAAGCAGAAGCAATGTGCGGCAGTGGGCACACATCACATGCACTCAGCTTGAGCTGCAAACTAAACTAAAACTCTTATTTATTTCATCAGGTAACGCGAACTGAGCTAAAAAGATTTTTTTCAGAAGCGACCTGGCTACAAATGATAGCTCAACGAAGTGATTTATCATGTGCAAATTTACAACAGCCAAATACTCTAAACGCGCGTTGATTCTAAATGTGGAGGGAAAAACCGGAGGACACGGAAAAAAGTCCACGCAGCCATGGAGAGAGAGAGACGTGCAAACTCCAAATATACAGCAGGCGTCAGGGTCAGGATCGAACCCACGACCTCCTGTATACCAGGTGAAGTAATTAATTAACATCTCGTCAAACTGGTAGAGAGGCCTCTTACTGCTAACGAGTCCCTTATACGCCATGAGCAGACCAAACACGACGTTGATGTCATCATTAATTTCACGTAAGATGGTTCAGCACTATCAGTAAGTATACTCCAGTCCATTGCCAGTATTACAGTACAGTGATCCCTCGTTTATCGCGGTTAATGGGGACCGGAACCCCTTGCGATAGGTGAAAATCCGCGAAGTAGGATTGGCCCCCTAGGAATTTCCGTATATGTGTGTGTGGGTACCAGAATGTTTAAAATATGTATATTTATACTTTATATATATATTTTACTTAAGTCTATTTAATTATAAAACCTTAATATTATACATTCACTCTCTCTCTCTCTCATACGATACGTATTATGGTGTTTTACACTCACCAATGACAGTAGTATCTTGAGACTTGACTCCAGTAATGACGACGACGACGATGACAATGACGATGACAATGACGACGATGACAGACCTGTGCAGTTCGATGAATGTGATGATGAATGATGATGATGATGGTGTTACTGCACAGGTATAATGAGGCCTTTAAATCAGTTCGAAAAATCCGCGATGCACTGAGGCCGCGAAACTTGAACCGCGAAGTGGCGAGGGATTACTGTATATCCAATTGCGCTATGAAGTGATTGTTAAAATTATGCAAATTATTTCTTAAAGTGAGACAAATGTAATGGAGCATAGGAATACATTTTATTTCAGGTTGTAAAACTATTAACAGGTCATACCGCCTTATCCGGAGTGCTACTCTAGATGAGAAACACAATTTCCCAAAACACATCTTCTATTCAAGCGTATTCACAATTGCATCAAATTTTTGATAATAACAATAATTTGCACTCACAAAGTGCCTTTTACAAAAA
This sequence comes from Lampetra fluviatilis, assembly GCF_964198595.1. Classification (NCBI taxonomy): domain Eukaryota; kingdom Metazoa; phylum Chordata; class Hyperoartia; order Petromyzontiformes; family Petromyzontidae; genus Lampetra; species Lampetra fluviatilis. The sequence goes on from NC_136278.1 coordinate 13,524,838, forward strand.
AGTTTCAAGGCACATGAGCTTTAAAATACCGTCATATACAGTGACGGAAAAAAGTATTTGATCCCCTGCTGATTTTGTACGTTGTCCCACTGACAAAGAAGTGATCAGTCTATAATTTTAATGGTAAGTTTATTTGAACAGTGAGAGACAGAATAACAACAAAATCTAGAAAAACGCATGTCAAAAATGTTATAAATTGATTTGCATTTTAATGAGGGAAATAAGTATTTGACCCCTCTGCAAAACATGCCTTAGTACTCGGTGGCAAAATGCTTGTTGGCAATCACAGAGGTCAGACGTTTCTTGTAGTTGGTCACCAGGTTTGCACACATCTCAGGAGGGATTTTGTCCCACTCCTCTGCAGATCTTCTCCAAGTCATTAAGGTTTCGAAGCTGACGTTTGGCAACTCGAACCTTCAGCTCCTCCACAGATTTTCTATGGGATTAAGGTCTGGAGACTAGCTAGGCCACTCCAGGACCTTAATGTGCTTCTTCTTGAGCCACTCCTTTGTTGCCTTGGCCGTGTGTTTTGGGTCATTGTCATGCTGGAATACCCATCCACGACCCATTTTCAATGCCCTGGCTGAGGGAAGGAGGTTCTCACCCAAGATTTGACAGTACATGGCCCCGTCCATCGTCCCTTTGATGCGGTGAAGTTGTCCTGTCCCCTTAGCAGAAAAACACCCCCAAAGCATAATGTTTCCACCTCCATGTTTGACGGTGGGGATGGTGTTCTTGGGGTAATATGCAGCATTCCTCCTCCTCCTCCTCCTCCAAACACGGCGAGTTGAGTTGATGCCAAAGAGCTCAATTTTGGTCTCATCTGAACACAACACTTTCACCCAGTTGTCCTCTGAATCATTCAGATGTTCATTGGCAAACTTCAGACGGGCATGTATATGAACTTTCTTGAGCAGGGGGACCTTGCGGGCGCTGCAGGATTTTAGTCCTTCACGGCGTATTGTGTTACCAACAGTTTTCTTGGTGACTATGGTCCCAGCTGCCTTGAGAATATGTACAAGATCCTCCCGTGTAGTTCTGGGCTGATTCCTCACTGTTCTCATGATCATTGCAACTCCACGAGGTGAGATCTTGCATGGAGCCCCAGGCCGAGGGAGATTGACAGTTCTTTTGTGTTTCTTCCATTTGCGAATAATCGCACCAACTGTTGTCACCTTCTCACCAAGCTGCTTGGCGATAGTCTTGTAGCCCATTCCAGCCTTGTGTAGGTCTACAATCTTGTCCCTGACATCCTTGGAGAGCTCTTTGGTCTTGGCCACGGTGGAGAGTTTGGAATATGATTGATTGATTGCTTATGTGAACAAGTGTCTTTTATACAGGTAACAAGCTGAGATTAGGAGCATCCCCTTTAAGAGTGTGCTCCTAATCTCAGCTTGTTACCTGTATAAAAGACACCTGGGAGCCAGAAATCTTTCTGATTAAGAGGGGGTCAAATACTTATTTCCCTCATTAAAATGCTAATCAATTTATAACATTTTTGACATGCGTTTTTCTGGATTTTTTTTGTTCTTATTCTGTCTCTCACTGTTCAAATAAACATACCATTAAAATTATAGACTGATCATTTCTTTGTCAGTGGGCAAACGTACAAAATCAGCAGGGGATCAAATACTTTTTTCCCTCACTGTATAGAGATAATGACAGAAACAGTGTGATCAGTTTTATCCTGCATTTTCTTTTATCTATTTAGAATCGAGAAGAGTCAATTAGTACAGCCTTGGTAATGTGTTCATTCCATGCTTACAACTCCTCTTAATTGCGAAAAATATAATTAATTAAATTTATTTTTAAACTTGGCTACACTCTTCTACAGCTCAAGGTATTGAGAAAACGTCAATTGGGCTCGCATCCCTGAGCGTTGTTTGTCCATTTGAATCGAGATTTTAAAAAATCTAAAACATTTCAACAGACCAAATGTAGAAGAATAAAAACAACCTCTGCAATTTTCTTCTTGCACCCTGGTGACGTGCCCAGTTTGGCACAGGCAGATTTTGAACAGTGCGTGAGTTATAGACAAACAAGAAGCTCCCGTTTTACCTCCAGCCACATCGCTCTGAGCACAAGCGGTCTTAAGCAACTTGAGAAGCTAAGGACGGCTACTCCTGCATACTCCCTGGTCGGCAGGCCTCAGAGCGTTGAGGGTATTTGAATCCTCGATGTAGTGAATGGAAGTGTGCGTGGGAAAACTCTACAGCATCAAATGTGATTTTCCCCCAAACACGCTTTTGTTTGGGAAACAATGTGGAAGGTACATTGTGAATTTAAACTCAGTCATTAATTCAAATGTGTATTATGCCTCCCAAATCCAGCACCTCGTGCCATTTTAGTGCTTGAATGTTGTTTTCCTGGAATGTGTTTGCTGCTCAGCATCTGCAATCTTATGATTTATTCGCTGCTGTAACTTCCTTTTGTTTAACCAAGGACCTCTGCGGGTCATTCTTACAAAAAAGTAGTTTAAGGCTAAATGTTTATAACCCGGCAAAAAACTAATAAAATCAGTGGATCAATCAAACCAATCGTGTCGTTTACCTGTGGTTTGCTCTCGCTGTCCTGCTGGCTTTCTCCGTCGGGGTAGGGGATCTCAATCAGTGAGTTCATTTCATCTCTGCGCAGGTTTCTCGAGAAGAAGTACCCGTCAGGCCAAGTCACCTCCACGCGGAGGCCCACGTCCTTCTCTGTGTGAAAAAAACAGACAACACCCACTTTGGATGTAGCTAATTTTTACATGTTTACGGGGAAGGTTTTCAACAAGAGGTTTTTTTGCGTCAGGTCACGTAAGTATACATGTGTTGTTAAACCCGCCACCACCCGATACAGCCAATTAGGAAGGTTTGTCACGTAAAAACACATGCCAATAAGTTCCTAGTTCAGCACTCCGGTGTGTTGGAGAGTTTTATGCGAATGGTTTTATGAAAAGGTCCAATTAAATGTAGTAAATAATAATTTAGTAAATAATAATTCACGGTCCGTTTGTCATCTACTGCTAGATGAGGGCCTACCCATACCATGTCACATTGAGGGTTGTTTGACCATAATTTGCCACACGGGTCAGTGCGGGTTTGTGAAGAGAGGGCCCAGGACTGGCTCAGATCTAATTCACCACAAGGTTTATAGTGGAGTGCTCTAAACACTATGCCATTGCTCGAACATTTGGAGATATACCTAAATAAAATGAGCACTGTCACACATAGCACTTAAAAGCATGTATTTGAGGTGCTTTGCTTTAGTCTGTATATTTTTATTTTACGTGATATGTTTATATCATTGTTACAAAAACGCTCTAACAATCATTATAAGGCAGCAATGCTGTTTCTGAGCTTTGCATAATAAAATGGGATTCATACAGTATCCAAACATGACTTTCTGAAGACACTATGCATATGATTTCCATTGCCAACATGCACTTGGAAATGGAATCTGGTAATACTGCATAGTGATTCAGGTCACTCTCCAAATTTGACCATGAACACAATTTCACTGGCTCAAACCTGGTAACAACGTGACTGGTTCTTTAACGTTCAGCCAAGTTAGTCAATCATGTATCTATGTGATGTTGCTACATTTCCTTTTCAAGGGGCTGATATTGGATTTGAACCGTGGAATGCTTAAACTACAAAGAGAAGCCATTATCATGGCTATAAGCTGTATTATATATTTTTAAGTAGAAGATTCTGTGGACATAATAAATGGTAATGGTGGTGATTACTTGGATCGCTATAAAGGATGAAAACTTATTGCTGAAACTGGTGGTAAAATTGGGTAAAGATCGGAGGAAATCGATGGAGGAGTGACCAAAATGGATGTGTAGTGATGTAATCAATGAACAGACAGGAAAACAAACATGAATGGCTGGAAGAAGTAGAATGGGAACAGGGCCCTTCATTCCTCTGTGAATTTCCAAAAATAGATTATGAAAACAAGCTTTATACACAACAGCAGCATTTATATAACCGTAACGATTGAAGTCCGACATTAGACCAGCGGTGGGATTCCCGTATTCCCTTCACGTGTAGTGTGTATGTGTAAAATATATTTAGATAAAAAAAAATATTCCAAAAAAATACAAGAGCAACCATTAAACTTCACAAGACAAAAAACACAAGGCACAAGAACGAATGATTTCAATCAACGGAAATCAATGGACGTGGGAGTGGATTATGGATGAGAGCGAGTTTTTTTTTTTTAAGGGCAAGCAGCCCCCTCATCCGGTGTTATTGGAAACGGTGCAACACAAAGCGCGATAACCCGGACTGCTCCCTATTATGTACTGACCAATCATTTAACAAAATTAAAACTTACTGGAAATGTTCTTTTTTTCACAGTCACAAAGGGCAATCACCAGTAAACATCGTGCATGCCTGTAGTATTGCGTACAGTAGTATACACAGGGTCTGTTCAAACGGTGTTTAAAATTCCGACAATGGAGCTAAATGTACGAGTACTACAGTGGTATCAATGATTACAATCAAATGTAAAAGATGCGTCGTTTGAATCCAAGGTCAAGAGTGTCAAGAATTAATCTTGGCCCAATGTCACGAATGCGACTTCAATTCACCATCCCTTCTGTCTGTCTGCTAGGTCATACGGTTGTTGAGCGGTAAATCTGACCTCCAAGGCCTGCTCTTATTGTTCACCAACATTGGGATGTAGGTCTTCCTCTTGATCCCTGACCAAGGGGAATACCTGAATCCTGTCTCATTCCATCCTGAGCATGTGGCCTATCCATCACCACCTCCTCGTCCCGATTACATTTCCAACACTGTCCTTCCATATTCTATTCCGAATTTCTAAGCTTACTTTTGCTTATTCCTCTGTGCGATCTTGCAAAGCACTTCCCGAAATTAAGTTTAACAATTACCCGCTCATCCCTGCATGCAAGCACATAAAGGGATTGTGAATGGTTAAACTGCCCGAACCACCCCTAGTCTCTGCTTCACAAGCGGTTGTTGGAAACGCACGCTGATTACATAATCTCGAACAAGCACCAGTCCAGTGGTCGCCGATATACACCTCCCCTTCCTCCCTGCTCCCCTTCTCATGCGAACGGCAGGAGGGGTGGAAAGCGATTGGCTATAAGGGCTGAAGGAGAATGGCAGGAAAGGGTGAAGGGACAGGCAGGCGACGATGGTGGATCGGGGCATTTGCCAGGCGATTCTGCGCACGTGTCGGTCCATTCAACAAACACTAAAAAATGAACAAGCACGCATCTGGAACCTCTCTACACTTCCATAACATTTGTAGCATCATCCACACCTGTAATACAATGTCATAAAGTTATATTTAAAACGCTTTGTTAAAGTCCAGCCAGTTAGTAAAACATCACTCTTGCCGAAACCATCACGGGCAACTTAGTTGTAGGAAACTCATCTCAATGCCTCACCACCGCAAATTGATAACATGATGCCATGCCCAAGATATAGTCTGAAAACAGGACCCTGCGGGGTGGGCTGGTAGGAATAATACTTAGTACCGGTACAGGGATATCGACCGGGCTGGGTGGGGAGGGGCTGGGTGGGGAGGGGCTGGGTGGGGAGGGGCTGGTCACCCCGTGGTGTCCTTATAAAACTCAACGTTTAACCTACTCACGCCGGCTTGTGCCCGCCCTCACAGTCGGGCATATTTGCGGAATACACCACGCCGCCGTTGACCCTGGCCATTGACTGAGCAACCCAACGTTCCTACCAGCTCCCTCCGCAGGAATGTGTTCTATGTGCCACTCAGTCCGTATTTAGCCGCCTATTCTGTTGTTCCACTCGGTCGACTGAACGGGTTTAAGGCAGTGACTGGAGAAAATGTGTTGCCCGTAGTGTGCAAAAACTCATCTTGCTGTGATTTGCTTACTAATGTAAAAGCGGGGGTGCTGCATCATTTTATTTAATTATAATATCACTCAAATATTGGTGGGGGGAGAGGGCGGGGGGGGCAGGACTGGGTGGCGCGTCTTACTTCTCGGTGGTTTTGTTTGTGTGCAGATAATAAATCGCAACAAAATTGAAGCAGAGAAGTGCACCGCCTCCTACACCAGTTGACAGCCCCCCCCAACACCACCCTCAACACCACCCCTCCCACCAGCCCTCACCACCCCCCCACCACCCCCCACCACCACCCAACCCCACCACCACTACCCCACCACCCCCCACCACCACCTTCTGCACTAGGCCTCGCGAAGCCTCCTGCACTAGGCCTCGCGAAGCACTAGGCTTTGCCAAGCCTTCTCTGCAGTAGACTTAGCGAAGCCTTCTGCACTAGGCCTCGCGAAGCCTCTGCAGTAGGCCTCGCGAAGCCTTCCCTGCAGTAGGCCTCGCGAAGCCTTCTCTGCAGTAGGCCTCGCGATGCCTTCTCTGCAGTAGGCCTCGCGATGCCTTCTCTGCAGTAGGCCTCGCGAAGCCTGCCGCACTAGGCCTCGCGAAGCCTGCTGCACTAGGCCTCGCGAAGCCTTCCCTGCAGTAGACCTAGCGAAGCCTTCTGCACTAGGCCTCGCGAAGCCTTCTCTGCAGTAGGCCTCGCGAAGCCTTCCCTGCACTAGGCCTCGCGAAGCCTTCTCTGCAGTAGGCCTCGCGAAGCCTTCTCTGCAGTAGGCCTCGCGATGCCTTCTCTGCAGTAGGCCTCGCGAAGCCTGCCGCACTAGGCCTCGCGAAGCCTTCCCTGCAGTAGGCCTCGCGAAGCCTTCTCTGCAGTAGGCCTCGCGATGCCTTTTCCGCAGTAGGCCTCGCAAAGCCTGCCGCACTAGGCCTCGCGAAGCCTGCCGCACTAGGCCTCGCGCCGTGCTTTTCGTGCACAAATAAGGCGATTAAATGTATCTCGTCTCTGTGTTAATAAATGTATCTGTGTTAAAAAAAACGTGCTGCGTTTCAGTAAAGTAAATTTGAAGCGAAGTTTAAAGTTTCGCCGTGAGGCGCCGGAAGCGACGGCCATCTTGTTTAGTTCACAGATCGCAGGGGGAGCGGGCGGCCATCTTGTCGGGCAGGGTCATGCCAAGTGTTTGCAGTAGGGGCGATGTTGATACACGGACGGACGGACGGACACATTAATCTATTGGTGGTCTGGTCTACTTCGTTCCTACCAGTATAACACTCCTATATCATACACAAAAGTCCAAGGGCCCAAGACATCCATCATTCGTTTTCACATTTTCCCAACCGTTTTGCTGGTGGAAACTTTTTGGGAAAAAAAATCATTTCACCGCAGTTCAAGAGAAATGTGTATCTTCAATTAGCCAAGAGGAATGGATAGGGCACTGTGCTGGACAAAAATCCCTGCAACCAGTGGTGAACTAAAGGTAGCCCAGGGCATTCCGGTGTGGGCGTCATGGCCTCATCATACTGTCCGTGGCCCATCACACTGCAGCGCATGTAGCAAACCGTGCGCGCATACATGTAAATGTGTACATGCACGTTAGTCACTCTACCCGCTGCATGGATAAGAGCTTAAAATAGCTGAAGGGGTGACACCATATGAGGAGGGCAGAGTTTGTGGGGGGGGGTGGGGGTACGAGGAGGCCACCTTTACTAATTTAGAATTCAGATTAAAAATACATTAATTGTATGCACCCACTATTCCTAATGTGAGGGACAAAGCGAACCCGTGCCCCCCTGCCCTCCGAATATAGAAGTCAAACTCCACCTATGAGTGACAGAAACCATTAAGAATGTGACATCCCAATAGGTAGACTGTGCAACCAAAAGAAAACTGTTGGATGTTTTGTCCTCATTTGGACTCATCAATAAAGTGATCAATTGTTACTGCTGCTGTATGCCTCTGGAAAGCCCTTTACACCAGGGGGACCCCTATCAGCACTTGCCAAAAGGCATAAAAAATATTCATAACCTGTTGGCTTGAAAGTATTGTTGCCTGCCTGTGCAAATATGATCTATTAAACTCCACCCTAGTTTAATGCAACACTGACTTGCTCTTAAGCACAACTACCACTTGTTCCTCCAATACATCAAAACCTTCCCTGAAATGCTTAATAAACTTACGAAACAATAATTTACCATAGTTTTCTACAATAAGTATAAAACACAAAAAACAACAACAATCAGTCTTTTTTCCAGTTATGTTGCATCTGTTCCCGATACCATACAACTTAAAAAATGACATGCAGTTCTCCCAATATCTCTAGGGCACACACAGCAGATTATAAATGTAAACTTAAATAAAGGTTTTCTTTAAATGAAAAAAATATAAATTTTCCTTTTTGAACTCTAGCAGCAAGGTTTGTCTCCACAATTTGCCTTTCACTTTTAAAATATTTATATAAAACCTATGGATTTGCTCCCTTTTATGCCCTTTGTGGCATGGAGGGGAGATTTCCATTCTGTGCTTCTGCAGCAGAGTTTCTCAGTATATCACTGCTTTCTATGATCATTGTTGACATATTTTCTTTGTCCAGTTGTAAAGTTGTATCAACACAGGCACAAATCCTTTGCAGCCAAAGAAAATAATTGTTTCCTCTCTACATTATCCCTCCCAAAAATGTAAAATATGAAGTCATACGTTTTGAGTATTCTACTCAAGTTCTGGTGAAATTGCATGGGACCTTTCCTTCAATTGTATTACCATTCAGTACAACTACATTTTTCAGAATCAGTTACAGTTGCAAATCTGTTTTGTACATTTGTATGTCAAGTCAAATGTAATTTTTTATAGACTTTTCTGCTGAGAAACGTCGTTCTATATATTTCCTTATTTTGTGTTTATATGAATATAAAATGTTCTCCTTATGCCCTTGCGTGTGCTACCATTTGTATTCCCCTAGCTTTCTCTTACAAAATACACATCTCAATGGCGTATTGGTCAAATGGTAATTCGCAATCAGATAATGAAAGAAAGCAAATGTTAGCATTCCAAAGTCTAGTACGAATCCCCAATGCGATATATGGAAATATGGCTACGATGCTGAGGCCACAAACCTGCAATATCAGAAAGGAAAAGTGTTACGTCATGCAAAGCACAGTGGATGCTTGTTATTGGACTATAGATTGCCATGCAGAATCTAAAGCAGAATAATGAACAAATACACATGCCTATGACATGCCTCAACACCTGTGCTTGCTTATTCATGAGCCAGTACGAATGTATCGCCGAATGGAAGATAAGCAGGCACATGCCTGCCTATCATACGAGTTGGTTCTACCGATTACATTTCAAACGAAGGTCTCACGATTGAACCTATACGTCATTTTGGACATGCTTAATATTCCTTCAGTCCAATAATGCAGTGTGTGATTTTAATTGTGGCCAATTTCAGTGAGTTCCTCACATGAAAATAAACTGTCCTGAAACGAGACAGCGTACATGTGGAAAGTAACATACAGCCACTGAGAGCACGCTCTCTGCCCTGCTTTGATGCCAGTAAAATTAACTCCCGGAAATTCCCCGCATATATTGAAGCACCTCTGTTCCATTTGTAATTTGTGATTGATGCATTTTGTTTTATATTTCCATATTTTAATATATCTACATTACAAATGTTTTTTTTTTACTTATTCATCCTCTATTACCTCACCATGACTAGTTACCCTAACACAATAAAATAAAAGCATTTTTTACGTACTGTATATACAGTATATATTCTGTATTGATTTTGCAAAAAAACAACCAAAGTAATCCTCCGTGGGTTGGGTTTACCGTTGCGGTCGCGTGAAGAGTAAGCAGGAGGGAGGGGTGGCGGAGTGCAGTGATCAGTGGGTTGCGAGAGAATATGAGCAGTGGTGTCATGGGGAGCGTAATGTGTGGTGGTGTGAACACAGAGAGTCGGTTGGGTGGCGAGTGGTTTGGTGTACATTTACTTGAGTGGTGAAAGGGCTATGTTAAGGCGGAAAGATCAGATCTAAAAGCATCGCGGTAGCCTGTCTTGTATAAAGGAGCTCGAGGAATTCCGTGGAGGCAGAGTTAAAGATTTGTTTTGGTCCAAAACTGCGAAGTAGTATTTTTTCTTTGCGTCTGTTGTTTACAGTTCAGTAGTATTTTGAATTGGGTGGCTGTGCAATAGATGTTCAATAGGGTGTGCGGCACGAAGGGGTAGTGAGTGAGTCCAATATGAACTCTTAGCCCAAGGAGACATGCTCCGAGGGTGAGAGAGTGAGAAGGATGAGCAGGGCTTTGATGAAGTGCTCTAGGATGTTACCGTTAAATATTTGGACATATCAGGGCATGCCAGAAGGCATGCCTATATGTTGTGGTCACACCAAGGAGACATCTGGGGAGAGAGAATCGCGTATTAGGTCTAAACTTGTGACCACATTGGCCTGTGCTGGAGGTACCGTGTGTCATTATTATTGTTTGAGTTATGGCGGCTGATCGGATATTATAGATTTCCAAATTTCAGCCACAGTTGGTTGGTCTGCGATGGTTTTAAAGGTTATTTTCTTTCCTAAAGCATGTAAATGTGTGACCTTGTAGAATTGTGTTGGGATAGCAGCATTGTGGGATGATGCTTATTTTGAGCCATGTGCAATTTGAGTGCAGGCAGATGCATTGCAAGTGGTAAAACGATTGAAGAGCACTCAAGGAAGCGGTATTGAGGTGGGGGGGACCCTAACCTTGGTATGTGTGTAGTCAATTATTTTAGTTGGGGAAACTACTGGTGTTATTGATGCATGCATATTGCCATGGATTCTAATCGATTGTGGGGTACGGATGGAGATGTAGGGTGGTGGTCATGGTCTTGTGTCTTTCACCAAATATTTTGAAGATTTGTATATGGTAGTGAGTGTGCGTGAGAATTCAGGGACCTCTTTAGCTTGTGCGTCTATTAGAATTGGTTTTATCTATTAAAATATTTTACAAGTTCTGTACTCTCTACAGCAGTTTCCATTACAGTATAGGATTATGATCATGTGTTAACTACATATGATGGAAGCGAGCACCCATAGCTACACAATTTTTGTGGAAACCAGGAGAGTTAAGGGCTTAATTTTTGGGAATGTTAGAATAAAAATGTAGTTCAAGTTCATGTGACAGGAGATGTGATATGGGAGAAGGTAGTAGGGTATTTGTTTTGAAGTGGAGGCAGGTAATTGATGGTTTAATGCATTTGACTAGTATCAATATGAGAGTCGTTCCAAGTGAAAAGGCAAATGTTAGTCACATTTCACCCTGTGTGAAAGCACAGGAAAGGTGTCTGCCTTGGCAAGGTGTAATTTGTAGAGTGAAGCCTGGCTAAATAATCTCCAACAATGTAGGTGCTGCGTTAGATATTATGAGTCCAATTATGAGGTCGTCATCTACAGTACTTGTAGGTTGCTTTAGTTGTGCAGCAAATAGAATAATTATGTCTCGGTTAGTTGGGTTGTTACAAGATGACTGTGCAAAGTGGTTCAGTGGAGATAGCGAAAAGGGGAGGAGAGAAAGAGCACCCTCTGATTGAATTGTATCTTCGGGAGGTGTGACAATTTATGAAAACTGAGATAGCATCGGTGCATGAACTGATGACCAAATCCCAAGCGATACATGGGTTGATGTACAGCCTTTGTAGGCTCAATACCTTCCTCTTCTCTCCTGCATATAACTGACTGTCTCCCATCTATGAAGGATATCATACATGACACTGCAAACACATTTCCCTCTTTTCCGGTGTTTCCCTGCAATGTCTATGTCCCACTTGTTTGCACAGCATCTTGAGATACAGCTGCACGTGGAAGCTATGTGAATCCTAATTGTGTTGCATTGCAGGGAGAAAAGGACATTCTGCACGATCAAACGCCCTTTCCTTATGCAAAGTGACCACGTGCGCCTCAGTGTTTGTCCGAGCTGCAATTGTTATTGTGCTCACGATTATGCCGAGCATTATTGTTCGAGCGCCTTACCGCAGATGAAACAAGTTGCTTTTTTTTCTTCCTGTGCATAACGGACAACAAAACCTTTCCCCAGCTGGAGTTTGAGGGCTTCTACACGTGGAAATGGGATGGTAATGTGAGGATTGGTCTGACACCGCGTTGTTTTTGTGGCTTAGTAAAACCGTGAATTATTGCATGAGGGAGGGGGGTGGAGGGCACTGGCCATTAGCGAATGTGCCAGAGTCTCGGAGAGTGGCCTGCACGTCTATCTGCACGGTGTGGCTCTCGTGCGATGCCACAAGATCCCGCCGAGGTGTCTCTCACAGTTGAAACATGGTGGCTGGCGAGTGCAATGAGACATGCGTGTTGAGCGACGAGAAAGGAGCTCTAGGACAGAGTCTGTTATTTGGGATTGTGCCTTAAGAAAAGACAAAATTAGACCATGAGAGTGGGTACAGGATGATCAATTCAATGGGTTTTTGATAGAATATACATAAAATACTTCTAGTTAATGAGCCATTTGATGTGTAGCCTTTGTTGTAATTGTTTTTTTTTTATCAGAATCAGAAAATGTATTTATACTGGAGGACTACGATGAGCTATATAACTCTTTTTCACAGATGTTCAGTCGGGGTGGTTAAGAGCGTTACAACAACAGTACAAAAACACGATAGGGGTGCAAAGTACAATACAGGTAAACAATTCGCCCAAAAAAACACAAATGAAACTAAACCATCCCTATCCTATCAGACAAAGCCCACTGAGGTATTAACTTATTTTTCAGAAACGACCTGGCCACAAATGATAGCTCAACAAAGTGGCTCATCCTGTGGATATTTATAGCAACCCTCCAATCTCTTGCTTACCATGTGACAAAGATATAATCACATATAATTGCAAGATGGGATTTAAGTTTATGGGACTTGGTGTAGCAGCTGGGCTCTTTGCTAGATTGGGAAGAGTCATCGTAGACTCTTGGTTATTTGCACTTAATAGCAGTCAGAGCACTTTCATTGAGCTGGCACAGTTGATTGGGTTTAGGATTGTCGTGTGCACTTTGATTTTCTAGTGTTCTTTGTGGTAAGGTACCTTTCTTGTGGACAAGTTGATGCTTACTGTCCAGATGTGAGTTCTTTGTTTTTAAGATTTTTTAGCTGTCTGCCTCATGAAGATTAATTTACCTCTGAAGGCTTGGAGGGAGGCATATTGTTTATTCAGAGATATCTAAACTAAACTATTTTTTATTCTACCAGGTAAGGCTCACTGAGCAAAACAGCTCTTTTTTAAAAGCAACCTGGCCGCAAAGGGTATCTCAATGAAGTGGCTTATCATGTGGACATTTATAGCAGCCAAATAGTCGAAAGGCATGTTTCTAAACGTGGAGGGAAAAACTAGAGAACACAGAGAAAAATCCACGTGACCACGGGGATAGAGACATGCAAACTCTAAATATACAGGCGTCAGGGTCGGGATCGAACTCACAACCTCCTGCATACCAGGCGAGATAGACAACATCTCGTCACCACCGCGCCCATTTCCGGTGGAGAACGTGGTCAGGAGGCCGGTCAATCACCACATGGAACTGACCCAGGCCGAAGTGTGCAACGGGCTCCATCTGGCACAGATATCCAGAGCCGCCGTCGATGACGCGCAGCTGAGGGCCGCTCTGCGCTGTGTACAGCACCACCTTGGCACCACGGGCGAATGCCCCGAACCGCGTGCGCGGCACCACGCGCAGCCAGCCATTGCCTGTGCTCTGCAAAAGACAACCACAACAGTCGTAATAATAATAATGTAGACTTGTCACGTGCACACCTGTTGTACTGTGGCATGAGAAGGCCTATTTATACAGCATTGTATTATTGCGCACGTCCATATGTTCAGGAACTAATTCAAATGTCAAGCTCTGCTCACACGATGAGAGGGCTTCAGGAGAGAGATCGTGTAGTTTTGCCATTCCTCCTCTGTTGAAGGGAGCGTAGACTAATGGTTTACAGTCCATAGTTTTGGTTGCATGGCCACAATTGCACTGTGGTTTATCTTAATATTCCATTCATGGAGGAGATGTGCATCGGCCTGTTGATGTTCTTGTGCAGTTGATGGTTTCACCACTGGTGTCTTTGAGGAGGAATGTCAAAAGCAGGGGGTGCGACGTTTGGGTTTCAAATGCGGTATACATTTCTAAACAACATATTTGGTGATAATGCATTGGTAGGGGTGGCACAAGCACAAATAACGAAACACTTTACAAATTCGTCAATAACGCTGCGTGTGGCTTTAATAGGGAAACTATATAATAGGAGACATTTTGATCAATGTGTTATGAAGGGCGATTGCCTGAAACGTCACCGTTTATAGATTTGTTTTCCTTTTAAGGCCACAGTGTTGATGAAGATGTGGAATGTTACGTATTAACATTTACAGCAGAGCAGCTGAGAACATTTTTCAGATTTTTCCTATGTCTAGATCAAAGTTTAATTTACAGTACCATGATTCTGTAAGATAAGATAAATGACAAAGAGTCTGCAAATGGGCTTTATACGCTAGTGTCCGAATAGTCCCCAACAGGCTGCACAAATTTTGGTGCAGTGTACTTGCCTGCAATAACTGCATGCCCGGCAGTATTTGGTTAACATATCCGACTGCTGATGAGAACCAGAAGGTAGAAACAACCAGAGCATGCTTGCCGAAACAAATGCTGCTGGATAACATTAGTCTGGACGTGCCAGAGGCATATGGAATAGAGGTATTTAATTTTGCATGTGGAGAGATGGATGTTTATCTGGTTACTGAAGAGTTTTATTTCAGTACGGTTTTAAAAATACACATCAGATGTTGACATTTTCCGTGATATATCCAGATTGTGTTGCATTTGAACGTACTGTACATGGACAATGTTTTCATAGTGGAAAATTTTGACCTTGCGTAAAAATTACTTTATTGCACATTTTATTTTGTGTACCTCCTCTAGTGTTGCCACGCGAGGAACACAAAACTGGGCTAAGCATGGGAAGAAATATATTTGACAATAGCACAAAAGGGGAGAACGACTTGTACGTGCTTTGTCTTAAGTGGTGTAATATCACACAACTGACAAAAAACTGGGACTTTTATTTTCCCCGGGAAGATTTAGAGATTTCCCAGGACAGCACCTTCAAAAAGAATATGATGCTGGGAAAACCAGGACAAGGTACAACCCTAAACTCGTCGCCAGGAGGGGCTGCTGCAAGTGGGGGTGGGGGGCTCAACCTGCCTAAGGCCTCCCGGGAGATGTTAGTCAGCGAACTCCAAAGGATGTCCCGGTGGCGAGATGTGAACTACCTCACCTGGTATTCAGGAGGTCGTGGATTCAATCCCACCCTGACGTCTATATATTTGGAGTTTGCATGATCTCTCTCTCTCCCTGTGGCCACGTGGATTTTTCTCCGGGTCCTCCGGTTTTTCCCTCCAAATTTAGAAGCAACAATGCGTTGAGAGTATTTGGCTGCTAGAAATTTTGACAAGATAACCCACTTCGTTGAGCTATAATTTGTGATAGCCAGGCGCTTCTGAAAAAGAGCTGCATAGCTCAGTGGGCCTTACCTGGTAAAATAAAATTAGTTTTATAGTTAAAAAAATATAAAATAAAAATAGTTGATAGCTTTAGTTTTTTTTAGGCCCCTTTAGCTGGGACAGCAGGGACTCACCTAAAGGCACCAGGGCGGATTTGGACAGTGGCAGCAGCAAAGCGATGTACGGGCAACCATCTGGCCGCTGGGGTGTACACACTCGCCAACCAGCCAAGCAGGGCCACCTAATCTGGACATTTGTCTCATTCATGCCCACACTAAGACAGTGGAAGTAGTATTATTCTTTTTAGAAACACAAGGGCAATTTTCGCTTCTCTCTCTTGGCTAGGGGCCACCCCACAGCTGCAACATAGGAAGCCTGGGGGTCTTGCTATTTGGCACCGAACTTGGATTTGGTGCCAGCATTTTCACAGCAGGAGTGAGGACGGACTTCCTTGCCAATGTTGCCGCAGGTGTGCAGGCCGGTCTTTAAAAAAACTATTTTTTATTTTACCAGGTAAGGCCCACTGAACCATATAACTCTTTTTCAGAAGTGGCCTGGCCATAAATGATAGCTCAACGAAGTAGCTTATCGCGTGAAAATGTAAAGCAGCCAAATACTCGAGATGCAAGTTTCTAAATGTGGAGGGAAAACCCGGAGGATCCGGAGAAAAATCTATGCGACCACGGGGAAAACATACAAACTCCAAATATACAGGCATCAGGGTCGGAATTGTGATCATACCCATAAACTCCTGAATACGACGAGAGGAAGTTAATTTCTCGCCACCGCGGCACATTTTCACAGGCACCGCAAGCAGCGATAGAGGAGATGCTCACGACCTACCGCCCCAAGTGAAAAAAAATCATTGTCACCATGCTGCTGCTTCTCCTTCTTTGGTAGAAACGTTTTAAACTGTAAAGTTATATTTAACGAGTCGCCTAGCCTAAAAACTGACAGATGCAATGCTGCTAGGCAGCTGCTTGGACTGTTTTTCCAATCCCAGGATATAGAAGCTGGGCTACAGGATGCACTGCATTACAGAGACCGCAACGTTTTTGGCGATTGGCTGTTCAGTCTGGTTAGGATGGAGCATGGGCGGCGAGGGAGTAGAGGGGAGATTCTGGAGGCTATAGACTGTACGACTTAGTAAAAGACTGCACGACAATTGCAGAGCCCACATGTAGAGTTGTATTTGATTAAAATGTTATATATTTTACGAGATCTGGCTGGCAGTGCATCTTAGTGGGAACTTCTATTTATGGAATTGGCAAGTTTGGCTTTGACACGTGACCCAGTGAGGGAATGAGGGAGTTTCCAAAGGCAGTGCATTAGAGCATTTAAATTGTCAAGGTGAGCGGCAGCAAAGGCATGTGTAAGGCTTTCAGCGGCAGATGGAGTCAAACATTGTTGGTTGTGGGAAATATTGTGCAGAGAGAGAGGTGATGGGTTATATGGCCCTAGAAATGTTAGGTGTAATGGAGAGCCAAGGATAAAAGTTGATACCAAATATTATGGGCTGATAAGATAAATAACATATTTATAATTATACAGGGTGTCCTATAAAGTCCCTATCTATTTTATTGAAATCAAAGCAATGTATTCGTAAATAATTAGCATAGGTATATTTGATTTGAAGCTTTCGTGACTGCAGGAATCCATACTCTTTGGTTCTTTCGGTAAAGTCACGTAGGTAGAAAAATAAAATAAAACAAAAAATAATATATCACGACGTTTCGATCACAACACAAGCGGTCGTCATCAGGCGGAAAAAATAATCCAGCAGTGGAACTACTGAACCAGCGAGAGAGCTGTTACAGCAAGGTTATATACGTGGCGATGGGCAAGCAAGCAGGGTCTGAGCTGGAGAGGAATTCCATCCCTGGACGCAAGCACGTCAGTTGTGTTAATGGGGAAGATTAGGGAGAGAAAGATTAGGGAGATAGATTAGCATGAAATGAGCTTCCGTCATCGCTTAAGAGTATCATCCTCGCATATGCGCACAACAACAGTGTTAATGAGAGATTAGCACCATGAGAGTGCAATCCAAATGACATGTGAGCATGAGAGTGCAATCCAAAGGGCATGTGAGCATGAGAGTGCAATCGACAGGAAATGTGAACATGAAAGTGCAATCCAAGAGATCTGTTGGAGGGGGGGGGGAGAGAAGGGGGGAGAGAGGGGGCAGGGCAGAAAAGTGACTCTGCAGCAGCACTTGAGTCACTGAGATCTAAGAGAGAGGCACAGAGAGAGAGAAAGAGCCACAGAGAGTCGGAAATAAAAGCTGATATAGGCAGGTAGGATGGAAAAATAACAGTCAGTTAAGACTTTACCTGGTTAATAACGTCCTTCCAATGATTGCTCAACTCACCTACCTACAAACTGGCCTGATTTCTGTCTGAGACCCTGCTTCCATTCACGGGAAAGACCACCTCAGCAGTACTTAATTCAGCTCACTTGGTTTCTCTAATAAAGGACATTTCACTGTCTCTAGATGATTTGCTTCTCAGCTTCGATGTAGTCTCTGTGTTCACCAAGGTACCTATACCTGACACCATAGCAATCATTGAAGACTTGGTCCAACAGGGACTGAATCCTGATGTACCAACTTTGGTGAGGCACTGCCTTACCAACACTTACTTCATCTGGAATGGAACATTCTACAAACTAAATGAAGGTACCCCTATGGGTTCTCCCTCATCACCAGTGGTAGCGAATGTTTTTATGGAGAAATTTGAGACAGATCCCATCCAGACATCCACCCTACGTCTTTCCTTGTGGAAGAGATACGTAGATGACAGGTTCGTCATCTGGCCACATGGCCTGCCAGCACGGAACCAATTTCTCAACCACATCAATTCCATACACCCGTCTATCAAATTCACCATGGAAGTGGAAAAGGATGGCAAGCTACCATTCCTGGATGTTTTGATCGAGAAGAGACCTGATGGCTTGTTGGGACACTCTGTCTACAGAAAAACCACCCACACCAATGCCTATCTAAAGCCTGACTCCCACCACCGTCCAGCCCAGAAGAATTCCCTCATCAAAACACTGCACCAAAGGGCCCGTTGCATCTCCGACCAGCACCACCTAGCCAGATTGTTGGAGCACGTACACCAAGCCCTCAGGATGAACGGTACCTCTGACCGTACAATCCGCAAAGCTGTCTCCCCAGCCATGTTGAGACAACCTTCTGAGGATCCAACCAAAACAATCACTTTACCATACATAGCATGGGTTACCAAAAATATTTCCAAAATCTAAAACAAACCCAAGATTCAGGTTCGTTTCCACACAGTACACAAAATCCGTGATTTGATCCCATCTGTAAAGGATGTGATTCCTGACATGTAATACACTGGTGTCTACAAACTGAGTTGTGGTTGCGGTAGCAGTTACATTGGGGAAACAAAACGACATGTCTCGGACCGCGTTCGTGAACACAAGGCAGATCTGAAACACAGTAGGACAAATACCTCTGCCGTTGCTGATCATTGTTTTAATGCTGTGGGCTCACACGAAATAGATTTTTCCAAAACAAAGGTACTCTGCAAACCCATCTTCAGAGATTTGTTCATGAAGCCATCCAGATATATAAACACAGACACAACTTCAACCGAGAAGATGGGTACAAACTGAGCAATCATTGGAAGGACGTTATTAACCAGGTAAAGTCTTAACTGACTATGATATTTCCATCCTACCTGTCTATGTCAGCTGTTACTTCCGACTCTCTGTGACTCTCTCTCTCTCTGTGCAGAGTACCTTCGTCTTGGAGAAAATAATTTCGTGTGAGCCCACAGCATGAAAACAATGATCAGCAACGGCAGAGGTATTAGTCCTACTGTGTTTCAGATCTGCCTTGTGTTCACGAACGCGGCCCGAGACATGTTGCATGTTGTTTCGTTTCCCCAATGTAACTGCTACCGCAACCACAACTCAGTTTGTAGATACCAGGGTATTGCATGCCAGGAATCACATCCTTTACAGATGGGATCAAATCATGGATTTTGTGTACTGTGTTGAAACAAACCTGGATATTTTGTTTGTTTAAGATTTTGGAAATCTTTTTGGTAACCCCTGCTATGTATGGTAAAGTGATGGTTTTGGTTGGATCCTCAGAAGGTTGTCTCCCCATAGCTGGGTAGACAACGCTTTGCGGATTGTACGGTCTGAGTATCCGTTCATGCTGAGGACTTGGTGTACGTGTTCCAACTCACTGGCTAGGTGGTGCTGGTCAAAGATGCAAAGGGCCCTTTGGTGTAGTGTTTTGATGAGATAATTCTTCTGTGCCCTCGTCGAGGAGGCCACTCTCCGTTCTTACATTTGCATGCTAATTTCTCACATTAACATCACTAGCCCCGCCCACGACTTTATGACCCTTGGGCTACACTCATTTCAAACCTTTTAAAACAGTCTGCCTCAGCAGCAGATCAAGCTTCGCTTGTGTTGTGCCTGAAACGTCGTGATTTATTTTATTTTATACCTACGTGACTTTACCGAAAGAACCAAAGAGTATGGATTCCTGCAGTCACGAAAGCTTCAAATCAAGATAGTGCAATATATTATATTATTTCTCCCCCCCACCAAAAAATGTATAAAGTATATTTTTATACTTTTAACATTGTATACAGTATGGAAGCTAGCCACATGCCAAATTTAAAGTTTGTAGCCTAGTATATTATATCCATTATTTCCCTCCCCCCAGCCGCGCATTTGTGCGGGATACACGGCCTACGCGGAGGGTTGGGGGGGGATGCGTGACGTCAGCAGGCACACTGCATACCGCTGCCACATGCAGGTGACATGACAGGTGTGACGGCACCGCTCACTTGCCGTGCAATATATTATATCCATTCTTCCGCCCCCCCCCCCACCCTCCAAAATACAAAAGTCTATTTTTATACTTTTGCATTGTGTACAGTCTGGAAGCTACCCACATGCCAAATTTCAAGTTTGTTGCATGTCGGGAAGTATGCTAAACATTTGGAACAGATACACATATTCACAATTTTCCTTTTATATATATAGATTAGTTTAATAAAATAGATAGGGAGTTTATGGCCACCCTGTAGATCTCAATTTAGTAATTTAACACCAAAAAAGGTTGTTATTTTTTTATTCCAAGAGCAGATTTTGTCTTTCTCCAAACGAGAAGAACTTCGATTTGGGATCGTGCAGTTCGACAAAATTAGAAATGATCGAGCCTTGTACAGAAACAAGACAGAAATAAGACTATGGTGGAGTCAGACGAATAAATGATATGTAATGCTATAACTCAGAAGCTTTGGGAAGCGCTCCAGGGGAGGTGAATGTGGCCAGAATTGGGTGATCTGCAGCAACATTTTATGTACAAGCGAAAAAATTGTGACGAGTATTGTTTCCTCCATCCCTCTCTCTGCTGGTTGGGCAAGTATCAAGCCTACAGATTTTACCATTTGAGCATTTTTTATTTGACAAGAGCAGGAACCATAATAAACTAAACCTACAAACTACTTTGCCAGTACCAAAATATGATAATAGGTTTTCCCCTTTTTTCTGCCAACAAAACAGGTGTTAAGATGTAAAAACACAAAACTAAAACTTTTTACAAAGAATCATGTCTGCATTAACCACAATACGTGTGGTTATTTCAAGCGGACAACTTCTTTGTTTCTCCTGTGTCACTCTTTATTGAACAGAACTCCTCGCGTTCGACGCCCCACAACTCCGTCGTGATTTTCCCGCTTGCGGTGCTCGCCCGCCTCGCTCCGCTCTCCCTCTCTCTCTCAGCTTCTCCACTGCTTGCCTTATCTCTCACTCCCTAGCCTCTCCATTGCTAGCCTGTTCTCTCACTCTCCTAGCCTCTCCACTGCTAGCCTGTTCTCTCTCACTCTCCTAGCCTCTCCACTGTTAGCTTGTTCTCTCTCTCACTCTCCTGTATATATCCCCCTCCTCATTAACTCCTCATTCATTAAGCTGGCGACCTCTCGTCGCCTCACGCTCGTGGCTTCCGCCGTTATCGCCTCATTCTCCCGTCAACCTGGCGCCTGTTCCGCGCCTGAATTTGCAGCCAGCCAATCACTGCTATGCATCTGAATTGGCTGTTTCCTTTCCGTTGCTCTCTCTCGCTGCACCTGTTCGTCCCGATGCGACCTCACTGTCCGTAACTTGCACATGCGTGCACACCGCTTGAAAACCCCACGCGCGCTATTCCACTACATATGCATTGTCTTTGAAACTGATTGGTCCACACCAGAGACAGCTTTCTTTTCAGCCTAGTCTCAAAACGGTGTTAGACCAGAGGACACCAAAAGGCCTTTTGGCGTCCTCTGGTCTAACACCGTTTCAAAGACAATGCATATATTATCAAAGTATGTTTTTTTTTGCATTCTGAACATAAGTATTGTGGTTAATGCAGACATGATTCCTTGTAAAAGGTTTCAGTTTATTGTTTTAACATCTTAACACCTGTTTTGTTGCCAGAAAAAAAGGGGAAAACCTATTCTCCTATAAACTATTTTTATTTTTCCAGGTAAGGTCCACTGAACTATATAGCTTATTCCGAAGAAACATGGTAATAAATAAAAGCTCAACGAAGTGGCTTATCACGTGGACATTTATAGCAGCCAAATACTCTGAATTCAAGTTTCTAAATGTAGAGGGAAAACCGGAGGATCCGGAGAAAAATCCATGCAACCACAGGGAGAACATGCAAACTCCAAATATACAGCAGGCGTCAGGGTCGGGATCGAACCCGCGACCTCCTGCATACGAGGCGAGGGACTTAACATCTTGCCACCACTGCGCCGATGGAATTAAGTTTGAACTCCTCGATTCTGGGAAGGAGAGAAGATTGGGCTCACTACCCCACTCACGTAGAGACTGTGAGCAGGAGCGTAGGTTTTATATGGGGATGGGAACAATTAGAGCCTTCTTAACATCAGCTGTTAAGTGTTTAGAGCCCCGTGAAGGTCAAGTGTCAAGGACCCTTTATCAAGCACTGTGAACATCAGCAACTTTTCAAAATGTTACGATGCTTGAGCGGAAATGTAAAACGATTACTTAAAGGACTCAAATTATTTCATAATTGAATACATTTAAATATTTTAACCGGTTTATTAAATGTTCCAGAGTATTTGTGGTAAATATTCTAATCTTTCATCTGTTATTTTATCCACATTTGTTTTTTAATGTTACTTTGCACAGTTACATGCTGCATCCCATGTAGCAAGGCTATACATTGTAATTCCACTCGGGTCTGTTTCAAAAGAGACACCTGGTCTCAATCGCCTCTCCACCGTTCCGTGATTTATGATGCAATTGCTATTGCAAAGCGTGGCTCAGTATGTTTAACAGAATGATGGAATTGTTGGACATCTCCAATTTCTCAGCCAGTGTGCCTTCCTATAGCTTTCATAACGTTCCCTCTATGGAGTCACCTCGTCAGCTATTAAAATTTGTTTGCAAATTGTCAATATCACAATCGCAGGGTAGTCTTGTGCAGTAAACTAATATCCATAGGCAGTAAAACAGAAGCCATCAAGTGTATTTCACACGGGAACCATCTGTAGCCACCGGAAAGGAATACATTTTAATTGTTCTTTGCTAGAGTGTGGAATTGAAACAGACCCACCTACACAGGTGCCAAGCACACCACTATTACATTGTGCTTACATTTTCTTTCCCACTGAGCTTTCCATCTGCCCGGCACTCTCTTTCACAGACACACGCACACATGTACCCTTACAGGGGGCACCAACACCCAAGCTCTGTGCATTCAGATAAAAATGTCACCACTGTTTTATTCAGTGTATATACGTTTGTTCAATCGGAGGGACGCAGGTGTTTTGGGCAACTGTGCATCTGTTCACCCTTTCAAATCCAAGCCCATATTGAGATGTTTTTTTTAAGCATGGGCAGTCCTTTATTTTGATTGTGTGTTTGAGCTCGTACGCAGTCATGCAAGTACTTAATCCTTCTCAAGGGCACAGGAAAATAAATGTTATGTTTTGCATCTAGTTGAAGCAGACAACAACCGATTGCACGTTAATAGCTGTCTGCAGGCCATGCATGTTTGATTTTCTCAAGTGGCCAAACTGATGTGAATGTGCCAAGCTTACAACAAAGCATTTCCACACAGATATCAAGAAAAAAAACACCTCACCAGTGTAAAATGGGATATCGCCAACGATGGTATCTTTAAAATCCTGCTGAGAGATCAGACTTTCCTTGCAAGGACGTCCAACATGTGAGGCGTTCACACTCCTCACAAACACCAATACCAGCTGCTTCTACAAACATCCACCGCAATTAATTGCACCCCTCCCCCCTTTTTGGGGTTGCTTTGGCTGTGAGGTGATTGTGTTGATTTTCGATTTAAAGCTTTCGTGACTGCAGGGATTCATCTTCTTGGTTCTTTCGGTAAAGTCACGTAGAAGGGAAGTAATAAAATAATAAAAAATTAAAACATAATAAAATAATTCTCACGACGTTTCGGCTACAACGCAAGCATCCGTCTTCAGGTGAACAGGAACGTAGATGACACTTTTGTCATCTGACCACATGGCCGGCCTGCTCTAGACCAATTCCTCGACCACATCAATTCCATACACCAAGCCATCAGATTCACCATGGAAGTCGAAAAAAATGGCAAGCTACCCTTTTTGGATGTCCTAATTAAAAGGAGACCTGATGGTTCAATGAGCCATTCTGTCTACAGGAAAGCCACCCATACGGATGCTTACCTAAAACCGGATTCCCACCACCATCCATCCCAGAAGAACTCCTTCATCAAGACTCTATACCATAGAGCCCAATGCATCTCCGACCAGGAACACATTGCCAGTGAACTCAAACACGTACGCCAAGCTCTTAAGGCTAATGGTTACTCCGACTACACAATCAGAAAAGCCATCACTCCAACCATCAAGAAGGATCCTGTTGAGGAGCCTTTCAAAACCATCACCCTACCCTACATTTCTGGGGTCACAAAAAAGATCTCCAAAATCCTGATTAAATCTTAATTTTAGAACTTTCGTGACTGCAGGAATTATTATTTGTTTCTTTCGGTTAAGTCACGTCTAAAGATAAAATAATAAATTAAATAATAGAATACGACGTTTCGATTGCAACACAAGCAATCATCATCAGGTATAATGAAATAGCGACATAAAATCTAACCAGAAAACTATAGACAGACATATTAGCAGACAGATATCACCAAGATACATAGCGAGAGCAACACAGGTAACAGAGAGGGGTGATCGTCTCTGTGTGGTGGCCTTAAATAGACAGAGGGGGGGGCGGAGGCAGAGAGAGGGAGGAGGGTTAGAGAAAAAATTAGCATATCAATGAGTGGTCAACAGACGTGGTGCTGCGAATGCGATGGCACGGCAAGCAAGCCTGAAAATCAGGAGAAGGACACACTAAAATTAAATAACCTAGTAAAATATCGAAATGTAATGTAATACAACACAGAGGGTCGGTCAACACACAATTAACGCATAGCCTGGTTGATTACGTATTTCAAAGATTGCTAAGTTAGAATTTAAGTGTGAACAATCTAAAGAGAGGACACAGGCAGAGAAAACAAGTCGCCAGAGAGAGAGAAAAAAGATAAGCTTAAAACGTCCCCGTAGAAGTGGTTCAATCTTAATTTTAGAACTTTCGTGACTGCAGGAATTATTATTTGTTTCTTTCGGTTAAGTCACGTCTAAAGATAAAATAATAAATTAAATTAAATAATAGAATACGACGTTTCGATTGCAACACAAGCAATCATCATCAGGTATAATGAAATAGCGACATAAAATCTAACCAGAAAACTATAGACAGACATATTAGCAGACAGATATCACCAAGATACATAGCGAGAGCAACACAGGTAACAGAGAGGGGTGATCGTCTCTGTGTGGTGGCCTTAAATAGACAGAGGGGGGGGCGGAGGCAGAGAGAGGGAGGAGGGTTAGAGAAAAAATTAGCATATCAATGAGTGGTCAACAGACGTGGTGCTGCGAATGCGATGGCACGGCAAGCAAGCCTGAAAATCAGGAGAAGGACACACTAAAATTAAATAACCTAGTAAAATATCGAAATGTAATGTAATACAACACAGAGGGTCGGTCAACACACAATTAACGCATAGCCTGGTTGATTACGTATTTCAAAGATTGCTAAGTTAGAATTTAAGTGTGAACAATCTAAAGAGAGGACACAGGCAGAGAAAACAAGTCGCCAGAGAGAGAGAAAAAAGATAAGCTTAAAACTTCCCCGTAGAAGTGGTTCAATCTTAATTTTAGAACTTTCGTGACTGCAGGAATTATTATTTGTTTCTTTCGGTTAAGTCACGTCTAAAGATAAAATAATAAATTAAATCATATAATAGAATACGACGTTTCGATTGCAACACAAGCAATCATCATCAGGTATAGTGAAATAGCGACATAAAATCTAACCAGAAAACTATAGACAGACATATTACCAGACATATATCACCAAGATACATAGCGAGAGCAACACAGGTAACAGAGAGGGGTGATCGTCTCTGTGTGGTGGCCTTAAATAGACAGAGGGGGGGGGCGGAGGCAGAGAGAGGGAGGAGGGTTAGAGAAAAAATTAGCATATCAATGAGTGGTCAACAGACGTGGTGCTGCGAATGCGATGGCACGGCAAGCAAGCCTGAAAATCAGGAGGACACACTAAAATTAAATAACCTAGTAAAATATCGAAATGTAATGTAATACAACACAGAGGGTCGGTCAACACACAATTAACGCATAGCCTGGTTGATTACGTATTTCAAAGATTGCTAAGTTAGAATTTAAGTGTGAACAATCTAAAGAGAGGACACAGGCAGAGAAAACAAGTCGCCAGAGAGAGAGAAAAAAGATAAGCTTAAAACTTCCCCGTAGAAGTGGTTCAATCTTAATTTTAGAACTTTCGTGACTGCAGGAATTATTATTTGTTTCTTTCGGTTAAGTCACGTCTAAAGATAAAATAATAAATTAAATTAAATAATAGAATACGACGTTTCGATTGCAACACAAGCAATCATCATCAGGTATAATGAAATAGCGACATAAAATCTAACCAGAAAACTATAGACAGACATATTAGCAGACAGATATCACCAAGATACATAGCGAGAGCAACACAGGTAACAGAGAGGGGTGATCGTCTCTGTGTGGTGGCCTTAAATAGACAGAGGGGGGGGGCGGAGGCAGAGAGAGGGAGGAGGGTTAGAGAAAAAATTAGCATATCAATGAGTGGTCAACAGACGTGGTGCTGCGAATGCGATGGCACGGCAAGCAAGCCTGAAAATCAGGAGAAGGACACACTAAAATTAAATAACCTAGTAAAATATCGAAATGTAATGTAATACAACACAGAGGGTCGGTCAACACACAATTAACGCATAGCCTGGTTGATTACGTATTTCAAAGATTGCTAAGTTAGAATTTAAGTGTGAACAATCTAAAGAGAGGACACAGGCAGAGAAAACAAGTCGCCAGAGAGAGAGAAAAAAGATAAGCTTAAAACTTCCCCGTAGAAGTGGTTCAATCTTAATTTTAGAACTTTCGTGACTGCAGAAATTATTATTTGTTTCTTTCGGTTAAGTCACGTCTAAAGATAAAATAATAAATTTAATTAAATAATAGAATACGACGTTTCGATTGCAACACAAGCAATCATCATCAGGTATAATGAAATAGCGACATAAAATCTAACCAGAAAACTATAGACAGACATATTAGCAGACAGATATCACCAAGATACATAGCGAGAGCAACACAGGTAACAGAGAGGGGTGATCGTCTATGTGTAATGGCCTTAAATAGACAGAGGGGGGGGGGCGGAGGCAGAGAGAGGGAGGAGGGTTAGAGAAAAAATTAGCATATCAATGAGTGGTCAACAGACGTGGTGCTGCGAATGCGATGGCACGGCAAGCAAGCCTGAAAATCAGGAGAAGGACACACTAAAATTAAATAACCTAGTAAAATATCGAAATGTAATGTAATACAACACAGAGGGTCGGTCAACACACAATTAACGCATAGCCTGGTTGATTACGTATTTCAAAGATTGCTAAGTTAGAATTTAAGTGTGAACAATCTAAAGAGAGGACACAGGCAGAGAAAACAAGTCGCCAGAGAGAGAGAAAAAAGATAAGCTTAAAACTTCCCCGTAGAAGTGGTTCAATCTTAATTTTAGAACTTTCGTGACTGCAGGAATTATTATTTGTTTCTTTCGGTTAAGTCACGTCTAAAGATAAAATAATAAATTAAATTAAATAATAGAATACGACGTTTCGATTGCAACACAAGCAATCATCATCAGGTATAATGAAATAGCGACATAAAATCTAACCAGAAAACTATAGACAGACATATTAGCAGACAGATATCACCAAGATACATAGCGAGAGCAACACAGGTAACAGAGAGGGGTGATCGTCTCTGTGTGGTGGCCTTAAATAGACAGAGGGGGGGGCGGAGGCAGAGAGAGGGAGGAGGGTTAGAGAAAAAATTAGCATATCAATGAGTGGTCAACAGACGTGGTGCTGCGAATGCGATGGCACGGCAAGCAAGCCTGAAAATCAGGAGAAGGACACACTAAAATTAAATAACCTAGTAAAATATCGAAATGTAATGTAATACAACACAGAGGGTCGGTCAACACACAATTAACGCATAGCCTGGTTGATTACGTATTTCAAAGATTGCTAAGTTAGAATTTAAGTGTGAACAATCTAAAGAGAGGACACAGGCAGAGAAAACAAGTCGCCAGAGAGAGAGAAAAAAGATAAGCTTAAAACTTCCCCGTAGAAGTGGTTCAATCTTAATTTTAGAACTTTCGTGACTGCAGGAATTAGTATTTGTTTCTTTCGGTTAAGTCACGTCTAAAGATAAAATAATAAATTAAATTAAATAATAGAATACGACGTTTCGATTGCAACACAAGCAATCATCATCAGGTATAATGAAATAGCGACATAAAATCTAACCAGAAAACTATAGACAGACATATTAGCAGACAGATATCACCAAGATACATAGCGAGAGCAACACAGGTAACAGAGAGGGGTGATCGTCTCTGTGTGGTGGCCTTAAATAGACAGAGGGGGGGGCGGAGGCAGAGAGAGGGAGGAGGGTTAGAGAAAAAATTAGCATATCAATGAGTGGTCAACAGACGTGGTGCTGCGAATGCGATGGCACGGCAAGCAAGCCTGAAAATCAGGAGAAGGACACACTAAAATTAAATAACCTAGTAAAATATCGAAATGTAATGTAATACAACACAGAGGGTCGGTCAACACACAATTAACGCATAGCCTGGTTGATTACGTATTTCAAAGATTGCTAAGTTAGAATTTAAGTGTGAACAATCTAAAGAGAGGACACAGGCAGAGAAAACAAGTCGCCAGAGAGAGAGAAAAAAGATAAGCTTAAAACTTCCCCGTAGAAGTGGTTCAATCTTAATTTTAGAACTTTCGTGACTGCAGGAATTATTATTTGTTTCTTTCGGTTAAGTCACGTCTAAAGATAAAATAATAAATTTAATTAAATAATAGAATACGACGTTTCGATTGCAACACAAGCAATCATCATCAGGTATAATGAAATAGCGACATAAAATCTAACCAGAAAACTATAGACAGACATATTAGCAGACAGATATCACCAAGATACATAGCGAGAGCAACACAGGTAACAGAGAGGGGTGATCGTCTCTGTGTGGTGGCCTTAAATAGACAGAGGGGGGGGGCGGAGGCAGAGAGAGGGAGGAGGGTTAGAGAAAAAATTAGCATATCAATGAGTGGTCAACAGACGTGGTGCTGCGAATGCGATGGCACGGCAAGCAAGCCTGAAAATCAGGAGGACACACTAAAATTAAATAACCTAGTAAAATATCGAAATGTAATGTAATACAACACAGAGGGTCGGTCAACACGCAATTAACGCATAGCCTGGTTGATTACGTATTTCAAAGATTGCTAAGTTAGAATTTAAGTGTGAACAATCTAAAGAGAGGACACAGGCAGAGAAAACAAGTCGCCAGAGAGAGAGAAAAAAGATAAGCTTAAAACTTCCCCGTAGAAGTGGTTCAATCTTAATTTTAGAACTTTCGTGACTGCAGGAATTATTATTTGTTTCTTTCGGTTAAGTCACGTCTAAAGATAAAATAATAAATTAAATTAAATAATAGAATACGACGTTTCGATTGCAACACAAGCAATCATCATCAGGTATAATGAAATAGCGACATAAAATCTAACCAGAAAACTATAGACAGACATATTAGCAGACAGATATCACCAAGATACATAGCGAGAGCAACACAGGTAACAGAGAGGGGTGATCGTCTCTGTGTGGTGGCCTTAAATAGACAGAGGGGGGGGCGGAGGCAGAGAGAGGGAGGAGGGTTAGAGAAAAAATTAGCATATCAATGAGTGGTCAACAGACGTGGTGCTGCGAATGCGATGGCACGGCAAGCAAGCCTGAAAATCAGGAGAAGGACACACTAAAATTAAATAACCTAGTAAAATATCGAAATGTAATGTAATACAACACAGAGGGTCGGTCAACACACAATTAACGCATAGCCTGGTTGATTACGTATTTCAAAGATTGCTAAGTTAGAATTTAAGTGTGAACAATCTAAAGAGAGGACACAGGCAGAGAAAACAAGTCGCCAGAGAGAGAGAAAAAAGATAAGCTTAAAACTTCCCCGTAGAAGTGGTTCAATCTTAATTTTAGAACTTTCGTGACTGCAGGAATTATTATTTGTTTCTTTCGGTTAAGTCACGTCTAAAGATAAAATAATAAATTAAATTAAATAATAGAATACGACGTTTCGATTGCAACACAAGCAATCATCATCAGGTATAATGAAATAGCGACATAAAATCTAACCAGAAAACTATAGACAGACATATTAGCAGACAGATATCACCAAGATACATAGCGAGAGCAACACAGGTAACAGAGGGGTGATCGAAATGTAATGTAAGTTCACACTTAAATTCTAACTTAGCAATCTTTGAAATACGTAATCAACCAGGCTATGCGTTAATTGTGTGTTGACCGACCCTCTGTGTTGTATTACATTACATTTCGATATTTTACTAGGTTATTTAATTTTAGTGTGTCCTTCTCCTGATTTTCAGGCTTGCTTGCCGTGCCATCGCATTCGCAGCACCACGTCTGTTGACCACTCATTGATATGCTAATTTTTTCTCTAACCCTCCTCCCTCTCTCTGCCTCCGCCCCCCCCTCTGTCTATTTAAGGCCACCACACAGAGACGATCACCCCTCTCTGTTACCTGTGTTGCTCTCGCTATGTATCTTGGTGATATCTGTCTGCTAATATGTCTGTCTATAGTTTTCTGGTTAGATTTTATGTCGCTATTTCATTATACCTGATGATGATTGCTTGTGTTGCAATCGAAACGTCGTATTCTATTATTTAATTTAATTTATTATTTTATCTTTAGACGTGACTTAACCGAAAGAAACAAATAATAATTCCTGCAGTCACGAAAGTTCTAAAATTAAGATTGAACCACTTCTACGGGGAAGTTTTAAGCTTATCTTTTTTCTCTCTCTCTGGCGACTTGTTTTCTCTGCCTGTGTCCTCTCTTTAGATTGTTCACACTTAAATTCTAACTTAGCAATCTTTGAAATACGTAATCAACCAGGCTATGCGTTAATTGTGTGTTGACCGACCCTCTGTGTTGTATTACATTACATTTCGATATTTTACTAGGTTATTTAATTTTAGTGTGTCCTTCTCCTGATTTTCAGGCTTGCTTGCCGTGCCATCGCATTCGCAGCACCACGTCTGTTGACCACTCATTGATATGCTAATTTTTTCTCTAACCCTCCTCCCTCTCTCTGCCTCCGCCCCCCCCCTCTGTCTATTTAAGGCCACCACACAGAGACGATCACCCCTCTCTGTTACCTGTGTTGCTCTCGCTATGTATCTTGGTGATATCTGTCTGCTAATATGTCTGTCTATAGTTTTCTGGTTAGATTTTATGTCGCTATTTCATTATACCTGATGATGATTGCTTGTGTTGCAATCGAAACGTCGTATTCTATTATTTAATTTAATTTATTATTTTATCTTTAGACGTGACTTAACCGAAAGAAACAAATAATAATTCCTGCAGTCACGAAAGTTCTAAAATTAAGATTGAACCACTTCTACCGGGAAGTTTTAAGCTTATCTTTTTTCTCTCTCTCTGGCGACTTGTTTTCTCTGCCTGTGTCCTCTCTTTAGATTGTTCACACTTAAATTCTAACTTAGCAATCTTTGAAATACGTAATCAACCAGGCTATGCGTTAATTGTGTGTTGACCGACCCTCTGTGTTGTATTACATTACATTTCGATATTTTACTAGGTTATTTAATTTTAGTGTGTCCTTCTCCTGATTTTCAGGCTTGCTTGCCGTGCCATCGCATTCGCAGCACCACGTCTGTTGACCACTCATTGATATGCTAATTTTTTCTCTAACCCTCCTCCCTCTCTCTGCCTCCGCCCCCCCCCCTCTGTCTATTTAAGGCCACCACACAGAGACGATCACCCCTCTCTGTTACCTGTGTTGCTCTCGCTATGTATCTTGGTGATATCTGTCTGCTAATATGTCTGTCTATAGTTTTCTGGTTAGATTTTATGTCGCTATTTCATTATACCTGATGATGATTGCTTGTGTTGCAATCGAAACGTCGTATTCTATTATTTAATTTATTATTTTATCTTTAGACGTGACTTAACCGAAAGAAACAAATAATAATTCCTGCAGTCACGAAAGTTCTAAAATTAAGATTGAACCACTTCTACGGGGAAGTTTTAAGCTTATCTTTTTTCTCTCTCTCTGGCGACTTGTTTTCTCTGCCTGTGTCCTCTCTTTAGATTGTTCACACTTAAATTCTAACTTAGCAATCTTTGAAATACGTAATCAACCAGGCTATGCGTTAATTGTGTGTTGACCGACCCTCTGTGTTGTATTACATTACATTTCGATATTTTACTAGGTTATTTAATTTTAGTGTGTCCTTCTCCTGATTTTCAGGCTTGCTTGCCGTGCCATCGCATTCGCAGCACCACGTCTGTTGACCACTCATTGATATGCTAATTTTTTCTCTAACCCTCCTCCCTCTCTCTGCCTCCGCCCCCCCCTCTGTCTATTTAAGGCCACCACACAGAGACGATGACCCCTCTCTGTTACCTGTGTTGCTCTCGCTATGTATCTTGGTGATATCTGTCTGCTAATATGTCTGTCTATAGTTTTCTGGTTAGATTTTATGTCGCTATTTCATTATACCTGATGATGATTGCTTGTGTTGCAATCGAAACGTCGTATTCTATTATTTAATTTAATTTATTATTTTATCTTTAGACGTGACTTAACCGAAAGAAACAAATAATAATTCCTGCAGTCACGAAAGTTCTAAAATTAAGATTGAACCACTTCTACGGGGAAGTTTTAAGCTTATCTTTTTTCTCTCTCTCTGGCGACTTGTTTTCTCTGCCTGTGTCCTCTCTTTAGATTGTTCACACTTAAATTCTAACTTAGCAATCTTTGAAATACGTAATCAACCAGGCTATGCGTTAATTGTGTGTTGACCGACCCTCTGTGTTGTATTACATTACATTTCGATATTTTACTAGGTTATTTAATTTTAGTGTGTCCTTCTCCTGATTTTCAGGCTTGCTTGCCGTGCCATCGCATTCGCAGCACCACGTCTGTTGACCACTCATTGATATGCTAATTTTTTCTCTAACCCTCCTCCCTCTCTCTGCCTCCGCCCCCCCCTCTGTCTATTTAAGGCCACCACACAGAGACGATCACCCCTCTCTGTTACCTGTGTTGCTCTCGCTATGTATCTTGGTGATATCTGTCTGCTAATATGTCTGTCTATAGTTCTCTGGTTAGATTTTATGTCGCTATTTCATTATACCTGATGATGATTGCTTGTGTTGCAATCGAAACGTCGTATTCTATTATTTAATTTAATTTATTATTTTATCTTTAGACGTGACTTAACCGAAAGAAACAAATAATAATTCCTGCAGTCACGAAAGTTCTAAAATTAAGATTGAACCACTTCTACGGGGAAGTTTTAAGCTTATCTTTTTTCTCTCTCTCTGGCGACTTGTTTTCTCTGCCTGTGTCCTCTCTTTAGATTGTTCACACTTAAATTCTAACTTAGCAATCTTTGAAATACGTAATCAACCAGGCTATGCGTTAATTGTGTGTTGACCGACCCTCTGTGTTGTATTACATTACATTTCGATATTTTACTAGGTTATTTAATTTTAGTGTGTCCTTCTCCTGATTTTCAGGCTTGCTTGCCGTGCCATCGCATTCGCAGCACCACGTCTGTTGACCACTCATTGATATGCTAATTTTTTCTCTAACCCTCCTCCCTCTCTCTGCCTCCGCCCCCCCTCTGTCTATTTAAGGCCACCACACAGAGACGATCACCCCTCTCTGTTACCTGTGTTGCTCTCGCTATGTATCTTGGTGATATCTGTCTGCTAATATGTCTGTCTATAGTTTTCTGGTTAGATTTTATGTCGCTATTTCATTATACCTGATGATGATTGCTTGTGTTGCAATCGAAACGTCGTATTCTATTATTTAATTTAATTTATTATTTTATCTTTAGACGTGACTTAACCGAAAGAAACAAATAATAATCCTGATTAAACACAAGATCCAGGTCCGATTCAACACAGTACATAAAATCCGTGATCTGGTCCCGTCTGTAAAAGACGTGGTTCCAGACATACAGTACCCTGGCGTCTACAAACTAAGTTGCCTCTGTGGTAGCAGCTACATTGGAGAAACCAAACGACATGTCTCGTACCGCATCCATGAACATAAAGCAGACCTGAAACACGGTAAGACAAACACCTCAGCCGTGGCAGATCACTGTTACAATTCAGTGGGCTCACATGACATTGACTTCTCCAAGACAGAGATTCGTTCATGAGGCGATCCACATATACAAACACAGAGACAATTTCAACCGAGAAGATGGATTCTGGCTCAGCAATCATTGGAAGGACGTAATAAACCATCTTGGATCTTAACTGATTGTTGTTCACGTTTACGGTGACTTTCAGACCGCAGTCCACTCACTGGCATTGACTGTGTATCTTGTGTTCTCCACAGGGAATGCATTATTTGCTCCGCTGTGGGTCTCCTGCCACCGCTCTCCCATGTTTAGTTGCTTCTACATACTATTAACATTCCCTCCCTTTGTTAATGCTACCCCCTCCCTTTGATGCTGCTAATCCTGCATAATGCATGGGCATAATATGACTTTGAAACCCCCTCGCCCACCTCCTACGCATTTTCCATAAATATGCTAAATTCATCTTGATATGCAAATTCGTTTGTCAAGGCGCTCTTATTCCACCTCCAACCCAGCTTATATATACGCTCCAAGCTTGGCAGTGTTTCATTCTTCACCTGAAGACGGCTGCTTGCGTTGTAGCCGAAACGTCGTGAGAATGATTTTATTATGTTTCATTATTTATTATTTTATTACTTCCCTTCTACGTGACTTTACCGAAAGAACCAAGAAGGTGATTGTGTTGGTTATCCACAAGGAAGGCAGCTCACAATGCAATGGGCTAATTAATGAAGGGACAGTGTAAATGGGCGGCTACACGCCTTCATTCACCACTGCTGCATTGTGCTGGATTATTGGCAAAAGCGCCGAGCGTTGGTGTTTGCGAGGTGTCTGGATATCTCACATGCTGTAAGTCCTTGCAGGGAGAGCCAGTTTTGCAGACGACGTCACCAAGTAGCTTTTGCTGTGATTATGGATGGGGTTGATCTCATATCTTGAAAGCAACTGAAGGAAATTTTACATGGAGAGGTGGCTGATTGAATTCGGGTTCAGAGCACAGAGCCAGCGCTGCTAACATTCTGAGTTCAAATCCAGGCAGACACCCCCGATTAACTACGGTCTCAAGCACAGCCAGCTGATCGTCTCACCCTGTTCACCTGACCACGTAAAAAAAAATCCCATAGCAATCAAAAACAAAACTCAATTTGGCAAACTTCCAGGCATGAGACAAACAATATTGATTCGATTGCCAAATGACAAACATTTCTCCAGCAGGGCATATGGGGTAGTGTAGCGCCCCTCGTGTGGATAACAGGACCCTTGAAGTGAGCTGTGAAATTCCCTTCCGCGGACCATTCTAAGGTCGCGTGATGCACTGCTTCACGAGAGTTTCGATTGATAATTAGAAACGCGTCTCATGACATCGATAGCACAACTGGAATAACGCTGGGATAACGACAACAGTCTGGTAAAGCAGAAGGATAAAAGTAATAAACGAGAATAATTAACTTCGCGTTATACTCACCGCCAACGAGAACATGCACGGGTTAGCTCCATACTCAGTACCAAACACACTCCTGTTGCATTGCCTTAACATGCGTTACATTTACTCAAATGGAATAAAGCATGAACACCTTTGATCTATTAAGTACAATACCATATGAGAACGATGCAATGGTATTTGGATTCAGTGTCAAACAAAGGAGATATATTTTGTTTGTGCTACAAGGACAAATACTTTTTTTGGGGAGTGGGGTGATGGACAACCATAAGACAGCGAGAAAACCACATTGCAGCTTGGATTCGTGAAGTGTTTAAATGCGAGTGCGTCTCAAGACACCGTGCACAGACGGGATACACATGCACATTATGGCATCATGAGGAAGAATATAGATTTGCTTTGAGGTAAAGGAGGAGGTTAGAAACAGGAGGAAGTGAGGGGAAGAAGATAATGCAAATTGCAAATGAAGACACTGGATCTAGGGAGAGGAGAAGATGAAGGCGAGGCACACATCTAAGGCTTCTCGATGACAGTTATGACTGTCAGGGTATCCTTTCTCATGCCGTCGGAGCAAAAATAATCACGTGCTGCAAAAATGGACAATGAGAGATGTAAAATGATCATCACCTTCTACACTCTACACACTACAGGCCAGAGTGTGGAATTCAAAAACAGGCATATAAACAATACGAGTGTCCAAGTGTTCCCTTCACAGCAACACATTCGTTTGGCATCAATAAAACAAAAACCCATCCGCGCGCAAGAATTTCAGTAATCGGCACAACTGCACATCAACGCACATCACCGCGTTGTAATATCCTCCGTCTTCATTGAACACAACCGATGTGCAAAATTCGCAAACACTTTGAGAGCACGTACGAAATATCACGAGGGGTGTAGATTTTGAACTCGCGATGTATACTGAGTGATTATTTGCTGGCAGGGATATATTAAATATGAATGCGATGATAGGGCGCATGGCCAAAGAGGCACAATGGGAACCACCCCCAGGTGATGTTCGAAATGATTTTAATGAGGAAACGGCTGTGACAGGTATAGGGAGTCGTGTTTAGTTCTCGACGCGTGGCGTTTTAGCGCGCAGCAAAAGAAAGCCGTGGCTTAAGCGGCAGGAGCGAGCCACTGATCGGCTCACCCACCACAGCCGCCCAGTTGCGAGCCTCGTTTTTATAACGCGCGGAAAATCAGAATGATCAAAAGACAAAATGAGTTACGGTAGTGGGTGTCACATGGAAGTTGTAGGCATTATACACTAGGACTGTATAATAATTGTTTCCATGTTTTGTTTACGTGAAAAACCTCACGAATTGGTGGCGGGTTTAACGATACATTTATATTTACGTGATCTAACCCAAAAACCTCTATTATGGATAATATTGGATGCGAAAGCCTACTTGAAGTGGTGAAGTGTGCATTTAGTAATGTAAGGCCGCAGTAATGTATGTGAATGGAGATGTGAATCATTACTCTTAGTAGTGTGGCAGGGTTGCACACACTTTGATTTAACAATCCTATCTGAAATGTATAAGAATTGATTAATATTATGTACTCTGAGTGCAGTAATGAAATTGGCTTAAGTGCTCGATAAAATATGAACGTGAGGAAGATTTAAGTGACGAGTATCAATGCATTCTCCACGATAAGTGAAACGCGCTTGCGATACGCATACAGTTTTAAGCGTCAACGCTAAGCCTGCGCAGCATGAAAGGGGAGTCTAGGCAGGGCCGAAATCCATGCCCGACTGCGGCAACTCCGTTAACAACAAAGTGCGCTGCTGTCCGCCAAGGTTGGCGGTGTGTGTGCGTGTGGGCGTACGGAGCACACGTTGCGCTGCCCACGTTGTGAGCTGCAACCCTCACAGGCGCCAGCGACTCTGTCGCGCTGGAGAACACGTGACACAAACACGTGTGTCGTGATATGGCTCGGAAAGGAGCAACCTCGTGGAGCTGCCGAATAAGCTCATAAGAGCACTGGGATGTTTGTGCGAACACATCTGAAGAATAATTGTTCCGCTGAGAAGTCGCGGAGAGTTTATTCGGTTCGCTCTGCAGTTTCATGCGCTCGCTTTGAAAATGTGCACATGGATGGATATTTCCCTACAGGTCAGAAGCACGTCAGTAGGCTAGCAGCTCGGAATGCTGGGCTCTGTTGGATTTGACAATAACCTTTAGTCAAGGACAGTAGGGTAGTGAGGCAATTGGTGGCTCTTCTACAAATTAGAGTCAGGTTATGACATTAGCAAATGATTGCATTAAGACAGGGTTTTACGGGAGCAAAGAAACTCATACATCAAGCGTTGACCAATTTTTATTGGCTAGGAGTGAATGAGGAAGGTCCAGACATACTGTCAATCATGTGATTCATGTCAAGAGATGGTTGCAAAGAGGAAAGTGGCAAAAGGCCCATGGGGGAGCGCCCATAAATGACCCATCATTCCGGTATGTAGCAATAAACACTGTGAGACCTTTTACCAATGACCATTCAAAAACGCCGCTATATTACGACAGTGACAGACTATGCCGCATGGTATCCCAAGGCAGTGGCTCTCTTGACTATAGAAACAGTGCACGTCACCGAAGCACTTGTGGGAAATTTGCTCAGCTTGGTGGACGTCAGGAGATATTGTCTCGAATTTTCATCTCAGCGGACAGGTAAGGTCAGCTGTTTGATATCCAAACAGCAAATACATACATCTTATCACCCAAATGTAATAGATTATTCAAGGTTTAATGAGCATCAGCCGTTGCCTATCTCCAGCTGCATGCAGACTCCCGACTAAGTCACCACCCTACACGGTCCTGTGATGCCAAATTTTATCTTGCCCCAGCACTTGAAGTTATCTCAAAATCCCATCTTTGTGGTGGCCACACTTTCAGGCATGTTCTCTCCTTACAGAGGAAAAATGTGTGTACGTTCAATCTTAATTTTAGAACTTTCGTGACTGCAGGAATTATTATTTGTTTCTTTCGGTTAAGTCACGTCTAAAGATAAAATAATAAATTAAATTAAATAATAGAATACGACGTTTCGATTGCAACACAAGCAATCATCATCAGGTATAATGAAATAGCGACATAAAATCTAACCAGAAAACTATAGACAGACATATTAGCAGACAGATATCACCAAGATACATAGCGAGAGCAACACAGGTAACAGAGAGGGGTGATCGTCTCTGTGTGGTGGCCTTAAATAGACAGAGGGGGGGGCGGAGGCAGAGAGAGGGAGGAGGGTTAGAGAAAAAATTAGCATATCAATGAGTGGTCAAGAGACGTGGTGCTGCGAATGCGATGGCACGGCAAGCAAGCCTGAAAATCAGGAGAAGGACACACTAAAATTAAATAACCTAGTAAAATATCGAAATGTAATGTAATACAACACAGAGGGTCGGTCAACACACAATTAACGCATAGCCTGGTTGATTACGTATTTCAAAGATTGCTAAGTTAGAATTTAAGTGTGAACAATCTAAAGAGAGGACACAGGCAGAGAAAACAAGTCGCCAGAGAGAGAGAAAAAAGATAAGCTTAAAACTTCCCCGTAGAAGTGGTTCAATCTTAATTTTAGAACTTTCGTGACTGCAGGAATTATTATTTGTTTCTTTCGGTTAAGTCACGTCTAAAGATAAAATAATAAATTAAATTAAATAATAGAATACGACGTTTCGATTGCAACACAAGCAATCATCATCAGGTATAATGAAATAGCGACATAAAATCTAACCAGAAAACTATAGACAGACATATTAGCAGACAGATATCACCAAGATACATAGCGAGAGCAACACAGGTAACAGAGAGGGGTGATCGTCTCTGTGTGGTGGCCTTAAATAGACAGAGGGGGGGGGGCGGAGGCAGAGAGAGGGAGGAGGGTTAGAGAAAAAATTAGCATATCAATGAGTGGTCAAGAGACGTGGTGCTGCGAATGCGATGGCACGGCAAGCAAGCCTGAAAATCAGGAGAAGGACACACTAAAATTAAATAACCTAGTAAAATATCGAAATGTAATGTAATACAACACAGAGGGTCGGTCAACACACAATTAACGCATAGCCTGGTTGATTACGTATTTCAAAGATTGCTAAGTTAGAATTTAAGTGTGAACAATCTAAAGAGAGGACACAGGCAGAGAAAACAAGTCGCCAGAGAGAGAGAAAAAAGATAAGCTTAAAACTTCCCCGTAGAAGTGGTTCAATCTTAATTTTAGAACTTTCGTGACTGCAGGAATTATTATTTGTTTCTTTCGGTTAAGTCACGTCTAAAGATAAAATAATAAATTAAATTAAATAATAGAATACGACGTTTCGATTGCAACACAAGCAATCATCATCAGGTATAATGAAATAGCGACATAAAATCTAACCAGAAAACTATAGACAGACATATTAGCAGACAGATATCACCAAGATACATAGCGAGAGCAACACAGGTAACAGAGAGGGGTGATCGTCTCTGTGTGGTGGCCTTAAATAGACAGAGGGGGGGGGCGGAGGCAGAGAGAGGGAGGAGGGTTAGAGAAAAAATTAGCATATCAATGAGTGGTCAAGAGACGTGGTGCTGCGAATGCGATGGCACGGCAAGCAAGCCTGAAAATCAGGAGAAGGACACACTAAAATTAAATAACCTAGTAAAATATCGAAATGTAATGTAATACAACACAGAGGGTCGGTCAACACACAATTAACGCATAGCCTGGTTGATTACGTATTTCAAAGATTGCTAAGTTAGAATTTAAGTGTGAACAATCTAAAGAGAGGACACAGGCAGAGAAAACAAGTCGCCAGAGAGAGAGAAAAAAGATAAGCTTAAAACTTCCCCGTAGAAGTGGTTCAATCTTAATTTTAGAACTTTCGTGACTGCAGGAATTATTATTTGTTTCTTTCGGTTAAGTCACGTCTAAAGATAAAATAATAAATTAAATTAAATAATAGAATACGACGTTTCGATTGCAACACAAGCAATCATCATCAGGTATAATGAAATAGCGACATAAAATCTAACCAGAAAACTATAGACAGACATATTAGCAGACAGATATCACCAAGATACATAGCGAGAGCAACACAGGTAACAGAGAGGGGTGATCGTCTCTGTGTGGTGGCCTTAAATAGACAGAGGGGGGGGCGGAGGCAGAGAGAGGGAGGAGGGTTAGAGAAAAAATTAGCATATCAATGAGTGGTCAAGAGACGTGGTGCTGCGAATGCGATGGCACGGCAAGCAAGCCTGAAAATCAGGAGAAGGACACACTAAAATTAAATAACCTAGTAAAATATCGAAATGTAATGTAATACAACACAGAGGGTCGGTCAACACACAATTAACGCATAGCCTGGTTGATTACGTATTTCAAAGATTGCTAAGTTAGAATTTAAGTGTGAACAATCTAAAGAGAGGACACAGGCAGAGAAAACAAGTCGCCAGAGAGAGAGAAAAAAGATAAGCTTAAAACTTCCCCGTAGAAGTGGTTCAATCTTAATTTTAGAACTTTCGTGACTGCAGGAATTATTATTTGTTTCTTTCGGTTAAGTCACGTCTAAAGATAAAATAATAAATTAAATTAAATAATAGAATACGACGTTTCGATTGCAACACAAGCAATCATCATCAGGTATAATGAAATAGCGACATAAAATCTAACCAGAAAACTATAGACAGACATATTAGCAGACAGATATCACCAAGATACATAGCGAGAGCAACACAGGTAACAGAGAGGGGTGATCGTCTCTGTGTGGTGGCCTTAAATAGACAGAGGGGGGGGGCGGAGGCAGAGAGAGGGAGGAGGGTTAGAGAAAAAATTAGCATATCAATGAGTGGTCAAGAGACGTGGTGCTGCGAATGCGATGGCACGGCAAGCAAGCCTGAAAATCAGGAGAAGGACACACTAAAATTAAATAACCTAGTAAAATATCGAAATGTAATGTAATACAACACAGAGGGTCGGTCAACACACAATTAACGCATAGCCTGGTTGATTACGTATTTCAAAGATTGCTAAGTTAGAATTTAAGTGTGAACAATCTAAAGAGAGGACACAGGCAGAGAAAACAAGTCGCCAGAGAGAGAGAAAAAAGATAAGCTTAAAACTTCCCCGTAGAAGTGGTTCAATCTTAATTTTAGAACTTTCGTGACTGCAGGAATTATTATTTGTTTCTTTCGGTTAAGTCACGTCTAAAGATAAAATAATAAATTAAATTAAATAATAGAATACGACGTTTCGATTGCAACACAAGCAATCATCATCAGGTATAATGAAATAGCGACATAAAATCTAACCAGAAAACTATAGACAGACATATTAGCAGACAGATATCACCAAGATACATAGCGAGAGCTATGTATCTTGGTGATATCTGATATGCTAATCTTATCTTTTTTCTCTCTCTCTGGCGACTTGTTTTCTCTGCCTGTGTCCTCTCTTTAGATTGTTCACACTTAAATTCTAACTTAGCAATCTTTGAAATACGTAATCAACCAGGCTATGCGTTAATTGTGTGTTGACCGACCCTCTGTGTTGTATTACATTACATTTCGATATTTTACTAGGTTATTTAATTTTAGTGTGTCCTTCTCCTGATTTTCAGGCTTGCTTGCCGTGCCATCGCATTCGCAGCACCACGTCTCTTGACCACTCATTGATATGCTAATTTTTTCTCTAACCCTCCTGCCTCTCTCTGCCTCCGCCCCCCCCCCTCTGTCTATTTAAGGCCACCACACAGAGACGATCACCCCTCTCTGTTACCTGTGTTGCTCTCGCTATGTATCTTGGTGATATCTGTCTGCTAATATGTCTGTCTATAGTTTTCTGGTTAGATTTTATGTCGCTATTTCATTATACCTGATGATGATTGCTTGTGTTGCAATCGAAACGTCGTATTCTATTATTTAATTTAATTTATTATTTTATCTTTAGACGTGACTTAACCGAAAGAAACAAATAATAATTCCTGCAGTCACGAAAGTTCTAAAATTAAGATTGAACCACTTCTACGGGGAAGTTTTAAGCTTATCTTTTTTCTCTCTCTCTGGCGACTTGTTTTCTCTGCCTGTGTCCTCTCTTTAGATTGTTCACACTTAAATTCTAACTTAGCAATCTTTGAAATACGTAATCAACCAGGCTATGCGTTAATTGTGTGTTGACCGACCCTCTGTGTTGTATTACATTACATTTCGATATTTTACTAGGTTATTTAATTTTAGTGTGTCCTTCTCCTGATTTTCAGGCTTGCTTGCCGTGCCATCGCATTCGCAGCACCACGTCTCTTGACCACTCATTGATATGCTAATTTTTTCTCTAACCCTCCTCCCTCTCTCTGCCTCCGCCCCCCCCTCTGTCTATTTAAGGCCACCACACAGAGACGATCACCCCTCTCTGTTACCTGTGTTGCTCTCGCTATGTATCTTGGTGATATCTGTCTGCTAATATGTCTGTCTATAGTTTTCTGGTTAGATTTTATGTCGCTATTTCATTATACCTGATGATGATTGCTTGTGTTGCAATCGAAACGTCGTATTCTATTATTTAATTTAATTTATTATTTTATCTTTAGACGTGACTTAACCGAAAGAAACAAATAATAATTCCTGCAGTCACGAAAGTTCTAAAATTAAGATTGAACCACTTCTACGGGGAAGTTTTAAGCTTATCTTTTTTCTCTCTCTCTGGCGACTTGTTTTCTCTGCCTGTGTCCTCTCTTTAGATTGTTCACACTTAAATTCTAACTTAGCAATCTTTGAAATACGTAATCAACCAGGCTAT
This sequence comes from Lampetra fluviatilis, assembly GCF_964198595.1. Lineage (NCBI taxonomy): Eukaryota > Metazoa > Chordata > Hyperoartia > Petromyzontiformes > Petromyzontidae > Lampetra > Lampetra fluviatilis. The sequence goes on from NC_136278.1 coordinate 13,568,317, forward strand.
GCGTTAATTGTGTGTTGACCGACCCTCTGTGTTGTATTACATTACATTTCGATATTTTACTAGGTTATTTAATTTTAGTGTGTCCTTCTCCTGATTTTCAGGCTTGCTTGCCGTGCCATCGCATTCGCAGCACCACGTCTCTTGACCACTCATTGATATGCTAATTTTTTCTCTAACCCTCCTCCCTCTCTCTGCCTCCGCCCCCCCCTCTGTCTATTTAAGGCCACCACACAGAGACGATCACCCCTCTCTGTTACCTGTGTTGCTCTCGCTATGTATCTTGGTGATATCTGTCTGCTAATATGTCTGTCTATAGTTTTCTGGTTAGATTTTATGTCGCTATTTCATTATACCTGATGATGATTGCTTGTGTTGCAATCGAAACGTCGTATTCTATTATTTAATTTAATTTATTATTTTATCTTTAGACGTGACTTAACCGAAAGAAACAAATAATAATTCCTGCAGTCACGAAAGTTCTAAAATTAAGATTGAACCACTTCTACGGGGAAGTTTTAAGCTTATCTTTTTTCTCTCTCTCTGGCGACTTGTTTTCTCTGCCTGTGTCCTCTCTTTAGATTGTTCACACTTAAATTCTAACTTAGCAATCTTTGAAATACGTAATCAACCAGGCTATGCGTTAATTGTGTGTTGACCGACCCTCTGTGTTGTATTATATTACATTTCGATATTTTACTAGGTTATTTAATTTTAGTGTGTCCTTCTCCTGATTTTCAGGCTTGCTTGCCGTGCCATCGCATTCGCAGCACCACGTCTCTTGACCACTCATTGATATGCTAATTTTTTCTCTAACCCTCCTCCCTCTCTCTGCCTCCGCCCCCCCCTCTGTCTATTTAAGGCCACCACACAGAGACGATCACCCCTCTCTGTTACCTGTGTTGCTCTCGCTATGTATCTTGGTGATATCTGTCTGCTAATATGTCTGTCTATAGTTTTCTGGTTAGATTTTATGTCGCTATTTCATTATACCTGATGATGATTGCTTGTGTTGCAATCGAAACGTCGTATTCTATTATTTAATTTAATTTATTATTTTATCTTTAGACGTGACTTAACCGAAAGAAACAAATAATAATTCCTGCAGTCACGAAAGTTCTAAAATTAAGATTGAACCACTTCTACGGGGAAGTTTTAAGCTTATCTTTTTTCTCTCTCTCTGGCGACTTGTTTTCTCTGCCTGTGTCCTCTCTTTAGATTGTTCACACTTAAATTCTAACTTAGCAATCTTTGAAATACGTAATCAACCAGGCTATGCGTTAATTGTGTGTTGACCGACCCTCTGTGTTGTATTACATTACATTTCGATATTTTACTAGGTTATTTAATTTTAGTGTGTCCTTCTCCTGATTTTCAGGCTTGCTTGCCGTGCCATCGCATTCGCAGCACCACGTCTCTTGACCACTCATTGATATGCTAATTTGTTCTCTAACCCTCCTCCCTCTCTCTGCCTCCGCCCCCCCCTCTGTCTATTTAAGGCCACCACACAGAGACGATCACCCCTCTCTGTTACCTGTGTTGCTCTCGCTATGTATCTTGGTGATATCTGTCTGCTAATATGTCTGTCTATAGTTTTCTGGTTAGATTTTATGTCGCTATTTCATTATACCTGATGATGATTGCTTGTGTTGCAATCGAAACGTCGTATTCTATTATTTAATTTAATTTATTATTTTATCTTTAGACGTGACTTAACCGAAAGAAACAAATAATAATGTGTGTACGTTCTCGTATGAATATAGATATGCATGTGTTAATGTGTGTCTATGTGTGTTAGAGGAGCGGCCGTTTAGTGGTTATCGTGCTGCACCACGAACCTGGCAACCCGAGTTCGATTCCTGCTCTCAGCCAACCCTCGTTTATAATTATCTGACCCGGATCTGGGCTTCCCAGAGGTCGACACAGCCTCAAATGAGAACCTGTTGCAATGGGTAAACACTGCCTTTAGGGAAACAAAGGCGGCCGGGCGTGGTGCTGGCCACCCACCTCCTCGTGTGCTGTTCTGACCTTCAGAGGTGCTCGCTAACAGCATTTGTTCCAACAGTCTACACGGGGGGTCTTTGTCTTTTTGTCTGTGTATGTGTAAATGTGGGGAGCGGTAGTGTAGTGGTTAGTGCACTGTACTATGAACCCGGTGACCTGAGTTCGATTCCCACTCATGGCCAACACCAGTGACGATTATCTGAACCAATCCTGAGGCTCCCTAGATCGACTTAGCATTAAATGAGGACCAAGTGTGATATTTAAACATCAGCACTGGGGAGACAAAGATGGCTGGCCATGGTGCTGACCACCCAACCCCTCGTGTGCTGTCTCGGCATTCATCCGTGCTCACTAACAGCACTTGCCCCAAAAGTCTATTGAAGCTATCTGGGACATTTTAATTTTTTCGAGTGTGTATGAATTTGGCAGTGCAGTGGGCCGAGCACAGCTCTTTGAACCCCGTGAATTAATATTCGTAACCGGCTAAGGTGGCTGTTTGTGAAAGTGTGGCCTAAATTGTAAATTAGACCATTGGCTTAAAGAGTTCAGAAAAACATGTGTGGCCAGAAAATGTGTGATGACCACAATTTCTTAACTCCCTGAGTTGGTGGTCTCAATGACAAAATAGGTTACACATTCAGTTTTGTTGAGCTGGTGGTCTGGCTAAGCCCAATAGGTATAATGGTAGGTTTTTACCCTTTTAACTGGTACAAAACTGACACCTTTATTCAAGGCATCATGTTTGCAATGACCACAACACAAGTAGTCAATAAAGCAAACAAAAAGAAGCAACTCTGATAAGGATAATAATAAAGGTGTCAGTTTTGTACCAGTTAAAAGGGTAAAAACCTACCATTATATTTTGCCACTGGTAAAAGAGATCTCATAGTGTAAATGTTTAGCCCAATAGGTGTTGTAAAAGCAATGCTGTGCACCTTTGCGTGTTGTTAAATATATGTTTGCCGTACTGCACGCATACACGAGTTAAGGTATAACATAAGCATATTAAAGGAAATGTAATGAAGCACCTGAGTGACTTTGTAGATGGACAGGGCCTGGGCCATGGATTCGCCGTGAGACAGGATGAGCTCCAGCGTGCCATCTCCATCAAAATCCGTCGCCACTCCACCTGGCCCACAGCAAAATAACCGTTATATTAGCACTATCATCATCACTGTTAACATCAGCAACAACAGTGGTAAATTTTACAAAAAAATGAATTACCATTTGCACGCATTTATTTACTGATAAATGAAAGTCCATTAATATTGATATGAGCGCTCAGCAGCGTGGCGTTGTAGTTAATCTCACGGCAATGTGTTCCGTGATCTCGTTAGAGTAGATTCCATCTCCCATTTAATGACTCCCTCAAAGATGTTTTAACAAGAGAGGCAAACATCTTTGGCTGTACCAGTACCTGCCAAAAACACGCATGTTCAAGTACTGGGGGTGGGGGGGAAGTTTTCTTCTCACATAAGTATTTAATAACACGAGCGCGGTTTCATGGGTTGTGCTGCGTGTTAAGCATTTCTTCTCTCAAGCTCTTCACCACGCACCACTACAGACCTCTTCATCTACTTCAACTCCTGCAAGCTGCCTGGCGCTCACCACAGTGCTGGATGTATGCGCTCGGAGAGCAAAGTCTCACAAGGGAGGGAACATCGTGGGAGTGTTTGGCGGTACCAAGCTTGTGATCATCTGCAAAGACCGATCTTGCTGTGGCCCGGCATTGAAACTAAACTTTGATTTTGTTTGACCAGGTAAGGCCCACTGCAGAAGTGACCTGGCTATCACAAATGATAGTTCAACGAAGTGGCTTATCATATTTACATTTTTCGCAGCCAAATGCTCTAAAGTTTAAACGCACGTTTCTAAATGTGAAGGGAAAAACCGGAGGACACAGATAAACAATCCATGTGACCACAGGTAGAACAAGCAAACTCCCAATATGCAGGTGTCAGTTAGGATCAAACCCACGACCTCCTGTATAGCAGGCGAGGTAGTTAACATCTCGCCACCATGGCGCCCCATGCGGAGCTCCACCTTACTACCCTGATGTCCCCAAGCTCTGCATTGGCTGCAGTTGTCACCAGGAGGGGGGTTAACTGCGATATTGGGATCTTCGCAGATTCTCCAGTAAGCGAGCCATATCCTCCCTCTAAGCGCTCAATCCCAGACAGCTTGGGTATAGCTAAAACAGACTTGATTGTAATGCACTGGATCCCAGATAGGCGAAGCGTTTAGAGCGATTGTCAGTTTTGCCCTGATCAGCCTTGAAGCTGCAGATTTTCACAGCCATTTGATCGGATGCATTTTAAAAGACAAAAACAACCCTTTCCCCACAACCACCATAAAATGTCTTACTTGGTGTTGAATGATAAAAAAAAAACATAAGTGAGAAATAAAAAAAATATATATATACAGAAAAAAATCGACAAAAAATAACCTCCCACAGCTAACGCAGCTGTACAGATAAGTGGTGTCCTCCTCTGATGGTCAGTTTTAGAATTGCTATTCTCTGGATATGGTTGTACATACAATATAAACTAGTGGTAACCTCATTAATCAGCATCTTTGTGGGCACTGACATTCACAAAAAAACATTTTCCATCTTCGGATCATGAAAAGGAATATTGCCAAAGGTGTCGGGAATAAGATGCATTCCTGTTAGGAGAATGCATCTTGTTTACGATGCTGTGGACACACTCACGACCAGTTAAGGGTACCCATATTTAATCTCAGAATAAATTTGGAAGAAGAAATACACAAGAGTTCTGCGAAATCCGTCATGTAACTATGATTTCATGCGCATCACAAATGGGGGCCTGTTTAAGTCCAATTCTGGTTACATTTTAAAGAAAATTATACCTCCAAGTTAGGTATTGTTATATGTCAGTGTCATTACATTTTACAATGTCCTAGATTGCAAAGATGCTTTTGTTATGCGAGACAGTTATATAACTACTCTGCCATAAAAGTCACAAAAAGATAGTATCATTATTGGGCAAAAGGGTTTGAATGCGCACCCTTTCAAAATGAAATTTCTTCATTTCTGAGGATTTCTCATATTCAAGTGATAATAATTTAGATTATATACCACACATTAACATACCATCAATTCAAATTGCTGTAACAATTAATTTGTTTATCCCATCCCTGAAAGCATTATCATTTAATTCTCTGGCCATCATCCCTTCTCACAATGTGGGCTGCCCAAGCTTACTTTTCCTAACAGCCAATAAGAGGTCTCGAACCTGTGTTTCTCTTCATGTCAGATTTTATTCAATGCTTTCATGAGTTCATGTATTCGATGCATTTGTCCAGACAAGTGAAATGCACTGATTGAAAAAAAAATCTTCTTGAGGCACAATGTTACTTTGATTTTCTATGTCAAATTTTATTTTCCAAATGTAATCTTCAATATTATCCCAAACTGCTTTCGACAACTGAAATCATTGCCCCTTTTTGTGTTTTCTAGTTGCGTCCCTCCAAAAATTATCTACTTTTTGCTTCATCTAGAAATTAACAAGACACACACGGTTTGCATTTAATTACGCAGCGTTCATTCCATTAAAAAAATTAACCTACGTATTTAAAAATGAATCAGGGGGTCTAAAATTAAATCTTTTTATAAGATAATATACATATATAAAATTAAGCAGTCAAATATGAAGCATGAGCTCCTCTCATATTGCGCTGTTAAATCTAGGGGCATGCACCACTGTTAATCACTGTTTAATGCATGCGCAGCATTTCCCTAACACTTGCCGAGCCATTTGCCTATTAATTTATATGAGACATTATATGAGACATGGGGGGGGGGTGTTATATTTTATAGTACTGTTAAGCAACTGTAAGCATTATGAAGCACACGCTGCCTTAGATCAAGGACAAGCAGTGTATATGTTCTTTTGCTGCTGCAAGTCCTATATTATATCTCATTACTGGGGGGCACAATTGTACGAAAAATGAGGACATGTGTGTATCTGGGGCAACAGCTCAGGATGGTAAATGATCACAACGATTACATCGGATGGCCAGAGTAGTTTGTGTGTTGCTAAAAGACTGAATCTGATTTTTAAAATGCCAATGTAACAATTTACATCTTAAATTTAAGGTACACCACTCACGAAGGCTTGGAGATTATAAAGATTTTCCTAAATTACACCGAAAATGTCGATACAAACACAGTTGTTTACAATTATTATCTATCCTTAATTCGTCTTATATTCATCACACTGTATGACAATCCCTTTGCAAAATCCAACAATTTTAGGTGAACTTTGTTTAATATACATGTGTCAAGAATCTCTAAAATACTTCCCTCGTAACAGTAATTTGTGAGAGGATCGGAAACAGAGAGGCCACAGGCGCAAGCCACGGTGAGCTGCATTCCCCAGCTATAAATGCTCTGATACGTGTATTGTCTTTGTACTGTTCGCCTTTTGGCGTTCTCTGGTCTGACACTGATAGTGAGACAAGGCCATAAAGAAGGCCGTCTCTGGTGTAGGCCAAGCAGTTTCAAAGACAATGCATATGTCGTGACATTGGAGATGTCACTGTATGGTGCCGGCCCGGGAGGGCCGTGGCGTGTGATGTACTTACGTCGCGGACAGGACTGTGTGGGTTGCTGTGTGAGGCCGGCTCTAGCATAGTACGGCGTGCGATGCACCGTCATCGCGTACACCACGTAGGTGGGTGCAGTACCAGCCCTAGCGGGGCTCGGTGAGCGCTGGGATAGCGCGGACACCACAAATAGGTGTAGTGCGGGCTCCCACAAGGGGGAGCGGGAGAGTGTCAGCCGAGGGACAGGGTTGCCCCGGGCCATGGCACTCTGGTTGACCCCGTAGACATGTGATCTGGAGTGTCCACAGAGAAGGCACCAGGCGCGGGGGCTAGGGGGTGATCACGTGTCCGGGGAGAGCTCTCGAGAGGGATGGACAGGGAGCTGGAAGGCTCCAGAAGGTGGGCGGGGCCTAGGGCAGAGCCGGCCACGACCCGGGAGGATATAAGGTGGGTCCCTGAGAGGGACCGGGGTCGCTTCGTTCTACAAGCTGGAAGCTCTACGTTCAACGTCCTACGTCTGAAGAGGCATCAGCACGTGGCCGGGGACTCGAGTGAGGGTCCGACCCTTCGTAGCTGTAACTCCTATGTATAGTGTAGTTAGCTGGGTGGTCACCACCCCAGGCTGTATCTGGTAAAGGGGCAGTTACCCCTTTGTATATACGTGTTACGAATAAATGTGTTGCCTCTGAAGAATAACGTCTGCGACTCAGTTGGACTCACTACACATATATTGTTAGAGCATGTGTGTTTACATGTTCACCACAAGTATGTGTGGTTAATGCAGACTTGATTACTTAATGCAGTAGGTATCTATTTGGTGTTTGAACATCTTAACACATGTTTCATTGCCAGAAAGGGTAAAAACCTATTCTTATTTTGTCATGCATTTCCTCTGTTAGTATTCACAACAGAGAGACTGGGCACTCACATCCAGCCTTGACAATGCTGAAAGGTTTTTTTTATTTTCTTTTTAAGCGTGAACCATTGAAAATAGATATTGTTTTCCTGCCACAGAGTAAAAAAAACCACGCTGTTACAAATGTCGATGTGGGACTCACATGATACTCTCAATGTCCCACATGACGCTGTGCTGTCTAATATTGTGTGTGCTTATCTTGAGAGGAGAATAGTTCCAAAATGCAGGCTTAGCTGTGTACATGTTGATGAAAAAAGAAGAAGAGAATGACGATGAAAATATCTCTGCAGCAAATCAGGTTGTGCAAGTTTATTAAAATGGAAAATGAATGTATATGCCGCATATGTCTAAGGAGCAAAGTAAACATAGCCCACAGGCACTCCCCGGGTGTAATATAATTAATATATATTGATATTTGCTAAACAAATAACATTCTACCTCATATTTATAAACACGGGTGTTATTGCATGAGCGTGTCGCGCTTCTATGCAACATGTAAGCCGTGCATGCGAGCTGCAGGTTCTGAGAGGTTTGAGGAAGCGTATTATTATGCCTGTCATTCACAACATACATGCTACAGCCAGAAGCACCAGCGCTTCTCCTGGCCATAACGCAGACGTTTCCCCTTTACCTTTTCTTTCTCATGCGCCTCTTCACAATGACTGCTGGAATCTCCTGTTGCATTATTGAGGTATAGCGTGTGTTTTTATACTTATTTATTTAGAAATAACGGTATACAATAAAGTACAACTTTATGAGGAAGTCAGCAGTGGTTTGTCCTATGGATATTCGCCCCTTGCCATACAGTGAGGGAAAAAAGTATTTGATCCCCTGCTGATTTTGTACGTTTGCCCACTGACAAAGAAATGACCAGTCTATAATTTTAATGGTAGGTTTATTTGAACAGTGAGAGACAGAATAACAACAACAAAATCCAGAAAAACGCATGTCAAAAATGTTATAAATTGATTTGCATTTTAATGAGGGAAATAAGTATTTGACCCCTCTGCAAAACATGACTTGTTGGCAATCACAGAGGTCACACGTTTCTTGTAGTTGGCCACCAGGTTTGCACACATCTCAGGAGAGATTTTGTCCCACTCCCCTTTGCAGATCTTCTCCAAATCATTAAGGTTTCGAGGCTGACGTTTGGCAACTCGAACTTTCAGCTCCCTCCACAAATTTTCTATGGGATTAAGGTCTGGAGACTGGCTAGGCCACTCCAGGACCTTAATGTGCTTCTTCCTGAGCCACTCCTTTGTTGCCTTGGCCGTGTGTTTTGGGTCCCATTTTCAATTCCCTGGCTGAGGGAAGGAGGTTCTCACCAAAGATTTGACGGTACGTGGCCCCGTCCATCGTCCCTTTGGTTCGGTGAAGTTGTCCTGTCCCCTTAGCAGAAAAACACCCCCAAAGCATAATGTTTCCACCTCCATGTTTGACGGTGGGGATGGTGTTCTTGGGGTCATAGGCAGCATTCCTCCTCCTCAAAACACGGCGAGTTGAGTTGATGCCAAAGAGCTCCATTTTGGTCTCATCTGACCACAACACTTTCACCCAGTTGTCCTCTGAATCATTCAGATGTTCATTGGCAAACTTCAGACGGGCATGTATATGTGCTTTCTTGAGCAGGGGGACCTTGCGGGCGCTGCAGGATTTAAGTCCTTCACGGCGTAGTGTGTTACCAACTGTTTTCTTGGTGACTATGGTCCCAGCTGCCTTGAGATCATTGACTAGATCCTCCCGTGTAGTTCTGGGCTGATTCCTCACCGTTCTCATGATCATTGCAGCTCCACGAGGTGAGATCTTGCATGGAGCCCCAGGCCGAGGGAGATTGACAGTTCTTTTGTGTTTCTTCCATTTGCGAATAGTCACACCAACTGTTGTCACCTTCTCACCAAGCTGCTTGGCGATGGTCTTGTAGCCCATTCCAGCCTTGTATAGGTCTGCAATCTTGTCCCTGACATCCTTGGAGAGCTCTTTGGTCTTGGCCATGGTGGAGAGTTTGGAATCTGATTGATTGATTGCTTCTGTGAACAGGTGTCTTTTATACAGGTAACAAGCTGAGATTAGGAGCACTCCCTTTAAGAGTGTGCTCCTAATCTCAGCTCGTTGCCTGTATAAAAGATACCTGGGAGCCAGAAATATTTCTGATTGAGAGGGGGTCAAATACTTATTTCCCTCATTAAAATGCAAATCAATTTATAACATTTTTGACATGCGTTTTTCTGGAATTTTGTTGTTATTCTGTCTCTCACTGTTCAAATAAACCTACCATTAAAATTATAGACTGATAATTTCTTTGTCAGTGGGCAAACGTACAAAATCAGCAGGGGATCAAATACTTTTTTCCCTCACTGTAGGTATGTGGAATTCACACCACTGGCCCGAGGCTGGAAATGGTAAATGAGTATGTCCTCAATGCTCATTTCAGCAGTAAATCTCTTGGACTTTTGAATTCGACCTGGCCTTTCGTAAACTTTGTATGAAATACAGTTTAAAGCGTCAATCACTTCCCGACTACCATACGGACCAGCTAGATCCTTGACGAGCAAAGGTGTTCTCTCCCCCCGAGTCACGCACTAGGCCATCACGATATGGAGAGGGAGAACTGGTGGGCATAAGGAGAGCGAGGGTCATGCACTTTAAGGGAACGATGCTACGTTGGTGGGGCTTGTGGCTTGGCCCAACGTGGAAGTTGTTTGGCCACTGTTGCAGGCTTGAATACGGCTCTAGAGCACTAATAGCTGGTCATGAAAATGTAACACGAGTTGCTCACATTGCAGCCAAACCACAAATCAGAAAATTTGCTTCAAATTACAATGAAGGGGGGGGGGGGGGATAACAATCGGCAACTGCAGCCGTACCACTCGCTTTACAAAATACATCACGCATCTCACTGGGTTATAATCTAATGTACTGATAACACATTTACCGTGTTTCAATATGTAAGGTAACATTTGTAGTCCTGTCTGGCAGAAGCATTACAAAAATACCATATTGCTAGATTTTCCAATGTCTGAAAATATTCCGAGCAAATGTAACTGCAACATTTAATTTTCAGCAGTGCAAATGTAAACGTTTAAAATGCTTTAAGTAATTAAAACGGTGACCACAATGCAAACAATATGTGTAATACTGTGCTATGTGACTTAAAACTGCACGATTGCATAATCAATACAGATTTAAAAAACAATCCTATTATTTTATTCTCGTTCGTCTTCTTCTTCCTCAATTCACTCAAACCCCCCTACTGCATTTGCTTGAAAGCACGCCCCGACATTGGGTTGTTTGAAGTTGATGGCAGCAACACTTAGCGCCAGAGCACAGAGCGGGAATTTCTTGGAAACAAAGCAGGAGTTGTGCATTTGAGATTCGACAGCCGCGATAACACAGACAGGCGAACATGATAAACTATGGGAGCTCTTGAGGTGTTTATTTTTTATTTTATTTCCCATTGATATTATATTTTTCGCACGGCCAATTAGTATTCCCTTAACTTGTCACCATGCACTAATATCATTTGTGTAATTATACTGATCATGTTTCACCATTGTTTGTTGCATAATGTACAAAAATGGGGATTAACAACGACAATAACAAAAAAATGACTTGTGTTTATATTTGATGGAACCGTATCTCAAATGTTGTCAAAAGTTGATGAAGGATGAGCAATTACATTTAAAGTATCTGCCTGTAATTAAATGCACAAATAAGCCGTTAAATATAATTCAATTGATAAGTGCATGTTACATAAACGCTATTGAATTGTTTAAAATTGAATGTTACTACCTTTCTCATCGATGGTACGGAAAACAGTCATTATTTGAATTTGGGATCAGAAAAGTCTAAAATGATAGTTGCTGCTATTTTATTGACAAAGAACACCATTATTTATAGCTGCACATACACCAATAAAAAGGCTAATAACATCAATTAACACTTTGGGGATTTCTATTCCCATACCCTTAAATACCCAGCTATGTTACAGTGGCCATAACAAAATATACGTGTTTTTTCTTCAAAAACTGCCAAAATCCACGAACGTGTTCCAATCAGCACACAATGAAGGTGACAGCATTAATATTTTGTGGCATGTGTTGCACTTCGTGTACACGCACCACCATATTGCAGCACAGACATTGTTTTCCCTGATGAGCTTGAAGCTGCGAGTGAGCAGGCTTTGTTTAGGAAGGTGCAAATAACACGAATTTTGCTGCAAACCCCTCATGCAAGCCTCGCTGCGTGATCGGAGATGAGACGGCGCGCACGGCAGCCCAGGGACCGCAAATAATCTACACTAGGCGTCGACTGTCAGACATTGGCAGATCGCTATATCGTAAGGCAGTCCTCGACTTACGAACACCCGCACTTACAAACCAGCTTCCATTTTTTTACATTGACTTAAAACTCGCACTTGCAAACTTAACCGCGGAACGATTTTGTCCAGGTGAGCGATCCTCCGCGAGATGTAATGAGTCAGCCTCGTGCTGGGAGTGATTGTTTGTGTGTGTGCATTTAAATACAGTACATTATTCGTGTTTTGACTTATGATTGAATGGCCGACGGTGAAGATATGTGATGGAGCGGCATCACACTCAGCTCAGGTTGGCTGCCTTCAAGACTTATTTTTGTTCAGATCAATTAATTTTGTTCGAGATAATTTGTTCGTGGAACACTGTGCAGTGATTCTATATTTGTGCGTATCGAAAAAAGGGGCAACGAAATTAATTAGATTCTAGAATAGACGAGTGAAGGTTGCTGAACTTGCTAATTGAGAAGAGACCTGATGGCTCGTTGGGACATTCTGTCTACAGGAAAGCCACCGACACAAATTCCTATCTAAAGCCTGATTACCACCAACATCCAGCCCAGAAGAACTCCCTCATCAAAACACTACACCATCGGGCACGTTGCATCGCCGACCAGCCACACCTAGCCAGTGAGCTGGAGAACATACACCAAACCCTCAAGATGAACGGATATTCAAACCGCACAATCCGCAAAGCTATATCCCCAACCATTGGGAGATAACCATCTGAGGACCCATTCAAAACCATCACCTTGCCATACATAGCAGGTGTTTCCAAAACTATTTCTAAAATCTTGAACAAACACAAGATCCAGGTTCGATTCAACACAGTACACAAAATCCGTGATTTGATCCCATCCTTGAAGGATATGATTCCTGACATGCAATACCCTGGTGTCTACAGACTAAGTTCTGTCTGTGGTAGCAGTTACATCGGAAAAACGAAACGACATGTCTTGGACCGTGTTCGCGAACACAAAGCAGATTTGAAACACGGCAGAACCAATACCTCTGTCGTGGCTGAGCACTATTTTAACGCGGTGGGTACTCTGCAAACCTTCGGGCTACCATCAAAGATTTGTCCATGAAGCCATCCAGATATATAAACACAGACACAATTTCAACCAAAAAGATGGGTACAAACTGAGCAATCATTGGAAGGATGTTATGAACCGGATAAAGTCATAACTTGCTGTGATGTTTCCATCCTTCCTGCCGTTGTTAAGCAGCTATTTCCGACTCTCTGAATTACATCACCTTGTTAAATGTCTTTACATTAACACACTTAGGTCTCACTAACATAGCCACCCCTGCTCCCTTTTGCCTCGATGTAATGGTAGCTCTCGCTGTTTAATAGGCTGTATGTCTCACTGGCACGACCACCGTTACGGTGGTTCTCTTGCGTTGATACGCTGGCCTCTCACTGTGCAGCAGCCAATGCCGCAGCTTGTGTTGCCCACGAGGTGGCGGTATGCCCAGTCCTCTGACACAGACATGCTATCTTCCCATTAAACTCGTTTACATTGACATGCCAATCTCTCCCTTTAACGCAGCTGTTGTGGGTGCCTATTCACCCTTGGGTGACACCCACCTCAAACCTATACATAACCTCTTGTTGCAGCAGCCCTTTCTTGTTCAGTAGTTCAACTGCTGTATCTTTCCACCTGATGACGATTGCTTGTGTTGCGATCGAAACGTCTTGATTTATTATTTATTTTTCTACCTACGTGACTTCACCGAAAGAACCAAAGAGTATGAATTATTGCAGTCACGTAAACTTCAAATCAAGATTGCTAATTGAGTTTTAAAGCTACGGAGGCCTTTTCTGTTGGCACCATGCCTAAAGCGCTCGGCTGTTTGCATTGTCTCTTCAGAGTTTATGTTAATTTGCGTACATTTCTGCACTTTCAAATATAAATTTACATGTCTGTATTTATTACAATACAGATGCATATTTATTTATTCTAATTGTAAGGTTTATTCACTTCCTTTATTGAGTTTTAATGTAATTAAGGCCTAGTCCGTTAGCGCCTCGCCTAAAGCCCACGGCTTTTTGTAATGTCTTTTTAAGAGTTTGTTCATTTATGTCAATGTATGCACTTTCAGACATAAATGTACATGTCTGTATTTATCACAATACAAATGCACGTATATTTATTCTAATTTAAGATGTATTCACTTTGTTTATTGAGTTTGAATGTGATTAAGGCCTAGTCCGTTAGCGCCTCGCCTAAAGCCCTCGGCTTTTTTATTGCATTTTTTAAAGTTTCTGTTAATTTGTGTACATTTTTGCACTTTCAAATATAAATGTATGTGTCTGTATTTATTACAATACAAATGTACGTATATTTATTCAAATTTAAGGTTTATTTACTTTGTGTATTATCAAGGCCTAGTCCGTCAGCTTCTCATCTAAAGCCCTAGGCCTCAGGCTTTTCGTAATTGTTTATTTATTGTCCTTTTACGGTTTATGAATGAATCGGAGGAAGCCACTGGGGCAGATTGAAAACTACTTTCTTTAGAACAGTATTTTTTTGTGCTCAGTTTGTTGTCCTTCCCCCGCACCTCCAATTATCGCGGTCGGCTGCTTACAGTGCGAAAGAAGTTGAACGTAGGTCTATGAGCTGCTCACATGAGGCGGCCTGGTGACACCCAGGACGGGTCGTAGGCAGGCTGCCCTGGACGTTTATAACCGGCGAAAATACTCAACTCAACACTCACAAACACCCACACACAAATAAATACACACAAACACACACACAAACAATAACAACCGCCATTCGCCACTAAGTGGCGGTGACACCACCAAGACGCTTGTGCCAGGCTATGTGCACCTTGAGGCCACGTGAAGTGTCAAACGCCCGCTGGCAGGAGGTCACGGGGCAGACCCAGATGCCACAGGTCGACTGACTGAGACGACTGGCTGATGCACCACCTGTGCCCCCTACTGTGCCAACTTGCTGTGCTTTAGCCACCCGGCGCTCCGCTCGTTGTTGTGAGCATCGCTCCTCCGCCCTCCGTTGTTGTTGGAGGGCGACTGCCTCCAACTGCCCAGTAGCGGCCTTCTCGAGCCTCCTCCACAGAGGCAGATTTTGACACCGCTGGTAACAGTCATCGGCAAGTCCACTCAGCTCCAAGTCCTCCTGTACCACATCACTCCATCTCCTCTCTAGCCCGTGCCGCGCCCGTTTAGCCTCCTCGATCCGGCCGAAACAAAAGCTGTTTAGGCATGCGGTGGCTGGGCATGCGGGCGACATTACCCAACCATCGCAGCCTTACCTGCCGGAGGAGCTTACCGATGGGACTTTGTCCAGATATTTCAAGGATTTCTGAGCTCCTCACACAATCCAGCCTGGTTAAACCCAGGATGGATCGTAGGCAGGCCAGCCTAAATGTTTCTAACTGGCAAAGATGTTCCATTACACAAACACACACACACAAACAGTGACAACAACAACTGCAATTTTCCACTAAGTGGCAGTGACGTCACCACGATGCTTGTGCCAGGCTATGTGCATGACCTAGGTGCCACGGGTCGACTGACACACAAACACACTCAGATGAAGACCCCCATTTAGCCTTAACGTACTTTTGGTGCAAGTGCTGTTCCCGAGCAGCATCAATGAGGGCCGGAACGGCACAGAAGGAGGTGTGTGGGTAACACCAAGCCCAGCCGCCTTTGTCTCCCGAGTAGCGATGTTTACACACAAGTCGTGGGTACGACTTTATCGCTCTATTCCAGCGTCTCCATGAAACATTTGGGCCAATGGTTACCATACCTGTCAACCCATACGGCTTACCCCGTATTCTTGTATAGGGAAATTGAGTTTTCAGGTCACTTCTTAGCGGCACGCGCACGATATTGCCACGAGCCAACCCCAACTCCGACCCCGTCGTGGACTTCGGGCCCGACGGATCGACGCCTCGGCCACCGGCCAGGCAAGAGAGGGTTTACGCGGCGTTCGCTTCTCGAGTCGGGCAATACTACCAACCTCGTCGTCCTCAATCTCGCCGACGAGACCCCCCGAAGCCACAGGGAGCAGCAACGTAGGGCCCTGCGGACCGCCGTGGTCGTGGCGGTGAGGAGTGACGCGTCACTCATGTTTGTGTGAGGTGCACAGAGAGCCTGTGGCGGAGTGCTTAGAGCAGGCCGAGAGAGCCATGGCAGGAGGACTACGACGCCATGGCGGAGGTGGCGGTGGTGAAGGAGGGCTGGCTCTACAAGCGCGCTGCAAGCATATGACTCGGATGATCAGAAGTCAGGCGCATAGGCCGGCAAGACAGAACTGCAGACCACGCTATGCTCGCTATCCTCCAAGTTCAATGAACTGAGCACATGCAACGACCTGATCGGCAAGCATGGAGCCACCCTCCAGTGCTCGCTTAACAACCTGGAAACCCTTAAGCTGCCGCCCGAGGGCAGCGGGAAGCTCAAGGCTGTCAATTAGCGCACCACCCTCTTTTGCATCACCCCCAATAGTGATTTCTTGCTCCGATGATGCATTGAGGGCGGTGCTCATCTCCAAAAATCAAGCACACGGGGGAGAGAAGCCGTGCATGTGCGACGAGTGCGGCAAGACGTTTCTCACGCTTGGCCTACATGTACTTTTTCACTTGTGTGTTTAACTGTGTGTACCCTTGTTATTTTAAAGATGGCAGTTCTCTTTCTGTGTATCCTACTGCTGTCCTTCCTGGCCATATCTAGTGCCACACTCAACTCTACCACCGGCAACCCTCGTTATTTCTCGTCCATACTTGTTGCTCCATTTGTCACTACACATGCTAGTGAAACAGCTTATAACCACTTCTACACTCTATCATTGTATCCTTTTAAACCCTATCTCTGTCCCATTACTTCACCGGCACTCCTTCCAAACCTCATTCTGCTCTTTAAAATATTGCCATCTGCGAGCTGGTGCTATTCGAACAAGGTTTATCGCTCCTCACCCTTTCACAGAAAATAACTGTGCAAACTATTAATTCTGCTTTTCTTATTTCTGGGAGGTATTGAGCTTCAACCTGGCCCAAATGTAAAGAACTCGTATAATTCTGTAGATTTTTCTGGCAGAAAAGGTGTTGGTGTTCTACACGTCAACATCAGAGGGCTTGTGATTAAATTAAGAATACTAAAACTAGAAGTGGCAATTCTGGACCCAGACATTTTTTGCCTTACAGAAACATTTCTCACTCCTTCCGTCAATGACTTTAAGATTACGATTGACAACTACAACCTTTTAGGCTTGACCGATGGTCTTAAGAAGGTGGAATTGTCACCTATGTTCGTAGTACTATTGCATGTTCACCAGCTCACTCCTTGTTAAAAAAATGTTAATTGGAAGGTCTGGCTCTCAGAATAACTCTCCCAAATAATCAACAGATATTGGTAGTGTGCTGCTATAGACCGCCTCGTGGTAAGGATGTTGAAGCTGCGTTTGCACTGAGGGAGCTTCTTGGGGGCCTCCCTAAAGGTGAAATAGTTTTAGTGGGTGATCTGAATTGGAATTGGCTAAACCCGCCGGCCGTGGCCACAAATTTTGCAAATGAATTTAACCTATTTCAATTAATAAATGTCCCCACGAGACCCAACCAAAAAAAAATCCAGTACTGTCATCTCTGCTTGATGTCCTGTTAACTAATGCCCTCACAATTTCCCACTTACTGGTGTTCTAGGTAATAACCTTAGTGATCACTCCTTCATATTTGGGGTGAGATCGTCAGCCAGACCCAAGAGCCCCCCTAAATTGGTTGATAAGCACTCCATGAGACACTTCAGCATACAGGCATTTACTAATGATGTGCTTCACTCTGATATTGACAAGGTCTGCGATATCCACAATCTGACTACGGCTTTAGAGACCTTCAGGTACACGTTTCTCTAAATTATTGGGAAACAAGCTCCGTTGGTTAGATTTAAAATTAAAGGCAATCGCCCACCATGGTTTGATCCTTTGATTACTAATATCATGAAAACTAGGGACAAGGCTTGGGCATATGCTCATAAAAGTAATTTGGTCAGTGAGTGGCTAGAGTGCAGGATTTTAAGGAATAGATGTGTAAAAAAATACGGCATGCAAAAAATGCATACTTTTCCTCCACTCTCCTGGAATCACATGGCAACGCCAAGGTCGTTTGGAAAACAGTAAAATGTAATGAAAAGGCATCTAACACAGATAATCTTCCCATTGCGCTTAACCAAAATGGGGACTATTTTTCAGAGCCCCAAAAAATAGTCGACAATTTTAACCTTAAATTTTCTGAAGCTAGTGACCTTTTTGATAATGTATTGGGAGTCACCCCTGTTCATGCAATTTCCTACACCCCTGTTCAAGCATTCAACGAATTTAGTTTCCAGCCTATCCACGAAAGTAATGTTCTGAAACAACTGTCCTTCCTCAAAGGGTTCTCCACTACTGGAGCGAATAGTATTCCCGTCTTTGCTCTGCTGTTGGTCACCTAATATACAAACCTATAGCCCATATTTTCAACCTGTCCATCAAAGAAGCATCGGTACCTCTAGAATGGAAACATTCCTATGTTAGTCCACTTCACAAAGGGGGCCCTAAAGATGATCCAAATAACTCCCGACCTATCTAAATTTTGTCCCCGTTGATGAAAATGTTTGAAAAATTATTGGACTACCAAATTAGCAGTTTACTGTCCGACAACAATCTCTTCCATCGAACCCAATCTGGGTTCAGAAAAAAATACAGCACCACATCTGCTGCATTAGACTCTCTAAATCACATTTACAGTATCATTGATAATAAGCAGTACTGCGCCAGTCTCTTTCTTGACTTGTCCAAAGCCTTTGATACAGTCGACCACAACACCCTGCTTAGTAAACTAAGTTGCCTCCGTTTCTCCAAACACGCAGTGGAATGGTTAAAAAATTACCTCTCTTCTCGCACCCAAACTGAATTCATAGATGGTTGGAGGTCAAACAGTGTTAAGAACAAAAGGGGTTCTACAGGGTTCCATCCTCGGCCCCCTCTTGTTCTCTCTTCATGTCAATGACTTCGGCACTGACCTGGATCATTCCAGGGTAAATCTGTTTGCAGATGACACGATACTGATTACTGCTGGCTGCTCTCCGGATGACGTGATTGCTAAGCTCCAGGGTGATTTCAACAAACTACAACATCAGCTAGTTGTTCTTAAATTAGTCCTGAATACCTCCAAAACCAAGGTGCTATGCTTCTCACCAGGACTAAAGCAGGAAGTTATTTTTCCCCAATTACATTCCTTAAATAATTATCAAATAGAGCAAATCAAGATCTATAAGTATATTGGGGTCATCTTTGATTCAAAACTGAATTTTCAAGATCACATTTATTATATTGGTAAAAAGACAAAATTCAAAATTGGTTTTCTGTATCGATACAAGCATTGCTTCCCCCCTATGTTCCGTTTGGAATTGATAATAGCTACCATACTTCCTTTACTTGACTACTGTGACATCGTATATAAATCAGCCCTCAGTACAGTACTGAAGAAGCTTGACCCATTTTATCACTCGGCCTTAAGATTTTCATTGAACTACCCATATCGGATCCACCACTGCGATCTCTACATTGGGTCAAACTTAACATCTCTTAATGATCAACGGCCTATGCATCAGATATTATTTATTCACGATGTACTTACAAAAAAATCAGCAGACTACCTGCTGGATCTCCTCACTGTTTTGAAGAAGAAATGTGACCTAAGGTATTCGCTCATTTACCAGCTTCACATTCCTTATTGCTGTACAAATACTGGAGAAAGGTCCTTTGATGTTGATTCCCCAGGGTCTGGAATGCTATCAGCAGTAAACTGCAACTTGTATCACTACCTGTGAGATCTGCACTCAAAACTGCTCTTGAGGAGCTGTACCCCCCCCCCCCCCCCGCTGCCACTGCTATGCAGAGTGGCCTGAAGTCAAATGCACCGCTCCGGATGTCCGCTGCAAGGTATGATCTTGAGTTTTGATGATAGTGTGCTGATCTTTAAAGATGCATTGACATGTTTTTATACTCTTGCTGATACTCCTGCTGTTATGGAGTGACTCATGCTGTCAGCTATGGCTGCAAAGTTTGGTCGTACATGTTATGGATATCACAGCTCCTATGATCACTGTTACATTTGTAGGGGTGTTACGGAGGAGCTGTATGTGTAGGGGTGTTAGAGAGAGAGCCGTTATGCATGGCAGCTTATGGGAAACAAACACAGTGGGCGGGGCTACGTGAGTGGACGGGGGGGGTGCTCTCAACGACGTCCGCACCATGCAGCCCGGGGCCCCACCCCTCAGCGGGGGTGGAGTATAAAGGGGGATGTGTCAGAGGGCTCGGGGCAGAATGTTTAAGTAAACTCTTGAAGACCGAAGACTGCCTAGCTAGAGCCCTGGACTCCCCTGGGACGCCGCCCTTGTCAGGGCCGCGCAGGACCGAGCCAGCGGCGTGGTCCCGTGAACCAGAGCCAGGACTCTGGGACTCCGGGTACCGTAGCCCGACTGACCAGTGTCGGGCCAGACAGCCTCCCCTAGCCCAGTATTTGAAGGATTAGGAGGCAGGCTAGGGGTAGCTAGCCGTGTGTTCCCAGCTATCCGGGTGAGGGGGCCGATACCCCCTCCAGTACTGTATGTCCCCAGTGACTGTTGTGAAATAAATACGTGTGCCTCTACTCGGGTGTCCACGCGTCCTCAACGGTACTACATCTGGTGACAGAAGTGAACAACAACGAACATGGACACGCGCCGAACAGCTCGGGCCGGGGTGCAGGAGGCGGAGGACACCGCGGGAAGTGCGGTGCCAGAGACGGCTGATGGAGGCAACGAGCAGCCGGGCCGAATGCATCCTTACCGGGGCATCAGGAGGAAGGGGAGTCGCCATCCGACGGACTTCGGCTGGCGCACGCGAGGCTGGCGGAGCTGCTGTATGCTGCTGCCGCCACACTCGAGAGCATCACTCGGATGGGGGCTGCTGGACCGCCGCGGGGCGAGGACGGCCGACGACCGTTGCGCCTTCCCGCCATTTCTACTGACTACAACTTTGAATCTCCCGCCATCGCCGCAGCAGCTGCCGAGGGCGTGGCCAGCCTCAACCTGGGGCCCGACATCGGCCTCGCAGGGGCTGCCGCGTCACCACCAACGGACGGAGCGTCACCATCAGCGCGACAGGCGATTCCATCTGTCGTTCGTGCCGACGCTCAGCCGAGTTGCGGGGACAGCAAAGCGCGGGCCTCCATGGCGATCGCTGCGCTACACCAAAGGCTGCCCCCGCTGAAAGAGTTTGTAGCTGAGGAGGGCGACTGGGGGGGGTTCCAGCGGCGCTTCCTCGCGCACCAAGAAATGGCGGGGTGGTCGGACGCCGAATCCCTCTGCGCGCTGCCGGCGCTCCTCGACGGCGACGCCCTCGCCGCTCTTACGTCGGCACCGAGGGACAAGCGCTCCACTCTTCAGATGGCGCTGCAGTTGCTGGCTGGGGTCTACGGACCTTCGGCGGAATGCAGACAGCGATTTTACGATCGCCAGCGGGGTGCAAAGGAGTCGCCCCTCGCCTACCGTACGAGCCTTCTGGCGTTGGCAAAGACGGCCTTCCCTCGTATGGATGACCAAGGCGTGGACGCGATGGTCACTGAGAAAATTCTTCTGCTGGCGGACGACCTGGACATCGCCATCGTCGCACAGGAGGACACGGAGATGGGTTCCCTCCAGGCGGCGCGGCTCCTCCAGGCTAACCTCCTGTCACAGCGACGGAAGGCCAGCAGGGCAGCGGCCGGGCGTACGGTGGCTGCCGTCACCCCCCCGACGGAGGAGGTCTACGCCGCCGACTTCCGACAGCAGCAGAGGGTGGGAGTACGGGCGGGCCGGGATGGGTCGGGCCGCTCCGACCGTCCGTCATCACCGCCTGCGCTCCCGCGCTGCTATAACTGCGGCATCCGGGGCCACGTCGCCTCGGGGTGCCGCTCTCCTCGACAGCGGGGGACGACGCCTCGCCGGGACGCCGGCCCTCCTCCTCCTTCCAAGCTCCATCAACATGACCCGGCGAGTCGCGGCACCCCACATGTTTGGCCAAAGCACACACCCGTTACACACAAGCACACCGCAACGAACGGGGGGCCAACATTGCGCACCGTCGGGCCAACACGCACCACTATGGGGACCCAAATCGAACCCAGGGAGTGGTCCGTGTTGGCCCACCGCGTTGTGGCGGCGTCGTCGGGGTCGTTGGCCGTAGTAGGGCACATTGACGGGGTCGAAGTGCGTATCCTCGTCGATACAGGAGCGTCGGCGACTATCATTTCGGAACTCATATACAACATTCTCCCCGTCCAGAGTCGTCCTTTGCTACCGGTTAATGTCCCATTCTACGCTGCTAACGGGGGCTCATTGGGTATCATGGGTCAGATTCGCGCACAAATTTCGATCGGTGATATTAAATTGTCCGGCCCCATTTTTGTTTCCTCCTCGCTGGCGGTTCCGTGCCTGCTGGGGACGGACTTCTTGGGCAAAATGCCAATTCGGATTTTGATTGATCAAGGTTGCATTGAGCTCCCGTCGGGACGACGGATGGCGTTTTTGCCTTCCCCTACTGCGGCTCGGTCGGCGTTCGCGACGGTACCGGCGTTTGTCGTTCAAACGGTTCGCGTGCCGCCGGGGGCACAAATGTTGGTGCCCCTAAAACTTCGTAGGCCCTTCGCTAAGGGTGTTGGGGACCAGGGTGTCCTGCTGGGGCCATCTAGGGCCGGGGTTAGCGGGCCGCATTTAATTCCCGCCCAGACCATCGTAAGGGGGGACGAGGACCCTTTCATCGCGGTCCTCAATGTGGGGTCGCAGGCCGTGGTAATTCCTCAAGGGACCGTGCTTGCTCACGCAACGCCGGTGCCCTGCGAGGAACCTGTCGCCAATCACGTTGGCACTGCCACTCTGCCGCTTCCACATTCGGACACCGATGAAGGGTGGCTTGAGGCGCTTTGTGCGGGATCGACGGACCTGTCGGATGTAGAGCGTCAAAAACTTAGGACACTCCTGCGCGAATTTGCCGACGTGTTCAGTCAGAACAAATTCGATTTAGGCTGTACCCATTTGCTGCGTCACCATATTGATATGCGTGACAGCGCGCCCATACGCCAAAATCCCTTCCGGCTGAGTCCCGCCGAGAAGGACCATGTCAAATCGGCTGTTGATGACATGTTAGCCGCCGACATCATTTCTCCCTCTACCAGCCCGTGGGGAGCGCCGATCGTTCTGGTTAAGAAACAGGATGGATCGTTGCGGTTTTGCGTCGATTTTCGCCGCCTCAACAAAATTTCCGTTACTGACGCATACCCGCTTCCCCGTATTGACGAATCGCTGGACGCCTTGGCGGGGGCGCGATTCTTCTCCACATTGGATTTGCTTTCGGGATTCTGGCAGCTTCCTCTGGACGATGAATCTAAGCCTAAAACTGCATTCCGTACACCACATGGTCTCTTCCAATTTAACCGGTTGCCGATGGGATTACACTCGGCGCCGGCGACTTTCCAGCGATTGATGGAATTGGTTTTGGCTGGATTGCAGTGGGATTCGTGTTTAATCTATTTGGATGACGTTATCGTCTTTAGCAGAACATTTGACGAGCATCTCCAGAGGTTGCGGGCCGTTTTCCTCAAAATGCGGGCTGCTAATTTGAAATTTAGACCCCAAAAGTGTCATTTATTGCGCGAATCGGTACGTTATTTGGGGCACATCGTTGGACGCTCGGGTATTGCTACCGATCCCGCCAAAACGCAGTGCGTCAGCTCCTGGCCGACTCCCACCTCGGTGGGAGAGGTCAGGAGCTTCGTTGGTTTCGCGTCATATTACCGACGCTTTGTCGCGGACTTTGCCACCATTGCTAAGCCCCTGCACGCTTTGACGTCAAAGGGGGTCCGCTTCCATTGGGGACAGGAGGAGGAGGCTGCGTTCCGCTCCCTTCGGGACGCTCTGGTTAATGCCCCTCCCCTGGTTTATCCCGATTTTTCAAAACCCTTTGTGCTCGATACCGACGCGAGCAACACAGGTATTGGGGGCGTGCTTTCCCAGGTGGTTGAGGGCGTGGAACGGGTGGTCGCGTACGGTAGTCGAGTGTTGTCTCCAGCGGAGCAACGATATTGTGTCACCCGTCGGGAACTGCTGGCAATTGTCTATTTCATCCAGCAGTACCGGCCATATCTGTACGGGCAGCGTTTCACCGTCCGTACAGACCATGCGGCGCTACAGTACGCCCTGCGAGTCCAACAACCATCGGGACAATTGTCTCGATGGCTGGAGGTTCTCCAGGATTTTGATTTTGAGACCACGTACCGTAAGGGCGTTCGCCACACCAACGCGGACGCTCTGTCGCGCATGCCAACCACCCCCGAATGCGCATGCCTCCTGGGGTCGGGTCGGTGCAGGCATCCTGGTGAAATGCCTGTTCCGGTCTTGGCGGCTGCTGACGACGCAGCGTCAATGACGAATTCCATCGCACAACAGGGATCTGATTCCCTGTTGGGGTTGCCTGCCACGGAATGGGGGCGTTTGCAGATGGAAGATACCTCCCTCCTTGCGTTGCGCCGCCGCGTCGGGGACCGGGGGCGGGGTGATGCCGACGCATGGGAAATGCTCGGTGGGTTGTTAATGCATTGGGACGGGAAATCCCATCGACACCGGCTGGTGGTCCCTTCAGGGTTATGGGGTAGGGTGGTGTGGGCCGCTCACGAGCGCCTCCTCCACCTGGGAACCCAAAAGACCCTGGCCTTGCTCCAACTTGATTTTTTTTTGGCCGGGCATGACAAGGGATGTCGGGGATCTGTTAGGGTCGTGCCCTAGGTGTGCGCAGCGGAAACCACCAGCGAGGGAGTCGAACCCGCCCCTGCAGTCTATCAGGGTCTCCCGGGTGAACGAACTGGTCGCGCTGGATATTCTGGGACCGTTCCCCGCCACCCCCAGGGGAAATAGATATTTGTTAACCGGGGTGGAGTACTTCACGCGCTGGCCTATGGCCTGGCCCCTGGCCAACCAGTCGGCAGCAGCCATCGTGGAGGCCCTTGTCCAGGGATATGTCCTTGACAAAGGTGCTCCCGAGCGGCTGCTGACCGACCAGGGTAAAAATTTTTCTGGCAAATTGCTCCAACAGGTCTGTGAGATCCTGGGCACGAAAAAGATTTGTACCTCTCCATATCACCCACAAACCGACGGGATGGTCGAGCGGTTGCATCGTACCATCACGTCGATGTTGTCACAGCAGGTTTCGGACTCACAGACAGATTGGGACTTGAAAATTCAGGGGGTCCTGGCAGCGTACAGATTGGCCCCCCATGCTGCGACGGGATTTTCCCCCTTCTTCCTTATGTATGGCCGCGAACCTGACCCACCTGTTCGGGCCCAGCTGCAGATCCCAGCGCCACAGGGAAAAACTCAATTGGCCGAACATGTTAAATTTAACCTGGAAAAATTGACAGAGGCGCGGGATGCTGCCATGCAGAATTCTGACATGCGGCAGAGGGCTAATGAGCGCCTCAGACTGGGTCGCGCGCATGTGCTACAGTGGAAGCCGGGGGACAGGGCATGGCTGCACTGTCCCCAGGTACCACTCGCGACCTCCTCAAAACTGGTGCGGCTGTGGCGGGGCCCCGTCGAGGTGGTTGAGGTCCTGAGACCTCAGTGCGTACGCATTAAATGGGGGAAGCGCCGGTGGTTTGTACACCCCTCCAGGCTCAAACCCTTCGTTGCGGTGCGAGGTCCCACTACACACGCGCGTGGCCAAACATGTGGGGGGGCGACCGACTCAAAGAGTTCGTCTCCGCGGCTCTCGCCTGACGCGTTGCCGGCTGTCCCGCCCCCAGGTGCACCGGGAGTGACGGGCTCACGCCCGACGACCCCCACGGGGGATGCCAAGGGTCTTGCGACGTCAACAACAGACTCACTCGGAGATGGACACTTGCCACCCGACGGCCTGCCGGCCGGGGTTATCCCGTGTGACGGGCCTGCGGCGAGGACGCGCGCAAAAATGCGCAGACTCTTGTGACGCACGGAGTGAAAATGGAAAAAAAGGGAAAAAAGAATTTTTTTTTTTTAAATATTTTTTTTCCTGTGTACGTTCACATGTTATGCTCACTGTGTGCGGCGTCGGTGGTGTGCTCCTGGCACATTGCATTGTACGAATGTTGTGTTCGCTGTGTGTTGTGTGTGTGCTGGGGGGTTTCCTGAAAAAAATGTATATACGTTGGTTGTACGGATTTCGTATTTATTCGGGGGTGGGGTGCGTCGGGTTATTTTCCCTTCCTGTTGTTCTTCTCGTTGCGTTATTGTTGTAAAAATGAGGCACACGCTGGGGGATCGAGGGGTGAATAAACATTTATTGTCAAGGTTGCAGCCGGGACGGCTGCGAGCTGTACAGGGGGGGTGATGTAGGGGTGTTACGGAGGAGCTGTATGTGTAGGGGTGTTAGAGAGAGAGCCGTTATGCATGGCAGCTTATGGGAAACAAACACAGTGGGCGGGGCTACGTGAGTGCACGGGGGGGGGTGCTCTCAACGACGTCCGCACCAGGCAGCCCGGGGCCCCACCCCTCAGCGGGGGTGGAGTATAAAGGGGGATGTGTCAGAGGGCTCGGGGCAGAATGTTTAAGTAAACTCTTGAAGACCGAAGACTGCCTAGCTAGAGCCCTGGACTCCCCTGGGACGCCGCCCTTGTCAGGGCCGCGCAGGACCAAGCCAGCGGCGTGGTCCCGTGAACCAGAGCCAGGACTCTGGGACTCCGGGTACCGTAGCCCGACTGACCAGTGTCGGGCCAGACAGCCTCCCCTAGCCCAGTATTTGGAGGATTAGGAGGCAGGCTAGGGGTAGCTAGCTGTGTGTTCCCAGCTATCCGGGTGAGGGGGCCGATACCCCCTCCAGTACTGTATGTCCCCAGTGACTGTTGTGAAATAAATACGTGTGCCTCTACTCGGGTGTCCACGCGTCCTCAACGGTACTACACATTGTTTTTATAGCTTTATTTTGGTTATATTTGAAAACGTATGGTTAAGCCATGGTTGTTTGTTGAAGTACGGAGTTAGCCTGATAACTTTATCTAAATTGTCTTATGGTTGTTATTGTTCGACTTGCATACCATTGGGATTTTTGCACACAGCGTTGATATCCGGTGCTTTTTTCTGGAAGATTTTACTTTTTTTTCCTGGATGTTTCTGTTGTGCATCGTCACTTTAAGATGTTCTTTGTTCGTGTTTTGTTTGTTGCGGTTGCACCCGAGTCAAGGGCCTCATGGCTCACAGGGCTATACCTGATAAATGAAATGAAAAATGAACGGGTCTCAGGAACTAATTATGTTCATAAGTCGAGGACTGTTATGTGTTAGGCTACGTTGCCTGGTAATTACAGAAAAAACACAATCGATTCACTGCTGGATGAAGGCTTCCCTAAGTCGTCGCCAAAACACTTGAACAAGCAAAGCCATCATGTAAAAAATGGGCAGCCACATTTGACCAGTTCATGTACCTCGGTCGTATCTCCATAAGGCCCAAATGTGCGGGATACCCTATCATGCTATATAACATGCTCTGTGATATCATACTATATTCGAAAAAAATTAAGTTTTCCGGCTGGATGACATGGGTGGATTCCTGTCTGGCTGGCTGCCAAGCTCCCAAGTGCATGTGCGCTGTGGTGACATCACCGGGCACATCTGTACGATGACGTCACCCACATCCTACAGTGGTGAGCCAGGTTCGTTCATCGCGATGACGGTACGCCTGTCCCCCCCACCCACCCTCCACCCAGGATGTGTATCAATCGCAAATGTGTGGGATACTCTATCAAGTTATTACATTATCATACGCTCACTATCATTTCTCGAACTTTACGATTAGCACGGTTGGCTATGTACGGTGCGAAAGAACATACACTACATACATACTACCATACTATATTACAACACGTGAGGTGATGGAGAGAGAGAGGTGGGGAGCAGAGCGTGAAATCTTTCTTGAAATATTTCATTTAAAAAGGGGGGGGGGCACATAAAGCAAAGCATAAAAAAACGAAATGATGAACGAAGCAAAGTGCCGACTACACCGAGCATCTTCTTGTTTCGTCTGATCGTAAAAAAGAGAGAGAGGTGGAAGGCGAGGGTGGGAGAAAGAGGAAGAGACTGAGAGAAGAGGGGTGGGGAGAGAGTGAACGGGCATTAAACGGAGAGGAGAGAAAAAGCAAAACGAAAAGAGGACAGCGAGATAATGTGGCAAACAGTGGGAGAGAAGATTCAGGAGAAGCTGGAGGGATTGAGACGGGAAAGGGAGAGGTGGGAATAAAGAGAGCGAGGGTGAGAGGTGAGAGGAACTGAGAGAGATAGGAGGGATGCGGATGAGATAAAGTGGAGGGAGGATAGGGGACAGACGAATTCAGAAAAAAAGACAAAGCTAGAAACCGAGATAAATTGTGATATGCATTACAGAGAAGGCAAGAGAAAGCTGCAGACAGGGCTCTAAGTAAGAATAGACGTTTTGCTGGCTGGTTGGGAGGGACGCACGAACGGCCACGTCCAAAGGACATGCGGGTTACTAGTTAGATATTAAACTAAGATTTGAAGTAGCAAGTACAGTATTTCAGAAACAGACACCAATATGGAATTCAGACATCTTCGTTACAAACACAAACATCTAAACCTTCAAAAAAAGTGCTGTCTGTACTTAATTATAGCACTGAATCGTGGCCTTTCAAATAAGTAAACAGAGCAGAAACTGAACAACTTTGTCAACTAACGAGCCACACAAATCCCACAGGTTAAATCGTCACACCTGATTGCAAGCGAGATGTCCACCTTCTTAGTTGGTCACATTCCAGCATCAGAGATTAAAAAAATGTGTGCTACACACATACCTTGCTCATGTGCTCCGCGCGCTCAACACAAGCCTACGAAAGGAGGCCTCTGCTTCGATTGGCAACCAGAAGGCCAAGATAGAAAGGGATGGCCAAGGGGAACGCTACACCGTTCAACAGAGGCAGATGTTGGAAATTATAAATGTTATGGATTTACCCTCCAACACACCAGCGTGCTGAAATAGTAACGAATTGACACATTTTTTTACGTGACAAACCGTGACAATTGGCTGTGTTGGATGGCGGTGGGTTAATGACACATTTATATTTACGTGACCTAACCCAACAAAAAACCCTTTTATTATGAGATGCGGGAAAGCTCAACTTAAACAACAACACGTTAGTGGAACAAGCACCAAGGCTGCACCGAGGGGTAACATCTGTCTTATGCCTTCTGTGACTGAAGGCAACTAATGAAAATACAGATGAAACACAGCAACTCAAGTCTCGGAGGAAGTCTCTATAACGTACAGCAGATATATCATTATATCAACGACATGAATATTGACAGCATAACACAAAGAACTAGATAATCAATAAATACACATCAGCCATCAGCCAATACAAATGTTAAAGGAAGTTATTACACGACCTTATTAAAAAGTCCTCCCTCCTCTTCCACTGGGCAAATCAATGATCTCAATTGTATCAGAATCCTGATGCTCATCTAAAACACGTTTGATAGTCCCTGCCGTGACTAACTCTGCTGAGGATGACCCTGCCGCGGATGACCTTGTTGAGGATGACCTTGCCGTGGTTGACCCTGTTGATGATGACCCTGTTGAGGATGAGACTGCCATGGGTGACCCTGCCATGGATAACCCTGCTGTGGATGACCTTGATGACGATGACCCTGTTGTGGATAACCCTGCCGTGGTTGACCCTGCCATGGATGACCTTGATGACGATAACCCTGCCGTGGATGATTCTGCGATGGATGACCTGACAGAGCCAGTTGTTGTTCACCCCAGCAATCCCTTAAAACGAGTGTATCGTCTTCAAATTAACATTGTCAAAAAATATGGCGTTTCTTTTTTTTGTAATTCCCATGGTGCCACTAATCGGAGCAAAGCAATTTTGTCCTGGAAAGTTGGAAAAATGTTTAAGCAAATAATGATAAGAGTCATCTTCAAGCACAGAATCAATACACAGGTTGTGTCCTACATGCATTAACGGCCCTTTACCATCTCCCTCTACAGTCGGTGTATTTACTGACATCTTAATGTGCGCTTAATATATACGTGCAGTTCGTGCAAGTGTGTATGTTATATGTTATTTTATATATACTGGAATGATGCTGCATTTGGTTGTGTGCAGTATGTATGTGACAAATAATGCATACGCAGCTTCGCATCAACTCAAGGTGTCTACTGCTCAAATTACCAATGGCAAACAAACTTATCTCTGTGGGTGGCCCTAGACCATTGGTATAAATTACACTGCCATGGTGGGGTCATCCAAAGGACATCCACTTTTGACTTCCCAAAAAGTGGTACTTATTTTATCCCAGAGGGATTATCAGCCAAATACACGGATTGAATTAATAGCGTTTAACATATATATTCTAAGTCTATTTATATTTTTGCTATGCATATGATGACATGTAAACTAATACATGAGGTATCAGTACTGTATATTCACTCAGGGCATCATTGGTGAGAATTTCCTGCAAAAAACTGCATTTGAATTCCACCTTGGGTGATCCTTGCGAGAATCGCGATTGTTCTATGAATGTTCCCATGTTACATTATCCATTGATTTGAATGGAACATGAAGAGGGTTAACATTCCATTAATTTGTTGATCGTGGAGTTGCCAATTGCATCGCAATTGTCATTGAAACCAATTTACATTCTGTAGACAGACCCTAGGCCGTTTAAGAATCTCCATGAATTTCACTGGCAGAATTAAGTCAATCTCATATTATTCCATTGATTTGAATTGAAAATTGCAATTGAATAGAGCTCTATGATACGTGTTCTACTGACACAGCTGAATACAGCAGAAGTGGTTCTGACATGGTTGGATCATAGCGAGAGCTTCTCTGTGACATGACAAACCGCAGCAGGGGCCACAAAGTAACAGAACGAACAACAATAAAGAACCAAAAAGGTTAAACAAAAGGAAAAATAGAAAAAACATAGGCAAACTAAGAACCACTTCTATAATTTCCATTAGATTGCAGGATTTTAAAATAAGCAAATGCAAACTCCAAAATTTTACAACACCACCATAATATCATGTAAGGAATCATATTTGATTTCATGAATAAAATCATGATTCTGCAAGGGATTGTGAAAATTGTCCAGCACCGACATATAAATATGGAATAGCAACACTGAGCTTGAATAAAGACATTAACAAAATACAAATCAGAAGAGGGGTCTGGCAAGGAGATGCACTCTTATACCAAGGCAATGCACAGCCATAGTCGAATATATGTTCAGAAATTTTAATTCGGGAAATAAATCCATCAGCATACATTGACAAAATATGAACACCCATATCTGCTGATGACAGAGCCACGATAACAACCAAAAGGAAAACGAACTACAGGAAACTGTTGAAAATGTTAGCAAAGAATGTTGCAATGCTGGAGAACAGATGAATAAAACATAATGCTCAACTAGTTCATTGACCAAAAGAGAATAACTGTTCGAGGAACACAACAACAAGTTATTATGTTTAGGGCATTTATTGAAGGTGGACACGGATCATAGTAATAAAATAACGAGGCAAGGGAGAGTAGGTAGGAGAGCTTTTGGAACACTGAATTTTGATAAAGAAAGCAACATCCCAAAGTGTCGAAATTTGTTTTCATTCAGTGCCAATTACCTGCTATGAGATGGTTTGAAAAACATGTTCACTGACAAAAATAATGTTGAATAAAATCTGAAAAGTACATAAAGCATGTCTGTATGTATGTTGAACTTCTTTCGCACCGTACTTAGTCAACCGTGCTCATTGGAGGTGGGAGCATGGAGTCATATATTTTGGGAATTGCACTAAGGGACAAAAGGTGGAACACATGGATCAGAGAACAATTGCAATATCGTGTAAATCGCATTAATTGTTAAGAAAAAAACTAAGTATGTTTGGACACGATTAGTGACGGAATGGCAACCAAAGAAGGGAACATGCAAGGGACAACCACGGCAGAGATGGAGCAAAGATATGAGATCATGTGGAGCGGTAAGATTGATCATGGCATCGTAAGACCTTCAGGGATAGCGACGATGTGCTAAGGCTTTCATCCAGCTGTGAAGAGACCATGACATGATGGTGACGGTGGTGTGTTCACATCTTTTATGGCATTGACACAGCCAATACCTACAAATTCAGGTGTATGGATCAAGATGTCATGAAAGTAATGCAAATTATGTTATCACTAAATATTGTATCCAACTGCCAGTTACTGAAACTGTATTGCATCGATGTAATATCCAAGGTCTGCTGTTGCAGTGTCCTTCCATCTGGCTCTACGTCTTCCCCGTGGTTGTCAGCATCCGAGTGCCCGCTCCACTGTCTAAGTAACATTCCCTCCTCCATTCCGCATATGCATCCTACCCATCGCAATGTCCCCTTCCTCATTATTCTACAATGGGTTCCTGCTCCATGTTATTTTTAACTGCCAGGCTGCCAACCATTTCCTGCCACTACATTCTGAACATCATCTGCACTCCTATGCTCAAAGGCCACCAGCTACTCCCTCATTGTTTCATTAAAATCCAGCTCTCTGAATCACACACTCACAGTTATCACTCCTGCCTCAAACACCCCTGCTGAACGTTGATTCCGCTAATCTTTAAAAGCGGATTTTGGAGCACATCACAATCCCAACCTTCTAATGAAAAATTTTTAATGGCTTTTTTTCCACTTCCAACTGCTCCATACTCCGTGGAGCCTTTATCTTATGCAGTTCTTCCAACATTTACCAGCAACAGCCTTACATACTCTCATCAATAATGGACCCCTGCTGCTTTAGCAGATTTTACCGGTTGTACTTCTGTTTAAAACTCTTCTCGGGATACTTATTTCTCGAGCCATTCATAATTCTACAATTAATTATTCCCCTACTGCTTAATGTTTTCAGATTCAGCAAAAGTCGTGTGGTTGCTCCCACCTCACTTAACCAGCTATGCTATACCTCATTGTCTTTAAAATAAATTAAAATGTATTTCTGTACTGCATTCACGCTATTCCTTACTGGTTTTAAGGCCACGTTCTAAAATCTCCTGTTAATCAGAGAGAATAATTTACATGCTCCTCTTAGTCTCTTTAAAAAATTCCATTTGCTGTCATCATGGGAGAAGGACAAAAGCATGAGCAGGAGTCATCTGAATCTGCTGGCTAAAGGGGCTGTGTTCGATGGCTGCGGGACAGCTCAGCTAGTACAAGGCAGGATGAGCCTCGGCAGCCCTATGCAATGCACACGCGCCCTGTGGGACCTTGGGTAATCACCGCATTATCAGAGGCAGATGAGCCTTTGACGTATTCACTGCAAGAGGAGTGTCTGCTGCTCAGTGTCCTATCGGCTACCTACCCACAAACTGTGACATGAGCCCAATTACATTGACTGCAATAGCTCCAAATTGTCACAATCAGCCATGCGATATTTTTTTTGATACTTAACCTATCCAATTACCTTTACAATTCTTCATATTTGAATTACCATTTCATGGCAGATGGCGCAATAACATCCACCCAAATTGTCCCTACATGTTTCGCACCATTACGTCTCACTCTTTCATCTAATCATTGCTGGAGTGCCCACAGCATATAAAAAGAAAACATCCCTTTTTTCCCACAGTGTATTATCACATCCCTTGAATCCATGACCTCTTTTCCCAATCCGCTTCTGAAATCCCTCTATGTGACATGGTCGCCATTGTGGATGCCTGACTGCACCGCCCCCCGTTTATCTCCGTGGAGCCGGGTCTCAGGCATTCCCACCCGCCTATCCACCTCCCTCCGCCTCAGTCGAGGACCCCTACCTCATCAGGTGCCCCCTCCAGCACCATGAAATGGTTCGTGGTGACGAGGTCCTGTTGGGGCCTAGTGCAGTGTTTTTCACAAATTTTCGGAGGGGGGCCACTTTCGCCGATAAGACATCATCAGTATGAGCGCCACCACACATTTGAAACCTTTAGGGTTTGACAGCAGCATGATGATGTTTTTTTTCACTATTTGTGTGTTGTCGGGGGCCTCACGTCAGGGTCACATGCCAGGGGCCGCACTAAAGGCCACCATGCGTCAACAGTGGCCCCCGGGCTTTGCAATGAAAAAGAACACTGGCCTAGTCTCACCCCTCCTACATTGACCTTCTACTTGCCGTGGGCAGGGTTGCGATCGCGTGCGGCCCGCTGATAGTGTCCAGGTGAGGGCACGGCCTCTTCCGGGGCCCCCTGACCAATGGGGAAAGCAGGCTGAAGGAGACCCCTGAACAACGAGCCATCTATTTAACACGTAATAGGCTTTTGCAACTAATATTATCTATAATAGATGTTTTTGGATTAAATCACGTGAATATAAATGTGTCTTTAAACCCACCACCACTCAACACAGCCCATTAATTCTTTCCTGCAGTCCCGTCTACGGGAACAAAAACTACATCGACTTCTACAACTACTACGACAACATATACTAATACTACTACAAAAACTGTAACATCTCAACTTCCACAACCACTTTAACAATTAAAACTATTACAATAAAAAACTAATTCAACAATTACTAAAATTAACTATTACGACCATTTCAGTAACTACTACTGCTGCCACAATAACTAGTACAACTACAACAACTATTTATAATATAGCAACAACAAATATGTCTAATGCAACTACTTGTAAAACTATTGCAACAATTAGTAACTATTTCTACTACTGCAACAATTTGTACAAATACTACGAACATTTTTACTTCAGCAACTAATTTTACGACAACTAAGACAACTCTTTTGACTGTAACAACTGATTTTACTTACTTCAACAAATATTTCTACTACAAAAAATATAAATATTTCTACTGAGTGCGAAGACGCTGTGTGCGGAGTCGCTGAGTGCAAAGACGCTGTGTGCGGAGTCGCTGCGTGCGAAGCTGCTGTGTGCGAAGCTGCTGTGTGCAGGATAAGTGAGGTGCAGAATAGATAGGAGCAGGGAGAAGTCAAGTGTCTTTGACTGTACAGATAGTTATAGGAGTGCCTATAACTGGCGCAAGAACAGGTGAATAAAGTGTCAGCAGGTGACTTGTTACAACGTGTTGGTGTGAGTAATTTTTGAAGACACACAACTTGCACATGCTCCTACCTTTTTTTATGGTGCCCTTTGCTCCCACATGTTTGCACCGTCATTTTTGATGTGTGTGTTTATGTCATCGTTAGACTGAAATATAGAGCTGACTTTTTTCTCTGGCGCCTCTTTTGATTATATTATATTTGCACTGTTTTTTTTTATTTCCCGTGTGTTTAGTTTATGACTGTTAAATACCTCGTTTGTTAGTTTTGCAATATTTCTGAAAAGACCCTGTACTCATGCTAATTAGTCTTGAAGTTCTATGCAAAACTAGCTACTGCTGACCAAGACTAATTAGAGAATCTATCGAACTTGAAAGAAATAAAAAATGTTTTACCGTTCGGATAGCTACCGACTTAGTGCTGCGTGGAAGCAAATCACCAAATAACACATTGTTTAAATGCATGCCTAAACAGGGCAGCATACTTCAATAGGGATTACCGTTGGTACGGCTATTTTAATACACACAATGGACAGGAAGGACAAGATCAAAGGGCTCGCATAATGCGCATGCATAATGTACGTTGGCTCATTAATCCCCCCCCCCACTTTGCGCAAGAGCGCAGAAGTGTGGTCACCACATCTACGCCTCTATATAAGGAACGAAACAGGTGGACTTCTCCACAAATGTGGCTGTCGCCTGATGAAGCTCGTTGTAATTACTGGCGAAACGTCGTACTCAGATTGTAAATGTTGTGGCTTGGCTCTCCAACACACCGGTGTGCTGTACTAGTGACGAATTGGCACGTTCTGTTTACGTGACAACCCTTACGAGTTGACTGTGTCGGGTGGTGGCAGGTTTTAACGACACATTTATATATTTATGCGATCTAACCCAAAACAACTTCTATTACAACTACATCACGTCCCTCATCATGTTCAACACCCTCAGTGCACTCACCATCACACCAAATTTCTATTTTTGATAACATCACTTTAATGCTCCTTCTGCTCCACCAACAAAGGGCTTTAACAAGTTAACCTTTGGTAAATGGGAGGTTGCCCACCTCTGTTGCTGCTCCTTTGTCGAGAACTCGTTCCTCCATACTACAATCCCAAGAACCTTCAACTTCTCCAATCCCAAGCTTAAGATGTTCCTCTTCTCCTTGATTGTTCCTTTTGTTATGAGGAGTCTTAATTTGAACATTTACATTGTCCTTGCCTCTCTGATATGGAGCATTATACCCTCCCTCACTCCTCTGCAAAATGATGCTGTAAATCCTTTCATCGTCATTTTCAATTACTTATACAGTGCTAACAACAGCAGTCCATCTAAAAGCGAAATTGTAAATAGAGACGATGGTGGGTGATGTGAGGAAGTCAAATGTGCAGTGATAGAACAAATATTTTAAACATTCACAACCGTTGCACTGTTAATGTGCCCGAGTCGACAGCAAACATTACACAGTTGTCTTAGGTTATACAAGTGATCAAATTCACTATCTCCCATTTTATTTGATGAAGGGTATCAACTGTCAAGTGATGTGCAGTAGTCACAGGTGAATAAACATGTTTTTAATTTACTCTTGAATGTAACAACACTATTACAAGCTTGTTATACTCATAAATGTAATAAATGTTCCCAATGCTTGTTGATGCACAGACCCATTACGTGTACTGTACCCTTGCGCTGTGGTTGTATTTAGAAGCCTAAAATAAAATCCCACTCGTGTGTTCCGACAGAATACCGCTTGGCCACAACATTTAGAACGTGTTTACTACTGGTTCAAATGAGGATGCTTGACATTAACTAAATAAAACTCATCTAAAAAAAATTCGAGCTGGGCAACATGATTATATATATCTCGCAGTGGCGAGATGTTAACTACCTCGCCTGGTGTACAGGAGACCGTGGGTTCGATTTCGACTCTGACGCCTGCTGTATAATATGAGTTTGCATGTTCTTTCCGTGGTCGCGTGGATTTTTCTCCGGGTCCTCCGGTTTTTCCCTCCACATTTAAAAACGTGCACTTAGAGTATTTGGCTGCTATAAATTTCCACATGATAAGCTACTTCGTTAAGCTATCGTTTTTGCCCAGGTCGCTTCTGAAAAAGAGCTTTACAACTCTGTGGGCCTTACCTGGTAAAATAAAATATTGAAAATTGCATAAATTTCTATCCCAAGGGGAAAAACACAATTTAAAATAAACCAGGTGCAAAACCAAAACGATACAGTGTTTACTGTATTTTGAGCAATGCATTGTTTGAGGTGACCCTCTCACTGGGGTTTTGCTTCATTTTCACCTCAAAGGTGGCTGTAAAAGGTGTACATTTGCAAGTGATGGGCACAGCAGCTGCCAGCCCTCCTGACAACAAGCCGGAGGAAACGTTGACGCAAAACGTCTGTCCAGGAGGTGTTCACTCTGACGTGCAATTTATATGAAAGATATAAATGGAACGAAACAAACGAAATGAAGGTGACGTTCGAATAGCGCTCTGCGCCTGTGGGGTTTGGGCGAAAACATTTCGACCTACATATTTTCCTACAGCGATGGTAAGTAACAATTATTTTTTAAATGTACACACTACTACTAAGTAAGCCTTGGTGATTGACTCAATGAAAATACTGGCAATGATGTATCCTAGATCCCACAATTCTACATCATTAAGTCATTTAAAGACAATCAAAAATGATTGTCGCTCTTGTCACTGCCTCCATCACCAGTCACTACATCACCACTGCCAATGACGGATGATATTGACAAAATTGATTATGGATGTCGATAATAGTTATGGGTATGATAATGGCACTGAATAAGATTGCAATGATGGCTGTCTTTGCAACGTAAACCACTCGCCATTCACTTCTGCCATCACCGTTCACTACTGCCATGGATTAAAATGCTGATACGTTTTTAAATATTATCACGCTTGTTTACCCAGGAAAGCTGCGTGCCAAGTGTTCATAGGAGATGATGCTACTGCTGTGTGTAATCCCAATTGAAACATTTGCAGGTAATGTTTCAGCTTTGGAATGTTTGGCCATTTCCAGTTACATTGTATTGTTTCTATAACTAATAATGGCTGATGACTGTGATTATCATGATGAATACTATAGTGATGATGATGGGTTGATGATGGTCATCATTGCCATTGCTGCCTCTGTTTACAGCCGCTTTTAGTTAGAATGTGTTGTCGGATTTATTTTCTCACACTTCTGCCGATAATTATGTTATTTGCCTAGAAATACCTCACTCCTTCTAATTAGTGTGCATGTTGGAAGAAATAAGAATCATCATTGTAGTGATTTTTTTTAATCACATACAAACATACGTGTCCATCATTTTCGTCACGGGAATCATCATCTCTCCAATGTACCAAGCTAGGAGCTGTTTCATGTACAGAATTAAGTTGCGGAATTGACTGCACGGAATGTACTGAAAGCAAAGCTATCCAGCATAATCGCAAATAACAACGCAGTAGTACCCTCATCGCCATCTTCAAAATCACCACTCGAGATGTGTGGCACATTCTGGTATCTTTCAAGGTAATGGTTGTTGACAATGTCCTTCGGTGACTCGTACAAACCTGCTCGGCTGTGAGATTTTGAGATGGTTGTACAGCAAGTGGGTATAGGAGTTCGTGTGTGCGGACCTTTGCATGTTATTATCCCATATGTGTGTGCTTTCTCGGTGTGCTCCTGTTTTCTCTCAAATGCAAAAAAACGTCGTTATGAACTCGGTTAAGCTTTTTTGGATAAATAACATGATCAGCAAAAACAGTGGCCATTATCATCATCTCAATTACCATCAGTAGCAATAGCATTGTGGTCATCTCATTCACCCTCGTTTTCATCATTTTCTCAAATTTAAAACTCTTTTCTTTAGAACTGCTTTTTGTGTTTTGTGTGTTGTCCTTCCCCCACACCTCCGATTACACTGGTCTACAGCAAAAATGCTTCCGAAATAGATGTAGTCCAACTTTACTAATTCTGGGTCACTGAGAGTGAAATGATGCTTAAAATTGTTGATTGGCTATAGTTTTCAAGCTATGCTACTCGGTCAGTATATACGACCCTTGACTTGGGAATGGCGGAGGATAAGTGAGTTATAAAGGGAAGGGATCTCAATTTAAAACCATAAATTACTCAAATACATCTTTGACTGGATCTATGAATGACTGGGTTTGGATAGTACTTGCTTTTTGAGCAAAACAATTAATGATGCAATCTGAACCTGGTATTGTGCCATACATGATATTAATTGCATAATCTTATTCCTAGAATTCATGGATCATGCCATCATAACTAGGCTTACATCCCTCTGCTAAAGAAATTACCCTATATCAGCTCTAGAAATCCTAGTGTCGTGCTCTATTTGCCAGTGTTTGATTTTGCAAAGGGACACATTTCTGTTTATCCAAAGTGAGCAGAGATGCCTCGTACTTGTGTGAACAAAGCAGATTACTTCTGTTATGTTTGTGGTGAAGTGACTTTTGCATCACAAAAGCGCAGTAAAACCACTATGATTAATAAAGCCTATCACCTTTTTTTTGGCTGAAAAATTGGAGATCAGGACAAGATGTGGGCCCCACACATGCTGCAACACTTGTGCAACAAATCTTTGCCAGTGGTTGAACAGGAAAAGGAAATCTATGCCTTTTGCAGTGCCAATGATTTAGAGAGAGCCAACAGATTATATAAGCAATTGTTACTTCTGCATGGCACATTCAGTTGGGAAAGGTGTGTCAAAGAAGAAAAAGTGGACTGTGCATATTCCAAACATTCCATCAGCTATACGCCCAGTACTCCAAGGAGAATGACTTCCAGTTCCTAATGCACCAGAATAATTCTCAATTGAGTCAGATGAGGAAGAGGATGAAACTTCTGGTTCTGAACCATCAAAGTCACTTGACCCAGATTTTCTCCCATTCTCCTCCTCTGAACCACACCTCATAACACAAGGTGAAATTAAAGACCTTGTCAGGGATTTGGAACTACCCAAGAATAAGGCAGAGCTGTTGGGCTCCAGACTGGTGATTTTGGGTTTCCATGTTCCGTGACCATCAAAAGGATCTTGTCCCATTCTTATTAATGGAAGGTGATCTTGTAGCCTGCAACAAAATCCATGGTGTGATGGCAGTCCTCAACATCGTTCATGATCCAGATGAGTGGAGACTGTTCATTGATTAATCAAAGATGAGTCTTAAAGCTGTTTTGCTGCATAATGGCAATGTTTTGCCATCAATTCCAGTTGGTCATGCAGGCCATATGAAGGAAGCCTATGACAACGTGAAACAACTTTGGAGGTGCATAAACTATGACAAACATCAGTGCCAGCTTTGTGGCGATTTGAAGGTTGTTGCTCTCTTGCTTGGTCTGCAGATTGGATACACAAAGTACTGCTGTTTTATCTGCGAAATGAGATAGTAGTGCGAGAGATTCCCACTACATCAAGATAGATTGGCCACTCCGATAGTCATTGGAGCATGGGAGGAAATGTGTTCAGCATCCACCACTTGTTGAATCAAGGGAGATTTTGTTACCACCCTTACACATCAAGCTGGGTCTGATGAAGAACTTTGTCAAAGCCATGGACAAAACACAAGCAGCTTTCAAGTACCTCTGTGGAAAATTTCCAAGGTTAAGTGAAGCTAAGATAAAGGAGGTGTCTTTGTTGGTCCTCAGATTCGTGAACTTCTTCGAGATGATGCATTTGACAGTGCACTGCGTGGCAAGGAAAATACGGCATTGAAAGCCTTCCAGTTAGTGGCAACAAATTTTCTCGGAAACAACAAGGCAAACAACTACAGGGAGTTGGTGGAAAACCACCTCAAGGCATACAAAAGCCTTGGTTGCGACATATCACTAAAGATATTTATTTTTGCACTCTCATCTAGATTTCTTCCCACCGAGCTGTGGAGTAGTGAGCGACGAGCATGGCGAGCGATCACCAGAAGATTGCAACAATGGAAAACACTATCAGGGCAAATGGAGCCCATCAATGCTGGCAGACTATTGCTGGACAGTGACAAGAGATGATACATTTAATGATTACAAGAGACAAGCCAAGAAGCGCCGAGTAGACACTGCATAAGAACTAAACTATGTAGTTATATATGTGTAATAAAAGACTCGGACGCTTCTCTCTGTCCTGTGTCCTTTATTTGGGTTCGATCTCTTTTCCCTCACGGTACTCCCCTATATACTCTCCACTCTGCAGCCCCAGGCTGCTGTCGCTCACGTAGCCCAACTCCCTCCCTAGCAGCCCCGCTGCTGTCACGTCGTGCAGACCCCTGCTGCCCGACTCCTCCCTTGCAGACCCGCTGCTCTCTGCAGCCTCCTCGCTGCTCCTCCTGCCCCGGGGTCGGTCACTGTTGGCCGACGGTGCCGATCCTCGTGGCTCGGGTGGGTGGCGACCTCGCCACTCTCTCCTCACCCTTCGCCCTGCGTGGCCTCTCACTTTCCCAGTCCCCGATCACTCCCGACTGCTTCCGGTTACCCCCCTTATAGACCCTTACCCTCTCCCCCACGTGACGTAACTCCTCCCCCCATGACGTCACTTCCGGGAGGTCGTTTACGCCCGCATTACATATGTAATAGCATGGTTAGGCATTGTGTATATTCCCATTCATCATTACCCGTAGTAGCGGACATGTGTCAACAGGGGGTGGTAGACAGGCTAGGTAGGATGCCGGGCCATTGGGCCACTAGGTTCCCCAGACCCCAAGAGGGGGGCTGGGGGATATTACAGGGCCCCCTAGAGAGTTCCAGAAGGGATGCGTGGCTAGGTGCGGAGAGACCCTGGAACGGGTATAAAAGCCGGACCCCTGAACGGGTTCGGCAGTCCTCGTCCACCTGAAGACCTGAAGACCCGAAGAGCTACCCTGAAGACCTGAAGCGAAGAGCCCAGTGGGTAGAAACCGGACCCCTGGCTAGGGTCGGGTTCAGATATAACCAGCGCTGTAACCAGAGTAAGGGCACGTTAGTCCGGAGGGGCTACCTCCTCTGTGTTATGTTCCCTAGTTTGTAATAAACGTGTTGCCTCTAGCGAACCGTCTCCCTTGTCTTGGACCCACTACATATGCATAATAGTTGTTGGACCTTTGTTTCATAATACATTTTACTTATACAACCTTTTTGCTGACTTTGAAAGTGTTACATGAACAGGACAGGTGACATGTTATCATGTAAAGCAACCATAAACTCATGAAAAAACCTAGGTTTACAATATACATAGACGTAAAATGTAAAAACTTGAATGTTTTGGGAACAGTAGCCAATCAGTTATAATTGCCATATTTGAATTCAGCACATCAAAATCCATAATAAACAGCACAATTCATACTCTTTGGTTCTTTCGGTAAAGTCACGTAGGTGAAATAATAATAAATAAATAAAAATTGAATCACGATGTTTCGATTACAACACAAGCATTCATCATCAGGTGTGACAACCACAGCAATATTTTTTTTTACTGAAGTGGGAGAGATGCCGGAGTTAAGGGGTTTATATAAGTCAGAATGGGCGGTGGGTGGGAATAAGGGGAGGGGGAGCGTTGCGTGTGATCTAGGGACTGGGACGTGAGACTGGGCAGGGGGGGGGGGGGAAGTGGGCGGGGCTAGAAGTAAGAGGATGCGGTGGAGGTGTGCGGGGGGGGACAGCAATGCACCGACAACGATTGCAGCCAAAACAGATGAAGGAGCTCAATACAAAAAATATAGCCGTACTGCTAAACACTGAGGATGCAATTAACTCGATCAAATAGACTAGTAGCCTGTAAATAAGATGGAAAAACTATGAACAGTTAAATTTTACTTGGTTAATAACATCTCTCCAATGTATCCATCCTCTCGGTTGAAGTTATGTCTATGTTTATATATCTGGATAGCTTCATGAACAAATCTTTGATGGTAGCCAGACGGCTTGCAGAGCACCTTGGTCTCAGAGAAAACAATATCATGAGAGCCCACAGCGTTATAGCAATGATCAGCAACGGCGGAGGAATTAGTTCTGCCGTATTTCAGATCTGACTTATGCTCGCGGATACGGTCAGAAACATGACGTTTCGTTTCCCCAATGTAACAATGACTACAGATGCAACTTAGTTTGTAGACTCCAGGGTATTGCAAGTCAGGAATGACATCCTTCACAGATGGGATTAGATCACGGATGTTGTGTACTGTACTGAATCGGACCTGGATCTTGTGTTTGTTTAAGCACAATTAATCTCTGAAGCAGACGACGTATAAAACATTGTAGACCAGTGTTATCAAGATTTGTTACGTATGGTACAAAGAAGTTCAACATACGTACAAACAACAGAAACAGGATTAATTTCCTTCCACTTCCTGATCAATTCATTAATCCATGAAAATCTGCGGATAATAGGAAGACACGTTGAGCGGATAAGAACAAGTTTTGCAGATCGATTTGAGGGAAGAATAAGAGGAGTGGCTATGAGGAGGTTCACTCTCATATTCATTTGAGATTGTAGCAATAATTTTAGTGAGAGCATAACAACAATGTCTGCATATTTCAATAAAATATTAAGCAATAAATAGTTTCAGAAGGTGTTTGCTATTATTCTTTTGAAATTTCTCATAAAGCAGCAGGCATCCAGCTCGCATGGTAATACTAAAACACAAGATAAGCGATAGAGCAATAAGTAACACGTGCTTTGTTTACATGATCAGTGAAGGGATGCATGGATGTTTGTTCATGGAAACACATTCGTGTTCCTTTGCAATTCATTGCGACAATC
Source organism: Lampetra fluviatilis (assembly GCF_964198595.1). Classification (NCBI taxonomy): domain Eukaryota; kingdom Metazoa; phylum Chordata; class Hyperoartia; order Petromyzontiformes; family Petromyzontidae; genus Lampetra; species Lampetra fluviatilis. The sequence goes on from NC_136278.1 coordinate 13,611,959, forward strand.
AAAACGAGATGCTGAAAATATTGAAATAGGAGAATTAAAACATCAACATAAACACATGTTTACATGTGTCACCATCATCGTCATTAGTCTAGATCTATCCACTGCTGTATGAAAGACCCTCAATGTCATGTTCATCCCTTATGGTCTTGCAATGTCATTCCTATCACTCCGCCGGCTACTGATTGGCTGAGATATTTCTTGCCCAATGGGGGCTCTTCCGATTCCACGTGGAGAATCAGATAAAAACCGTGTCACGGATTAGGCAGCATGGCATTCAAGGAATTTCCAGCCCACATTGCAATCCAGCTAAAAATATTAAAATTATTGGAAGGATTTGTATACAAATCTCTATAGCAAAAATAAATCAATAAATCACCCCTTATAAATGATAAACAGAAGGCAGTGCCAGATGTCACACTTGAAAATAGTTAAACCCTGGCCTTCACAATGTGCAAAAGAGGGAAAGCTCCTTGGCCAAATGAAATAACGGTGATTGCTTTCTGGACCACGTGTTCATCTTTATGTCTCTCAGTGTAATTCCCAGCATGGATCTCTCTGCGTTGTTTTTATTGTGTCCTCAGTTGTGTTGTTACATTCTCTTTGTTCAATGTTTTCCCGGCTGCCTGACTGCATAATGACTTTCTTCAAGGGCCTCTTGACTAAGCTTGCTCGCATTTGTTTGTGAGTGCATCTCGCCATTGTACAACTTATGCTGATTTAATTTTGTTTATAAAGTTTGTTGAAGCAGGACTACATTATCATGGTTTCGCGTGTTTTCCCAGGAAAGCCTCACTGAGTCCCATGACTCTTTTTTCAGGATGGTCCTGCCAAGTTTTAATAGAAGGGGGTGGTGATGATCACTTGCTAAGTAAATTCCAATTCAGTAATTTGCAAGTAGATTTGAACCAGGATGCCGGCACACGATGGCCAACTCTTGCGAACGATCTCAAGGGATCTGAAACATCCACTGTGAAGCAGACGGAGGATATTATTATTATGGTAATACTCCAGGAGAATCAATGAAAGGAGGAATATACGTGTTGTACCCTGTATTATGGTAGTGGAACACATTATGGATGACAGCAAACATTCGTCGTAGTCGAACAAGTCCTTGATCCTGGCGGAGGTGGTAGCTCGATGGTAGCTGGCTGACAAGTGCCACATGATGCCAGAAGCGATCAATTGACTTAAACATGTAAAGAGCAATGATCAAGGACTCGCCAAAATTCCAACACTTGAGACTCTATATGTGTCTTGTGCTTACGGGTCATCTGAAGAACGCGCGTGACCAAAGCAATGCTTACGTAGCGACAGTGACTCTGAATACACGGAATAATTATGTAACTCCAGGTGAGAGAGTGTCAACGACAGATTCCACCACTCTGTACGGTGACTCAATTCGGGTCCCTCACAGACCACCTCAGTAACATGAATTCCAAATTTTATATGCAGATGCAATTATCATGCACCTGGCCTAAAATGTCTGTTCACCAGCACATGTGAAATAAAGTGCAATTTTGTCGCAGGGGTTTCTCAAAAATTAGCATCAGTTTCAACCATCTTATTTGTACACTTCGTGACAAAACATTGCTGGCTTCCTTTGAACCTACTTTATATGTAAAAAAACCGAATTCTACTACAAACACATTAGAGAGGTCCAAATTCTGAAAAAGTAAGAATGAGATATCCCAAAAACAACAGTATTTTTTTATCCTCTCACTCCTCTTAATATAGCGCCAGTAAAAGAAAAATGCATATGGGACTTGAGTTATATGTTTGCAAAAGCCACTTTCTTCATTTGACAAAACAAAGTCGGATCAGCAGGAAGCAGTTATATAAATGTCCTCCCCTAAGCAACCAAAATGCCGTTTTGGGAAGGAAAGAGGTTTTTTCTGGGACCATTTTCCAAAAATCTAAACTTTGGGTAGTCCTAGACAAAGGTTAAGCTGAATTTCTACAAATACAAACAGAGACTTCTACATGTGGAGGCAGGCATGTCGTAGTGGGTTTGGTTAAGGTGTGAAGAAGACTTTCTGTGGAATTCATGACACGAGCTGACACACTCTTTCCAATATCACCCAAAATTATTTATGCTTCCCAGATTCCTCAATACCTGGGATCTGCAGCGTCGCCATGGTATTCATCTCTATAGTGAAATCTTGTGCTGCTGCGTTATACATACGCACTCTTTGCAGCATGTAACCCTCATGAGCATACTTGGCTATTTATGAGCATATAGCATATGTACACACTGCAATCGAGGCTATTTACAATGTGGCACACAGGAAAAATACAGCAATCACAACCCAGAAGCATCGGGACTTCCTTTTTGCAATATTGCAAGCCGTAGGAAATGTTCAGCATTTATCTTTCGTTCGTGAAGAAGCAGCACCCTGCATGACTATGCAATATCATTCAAGCACAGGAGAAAATTGTACATGTCTACTTGAATTATTTTAGTGCAGTTCAAACACAACTGCTAAATCCCGAGGGGTAACTCATCTTATCTCTACATGATCATATTCGTGACACCGTTGCCAACAAGAATCGTTCTGCTGTAAGCAGACATTACGATGATGATGATGTATTAATTAACATACAATTAACTTAGGTTGCAATCCAATATTTATTTCACAACTATATCCATTACCTGTGTTAATCAGCAATGCCTGGGTTTGAATGTGCACCTCAATGCAATGCAAAGACACCCTTTCCTGACTACGTGGTTATCACAAAAAAGAAAGCTTCTGAAAAAAGAAAAAGCCCCAGGTTATTGTAACCTGGGCAGGTACTCGACTGGTAAAGCACTCACAAGTGGTAGCCAAAGGGACATTTCCATTAATGTGCATTCTACACGATATTCAGAACATCGTTTCTTATTAAAGTGAAATGTTTTTTTTTTAATCAGAAACCCCTTCAGAGCCCGAAGTAAGATGTCTGTTTCATTAGAACTTCACATCTGCATTATCTGGCATTATTGTCCGCGATCATAAATCACACGATGCAATGTAATTTACTCATCACCTTGACTTCAAAAAAAGTCAAAATGGTTTTCTGCTGAAGCTTGCATGGGGAGATGCTCATATCGCGTTTACAGCTCCGAGCCAACGGTGAAAATTCCACATTACAATGACGTGTGTTTGTAAAACCATTGATGATTTCCCACAAAGTGGTATTCATTGATCCTGGAGGGATGAAGGGCTAAGTTGGCCCGCAACCAAGATTCAAATTGCAAATAGTTTTACAACAGAGCATGGGCTTTCTGCTCCAGTTTAGTCACAGCTTCTGCCAGCTCATCACTCGAGTGAACTGAATGAAACAGAAGCAAACACGCAACAAACACATATAAATACAACTACCAATCATAACTCATTGAAAATGTTATCATAATGGCGCTTGTGCCAGACTAGGTGCACTTTAGGGCCATTTAAAGTATCCAAGGCTGGAAGACTGGTCATGGGAAAGGCTCAGGTGTTACGGATTGACTGACTGAAATGACCTGCAGATACACCTATGTTCCCTCCTGTGCCATCTTGCTGTGTTTTAGCCGCCTGGTGCTCTGCTCATTGTTTTGAGAATCGCTCTTCTGCTTATTGTCAGAGGGAAACTGCCTAAAATGCCCAGTCGTGTCTAACATGAGCCCATCCACAGAGAGTTAACTTTGACACTGCTGGTACCAACTGTCAGCAATTCCACTCAAATTCCATTCCATATGTGTCCATTTCTTATCTAGCATGTGGTAGCCCAATTAGTACATTCTATCCAAAAAAACAGAAGCTGCTTGGGCACGTGGGCTACATGACTCAGCCAATGTATCCTCACATGTTGGTGGAGCTCACTGATGGGACAATGTCCAGACCTACTCAGGGATCTTTGAGCTCCTCACACATTTCAACCGAATGAATCCCAGTGTAGATCGTAGGCACTTCAAGGAAAACAAATCATAATTTGTGCATCAATTTGGTAGAATATCTTTTGCATAATTTCCATCTTGCACTGAAATTAAATGAAAGCACAGAACTAAACTGTTGTAGAACCACACTCCTGTGTTGTGAAACTTAAAGCTGCATAGATTTTGGAGGTGCCTCATTGCAGCTGATTTGGTTTTGTATAAAGAATCCCAGCAGATCCCTTTTAACATTTTTCTATAAAGAATTTATGGTTCCTCTCAGCAACTAATAACCTTGACGATGTTTCGGCTATGTTTTTTGTTTTTAATTGATAGCAGGTCAAAACTATATTACACTTTTTTAGGTAATAAATCAGATAACAAGAAACAGGACCATTAGGCAGTTCAAGCAAGTGCGACTGCTGATGAGACACTGCATGCCAAAACCGGTCGTGAGTTATTGTTTGTGGTGAACCAATGCTGCTGAAATTACACACTCCCAGAAGGCCATGTCTGCTGATGGGATGTGCAAAACAATAAAAAAAAACATGTTGAGGGACAGATATGTCTATTTATTTTTGCTACACGGACGTTGTTGAAATCAGGGTAGTCTTTCCCCCGTGCAGGGAACGATGCCTTGCGTGTGCTTAAAAACCTGGGCAGGTCATCTGCACAGTGTGCAATGTCAGCAAAAACATGCGAACACGTTTTTGTTTTATTTCTTCCATGTAATTCTGATGAATGTGGGGCTGTCATTAGTGTTAGCTTTCAGCTGTTGAAGAGATGATTACACATTTCAAAACAGCCAGGAAAATGGCGGGGCTTTTCGTAAGTGAATTTCACAATTTGTGTGAATTGCAATTGCATAGTATCTGCATCGAAGCCAATTATGAATTATAAGGTGTGAACACAAACAGAAAAACAGAAGTAGATTGTTGCTTTCTTTGCATGATTTTTAGCATTCCAGAGGGGGCACAATTGCAATATGCAGTCGGCGGTGTCTCAACATAACAACGGTCCGCTGCGCATGCAGAGTTTTGCAGCTGAGTTCTAAAAGGTGGCAAGGGGGCGGAGAGTTAATTGTGAATTGAGTGGCAACACCACACAGGCTCAGTATCACTCAGAGGTCAGAATGAAAAAAAATATGCCTGAGAGTGAAAACTGGGATCAGAAAGATCACATTCCAGTGGACATTGCCTAGGCATACCCAATCTCCAGACAAAAAAAATAAGGAAGATTGACGAGCAAGAGAGAACACAGGTCTGGTGAGATAAAAAAGAGAAATGCACGAAGGAGTAAAGGTTAAATAAATTACACTCGGGGACATCAGCTAGCAGTGAGCACAGACTGACTGGAGGCCATTTCCTCAATAAATGAGTGAAAAAACAAGGTAGAGGAATACGTGTATGAAACTACAAATAACGTTGCACTGGTGCTTGAACACAGCAATGCAATGGGTGAAAGTTTAGCCTTAAATGTTGCCTCCAGGTTGCATCCTCAACAGTACATAGCAGGAAGACAGAATCCCGTTTTAACTGCAGTGCCTGTTATCTGTCTGCTTATTTCATTAGTACACACTAATATTACGAAGTGCTTCTTCCAGTGCATTAATACGACACATACCGCATCCGCTGTTTTTCTACTTTAATTTGGGTTACTGTACTTTGTTAATAGAGACCTTCTATAAACGCCTATTAGCGCCCTGATCATGCTTTACCTGCCATTCTGCTTAAAGCACATCAGCAAAATGGTTCAGCTCATTTATAAGGCATTGCGAACCACCATTAGGCGCGCAGAAATAGCACCGCTTAAACGTCTCGAGAGTTTAACATTAATTGCTTAATCATTATTCCGGATATTGTAAAATACCGTATTCCGCTGTGAAACTTCTAAGGCAACGTTTTTCAAAGATAAATAAAATTTATATCTGTAATGCACGCTAAATTCAAGCATATAACGACAATAATCTCAATATTATTCGGATATTTCCTCTAACATTGACTATTTCCTCTAACATCCAGACGCATGCTTTCTTAATTACATACCCAGCTCGTCTTGGCGGATAATTTCTAAGAGTGCAAAATTCAAGTCTGTTGGGCTGCATAATAGTATCAAGGAAAAATGCATTCAAAACCTATCAAGGGGATAACATTTTACTTTCAGCGGTACTATTTCCTTTTATTTTACCAACATTCATATATTGACCCATTCAGGAAATGTACAAATATTACTCTATCTGTAAAAAAATGATGGATAATTACGGACAACAGAATGGATTTTCTATACAACTCCACCTATCAGCAATGCCAAGCATGTGCATCGCGTGCATCGCACGCACACCGCACGGGCAGCGCACACGTGCTTTGCACTCAACACGTTGAGAGAGAGAAAAAGGACCATACGATTTGGAGAGCTCACGTAGGTTTCAAGGAATAACTATAGAAGTGTTCATGAACGTGAGTGGGGCTTGGGCAGCGCCTGTTTCGAGAAGTGATGCTGAAGAATAAAAACGGAATGGCAGCCAAGGGATGGTACACGTCCTAGAGTACGTCACCAAAGAGAGGGAGCAATTACATTGGTTCGTGTGGAGGTCCCAGGTAGATTATTACATCGGAGGATCGCGAGAGATGGCGACGGCTTGGTAGAGACCTTCATCATTGATTGATCATGGCTGATGATGAAAGTTGCAAGCGAGAATTTAATCATCGCTTGCTTCTGGGGTTGGCATCGTCCCCCACTCCTCCAGATGTCGAGGGGAAATGGGCGAAGTTTAGGACTGCGGCTCATGCAGCTGCTTTAGGTACAAGGTCCAGAACTCCCAAGAGACCCTGGCTGACAGAGAAGGTGTTCAGGCTGGCTGAGAAAAAGCGACAGGTCCACTCTCATCGTCTAAAGCATCCCACGTCAGAGAATGAGGAGGCTTACCTCAGCCTTCGCTCGGAGGTTCGGAGAGCCGTGAGGCGCTGCAAGCATGGGTGGTGGTCACGGGTTGCTGAGGAGATGGAGTCTGCCTCAATGGCCCGCGATCACAAATCGCTATTTAACTCTATCAAAAAGTAACCTGCAGTTCCACACCTATTACGATCATTAGGGAAAAAACGGCGATCCAATCTCCGACCCCCAGGAACAGGTTTGCAGATTTGCTGAGCATTTCTGTGAAGTCCTGGGGGAGGGGAAATCCCTCGGCATGGAAAACATCGTGGGACAAAGTGGGGATGACCCTGCTGAGGCAAATATTTGGAAGAAGTCACCCCCTGTGAGTGGCTGGCTGATGTGCCATCTGTTGAGGAAGTACTGAGGGTGATCCAGAGTCTGAGACCATGAAAGGCACTGGGCAGAGATGATCTCCCAAGCAAAATGCTGAGGGAGGGTGGCGTTTGTGCACAAACTGCCCTACATAACATCATAACAACAGTCTGGACCACTGGACGGGTTTCGCAGGATTGGAAGGATACCCTGGTGGTCAACCTCTTTAAAAAGGGGGACCACGCAGACTGTAACAACTACAGGGGCATCTCACTCCTCAGTGTGACGGGAAAGGTCCTGGCAAGGATTATTCAACATCGCCTTGACAGACACGCTGAGGAGGCATGCGGAGCCCCAATGCTGTTTAAGGAAAGGGCGGTCCTGCACAGATGCCATATTTTCTGTCTGTCTGCTACAGCAGAGGTGTAGGGAATTCCAACAAAACCTACATCTCTGCTTTAATGACCTGGTTAAGGCCTATGATACCATCAGTAGGCCTGGGCTCTGGGTTATTATTCGTGCTTTAGGAGTTCCTGACCCTCTGCTCACGATCATTAAGGACCTTCATGATGGTGAGCGGGCCCGGGTAAAACTATGTAGCCGGGAGTCGGAGCCATTCCCTGTTCTCCTTGGGGTGCGACAGGGATGTCCTCTGGCTCCCACATTACTTAACATCTTTTTCAACCAAGTTGTTTGTGAAGCCTTCGATTGCTGTACCAGATGAATTTACATCTGGTACAGATACAATGGGAGGCTGATTGATGCCTGGGTGCAGTTAAGAGATGGCTCCTTATTGGTCAACCACGTTACATATGCCGATGATCTGGTAATTGCCACTAAGAGGTGGGGCCTTACCATCAGCCCCACCAAAACGAAGAACCTGCCTGGGTATTTTGTACCATCGGACACTCCACCCCCACAACTCCCAATTGGTGATGAGGCAGTTGTGGAGAGAGTGGAGAGTTTCCCATACCTAGGCAGTGTGCTCATGACCGACTCCGGTTTGGCAGCAGAGGTCTCACTCCGAATCAGTCGAGCGGCATTATCTTTTCATCGGTTGCGTAACGCTGTGTGGAAGCTACCTGGTCTGTCGCTCCGCACGAAGCTTCGGGTTTTCTTGGCCACGGTCATGCCTTATGTTCTCTATGCTTGCGAAACGTGAATGCCCCTAATGGAACATCTTCACCAGTTAGAAACATTCAGGCTGACCTGTCTACGATCCATCCTGGGTTTACCCTGGCTGGATTGTGTGAGAAGCTCACAAATCCTCAAAAGATCTGGACAAAGAACCATTGATGAACTCTTCCGGCAGGCAAAGCTGCATTGGCTGGGTCATGTAGCCCGCATGCCCAGCCACTGCATGCCAGATAAATGGGGCTAAACGTGCAGGGCACAGGCTGGAAAAGAGATGGAATGGTGATGACTGGTACCAGCAGTGTCAAGATCGGCCTCTGTGGAGGAGGCTCATGAAGGACGCTCCTGGGAAATTGGAGGCAGTCGCCCTCCAGCAACAATGGAGAGCAGAGGAGCGACGCTCGCAACAATGAGCAGAGCGCTGGTCAGCTAAATACAGTAAGTTGGCACAATAGAGGGCACAGGTGGTGCATCGGCAAAATCATCTCAGTCAGTCAACCCATGGCACCTGGGTCTATCCCACGACCTCCTGACAGCAGGTGTTCGACACTTCACATGTCCTTAAAGTGCACATAGCCTGGCACAAGCGCCGTGGTGGTGTCACCACCACTTAATGGCGAATGACGGTTGATGTTGTATATGTGCTGTGTAGGTAGCAGGAGTGTAGTGGTTAGCGCCCTGCGCTACGAACTCGGCGACCTGATTTCGATTCCTGCTCATGACCAACACTAGTGAGATTTATCCATATATCCTGGGTCGACTCATCCTCAAAATGTGTAAAAACATCAAAACTAGGGAAACAAAGGCGGCCGGGCGTGGTGCTGCCAACCCACCCCCTCGTGTTCTGTTCAAACCTTCATTGGTGCTTTCTAACAACACTTGCCCCAACAGTCTGTTGAGGCTATACAGGGGATCACTATGTAGGTATGCATCACGTGTGAGTATCCAAGGCTTGTGGGGAGCGGCAGTGTAATGTTTAGCAGGGCGCTATGAACTCAGTGATTAGGTAGATTATTACATCCCAGAATCATGAGAGAAGGCGACGGCTTGGAGAGGCTTTTATCAAGCAGTGGCTTGATCATGGGTCATGATGATTAATCGGAGGTGCAAATCACACCTCCAGTTGGCACACTTGGCTATGTACGGTGCGAGAGAAGTTCAACATAGATAGATAGATAGATACAGAACATTTTGGAAGATGCTTGTGGAGAGTCAAGTTTATTTGTGTAACCTGGCGAGAACTCAAGAGACTAGGAATAGTCTCATTTACAAGAGTGACCTTGAGGGACAGTGTAATATTGTATGAGTGGGGAAGTTTTGGGACCTACATATAATGTGGGAATAACACTGGAGGTGAGAGCATTATCAGGAGTTTTCACTGTGAATGGAATTAAAATTGTTTAGGTCAAGCGTTTTTTAGTAATCGGCTCAGGTTGTAATAACATACGTGTGATTTGCTGCAGAATGACCTTGGTTCATGACAAACCATTTTCCATCATCTGAGAGAAACGCCTCTAAAGCTAAAGTTATACAAGCTCAACTTCTCTGCAATGTAACTTTGTTGAATTATTCAAATGTCGCATATCGTTCCATGTTAATCTGTGGCATCTTTGCTGATGTCTTGCAACACGGTCTCTAAAAAAGTATTTGATCCCCTGCTGATTTTGTACGTTTGCCCATTGCCAAAGAAATGATCAGTCTATAATTTTAATGGTAGGTTTATTTGAACAGTGAGAGACAGAATAAAAAAAATCCAGAAAAACGCATGTCAATAATGTTATAAATTGATTTGCATTTTAATGAGGGAAATAAATATTTGACCCCGTCTCAATCAGAAAGATTTCTGGCTCCCAGGTATCTTTTATACAGGTAACGAGCTGAGATTAGGAGCACACTCTTAAAGGGAGTGCTCCTAATATCAGCTTGTTACCTGTATAAAAGACACCTGTTCACAGAAGCAATCAATCAATCAGATTCCAAACTCTCCACCATGGCCAAGACCAAAGAGCTCTCCAAGGATGTCAGGGACAAGATTGTAGACCTACACAAGGCTGGAATGGGCTACAAGACCATCGCCAAGCAGCTTGGTGAGAAGGTGACAACATTTGGTGCGATTATTCGCCAATGGAAGAAACACAAAAGAACTATCAATCTCCCTCGGCCTGGGGCTCCATGCAAGATCTCACCTCGTGGAATTGCAATAATCATTAGAACGGTGAGGAATCAGCCCACAACTACACGGGAGGATCTTGTCAATTATCTCAAGGCAGCTGGGACCATAGTTACCAAGAAAACAGTTGGTAACACACTACGCCGTGAAGGACTGAAATCCTGCAGCGTCCGCAAGGTCCCCCTGCTCAAGAAAGCACATATACATGCCCGTCTGAAGTTTGCCAATGCATCTGAATGATTCAGAGGACAACTGGGTGAAAGTGTTGTGCTCAGATGAGACCAAAATTGAGCTCTTTGGCATCAACTCAACTCGCCGTGTTTGGAGGAGGAGGAATGCTGCCTATGACCCCAAGAACACCATCCCCACCGTCAAACATGGAGGTGGAAACATTATGCTTTGGGGGTGTTTTTATGCTAAGGAGACAGGACAACTTCACCGCATCAAAGGGACGATGGACGGGGCCATGTACCGTCAAATCTTGGGTGAGAACCTCCTTCCCCCAGCCAGGGCATTGAAAATGGGTCGTGGATGGGTATTCCAGCATGACAATGACCCAAAACACACGGCCAAGGCAACAAAGGAGTGGCTCAAGAAGAAGCACATTAAGGTCCTGGAGTGGCCTAGCCAGTCTCCAGACCTTAATCCCATAGAAAATCTGTGGAGGGAGCTGAAGGTTCGAGTTGCCAAACGTCAGCCTCGAAACCTTAATGACTTGGAGAAGATCTGCAAAGAGGAGTGAGACAAAATCCCTCCTGAGATGTGTGCAAACCTGGTGGCCAACTACAAGAAACGTCTGACCTCTGTGATTGCCAACAAGGGTTTTGCCACCAAGTACTAAGTCATGTTTTGCAGAGGGGTCAAGTACTTATTTCCCTCATTAAAATGCAAATCAATTTATAACATTTTTGACATGCATTTTTCTGGATTTATTTGTTGTTATTCTGTCTCTCACTGTTCAAATAAACCTACCATTAAAATTATAGACTGATCATTTCTTTGTCAGTGGGCAAACGTACAAAATCAGCAGGGGATCAAATACTTTTTTCCCTCACTGTATACACACACATTTCAAAAAGTTTGTGGGATTAGGTGGTGGCCTTGGTGATGGTGGTGGTTAGCTGATAGGTGATTCATAACTGCAGGCTAACAACGGTGCGCATTCAAAAGCAAAGATTCAACAGTCTCCTGCTCAGCTGCACACAATACCCAGTTTTAAATGCTGTCTGCAAACACAACAATGCGAATGTCTCAATGTTACAGGACAATGCAGCAAACCAAGGACACATTTCTAAACAAGCTCACACATAACAAAACTAAACCAACACCTATTTTACCTGGAATGGCACCTTCTACAAACAGAATAAGGGTACCCCTATGGGCTCCCCCTTGTCACCAGTTATAGCCAACATGTTCATGAAAAAGTTTGAATCAGACGCCATCCAGACATCCACCCTGCGTCCTTCCCTGTGGAAGAGGTATGTGGATGACACTTTCGTCATCTGGCCACATGGCCTCCCAGCATTGAACCACTTCTTGGACCACATCAATTCTAGACACCCATCCATTAGATTCACCATGGAAGTGGAGAAAGATGGTAAACTACCATTCTTGGATATTCTGTTTGAGAGGAGACCTGACGGATCCTTGGGACATTCTGTCTACAGGAAAGCCATCCACACAGATTCCTACTTGAAACCGGATTCCCACCACCACCCATCTCAAAAGAATTATCTCATCAAAACGCTATACCACAGAGCCCATGGCATTTCTGACCAACACCACCTGACCGGTGAATTAAGACATGTACATCGGGCCCTCAGGATGAACGGATACTCTGACCGCACCATCCGCCAAAGCTGTTCTCCCACCATACAGAAACAGCCACATGAAACTCCGACCAAAACTATCACGTTACCATACATAGCAGGCGTGACCAAAAAGATCTCCAAAATTCTAAACAAACATAAGATCCAAGTCCGATTCAGTACAGTGCATAAAATCCGTCATCTGATTCCATCTGTGAAGGATGTCGTTCCTGACTTATAGTATCCTGGAGTCTACAAATTGAGTTGCAGTTGTGGTCATTGCTACATTGGAGAAACGAAACGTCATGTTTCTGATCGTGTCCGTGAGCACAAGTCAGATCTGAAACACGGCAGAACTGATTCTTCGGCCGTTGCTGATCATTGCTACAACTCTGTGGGCTCTCATGAAATTGTCTTTTCCGAGACCAAGGTGCTCTGCAAACCTCCTGGCTACCATCAAAGGTTTGTACACGAAGCCATACAAATATACAAACACAGACATAATTTCAACCCTGATGATGGTTACAAACTGAGTAATCATTGGAAAGATGTGATTAACCATGCAAAAAAGATTTAACTACACTTATTTGGACCATCTTATTTGACAGAAAACTATTACAGGTTACTGATAGACAGCCAGTTTTGTTTTACCATATTTAGCTTTCTACCAGGTTTAGCTTTCCTTTTTCACACTTTTGTTATGTAGGCTAGGCGTGGTCACAAACCGAACCTCTCCATAATAAAGGCTCAGTTTTTTGTTATGCAGTCTATTCATAGTCTCAAGCTGCACCTTTAATCATTGGAAAGATGTGATTAACCATGCAAAAAAAGATTTAACTACACTTATTTGGACCATCTTATTTGACAGAAAACTATTGCAGGTTACTGATGGACAGCCAGTTTTGTTTTACCAGGTTTAGCTTTCTACCAGGTTTAGCTTTCTTTTTTCACACTTTTGTTATGTAGGCTAGGCGTAGTCACAAACCGTACCTCTCTATAACAAAGGCTCAGTCTTTTGTTACGCGGTCTATTCTTAGTCAGCTCGTGCATTATATTAATAAAAAGTGTACCGTACTTGGCCCTTCCCCTCTTCAACCATTATATATATGGAGTGGTATCTCCTGTAATCTCTCATTTACTTGATACAGCTGTCGGGCTGTGACGGTTCCACCTGAAGACGGAAGCTTGTGTTGCCTCCGAAACGTCGTGATATTTATTTTATTTAACTTTTATTAATTTTACATTTTTTTTACCTACGTGACTTTACCGAAAAAACCTAAGAATATGAATCCTTGCAGTCACGAAAGCTTCAAATCTAGAATTAAACTATGTTTTATTATACCAGGTAAGGCCCACTGAGCTACTCTTATTCAGAACAACCAGGCCACAAATTATAGCTCAATGAAGTGGCTTATCACGTGGATATTTATAGCATCAAAATACTCAAAACGCATGTTGATTCTAAATGTGGAAGGAAAAACTAAAGGACTTGGAGAAAAATCCACGTGACCACCAGAACACGCAAACTCCAAATATAGAAGAGTCAGGGTTGGAACCGAACCCATGACATCCTATATACCAGGAGAGGCAGTTAACATCTCGCCACTGTGGCGCCCCTCACTAACGCCTGTATGTTTCGAGTTTGCATGTTCTCCTGGTGGTCGCGTGGATGTCTCCATTCGACCACCTGCCTAACCCATGCAGGCAATTGGCTCACAGCATTCTCTGCAGGGTCACAGAACCCGGAATAAAACATAACCACTGCAGTTGCCGGCAAACTTTGCACAGATATCATCAGTGCACGAAACAGCCATGTTGTTAAGTCGTTCAAGTACGAAGTGTTTTTAAGGACCTATGCACGCGTCCACACATTGTGCATGACAAGTTGTCAAAGGTGACATGGTGAAACATTGCAGTGACATCACAAGTCGTGCCTCACAAAGCCCTCATTCAGATGCATGAATGTAAGAAAATACGCCGATGCATATCTTAAATATTCCACATTCAAATGTCTACGTGCATTTGGCTGTGCGCGCTCCAGTGAACTGCACTCCAAAATAACCCAACCACAAAACCCCACCATCACCCCACCCACCGACTGCCAAAATCTCACCCGCCGTCTCCTATACACCGATTCCCCTTCCTGTACACCTCAGTTGTTGATGTTAGGTATCAGCGTGAAGGCCTTTGGCTGATGAAACATGTGCTGTCTGATTCCTCTCAATGACGGTAAATAAAACCGTGTTCTTGTTATGCAACCTTTACATTTGTGTCCAGCTCAGAGACACTCGGAGACAGCGTGGAGGCAACACGTTTATTATAACTTTACCTAATACACACGAAAGGGTATAGCTGCCCCTTTGTCAGTCTACGCTAGGGAGGTATCTCCTCCGGGCTAATCCTCCCGAGCTGCACTGGGTAGCTAGCCACGACCGGACCTTGCCTTGGGTCCGGGTCTCCTCTATCGGCAGGTCTTCTCACGGCATGATGGCTTCCGGCTTCTCCTCGTCGACAGCCCCCCCCAAACCTGTTCGGGTGTCCGGTTTATATTCCGGGCCAGGCAGCTCCGTCCGCCCCTTTCCACGCCTCCCTTCTCGGGCTTTTTAGAGGTGTCTCGTCTCACACAGGCCGGCTTAATGTATCCTGCAGTGGCATCCACCGATGCATATGATACATATACTGCATTTACTTTCATAAAAAGCACAGAAATATACAGCCTTGCGTACTCACACATGGTGCATACCTACACAATACATACACCAAAGATAAAGACGAAGGTTTCCCGTATAACCTTTGGGGAAAATGCTGTTAGCGAAGTCCGGCACTGCATACGAGGGGATGGGTGGCCAGCACCACGCCCGACGGCCTTTGTCTCCCAAGTAGAACTGTTTGCATGCCACACCAGGTACTCATTTGTGGGTGAGTCGACCTAGGGGAGGCCCAGGACCGGTTCAGATAACACTGTGTAACAATTTTTTTTGTTCCTGGGTTGTAAGTGTTATTTCCTAATTGCTGATGCCTCAAAAGTACAGAACATGGCTATTATTCCCCACAAATTTAGCTTTTGTGACCAGTCCTCCAGCTAGGTGTGGCTATCTGTCGCTATGTGCGTGTGAGTTAAACTGTACGAATGGGTCAGTAGCTCATATGCTGCCTGACCCACGAATCCCAGCTAAGACTACATCACGAACAAGGAGCAAAGAACAAAGAGCGAAGCCGTCTCAAGTTGATCCCCACAAACGAGCCCGGAATCCCCTCGGCCCTCCCCCTTTATTTCCCTATCCGCCGCCTCGCTCTGCCCTCGGCCGTGACCTCGGCCACGCCCCCTGCTGTATCAAGCAAGGGCTCCCGGCCTCCAGTCATGTGTCCCTTAAGCCTTCTAGGGAGGTTCCCGGTGCTTAGCAGCACTCTGAAAAGTGGCTGAAGCAAACAGCACATTGACCGTATTTACGTCACTACAAATGTGCAGTGACATCGCGAGATGTCACTGTGTAGTGCCAGCCCTAGAGAGGCATGGCATGCGGTGTCACGACATCGCGGATACCACTATGCTGTGGGTGTAATACCGGCCCTAGAGAGGCTCAGTGAGCGCTGATTGATAGCGCTGTATGGCACCACGTTTGGCATGCAGTGCCGGGCCTACAGGATAGGGTGTGGGAGTGCCGGCCATAGGAATGAGGTTACTAAAGGCCATGACACTCTGGTTGACCCGAGAGAACACGTGACAAGTTAAGTCTACAAAGGGGCCCCAAGTGGGGCTAGGGGTGGTCACGTAGTCAGGGTCCAGGTCCTGCTCGAGGATTCTGGAAGGTGGTCGTGGCTAAGGGCGGAGCCAGCCACGTCGCAGAGAATATAAGCCAAGTCCCCCAGAGGGACTGGCACTGTTGTTCATCCTGAAGAAACCTTCGTCTACGTTCAATGTTCTACCTGAGTCTCCAATACGTGGACCTGGACCCGAGCTGTGGTCCGGTCCATAGTAGCTAGTTACGTTGTAATTAATGTAGTCAGCCTGGTGGTCACCACTATAGGTTGTTATTCTGTTAAGGGGCAGTTACCCCATGTATTGGTGTTAAATAAATGTGTTGCCTCCAAGAGTACGTCTGCGACTCAGTTGAACTCACTACACATGTACACACACTCATATACACACACAAACAAACAAATGAAAACACAAACACACCATCAGCCATGACCAGTCCACTGCTGGATGAAAGCCTCTCTTAGTGGTCACCGTTTCCCACATTTCTGCATTGTAACAATCCATATAGAGCCTCCACAAGTGCTGATTTCACCGGTCCCCTTAGATGTGTTCAATAATTTGGCTGTCACTTCATTGTTCATTTGAACTGGCGGCCACGTATGTGGAAAATCGAAATGAGATACATTTTGATTGATAACAAAAGCTTTAATTTGGTAGGACACGTCGATTGAAGGAATGATGGCCAGTGGATGAGACTGGTGATAGAATGGGGGCCAAAGGAAGGAACTAGCCCAGGAGGATGACCAGCATTCAAATGGAGCAGCGAGATCAGCTCATACCAAGGATTCGGACAGATTCTATTATTACGGGACCATAAGGCAAGGAAACATGGGGAAAACTTCATCCAACAGTGGACAGAACATGGCTGATGATTACGACCAACAATCTCAAAAGCATGGAACATGTTTATTTATAGCCGGAATCACACCGTTGAGAAGAAAAGCAGATACATTGCAAAAAAGGGCCCCATCTTGTTTGAAGTGGGGCTGCTAGGTCGGTAGTGTAATCTTCCTACCTATATAAGTATTTTCTGTCTGTCCGTCTGTGTACGCAACTTGCGATGGATTTAACTCTCAAAAAGTACCCAGTTACCACACGATAACCCCCTTGGTGAGCCAGCACTATTCGTACTTCACATTCGTCAACTTTAAAGTAGTTCAATTTACAATTTAGTACTGTTCATTATTATATTACTACGCTGAGTGCGTGCCAGACCACACATCTGTGCATTGTATTCCTACACTGAGCGCGTGCCAGACCACGCATCTGTACATGTGTAATAACAGCCATAGAGGGTTCACGTGGGGATTGGCTTGCCGATCCTGCTTGTAGCCAATAAGGGTTAAGATAGGGACCATGGCCCAGGCGTGATCACGACATGGCATCAGGAGTGATTGGCCTAGCCATTCGGGGCCCCAGCTAATGGGGAGCCGGATGAAGGGCGTGGTCCCGGGATTGACAGGGAACCATCGAGAATGGTCGAAGCTGTCCATGGACGATTGGCTGGGGGGACCACGTGACGAAGGTATTAAGAGAGAGTGAGGGAGAATGATCGAGAGCAGACTGGAAACTGACAAGAGCAGGGTCACGCGCGGACGGGGCTCTGGGTGCCACGTGCGCGGTGGGGACTTGGTGCGAAGTCTGTCCTCTCTCCGTTGTCTGCCAGAAACGGAGAGTGAGTGAGCAAAGTGTATTGTGGAGTGGAAATAAAAGGACTGATCCCGAAGCCGTCTCAAGAAAGATTATTACACATGTACAAAAAGCTGACCGGTGGTTGCCCCTAGCAACGCACACACGCGATCGGTGGGGGGAGGGGGGAATTCTCATTCGAGTTAAAAATGCAAAAAAAATACACTCAACGCTGAGATAAATTATTCACAGTGTGATGTCCTCTTCCCCCCCCCCCCCATTTGTGCAGTTACTACTATAGAGTCGGTAGATGCTACTACTATAATCCGTAGATACTACTTTAGAGCGGGCGGGGGGATGGTGGGGGGGGGAGCGGCCAAGCCCCAGCCTGCCAAGGTGCCACCTCGGTCGGCTGGGCAATCTAGGCGAGGCAGGGGGCTCTGCACAGGACTAGGCCTCACCACTACACTCTGTGAAGTTAGTACTATTATAGAGTCGATAGATACCATTATAGAGTCGGTATATACGACTATAGAGTAGGTAAATACTACTGCAGACTATAGAGTAGGTAGATACTACTGTAGCGTTTGTATTTACTGCTACTGTAGTGAAGGGGGGGTATAACAGTCCAGCCCCAGCCTGCCAAGGTGCCACCTCGGCCGGCTGGGCAATCTAGTTGAGGCCGGGGGCTCTGCACGGGACTAGGCCTCAACATGGCACTCTGTTAAGTTAGTACAGTACTATTAAAGAGTGTATAGATACTATCATCGCGTCGGTAGATACGACTATAGAGTCGGTAGATGCTATTGTAGAGTCAGATACTGCTACAAAGTAAGAAAATACTGCTATAGAGTCAGCAGATACTACGATAGAGTCAGCAGATACTGATATAGATGCAGTAGATACTACTGTAGAGGTCTGTAGTTACTAATATCGTCGGTAGATAATACTATAGAGTAAATAGATACTACTATAGATTCAGTAGATACTCCTGTAGAGTCAGTAGTTACTACTATAGTCGTTAGATACTACTATAATCAGCAGATACTGCTTTAGATTATGCAGATACTGTAATAAAGTCAGCAAATACTGCTATAGAGTTAGTTACTACTATAGTCAGTGGATACTACTATAGAGTCAGTAGATACTACTACAGTCAGTATATATTGCTGTAGAGTCGGTAGATACAACAAAAGAGTCAGTAGATACTACTATAGTAATTCGAAACTGTAGAGTCAGTATATACTACTATCGAGTTGGTTGATACTACTATAGAGTCGACAGATACTACTATTGAGTCAGTAGATACTACTGCAGTCAGGAGGTACCACTATGGTCAGTAAATACTGTTACAGTCAGTAGATATTACTACCTTCAGTAGATACTACTACGGTCAGTAAATACTACTACAGTCAGTAGATAGTACTATCGAGTCAGTAGAGACTATTGTAGAGTTAGTAGTTACGACTATAGTCAGTGGATACTAATATTGTCAGCAGTTAATACTGTAGAGGAGTACTGTGAGTAACCATGAGGGGGCGAACAGAAGGAGGTACGAGCGGGTTGACAGTCAAGGATGACGTTATGTCATGGGTGGTGTAAGAGCTACCTTTGGGAACAAAGGCGGGTTCGAGCTAGGGGGAGGAGCTGGGTTCTTAAGGGGGAACCCGTGACGAAGGTGGGGTTGTTGTGGCGAGCCAGGGTAAGGATCAGCTGCAAGGTGTCTCTCCCTCCTCGTCATGGGGCGGTGTTGGCTGAACCCCTGCTCCAGGCAGACGAGTGAGAGAGCCCCAAAGGAGAGCCGAAGACAGGACCTAGATAGCATTCAGTGTCTGGTGTAAAGGACCGAGATAGAGAGCACCTACCCCTGGTGTGAGAATAGAGTGTTGAGTGTAATAGTTTTAATAACAGCTCTTATTGTATTCCTCGTCTCGGCGTGGTTCTATGGCACAACAACTGGTGTCAAAATTGACCGGAAAACTTTGCTGCCATGTCCAAGTCGGCTGCGAAGCAAAAGAACCCACCCATTGTGCGGTCGGAGGACGAAGACAGCACGGAAGAGGTACCAACATCGCCCCGCTGAACTTCGGCAGCCGGTGCAGGAGGAGGAGGCTGCTGCTCCCGGCCGCCCACCATCACCGGAGAGCTGGTAGCCTTCACCAGCCAACTCGGCCGACTGCTGGAGTCCGCTGTACGCCTGGTCTCGCTCATTTCGGAGGCGGGAGCCCAGCCACGCGCGCCTATCGCAGAGTTGGAGCGGGTGCTTCCCACCACTTTTTTTCCGCCATGTTTGAAATTGGCATCAATTTCTCAACAGGTGCGACACAGCAACCGGGTGCCATTTTCTCTGAAAGTGTGATGTGGTAACCGGGCACCATTATCTCACTGGGTGCGACGCAGCAACCGGGCACTATTTTATCACCGGGTGCGATGTAGCAACTGGGCGCCATTGACTCTGCCGCAGCGATGCCGCCAAGTGCAGCTTGTAGAGCACCTGCACCGGACTTCAACTCCGGACCTTTCAAGCTTCGGCGTCTGCCCCACGTTCGCCCATTTACTGCAGCTGGGGGCAATTGGCTGCTCCCGGCCGCCCACCATCACCGGAGAGCTGGTAGCCTTCACCAGCCAACTCGGCCGACTGCTGGAGTCCGCTGTACGCCTGGTCTCGCTCATTTCGGAGGCGGGAGCCCAGCCACGCACGCCTATCGCAGAGTTGGAGCGGGTGCTTCCCACCACTTTTTTTCCACCATGTTTGAAATTGGCATCAATTTCTCAACAGGTGCGACACAGCAACCGAGTGCCATTTTCTCTGAAAGTGTGATGTGGTAACCGGGCACCATTATCTCACTGGGTGCGATGCAGCAACCGGGCACCATTTTATCACCGGGTGCGACGTAGCAACTGGGCGCCATTGACTCTGCCACAGCGATTCCGCCAAGTGCAGCTTGTAGAGCACCTGCACCGGACTTCAACTCCGGACCTTTCAAGCTTCGGCGTCTGTCCCCCGTTCGCCCATTTACTGCAGCTGGGGGCAATTGGACGTCTTTTCAACGCCAGTTTGAAGCGGCTTACGCCTTGGTGGAATGGCCTATGGACGAAGCACTCAAGGTACTTCTGATGGCGTTGGACGACAATTCCTTGGCCGCCTTCATTTTTATTCCGGCTGCGGATCGATCGGGTGATGCTCCCCCTGGCGTGCGCTCGCATGGCTGCAATTTTGGAGCCACCCTCGAGCGCTCGCCGGAAGTTCTTGCTGCGGGAGGCAAAGGCAGGCTGAGACGCCTCTCGCCTTTCGCAGCACCTTGTTGGTGCTTGGACGGGTGGCCTACCCCAACATGATGAGGTGGTGCTCGACTCCCTGGCATTGGAGCGGCTGCTCTTGCTGGCGCGGGAACTCGGCGTCGTCTTCGCCATTGCGGAGGAAGCAGACATATCTTCTCTGAAGGTGGCTCAAGGGATTCAGGCCCACCTTGGGCTGCGCCAGTGGCGCAGTGTGGCAGCGTGTGCTGAGAACCTGGGTCCAGCGGAGGTCGTCATGCCACACGACGTTGAACGTCTCACCGCCTTCAGTGTTCGCGACGAGCACGGGAGGGGTGCTGGTGGACGTCAGCCGGAGCAGCGGTGGAAAGCGAGGGACTAGCACCCACCAAGTGTTTTCGCTGTGGCCAGCCTGGCTACATTACCAGGGGCTGCCGCAATGTCCCTAAAGCCTTTGGTGGGACCCCATCGCCCTCCACCTCCACATCGGCGTTGTCAGCAAGGCAACAGGCAAGTCACGACTGAACAGCCACTCGGCTGCTGCCTCACCTCACACATCTAGCGGGGATCGGGTTCATGATCACCGGGGCACTGCTAACGTTATTTAACCTCACGATGTGAGTTCGCGGTCGGTTGCCGGGTGGCCAAAGGCGGTATACCAATGGGATGCGCTTGCACATTGGGTTGTGGCAGCCACGGCAGGTTTCTCCATGTTCGTTTGATATATTCAAGGGGTAGAAGTTCGTATTTTGGTGGATACGGGTGCGTCAGCCACCATTATATCCAAATGATTTTCGGCATTTTACCACACAGTGTTGGTCGGTTGAGCCCTGTAAACGGGGGTTGCGTTGCCACAGACGGAAGTAGTTTGGGTATCTTGGGACACATTGTCACCTCCATTAGAATTGGTGACATCAAATTGGAGGGCCCTGTCTTGTTCTCAAAGACATTGGCTGTGCCAAACCTCTTAGGCACAGATTTTTTGCCAGAATGCCCCTTAAAATCTTGATCGACCAAGATTGTATGGAGATGTCGTCGGGCTGTTGATTCAACTTTTTAAACTCTCCTACTTTGCTGACTCCTGTTGCCGCCAGTGTATGGGCTTTGGTTAGAGATCCCATAAAGGTTCCCCCGGGTTCCCAAAAGCTGGTACCTCTGAGGTTACACAAACCCCTGCAATTGTAAATGCCTGAGGCGGGAGACCTCTTAACTCCCTCTAACTAATTCTCACAGACCTCCTGCTTGATTAATGCCCTGACGGTCATGTTGAAGGACCAGGAACCCTTTTTGCAGATTTTGAACGCGGATCCTTCGCACGTAGTTATCCAGACCGGTAATGTTTTGGTGCACGCGACCCCTGCTCATTCAGCAGAAGACCCCACGCTGGTTGATAATTGACATTGGCAAAGGAGGTCCTATGATGTAGCTGCTCAGCCCAAGCTCTCATTACTCTGATAGTGTTTGTCTTTGTGCTGTATGCCTTTTGGCATCCTCTGGTCTAACACAATTTTAGACAAGGCTCGAAAAAAAGCTGTCTATGGTGTGGACCAATCAGTTTCAAAGACAATGCATATTTTATCAGAGTATGTTTTTTTCAGCATTCTGACCACAATTATTGTGGTTAATACAGACATGATTCCTTGCAAAAGGTCTCAGTTTGGTGTTTTAACATCTCAACACCTGTTTTGTTGCCTGAAAAAATAGGGAAAACCTATTCTCATATTTTGCTACTGGCAAAGGAGGTCCCATGATGACTTGACGACGTTTTTAGCCACAGTAAATTCGATATTGGACGCACGTCCCTACTATCCCATCACATAGACATGGGGAAATCGCCCCCATTCTGTTGAACTATCATTGCCTTAGCCCTAGAGAGAAGGATCATATCCGCTTGGCTGTCGATGACATGTTGGCGGCGGACATCATCTCTCCCTCTAATAGCCCTTGGGGGGCCCCTATAGTATTGGTTAAAAAATGGGATGATTTAAGTAAATAAAAAAAAATTCGGTGGCAGATGCCTACCTGCTTCCCCGCATTGACGATTCACTTGACGCCCTCTCAGGAGCGTGGTTCTTTTCGACACTATATTTGCTGTCAGGCTTCTGGCAGTTGCCATTGAATGAGGACTCCAAACCAAAAACTGCGTTCCGTACACCCCAGGGGCTGTTTGAATTCAATCGGCTTCCTATGGGCTTCCACTCGGCCCTGGCCACTTTTCAACACCTCATGGAAATGGTCTTGGCAGGACTACAGTGGGACTCCTGTCTAATATATTTGGACGACGTTATTGTTTTCAGCCGCACGTTTGACGAGCATTTTAAGTGTCTGGAATCGGTCTTCCTCAAGGTGCGTGCTGCTAACCTCAAATTCAAAAAGCGCCATTTGCTGCAGTCTTCCGTAAAGTATTTGGGCCACGTGTTCAGCACGTCAGGAGTCGCTACAGACCCAGAGATAACTGCTTGTGTCTGTGCTTGGCCAACCCCCACATCTGTCGCAGATGTTCGCAGTTTTGTAAGCTTTGCCTCATATTACTGTCGTTTTGTGCAGGATATTGCGACTATCGCGAAAAATTCCATTGGGGCAAAGAGGAGGAGAAAGCGTTCATCGCGCTTCGCGATTCCCTGGATGATGCACCCCCCCTGGGTTACCCCAACTTCTCCCTGCTCTTTGTGTTAGACACTGATGCCAGCGACACGGGCATAGGGGCTGTACTTTCCCAGGTGGTCGACAGCGCCGAAAGGGTTGTAGCATATGGCAGTCGCATGTTGTCCTCTGTGGAGCAACGTTATTGTGTGACCTGAGGGAGCTGATTGCCATTGTGTATTTAATTCAGCTGTATAGGCAATACAGTGATGGAAAAAGTATTTGATCTCCTGCTGATTTTGTACGATTGCCCACTGAAAAAGAAATTATCCGTCTATAATTTTAAAGGGAGGTTTATTTGAACAGTGAGAGACAGAATAACAACAACAAAAATCCAGAAAAACGCATGTAAAAAATGTTATAAATTGATTTGCATTTTAATGAGGGAAATAAGTATTTGACCCCCTCTCAATCAGAAAGATTTATGGCTCTCAGGTGTCTTTTATACAGGTAACGAGCTGATATTAGGAGCACACTCTTAAAGGGAGTGCTCCTAATCTCAGCTTGTTACCTGTATAAAAGACACCTGTTCACAAAAGCAATCAATCAATCAGATTCCAAACTCTCTACCATGGCCAAGACCAAAGAGCTCTCCAAGGATGTCAAGAACAAGATTGTAGACCTGTACAAAGCTGGAATGGGCTACAAGACCAACGCCAAGCAGCTTGGTGAGAAGGTGAGAACAGTTGGTGCAATTATTCGCAAATGGAAGAAGCAAAAAAGAATAGTCAATCTCCCTCGGCCTGGGGCTCCATGCAAGATCTCACCTCGTGGAGTTGCAATGATCATGAGAACGGTGAGGAATCAGCCCAGAACTACACGGGAGGATCTTGTCAATGATCTCAAGGCAGCTGGGACCATAGTCAACAAGAAAACAGTTGGTAACACAATACGCCGTGAAGGACTGAAATCCTGCAGCGCCCGCAAGGTCCCCCCTGCTCAAGAAAGCACATATACATGCCCGTCTGAAGTTTGCCAATGAACATCTGAATGATTCAGAGGACAACTGGGTGAAAGTGTTGTGGTCAGATGAGACCAAAATTGAGCTCTTTGGCATTAACTCAACTCGCCGTGTTTAGAGAAGGAGGAATGCTACCTATGACCCCAAGAACACCATCCCCACCGTCAAACATAGAGGTGGAAACATTATGCTTTGGGGGTGTTTCTCTGCAAGGGGACAGGACAACTTCACTGCTTCAAATGGACGATGGACGGGGCCATGTACCATCAAATCTTGGGTGAGAACCTCCTTCTCTCAGCTAGGGAATTTAAAATGGGTCGTGGATGGGTATTCCAGCATGACAATGACCCAAAACACACGGCTAAGGCAACGAAGGAGTGGCTCAAGAAGAAGCACATTAAGGTCCTGGAGTGGCCTAGCCAGTCTCCAGACCTTAATCCCATAGAAAATCTGTGGAGGGAGCTGAAGGTTCGAGTTGCCAAACGTCAGCCTCGAAACCTTAATAACTTGGAGAAGATCTGCAAAGAGGAGTGGGACAAAATCCCTCATGAGATGTGTGCAAACCTGGTGACCAACTACAAGAAACGTCTGACCTCAAGGGTTTTGCCACCAAGTACTAAGTCATGTTTTGCAGAGGGGTCAAATACTTATTTCCCTCATTAAAATGCAAATCAATTTATAACATTTTTGACATGCGTTTTTCTGGATTTTGTTGTTGTTATTCAGTCTCTCACTGTTCAAATAAACCTACCATTAAAATGATAGACTGATCATTGCTTTGTCAGTGGGAAAACGTACAAATCAGCAGGGGATCAAATACTTTTTTCCCTCACTGTACTTGTACTGTTCAGATGGATCATGCCGCCTTACAATACTCCTTGCGCATAGATCAATGTTCAAGTCAGCTGTCCTGCTGGCTTGAGGTGTTGCAGGAGTATGCGTTTGATATTATTCACAGGAAGGGGGCACAGCACGGAAATGCAGACGCTTTGTCTAGGTTGACACCGGACAGTGGGTGTGCATGCAAGACTGGTTCTAGTCATTGCAGGCCTTCAGTTGAATCCATGCCTCAATTGGTGGCAATGGCCAACGCGGCTCTTCTTCGAGGTACGCCGCTGCCCACGGATTGCAGACTACTGTAGGTCTATCTCACAATAAATGGTTTCGCCTACAGATCGAGGATAACTCTCTGTTGAAATTGCAACGCCGTGTTAAATCTGGCAACAATAACGGCACTCCGGCAACCGTCACAGCCGTTGCCCTGCATTATGGCCTCCTTATGCGATGGGACACGGAGTTGCAGAGATATTGTATTGTGGTACCCACAGTCCTCCGCGGGAAACTGACTCGTGTAATTCATGAGAAATTGATGCATCTGGGGACTCAGTAAACCTTGTTGACAGTCAAATGGGACTATTACTGGCCGGGCATGGAAAGCAACGTTGTGCTATTCGTCAAAAGCTGCCAGGATTGTGTGCGTCGGAAGCCGCCAGTTTTTCATGATCGCCCCCCGCTGTAATCCATACAAGTACTGTATTTCGTGTAAACAAACCTGTGGCCCTTGGTATTTTAAGCCCATTTCCAACTTCTCAGTGGGGCCACAAGTATATTTTGGTCGGAGTCGAGTACCTCACATGCTGGCCCATTGCATGGCCCTTACAGTATCAGTCGGCCTCGTCTATCATTGATGCCTTTTTGCATGGCTATGTTTTCGATAAGGGTGCCCCTGAGCAGTTTCTAACTGCCCAGGGTCTAAATTTTTATTCCAGACTGCTCAAGGAAGTCTGTGACCTCCTGGGCACAAAGAAAATTCAAATCTCGCCCTACCACCCTCCAACCGATGGAATGGTAAAGCGCTTAACTCGCACCCTCACGTCCATGCTCCCTCCAAGTGTACGCGACCCAGTCGGACTGGGATCTGTTTATTCCTAGCGTCCTCGCCGCGTATAGGTTGGCCCCTTATGCCTCAACGGGTTTTTCGCCCTTTTATTTGATGTACGGGAGGGAGCCCGAATACGTGATGCACATACTAATGGGCATGGGTTCGTCTAAAAAGGGATCACCCGTGCCCGCTTCGATGTTAGTCATGCTTGACAGGTTGCAGGAAGCACGGGAAGCTGCTGTGGATAATTCGGCCGACCAACAAGCGGCTAACAAGCGCTTGCAGAAACACCAGGGATCCGGGCTTCCGTGGAGGAAGGTGGACAAAGCATGGCTGCATTGCCCCCAGGTGCCCATAGGGACGTCCCCTAAATTACATCGCCCTTGGCAGGGTCCTGTTGAGGTCATGGAGGTCCGCCGACCACAGTGCGTGCGCATCCGATTCGGTCGCCATCACTGGATTGTTCACCCATCCAGGTTGAAGAGATATGTGTTGCCTTGTCCCGATGATTCATCCCCAAATCCGGAGCAGCCAGTGCCAGATGCATCCAACGAGCTGGGCCATCCTGGCCGGGATGCGGTGCAGCATAAACTCTCCGTCTGTCCGCCCACAGAACCCCTCTGAGTAGTTCCCGAGGAGCGGCGTGCTTCCCCGTCGGGGGAGAAGCTGATATCAGCGGACGCACCGCCCGCTCACAAGTTGGATGCTACCTGGGGCAGTGGGCCAGCATCACGTAAACGGTTCAGAGGTGCTCTGTTCTGCTGAGCACCTCCTTCTGATGTCCGTCATCGCTGACGGTGTGGTCAGCACCTTGGACTGAGAGATGGAGGCCTTCCTTGAACTTATCATTCTGCCTTAATGCCCTTGTTATTCCCTTGCAGACGGCCCTTCGTCCTCACCTCCATTGATATTGTTATTGTTGTTATTGTTGCAATTGTTCCTGTTGATGGCTTTCTAGCTGGTTGCTGGTTGCCGTAAAATAAACGGTAAAACAGCCCTTATAGTTTTCCTCGTCTCCGCGTGGTTCTAAGGCACAACACTACTTATTGAGTCGTAGATGCTACTATAGAGTTGGTAGATGCTATTATAGAGTCGGTAGTTACTACCGTAGAGTCGGTAGATACTACTATAGTCAGTAGATCATGCTACAGTCAGTAGATACCACTACAGTCAGTATATACTGATGCAGAGTCGGCAGAAACGACTATAGAGTGAGTAGATACTGCTATAGTCAGCAGATACTGCTAGAGAGTCTGCAGACACTGCTACAGAGTCTGCAGATACTGCTATAGAGTCAGCAGATACTAAAGGGGTTGTAGTTACTACTATAGTCAGTGGATACTACTATAGAGTCAATACATACTAATAAAGATTCAGTAGGTACTACGATAGTCATTAGATACTACTGCAGAATAAGTAGTTACTACTATAGAGGCGGTAGATACTACTGTAGTTGGTAGATACTACTTTAGAGTTGGTAGATACTACTATAGAGTCAGTTAATACTGCTGTAGAGTTAGTAGTTACTACTATAGACAGTGGATACTAATTTAGAGTCAGCAGATACTACTATATAATTAGTAATTACTACTATTGAGTGGGTAGATACTACTGTAGGGTCAGTAAATACTACTACAGTCATTAGTTACTACTATAGTCAGTAGATACTACTATAGAGTAAGTAGATACTACTGTAGTCAGTGAATACTACTATAGAGTCAGCAGATACTACTATCGAGTTAGTAGTTACTACTGTAGACTCTGAGTATATACTACTGTAGTCAGTGGATACTACTATAGAGTCAGCAGATACTACTATAGAGTTAGTAGTTACTAATGTAGACTGAGTTGATACTGGTATAGCGTCTGCACATACTACTATAGTCAGCAGATACTACTATAGAGTTAGTAGTTACTACTATAGTCAGTGGATACTGCTATAGAGTCGGTAGATACTACTGTAGGGTCAGTAGAAACTACTACGGTCAGTAGATACTAATACAGTCAGTAGCTACTACTGGGCTCAGCAGATACTACTGTACAGTCAGTAACTACAACTACAGAGTCAGCAGATACTACTATAGCGTTAGTAGATACCTCATGGGACCTCCTTTGCATTTCCAAAATATGAGAATAGGTTTTCCCCTTTTTTCTGGCAACAAAACAGGTGTTGAGATGTTAAAACACCAAACTAAAACGTTTTACAAGGAATGTCTACATTAACCACAATACTTGTGGTCAGAATGGTAATAAAAAACATAATCTGATAATATATGCATTGTCTTTGAAACTGATTGGTCTCCACCAGAGACAGCTTCTTTTGAGCCTAGTCTCAAAACGATGTTAGACCAGAGGACGCCAAAAGGTGTACAGCACAAAGACAATGCACGATCAGAGTAATGATAGCTCGAGGTGAGCAGCTATATCATGGGACCTCCTTTGCCAGTACTAAAATATTAGAATAGTCTTTTGGCATCCTCTGGTCCGACACCGTTTTGAGACTAGGCTCATAAGAAAGCTGATTTGTTTTGCGTCAGCCCCTAAATAAGTAATACCTTGTAATGAGATACATTAATCTAGACTGGGTCTTCAACCTGCACGTTCACTTGCGTTTCTCCTTCCGTAGCCCGACCCATCCCTGAATCTGGCAGTTACAAGGGAAAGGGGTTGTTCTCGAGATAGGGGCTGCAACTCACAAGCCAATACTGTACATTGACTTTGAGCGTCCGCACTGTGAATACTGCACGTTACCGTTTCATTCATCGTAAATCTTTACAATATAATGATAAATAAATAAAACTCGGTGGTCGCGTGCCATAATGTTGCAACAGATTTAATTTAGGAAACATTTTATTGAGCGCGTGCTTTAGTGAAAATGTAGGCCTCGGTTTTATTTATGCAAAGTGCTGTTATTTACACGTAGGGTTTCTGTGGCACGTGAGACGCATACATCTCTCTACTGGATCAATCCAGTCCACAATGAGCATAGAGCACACAGTGTGCACACTAAAACCAGTCGTGGCAGCAACTCTGTGGCGAACCCTTCGGCTCCATTTTCATATTGAACCTCGGTACAGAAGTAGCACCAGCCCCTTTTGTCAATCTACCGCTGAATCGAAGGCATCCCGACAGCACCCTGCTGTTATTGAGTTTTTTGTGACCATACTTCATCATGCTGGTCATTGCAATATGGAGTACTAGCGGGAAGTACCCATTGTTGCCCGGGGAAAAAATACATTTCAAAACTTCTCCTAAAATCAAAACATACATACACAAATACGAAGCTATTGTGAAAGCCCGGCATTCCGTTTGTCCATTTGCTCATCAGCAAAATTATAAGAGGCATGCAGAAGTCCAAAAAGTCATAGAAAATGGGGGGTAAATAGTGGATCTAAAAGGCTTCCGAAAATTCTCGAACCCCCGCAAAAAATATTTCTACCCCTGCGTAGGCATATATACCTACACAACCTATATACAATAGAATGAGTAGTGTCGAGTGACTCTATAGTAGTATCTGACTCTACAGTAGTATCTGGCTCTACAGTAGCATCTACTGACTCTATAGTAGAATCTACTGAGAATAGGTTTTCCCCTTTTTTCCGGCAACAAAACAGGTGTTGAGATGTTAAAACACCAAAATGAAACCTTTTACAAGGAATCATGTCTGCATTAACCACAATACTTGTGGTCTGGATGCAAACAAAAACATACTCTGATAATATATGCATTGTCTTTGAAACTGATTGGTCCCCACCAGAGACAGCTTTCTTTTGAGCCTAGTCTCAAAACGGTGTCGGACCAGAGGATGCTAAACAAACTATTCTGATATTTTGGTACTGGCAAAGGAGGTCCCATGATATAGCTGCTCACCCAGAGTTCTCATTACTCTGAGCGTGCGTTGTCTTTGTGCTGTACACCTTTTGCGTGTTCTGGTCTAACACCGTTTTGAGACTAGGCTCAAAAGAAGTTGTCTCTGGTGGGACCAATCAGTTTCAACGACAATACATATATTATCAGAGTATGTTTTTTGTTTGCATTCTGATCACCAGCATTGTGGTTAATGCAGACATGATTCCTTGTAAACGTTTCAGTTTGATGTTTTAATGTCTCAACACCTGTTTTGTTGCCAGAAAAAAGGGAAAAACCTATTCTCAGTAGATACTACTACATTCAATAGATACTACTATAGAGTCAGTAAATGCTACTGTAGAGCCAGATACTACTGTAGAATCAGATACTACTATAGAGTTACTCGACACTTCTCATTCTATTGTATGCAGGGTGTGTAGGTATATATGCCTACGCAGGGGTAGAAATATATTTTGCGGGGGGTCGACAATTTTCGGAAACCTTTAAGATCCACTATTTACCCCCCACTTTCTATAACTTTTTGGACTTCTGCAAGCTTCTTATAATTTTGTTGACGAACAAATGGACAAACGGAAAGCCGGGCTTTCACAATAGCTTCGTATTTGTGTATGTATGTTATGTTTTTAAGAGAAGTTTTTAAATATATATATTTTTTCCCCCAGGCAACGATGGGTACTTCCCGCTAGTACTCCATATTGCAATCTTTGGGAGAAGGGGGCAGTGGTGAGTGCATCGGTCCTCACCCCACCTCTACAGCCCACAATGACCAGCATGATGAAGTATGGTCACAAACAACTCAATAACAGCAGGGTGCTGTCGGGATGCCTTCGATTCAGCGGTAGATCAACAAAAGGGGCTGGTGCTACTTCTGTACCGAGGTTCAATATGAAAATGGAGCCGAAGGGTTCGCCACAGAGTTGCTGCCACAACTGGTTTTAGTGTGCACACTGTGTGCTCTATGCTCATTGTGTACTGGATTGATCCTGTAGAGAGATGTATTCGTCTCACGTGCCACAGAAAACCTACGTGTAAATAACAGGCACTTTGCATAAATAAAACCGACGCCTACATTTTCACATATGCACGCGCTAAATTTAATTTTCCCTAAATTAAATCTGTTGTAACATTATGGCACGCGACCACCGAGTTTTATTTATTCATCATTATATTGTAAAGATTTACGATGAATGAAACGGTAACGTGCAATATTCACAGTACGGACGTTCAATATCAATGTACAGTATTGGCCTTTGAGTTGCAGCCCCTATCTCGAGAACAACCCCTTCCCCTTGTAACAGCCAGATTCAGGGATGGGTCGGGCTACGGAAGGAAAAACGCAAGTTAACGTGCAGGTAGAAGACCCAGTCTAGATTAATGTATCTCATTACAAGGTATTACTTATTTAGGGGCTGACGCAAAACAAAATCTGTGATAACAGTCCCTGTAAATGATAAATGAGCGCATGCCATTGATACACTCTCCAGCTCGGTCTCGCACAAATCGTGTGGATTTGGCGATTAAACGGGACATTTCAAAGGGTCGGCGAAAACCGCAGCACAATAAGCACACGCTCACCGTTAGCAGAACGAGCGAGACGTTACACAACACCAGAACACGTATGGAGCTATACAAGTTTTCTTGACTTTTTTAGGTGGAGATGTTTTATACATAAGAATAGGTTTTCCCCTTTTGTCTGTCAACAAAACAGGTGCTAAGATGTTAAAACACCAAACTGAAACCTTTTGCAAGGAATCATGTCTGCATTAACCACAGATACTTGTGGTGAAAATACAAAAAAAAACATGCTCTGACAGTATATGCATTGGTCCACACCAGAGACAGCCTTATTTCGAGCCTAGTCTCAAACAGTGTTTGACCAGAGGACGTCAAAAGGCGAACAACACAAAGACAATCACTATCAGGACAATGAGAGCTCGGGGTGAGCAACTACATTTTAACATCTAAACACATGTTTTGTTGCCAGAAAAAGGGGAAAACCCATTCTTATATTTTGCTCTGAAATGTATGTAAAGCAGGTGCTGCGATGTTGTAGGACTGCTTTAACAAAAACAATTTAAAGGCATACATGATGTGCAGTAGATGCAAGCAAATTTGCATAACTTGACTTTAAATAAATACTCACACTTTTCTGTGTGCAAAGCCTTGTGCATTATATATTTTCTGAACCGGGGTGCCTTACTTTGGCCCTACAAAACTGGAGCTTCAAAGAATCCCAAGATGCTTTCTGAGGACCATGTGCTTTTGCAATTAATCATGATATATGTGTAATAAACGACTGGACCACGATGTCTGGCTCAGTGTCCTTTATTCGGTTCGTGCTGTACACCCACACGGCTGTCTTTACTCTGTAGCTTCTCCACGGTGCTGACTCCAATGTCGGCCCGATCCACAACAGCAGCCCCGCTGCTGTTTCTCTCACACAGCCCCCCTTGGCTGTACTCGCTGCAACTCCTCTCTCTCCACAGCTCTGACAGCCTCGTGCTGTCTCCCTCTCTCCCTCCGCAGCTCTGACAGCCTCGTGCTGTCTCTCTCTCTCTCCGCAGCTCCTCCTGGCAGCCACACCGCTGCCTCTAACACGCAGCCCTTCTGGCTGTCTCCTCTGCAGCTGCACACCACTCCGCAGCTTCCTCTTGTCTTCGGGGTTGGCTCCCGATGGCCGTCGGCGCCCCCCCCTCTTCTCACTCGCCCGCGTGGCCTCACTCTTTTCCGCTCACACCCCGACTGACTTCCCCTTCCGGTTTACCCGCTTAAGGACCCGAACCTTCCACCCACGTCACATGACTCCACCCCCCGTGACGTCACATCCGGAAGGTCGCTTACGCCCGCATTACACCACCCTCCCCCGTAGAAAAATCCCAGCCGACCTCGGCTGACCAATAGCAAATCGTAATGCGGCGAACCGAGCTTCCCCCCCTAAAGGACACTAAGCATACAATGTAACAGCAAGAACAACAACAACAACGCAATTAACATCAACGAACGTACAAAAAGCATGCAATAAATACAACTGTAAGAAAAAAAAAATAACAAGACAGCAACAATCAACGAAACGTAAGCGATTTGGAACGTGTGCGGGTCGCCGGCCCGTCCCGGACGGTCGGCGGCCCACTCGCAGAACGGGAACGCGATGAAAGTCGAGGAATGACAGGGGGTAATCCCCCTGTCGCAGCTGGAAGTCCACCGACGTCCCGTGTCCCTAAAGAGTTAGTCTTGGGCTTGTCCTGTGACCGTGCCCGCAGCTGGGTCGGAAGGGCTGCAGGGCTCGAAGGTCCCGCAGACCTGGCAGGCGTCCTCCGAGCAGGGCCCCTCGTCCCCCGCAATGTCACGGCCGGCCTGTCTGGAACAGGTACGACAGGCGCTCTAGCAAGATCAATGGACGCAGGCAGGGGAGAGTCAGCAGCAACAGACCCCGGCAAGGCAACATTGGGGGATGACGCATCATGTAAGGGAGCGACATATGGTTTCAAGCGCGACGTATGCACAACCCAGCGACGAGACCCAATCTGGACGCGTGCTGACTGTGGGTTGGGAACCGCAATGAGGCGTACGGGACCATGCCAGGGTTTGTGCAACTTCGGCGAGGTCCCCGGACGTACCTGTGGACAATGAAGCCAGGCTAGGTCCCCAACCTTCCAAGGGCACTCCCCCTCAGACCGTCGCGCATATCGCTCGTTCCGGGCCTGGGCTTTGGCCGTAGCCACGCGGGCATTCTCCCGCGCCTCCGTGACTCGGCGAACCGTGTCCTGAATGTATTCAGGAAGTGGTTTACGAGGTCCCTTCACCCCAGTTCCCAATTGCACATCCACCGGCGGCACGTTTTCCCGACCATACATAAGGTAAAACGGCGAATATCCTGTAGCCGCATGAGGCGTCATCCTGTACGCCGAAAGCACCCCGGGGATGTGCAGATCCCAATCTGATTGTTGTTCACTCACGGTATGGCAAAGCATGGCAGACAATGTCCTGTTCAGCCGTTCAACCATACCATCCGTCTGCGGATGGTATGGGGATGTCCGTACTTTCTTAGTCCCAAGGCCCGCGCACACTTCCGCCAATAATTTAGAAGAGAAATTCCTGCCCTGGTCCGTGAGGAGTCTCTCAGGCGCCCCCTTATCCATAATATACCCAAACAAAAAGGCGTCGGTAATGGCCGCGGCCGACTGATCGGGCAACGGCCAGGCCATCGGCCAACGAGAGAGGTACTCAACCCCTACCAGCAAATATTTATTACCCCTCGCCGATGGTGGAAAAGGTCCCAATATGTCCAGTGCCACCAATTCATTGACTCGAGACACCTGAATCGACTGGAGAGGCGGCACGTAAGGATGTTTCGGCGGCTTACGTCGTGCACACGCAGGGCACGCGCGCACGTGCCCTACGACATCTGTCGCCATGCCGTGCCAAAAATAATGACGTTGCAACGTCAACAAGGTCTTCTGCACCCCTAAATGTAAGAGAGTGTCACAATGGAGGGTTCTAATCAACTCGAATCGCAAGGACGTTTGTACCACCAGGCGCCAACGTTCCTGGAACCCCTCCCGCCACATAAGCAGACCATCTCGGAGAGCGGTTTGCGGCCCCATAGCCGTACTCGGACTCCCATTGTCCCTAGCAGACCGCTTCCGCAAGGACACCAATGACTCATCCATCATCTGTTCCCGGATCCAGACAGACCGCGGCAGATTCAAAACCCCGTCAGCCGGTCCCGGTTCCATCGGAGTGTCCGACTTCTCGACGGCCAACGTAAGCGGCTGAGGGGGGTTTGGAATCGGCGAACACCTATGCGTCCCCGACTCACATTTACAAGGGGCGCGCCGCGGTAATCTGGAAAGTGCGTCAGCGTTCGCATGGCGCACTCCCTTCCGATGTTGAATTTGGAAGGAAAATTCCTGTAGCGTGTCCAACCAACGTGCCAACTGTCCGGATGGCTGGTCAATTTTAAGGGCATATTGCAAGGCCGCATGATCCGTACGCACAATAAAAGAACGACCGTAGAGGTATGGTCGAAATTGCCGTAGGAAAAAAACAACCGCCAATAGTTCTCTGCGAGTGACACAGTAGCGGGTTTCCGCAGGAGACAAGACTCGGCTACCATACGCCACGACACGCTCTACACCCCCTTTAGACTGTGATAACACCGCCCCAATACCTGTGTCACTCGCGTCCGTATCAAGAATGAATGGGTGATCGAAATCGGGATAATCCAATGTTGGGGCCGTGGCCAATAGATCACGCAGACTCCGAAAGGCCGCCTCCTCCGGCTGTCCCCAAACAAACTTCCGTCCTTTACCCGTAAGGAGATGCAAGGGCCTCGCAATCGTCGCAAAACCCGGCACAAATCTTCGGTAATACGAGGCAAATCCCAAAAATCGCCGAACATCCCCCACGGTGGCCGGAGTCGGCCAATCCCGGACGCACGCCGTCTTTTCCGGATCCGTGGACACTCCCTCAGCACTCACAATGTGCCCCAAATAGCGGACGGACCGTTGCAGTAGGTGACATTTCTTTGGTTTGAATTTCAATTTGGCAGAACGCATCCTCGTGAACACTGTCTCCAGCCGCGTCAAATGTTCATCAAATGTGCGGCTGAAGACAAAAATATCGTCCAAATATATAAGACACGTCTCCCACTGCAACCCCGTCAAAACGAGCTCCATCAATCTTTGAAATGTAGCAGGGGCCGCATTCAATCCCATCGGGAGACAGTTGAATTGAAATAACCCCTGCGGCGTACGGAATGCGGTTTTCTCCCGTGAGGACTCGTCAAGGGGAAGCTGCCAAAATCCCGAAGAGAGGTCCAGTGTGGAAAAGAACTTAGCCCCCGACAATGCGTCGAGGGAGTCATCCATACGCGGCAGGGGGTACGCATCTGCCACCGATATCTTATTCAATTTGCGGAAATCAACACAAAATCGCAATTTGCCATCCTTCTTCTTAACCAAGACGACTGGAGCGCCCCATGGGCTGTTAGATGGCGATATAATGTCCGCAGCCAACATGTCCCCACAGAGACGATCACCCCTCTCTGTCACCTGTGTTGCTCTCGCTATGTATGTATCTTGTGATATCTGTCTGCTAATATGTCTGTCTATAGTTTTCTGGTTAGATATTATGTCGCTATTTCATTATACCTGATGATGATTGCTTGTGTTGCAATCGAAACGTCGTATTCTATTATTTAATTTAATTTATTATTTTATCTTTAGACGTGACTTAACCGAAAGAACCAAATAATAATTCCTGCAGTCACGAAAGTTCTAAAATTAAGATGTCTTCCACTGCCCCCCGTACGTGTTCTCGCTCCGCAGGACTCATCCGATGCGAATTTAATCGAATAGGGGCAGCATCGCCCGTCTCAATGTGATGGTAAAGCAACGAAGTGCGGCCCAAATCCAAATCATCGGAGCTGAACACATCGGAATATGTTAACAACAATTTACGCAGCGCACCACGTTGCTCCATGGACAGGGAAGAATTTCCGTCACATAAATGAGCAACCCAACGATCATCCGAACTCCTTGGCTCGGAAACCCCAGCAACAACTCCCCGGCTATGTGGACAATCATGGGTCGCAAACGCCGTAGTGGCATGTGCCACAACCGTACCGGCCGGGACACGGACGTTTTCTCCCCCCGCATTAAGCACCTGTAAAAACGGTAATTGATCCGGCCGGACGATGGTCTGTGCCCCCACTAACGCCAACCCGGTTGTTATCGTGGCGGACGGTGACAACAAGACCCCTACTGCTCCTAGCCGATCAGGCAGGGGCTTCCGATACCGCAAGGGTATAAGCATCTGTGTACCAGGTGGGATGTCCACAGATGCGACGGACAGCGCCTGCACTTGTACGGCCGAAGCAGGTCGCCCCCAGGGCGACGGCAGAAACGAGATTTGACGGCCCCCCGGCAGTTCAATACAATTCTCATTGATTTTGATCAAAATGGGCATCTTAGCCAAAAAATCGGTGCCTAACAAACAAGGAACCGCCAAAGATCTCGATATCAACACAACACCCGAGGCCGACACATCCCCAATAGATATCTTAGCATCCACCTGACCCACGATACCCATGCTACCCCCGTTCGCAGCGACGCACGACCCATAAACCGGACGCACAGCCCCCGGCGGGATGCCCAACAGATGGAAAATGACATCCGAAATA
Organism: Lampetra fluviatilis; assembly: GCF_964198595.1. NCBI lineage: Eukaryota > Metazoa > Chordata > Hyperoartia > Petromyzontiformes > Petromyzontidae > Lampetra > Lampetra fluviatilis. The sequence goes on from NC_136278.1 coordinate 13,649,392, forward strand.
ATAGTCGCAGACGCGCCGGAGTCGACCAAAATGCGTACGTCCACCCCTTGTATAGACCCCGGTACAGTGGACGAGCCCGTAGCGGCCGCGACGACTCTCCGTGCCAACTTGCACCACTGCGTGACCGAGCGACAAGGCCCCGTCGAAGGGCATGCTTTAACCACAACGTTAGGATGGCGCAACGACGGTGATGGGTGAGGTGTAAAGCCTTGCCGAGTGTCTGGTGCGTGCCGACATGCCTGTTTCGGAGGATCTTTAGCCGACTTGACCGGTGCCGAGGCCTCCTGCTGCGGCGGAGCCGGGAAGCGGGCCCAGCAGTCTCTGGCGTAGTGGCCCCTACGCCCGCAGCGGAAACATTCGGCCTCGTTGCGCCGAAGCGCAGGCCTCGCCTCCTGACGGCCCCGTTCTGGTAGCGCCGCGCGCGGTCTCGGCCCGCCGCGTCCCGTCCATGGAGCGGAGGCGGCCGTCAGTTGTTGAGGGCCCCGGTCATCCGGAACATAGACAGCCTGCGCAGGGTTCCACCCCAGCGCATCCCCTTCTTTGACGGGCCCCCCCGTCCACGCCGTCACTTGTTTCCAGCGACGGAGGTTGAATTGCGCATCGAGACACTTAGCAGCCGTCCGGGAAGTTAGCTTCTCATGCCCACACACAGGCATGGGGATCCCTAGATCCCGAGACAGCTCCAACATTTTCCCTAATATGAGAGGCTCGAGCAGGTCCTGTGGCGTCTCAGGATAAGCTGCCATGGCCAGCTCCAGCACCGCACCCCTGAACGCCACGGGCGACTCCTCTGGTGCTCGTTGTCGTTGAGCGAATCGCCGATGCGCATCATCTGGTGGCTCATAAGCATCGGCCATTTCTTGAAAAACACCACGTAAAGTTGCCTTCTTATCGGTCGTTATGGAACGGAAGAATCGGACAGATTCGTCGTCCAGGAGAGTCGGCAACACCTCCAAAGCCTCCGCATCGGTCCATCTTGCTGTGCGTACCGCCGCCAAGAAGCGGCAGGCGAACGCGCTCCAGTCCCCACCGACGGAAAATTCTTTAACCGTTGTAAGGTGGCGACTCCGACTCCTCTTCCCGCCGTCTTCCAATGGTGGTGGTTGTGATGGCAAATTCAAAATGGCGTCGGCCCGCGGCGTGGCCAAGATGGCGGTTTGGCGCCACGGAGCGCGCAAAATGGCGGCCTCTTGCCGCGTGGGCAATGGCGGCGGCAGGACAGGCAACGTGGCGGCCCGCGGAGCACCAATTGCATCATCCATCGTCCCTGGCGCGACGAGATGGCATAGATGCGCCAGGACGTCCTTAAGTGCCTCCAGTTGTACCGCCATCGCTTGCCATCGTTGATCCGCGTCTGATGATGTCGACGGACCCGCCACCGCGCCAACATCCTCCACTCCCGTTCCCGTGGTCGCCTCAGCCGGGCTCTCCTCCACCACCCCAACAGGATCCGTGGTTGGAGGGAGTTCGTCGTCGTCGGACGAAGAAGCCGATGCAGGCGCCGGATTAACTTTCTTCCTCACTTGTTTCGACATGCCGTTGCACTTCCGACACCAGTGTAATAAACGACTGGACCACGATGTCTGGCTCAGTGTCCTTTATTCGGTTCGTGCTGTACACCCACACGGCTGTCTTTACTCTGTAGCTTCTCCACGGTGCTGACTCCAATGTCGGCCCGATCCACAACAGCAGCCCCGCTGCTGTTTCTCTCACACAGCCCCCCCTTGGCTGTACTCGCTGCAACTCCTCTCTCTCCACAGCTCTGACAGCCTCGTGCTGTCTCCCTCTCTCCCTCCGCAGCTCTGACAGCCTCGTGCTGTCTCTCTCTCTCTCCGCAGCTCCTCCTGGCAGCCACACCGCTGCCTCTAACACGCAGCCCTTCTGGCTGTCTCCTCTGCAGCTGCACACCACTCCGCAGCTTCCTCTTGTCTTCGGGGTTGGCTCCCGATGGCCGTCGGCGCCCCCCCCTCTTCTCACTCGCCCGCGTGGCCTCACTCTTTTCCGCTCACACCCCGACTGACTTCCCCTTCCGGTTTACCCGCTTAAGGACCCGAACCTTCCACCCACGTCACATGACTCCACCCCCCGTGATGTCACATCCGGAAGGTCGCTTACGCCCGCATTACATATGTATGCAGAATACGTTGCCTTATGTACCAATCAAAATGCTGCAGAACAAAACGCAAGATCACAAACAATGAACGCCGTGCGCACTTGAGACAAATCCTAAATGGCAATGGCGGGAGTGGTGTTTTCAGCTTGCGTCTAAAAAAGTCGAGTCACGACCACGCGTGGACATAAATGCATAGCACGGGGCCGCGCCTCCTATAACTCACCTCGATTTAGCTATATATCAGCATACATCACACTTGCATGTCTATAGACACCGGTGACACAGAGTGAGGAAAGTTTGACGGTTAAAACATTTATAACGGTCCACAGATAGGGAGCGATGAGGAAAGGTGCTTTATAGTGTTTTCAATAAATAACGGAGGGGGGGGGGGGGAGACAAAAATGCACGAAGGTCATCGACACAAAGTTCCCAAAGGGAGACGCGAGGCTGTCTTTGGATAGGCGCGGCTGGGCGGAGGCCGTGGCGGCATGTGAGGGACGGGATATTTTTTCGTGTGCAGGCAAACACACGTGGCTACTGGCAACGTGTTTTACGGCTCGTCTCTTTTCAACACATACATTTTCAAAGGGAGGTGCCAACCTTTTTAACACCTTGGAAACGATATGCCCCGTCCGTGTTCTCACTTTTTACATATTATTTAAGTTATTTCAAAGGCAACTCTATTTTAGCCATAAACCTCCACTTTATCTGTACTCTCTAGCCTGGTTTGTCATTTGCATTGCAGCATTTTTTTCTCGTGCAAAACTGCCCCAATATTTCGCTGCATTTTATTTACGTGTTGAAGACATAGGTGTAGGTTTCCCCCCTCCCCATCCTATCAACAGTATTCACGAGTACCGCTTCTCATCAGAGCTTGCAGGCACCGGATTAATTTTTTAAATGAAAAACAGTGCTTGCTTGCTGCATTCCTTGTTTGCTCAGATGTGAAGCCGAGCTATTGTGTGAGCACCTTGCAGTGCCCGTTGTCACAATCTGTAAATCTTAGCGGCAGTTTATGTCTGCACTTGGTGTGTACGTTGCACCTGGTTGGCCAGCAAAAAGTCATCCTTCTCTGTCCCCATGCATGCACTTACACACTCCCCGTCCACTCCGCAATAAAATGTGGACCTGCCCCAAAGATGGTAGATATTTTACCGTCTCGCAGATAGAACGTGCCTGGCATGGTTATGCCAAGGGGCAGGGGAAATCCACAGGAGCAATTATGTCACTAAACAATCCTCCTTTCAATTGTGAAACATAACGTTGCCTTGGAAAATGGCAATTGCCACGCATTTAATCAATGACTTCATCGCTGAAAACATTTTAAATTAATTAATCATGTTATAATATATTTACATTGGGGTTCGTCATTAGGTTAAATTCTGATTTAACTAATGATAAATTCAGTAATTTATCCAAGTGAGAACCCAATTACATATCCTCCAAATTGTTCGTGTTATTTTTAAATACAGGATGTATTTAAATAAATCTGACTTGGGGTTACTATAGCAACATACCACAATAGGTCTGATCGTTGACATTTCTGCGACACGAGTATCAAAAGCATAATTTTCTGCATGGAAAAAATATATAATGTCCTGCCATTATTTAAATAACATAATGGGTCATATTGCCAGTGGTGTAACAGCCTCGGACAAAAACATATCATCACCGTTATCATGCTGACACTGCCTTATAACGTCGGTGGAGCAGTGGCTCAGTGGTTGGGCACATCGCATGACGAACCCGGCGACCTACGCTCAATTTCCCACGGAGGTATTAACTTATTTTTCAAAAGCAACCTGGCCACAAATGACAGCTCAACAAAGTGGCTTATCACGTGGAAATTTACAGAAGCAAAATAATCTAAATAATCTCAATGTATGTTTATAAATGTGGAGGGAAAAACCATCAAAGGACCCGGAGAAAAAATCCATGCGACCACGGGGGGAACATGCAAACTCCAAATATTCCAGCGTCAGGGTTGGGATCAACCCCCGACCTCCAGCATTACCAGGCAAAGAATATAACATCACATGACCGTGGCGCCTCCTACATAAATAAAGTATACAAGTTCAAAGTGCATCATTAATTCCCAAGCACCATAAGCCCGGCGACCTGGGTTCAATGCCTGGCCACGGCGAACATCAGTGATCGAGTGATATCTAAACCGGTCATGAGTCTGCCCCCCCCCCCACTTACCAATCCATGTCGACAAGCGTGAAGAAGCACTGTCAACACAACCCTCACGACAAAACATAACCGTGTGCAGGCCTTCATCCAGCAATGGATTGACAAGGCGCTGTATGGCATCGTGACAGAATAAGGTAGCCGTGCTGGATGTCATGGGATATTTATCTTGCTGCTTGAAAAATACTGGTCAGAGTACGGACTTATTTGAGCCCATCATGAAATCTCTTTAGACGTCCATGGTAATGGTAAGTGACACAGATGAAACTGCAATGATGTTTCAGGTGTTATTAAATTGTAAAATTTAGCTAATAGCTACTTGTTAATAGCTCTAATTATTTGTTAATAGCTATTTCGTGTTGATTAAATGTAAGTGTCAAGTGTTAATTACACGTTTGGTTAATTATTAAATGATCCAACTCAGCTGGACATCACCTATCACACACGAAGCTCTGATTACTCTGGCTCTGAGAGGTCTCCCTACATGACAAAGGTAAATTTGTATCATCCCGGAGGAGAGAAGTAAATTGATCTGAGCTTGGTTTCAACCTGGCTACTTTGGTATTTTTGAAAGCATTTATTTCTAATCGTGTTAAATACCTCATTTGAAATTAATATGCACTTGGGTTTCATTATACATTTTGTTTGCATTGTGCAAGTACATACTATCTGATGACATTTTTTCTAATGTATAAGTTTACATGCTTTTAAAGTTGAGTTGAACTGCATTGTGTAGTTGTATTCTTTAGGTTTGTTAGGCCTGCGTTGTTCATTAAGCATGTGTTGCACTGCACTGATGTTACTTGTTGACCCACTTATCTCTTGCGAGAAAGTGTTTAAGTGTCGACAGGTAAAATAAAGTATGTCCACTGCCATGAGGAGCTCTACTTCATTTTAACAAGAACTGAGATATAAAAATTATAGAAAAATACGAAATATTGTTCGAAAAAGTGCTACATATTACAACAGATCATAATTACTACACATACTTAAAAGCACCATTTTGAGGCATAAAGGTACGTGGGGAACATATTTTAAAAAAATGGACTACTAAGCGAACGTACTTATATCCCATCAACAGATTGAGTGCTTGGGGGAGAGATGCACGAATATAGGCGATGTCCCCCATCCCCTGCAGTCATCCACAGATTTAACTGGAATACAGCCCTAGGGGGATTCGTGGTTTATTTTATTTTATTATACTCATCACAACCCCACCCCACAATCTGGCCTTCCACGTTTACAACTGACAGAGGCTGAGAGAATCACTACGTTCTGGCAAACGTAAAATTTACACGGCTTAATGCACCGCTCCTCTGGCTCATCCAATTAATGCATGCGCACCTTGTAATCTTATTTACTAATCTGGCCGGGCCTCGCGTGTTTGTCAAATTTGTTTCTTAGCATATCAAAACTGGATTATAGGTGATCATACGCGGCATATGTTTAGACCTTGGTTCTGGGAAAAAATGTGCCTCGCCTGTGCCTTTAAAGGCTCTGTTTGTGAATTTTGGATTTGTTATTATGGGGTATAGGATACAGCCGTGGTGTAAAGGTTAACATACTGGACTTGCAATCCAGAGGTCTTTAGTTCAATCCTGCAGCATGGTAGTTAAAACAATTGACAAGTTTCTTAAATCCTCGCATGTGTCCACCCAGCCTCTGATTAGCACGGTTGGCTATGTACGGTGCGAAAGATCTTCAACAATAATACGGCCGTATAAATGTTTTCACCAATGTTAGTCAATCGGCAGTGTGGAAAAGCAGGCCAAAATATGTTCCAAGTGGGGCTCGATAGAGCCCCATCCAGTGGAGGCCCTTCCACCAGCAATGGCGTGAGCAAGGAATTGCAGGGCTCTGCACCACTACCTTTGTCATACAGAGTGTGCATTGGAGCTTTGTTCTGACCAGTATGGTAAACCGTCCCTTACCTGTGCCTCTGCCCCAGCTCTCCTTGGCTTCTCCCACGTCCAGTTCTTCGATGTAGGGGTCCTTGCCTGCCCGGCCTGATACTCTATACACACACACAAGTGAGGACGTCCTGCAATTACTTTACGTATCGTTACAACAACAAAAAAGTGTTCTTCTTTGATCGCCCAGTGAAGCAAAAAACGTGGACTGCTACTAGAATGCATAATGACCACTGGGTACCAAGTATAGGGAGTATATACCCACCTAATCCTTCAAGTTAGTAGGAAATTGCTCGTTTTATTATACCATGATGGGCATGCACAACACTGATATGACGGTGGAGCAGTAGTACAGCATCACATTTGCTGTGATGTAAAATTAATTCGCATACGTAGAAAGCAACGATGGGTAGCACTGATATAATTATGGCATTTGGCTACTCCATCAGGGGTACGAAAGGCTATAACATTTGTAAAAATAAGGTCAGATAATTCCATAACGCTTGTGATTAATAAAAATAAGGAATTACTCAAGCAAAATGAGTCACCAGAAGATAGGTCAATAAAAACAGAATCCTTGAGGATCGGAGAAATGCAGGGCCTATATAAATATACAAATACATTTTAAATCACCAAACTCTTAACAGACAACAAACAACTCTATCAGCTCATGAATGTTCTAATTGTTTTAAGAGCAAAATAGCACTCTTGGGGGATGAACTTTTCCAGTGTTTGTTCCAAGAACATTGGGAAATCCGCTATCATTACAGTGATGTCAGCTTATTGGCCTTTGATCATCACTGGTTTCTATATAAACATAATACTAACAAAACATAATTCCAAAAAGCGTGGCTTTGATCAGATTCCCTCAAATTATATTTTAACAAGTTGTATAATACCTGACTCGAAAGTGGACATTTGGCACAATGTCTAAAGTTGTCACGTGTCATACTTGTACAAAAATGCTTCAGGTGACCTCAACCATGCCTTTAACTACAGAACAATTTTCACCCTTCCATTGCACGTACAATTGCACACATCTTTATTTAAAATCTCCTTGTTTGGCATGGGCAGTATTACATACATATACGTGCATAAATTTCCATTAGGATTCTGCCAATCAAACTCAACCGAGACTGTCCTGGTTAAAATTACTCATGATATACTGCAGAACAGATATGAGGTAAGTTATGCTGTTGCTTGACATGTCAGCTGCTTATAAGATGATTAAATCACAAAATAATATTCAATACCTTAAAAAAAATGGCATTGTAAAGCATGTTCTTCATTTGTTGAAAAAATGACCCTCCTGGTGGTGAACATTACAGTTGTAGTGACATGGAATTGGTCACTACGTAGCATAGCACTGGTTGCTGGCAGAAAAGGGGAATTGCAGTTGCAGCAGCCCTGTCTGTTAGCAGGTCACGTGAAAAACCAGAGAGAGGGATGTAGGGCAAAGGTGATAGCGGGGGCACGTGAGGGAGTAGGTTCTAGAAGGGGGGCGTGGCCGGGGCGGAGCGAGGCCACGCTGGGAAGATAAAAGGGGACCCCGAGCGAAGGCTCGGAGCTGTTGCCTGGAGTGGGATCTCGTCGTGCTGCTGGAGTCTTCGTCGCCGTCTACCTCTTCACCATCTCGGCGTCGTCAGTCAGGCAGTCTGCCAGCTGTTCTGACTGGGACCTTTTGTGAAGTGTGAAAGCTGTTAATAAATAGAGTGCCTCCTACTCCTAGTGTCTCTGAGTCAGTCACTGCACAGTTGATGTAATGAAATCAAATTACCTAAGCAGAGGTCTCTAGCAGGTATGCAAAATGCTTCAAACTAGGACCTATATTTAATTAAACATTTACTTCCCGACGTTGTGGGTTTGTTTAACACATTGGCCAAGCACCAGACCAAAGGCAGCAACAAACACTATCAAAGTTGTAAATGTTAATTTACCAACTCTAGTGTGGTTTTACTGTCACCCACTTTCACGTCTGTGTTGACATTTATTTTTAAACAGATAACATAAATAATAAACACAGCGAGGTGTGGTAAATTAGAGGTTAAATGTTAAAGGGTGCACTAAAAATATGTTTTAAATTAGAAGAGTACCATGAATCAGTATCTATCCGATATTTATGGAAAATTAAGAATCAAATCCAATCGTAGAATTTGCTGCTTGGATTGGTTGATCCTATGTTGTCCTATGAAGCGGATTAGACATACGCAAAATATTTTTTACAACAAAATAAACAGCATTTTAACTCTTAAAATCGAAGCCCCAACGTGCTTATAAATGTCGTCAACTGATTTTGATTCCCGGTCACAGCTCATATCAACTGCGAGTGATTTCTGAATCGGTTCCTGCTGTTGCTCCCTCTGCACCAACCTACGCTGAACATCGTGGTGAATTATGGCCAACCTCCATGACCAATACTGCATGGGGAGGCCTTCATCCAGGAGTGGATTGACTAAGGTCTGTATGTCATTTTAGATTTATAAAAGTAACACCGTACAATCGGCGCAATACAACTCCTCATGTGAGTGATTGTTTGGACCAAACACAAATGGATCCCATCAGAACCAAAACCGCCTACCCCTGTCTGGTAGAATAATGGCTTCCTCTAGTGTTAATGTTCAAGAAGGTAAGATATATTTCAACATCCTAACAGCTAAAAGAATTGCACATGGTAATGAAGAACACCGGTGAACCTCAGCAAGCATCAGGAATTTAGTTTCAGTTCTGCAGAGGTGCAATACCTGGGGGAGGGGCGGGGGAAACACCCACTAATAAAATACTAAATAAGCGCCCTACATCATTCCTTAACAGTGTACAATATTACAAAAAAGCACAATAAGGAAAAAATACACAATCCATGTCTAAATTTCACAATACAAATACACTCAAGGTTACTGCCAAGAAAGTAATAACCACATTGCAGAATGTATCAGGTTTATACGGACAGCGGAAGTAGGTTTTGGTACACGACACAGCCGAGGTGCTGGTAATGCATATTAATCATGTTATGTAAATCATCGTGTGCCTGACGTATTCATAACAGTATAAATGTATATTTGACCTGCTGTAAGGGTTACTGCATTGTATATCAAATAATAGTATATATCGATTATAACAAAACACGATAAAAAAATTTAATTGATGTTAAATATTTTGCATCTATATTTTCTCGCTCTAGTTACAGTCGTGGTATTAGACATAGCGTATACATGTATTCAGTCATAATAAGCTCTGCTACAGCATCACAGAAGAAAGATCTGCTCACTGACACCTCTTGCAGTAAAGACGAGGGGAGCAATCATACCCTTGCGACAGTTAAAAATGAAGCAGGTGATGCTGTCCACTTTTATTTCAGTTGTTTTTAACGCAGGAATCACTTAACATTTATGATCTATAAAGTGCACTTCCCCACCAGTCGTAAAAGACCTTGTAAAAGAGGGGCGGCCATGTCACGTGCTCACAGTCTTCACGTCCCTCCACTATGTGCAGTTGCAAATTAATATTTTGCCATTTCCTAATTTCTGGACTTTCCATGTCGACTTTCAATATGCAAAAAAGATAACAAGGTGTATTCATATGGAACACCCTATTAAGCCGAGTTTTTGCCTATTTTCCCATTATTATACCGCACATTGGCAAAAAAACGTGACTTGGATGAGTTAAAAAATAGGGCATAGTTTCACTCGAAACTGGAGGAGGAATGAAGTGATCACATTCTGATTCAACTAGGCCCCGTATCTTACATAAAAGGTCCTTGCCTGTAACATCTGGCAGTTCACCAGCATTAATTCAAGCGAGCTTAACTCTGCTCACTATGTCAAAACCGATCCAGAATTTGCTTGTAAAAAATCAATGCTGATGAAATGATGTGACTGCAGAAGCCCGGTCGGCTGATTGGTTGTGTAATGCATACAGTACCTTTTATATGTTCTTTCGAAATACAAATATACAATAAAAATGTATTGCCTATTTATTTATTGAGATCTTGATTGGATAACCACCTCAGGAGAAGTCCTCCTCATGTCCTTCCGCTCAGGCTACAGCACTTGAATATCCACTCAAGCTGCAACCAATGTTTTAATGTGTTGATAGTATAAATCAACAAAGATATATCACTTCACAAAACAACAAAATATGTTTTCAGTTCATCAACTTCCGAGTCTCCCGGACCAAGTATTAACAGTATAATTTGTTTAAGTGTCTTAGTGGTTGAGTGCTCAAGTTCCTGAATGCCAACTCCAAGCACTGCATAGAAGCACCAGTGAATTATTCTGCCTCTGTATTCTCTATGGGGCTGTCATGCAAAAGATAGAACAAAGCTCTGGGCTGAGGATAGTGCAGATGCATCTCAAATGAGGGAGTAAGAGGGGCAGGTAAGTCAGTAGTCCTACCAATGTATGTGTAATGACAGGGTGACACCTGCCGGCCTGTGAGGGTAATTACGGTTATAGCTGCATTACATAATGCCTTATTATGAAGGGGTAAAGTTTATGGGTGGTATCAGTCGAGAAGCTCCGGGAACCATCCCGAAGGGTCTAGTAGGTTCTAGAAAGGGGGCGTGGCCAGAGGAGGAGCTTGGCCACGCCACGCAGATATAAGGAGCACCGAACCAGAGCTTCAGGGCTGTTAGTGTGGGGTCTGGGTCCTGGTTGCGTCGCTGCCGTCGTCATCTCTTCGTCTTCGACCACGTGGCTGTTCTTCTGCAAGGCCAGCTCTGTCGCCGCCGCTACGCTCATCAACCAGCCAGCGTAGCGCAGGACAGAGATGGGCTGCGTGTTTGGACAGCCTAGGTATAGCCACGTTACGAAGTGTATCGCCCTGTGTGCTCTTAATAAATAAGAAGCCTTCTCCTAGACGTGTGTCGGAAATCGCTCACTACATATGTAATAATGATGTATAGCCCTTTGTCAATCCACTGCTGGATGGATGAAGGCCTCCCCACACAGTGTCAGACAAGAGTTTGGTGGTATGGGAAGTGTGGGGGCTCAGTACTGGTTCAGATATCACTCCCCACTGATGTTGGCCATGGGAATTGATGATGCAATATTAACTTATATACTCCATTTATTTGGGTGGTACCACAGTGGTGTGATGTTATCTTCCTCGCTTGGCATGCACGAGGTTGGGGGCTTGATCCTGCATGGCTCTCTCTCCCGTGGTCATGTGGATTTTTTCTCCAAGTCCTCCAGTGGGTTTTCCCTCCACATTTAGAAACATGCATTGAGATAATTTTGATTTATTTGCTGCTGTAAATTTACACATGATAAGCCACTTTGTTGATCTGTCATTTGTGGCCAGTTGGAGATACCTGGTAAGATAAAAAGAATTTCGCTTTATTTGCATATTTATAAGTGATCTTGCACTTTTCTATCCGAATGTACTTTCCTATCGCGTTTTTGTACTATTTGTTGTTGCAACGTTCTGACCTGCCCCTACTGGACATCTGTGAAAAAGAGCTTCATAGCTTATTGGATTCCTCCAGCGTAAATAAATATTTTGATTCTGATACCACCACTCCCACACACCCATCCAAATGAAGACAGTAAACCTCGTGGCCACACATTCAGAGCTTTGCACGTGTGGCCACGCACCTGCATGGGAACTGTGCCCCAGGCAACGCTGTTGAGAGTCTCCCCCGTGTCTCCGTGTCCTCTCTACAGCTACCCTGTGACTCTCCGCATCACTGAGCTTCCTAATCCCTTTACCCAGTCTCATTGAGTTTCTAGAATCCCATAGCTCCCCTCATCAAGTCTCCTGATAATCCACAATAAAAGCCAGAACCTCGACCGATTTGCCACATCCTCCTATAACATCTCCATAAGTTGGATGCAGAGTTATCTCCCACTGCCATTGAGTCTCCACATCTCTGGTGCCCTGACAACGTCTCCAGAATCCCTCATCAAATTTACATGGTCTCTTATTTAGTCTCCATTCTAACTGTATTAAAATCACTCTTACATTTGTGGTGGTCAAGGTTGACACCAAGGTTGACACAGGTCACACAGGTCACACAAGCTAGGGGAGAGGTACGTACCGGTCTGGACCGGTCCGGACCGGCAGGGACGAGAGGTGGTTGGAACCGCTCTGAGGGGAGGGGGCTGGCGAGAGCCAGGGCCCCGAGACACCCCCGCCCCTCAGAGAGAGGGGATATATAAGACGGCTCCCGGAGAGCGGAGGGGGTCCATCTCACGAGAAGCTGAAGGAGGTGCGGCCGGAGATCCTGGACCCCCAAGCCTCGAGGATGCCGCCCCGCTGGGACTGAGTGGGCTGAGTAGCTGTAGGCTAGGGAAGGAGAGGAACTGAGTAGCTGTAGACTAGGGAAGGAGAGTAATGAGAATAGAGCCGGAGGCTGTACCTCGCTAGGTTGTGTGGTTGGGCTGTTCCCCCAGTGAGTCCGGAGGACTAGTGTTATTGGAATAAAAGCGTGTGGCCTCTACAAAGTCTCTGTCTCATTCAAGAATACTACAACTGGTGTCAGAAGCGGCCAAAGAACCTCGCCAACATGGAAACAAGACAGAAAGCGCTCACCAGGGGCCTGGAGAAGGACGTCGAGGGCGACGCTGAGCCGGAGTCGGGAGCGCCATTTCCGGGGGACGGGTTTGCGGGGGCGGGCTCGGGTTCTCCGGGGCCCTCCAGGAGTCCGCCGACGTCGGGATGGGCGATCTAGTCGGCCCATGCCCGGCTGGCCGATCTCCTCCATGCCGCTGCCTCCATCCTCGACGAGCTCACGCTGGGGGGAGCGGGAGCACCGGGTGGAGGACCAGGCCGGAGGATGGGACGGGTTCCCGCCGAGAAACGCGCCATTCCCGCGCAAAATTTTGACGTCACCTCCGGAGGGGGAGACGTCACTTCCGCCGGGAATGCGGCCGCCGGAGATGACGTCACTTCCGCCGGGGGGTCACCGCTTCCGGAGGAAATGACGTCAACCGCCCAGGAGGTCAGGGGGCACAGGTGGCCCGCGTCACATCCGGCATCGGCGGCCATACATCGGGAGAAGCAGAGTTTTCGGGTAGGTGCCCGCCGATTCGGTCGGATATTCTGCCGCCGGAAGATGCTTCAAATACTGCACTTGGGATGCTGCTGTCTTCAAGGGGGGACTACATCCCGGCGCTGCAACAGTGCTTGCCTTCGCTGCAGGTTTTCGCGGCAAAGGGGGGGGACTGGGCTGCTTTTTCACGCCGTTTCGTGGCAAATGCGGAGACGGCTGGGTGGTCTGCCGACATCGCTCTCCGAGCCCTGCCTTCCGCCTTGGACGACGTGGCCTTGGCCACGTTCCTCCTTATTCCATGGAGGGAGCGCTCCACCTTGCAGGAGGCCCTCAATCGGATGGCCTTAGTGTATGGACCTCCATCCGAAACAAGACATCGTTTCGCCAGTCGGAGGAGGGAGGCGGACGAGACACCCCTTGCCTATCAGAGTGCACTGATGGCGTTGGCTCAAGCGGCCTATCCTCGAATGGACGACGTGGGCCTGGACTCCATCGTGCTCGAGAAGTTGCTGCTGCTGGCTCGGGAACTGAGGATTGCCGTCCACGTCAAAGACGAAGCTAACCTTTCCTCGCTGGGGGCGGCACATTACCTGCACACAGAGTTGCTCCTCCAGCGGGATGGGCAGGTGGCGGCATGCGCCGCTGCAAGAGTTGACGAGGTCCCGGATACCCAGGCCTTCGTGTCGCAGCGGGCCACCAGTTGGAGGGGGGCCGACCGGCCTCGCCAAGGGGAAACCCGGGGGAGACATGGATACCCGCGGGCGTGGGCTCGCGTCACGTGCTACAACTGTGGCCAGCTGGGTCACCTGGCATCGGGTTGCCCAGCACCCCGGCGCCGGGCTCCGGGTCGTCCACCATCGTCCGCCCGTCCGCCGGCCGCTCCACAAGAACCCCAGGCATGTCGCAACACCTCACGCACACGGTCCCTGCCCGCATCTCATACACCGCATACACCGCGAATCGGCGCGCCACTAAATCGTGTTGCGTTGAGGGGTGGGGAGCGGAACGGGGCTGATGTTCGGGGGCCACTTCGCGCAGTTCAGTGGTCCGAGTTGGCCCACAGGGTCGTGGCCGCGGCGACGGGCTCATCGGTTATTCTCGGGGATATTGAGGGAATTCAATTTCGATTGTTGGTCGATACGGGGGCTTCGGCTACTATAATTTCCGACCTCATATACAACGTGTTACCAAAGAGATGTCAGGCACTCACCCCATTCTCCGTCCCTTGCTTTGCGGCGAATGGGGGTTCCCTGGGGATTATTGGCCAAATAACTGCACAAATTTGTATTGGCGACATTAAATTATCTGGTCCCGTTTTGGTTTCCGATGCCTTGGCCGTTCCCTGTTTGTTGGGTACGGACTTCTTGGGGAGGATGCCCATCAAAATTTTAATTGACAAAGGCTGCATCGAGGCTCCTTCGGGCCGCCGGATGGCGTTTCTGCCCTCACCAAACCGGCTGCGCACAGCTTGCGCGACTGTTCCGGCTATGGCGTCTGAAACCGTGCGGATTCCGCCGGGTGCGCAGATGCTAATACCGCTTCAGTTACGCAAACCACTGGAGGCAGACGCTACGTCGGGGGTTTTGTTGTCTCCTTCCAATACGACCGAGCGAGGGTTGGACCTGGTGGGTGCACAAACGCTTGTGCCTAGAGATGGACAGCCCTTCATTCAGGTGCTGAATGCGGGGTTGCGGACGAAGGTCGTGCACCGAGGGGCTGTCATTGCACATGCGTCGCTGCCGCTGCACACTGACTCCGTCGCGGCTCATGTTGGTGAGGCGCCGGCGTTCGGGACGCAGGTGGGTGTCGATGAGGTATGGATGGATTCTCTCTGTTCAGGGGCTGAAAAGATTAAAGCTGCGCTTGTTGCTTCGTGAATTTCCCGATGTTTTTAGCAAACACAAATTCGATGTTGGGTGCACTAATCTATTGACACACCACATTGATACGGGGGATTCCGCTCCCATTCGGCAAAATCCGTTCCGATTGAGTCCGGCAGAGAAGGAACATGTCCGGTTGGCAGTGAATGACATGCTTGCCGCAGACATTGTGGCTCCCTCCAACAGCCCATGGGGTGCGCCGATTGTGCTTGTTAAAAAACATGATGGCAGTTTGAGGTTTTGTGTGGATTTTCGGAAGCTTAACAAGGTTTCGCTGGCGGACGCGTATCCGCTCCCTCGCATGGACGAGTCGCTCGATGCCTTGGCGGGGGCACGGTATTTTTCAACCTTGGACCTTTTGTCGGGGTTTTGGCAACTGCCCTTGGATGACGCTTCCAAACCTAAGACCGCGTTCCGTACGCCACAGGGCCTTTATCAGTTCAATCGGTTGCCCATGGGATTGCACTCAGCTCCAGCGACGTTCCAGAGATTGATGGAACTGGTCCTCGCTGGCCTGCAGTGGGACTCTTGTCTTATATATCTGGACGACGTGATTATTCTCAGCCGTACGTTTGAGGAACATCTGGACAGACTGCGGGCTGTATTTCTCAGAGTGCGATCGGCTAACCTTAAATTTAAGCCTCAGAAATGTTTCCTGTTGCGTGAATCGGTGCGGTACCTCGGCCACGTTGTCAGTTCTACGGGTATAGCCACCGATCCTGCTAAAACTGACTGTGTAAGAACGTGGCCCACGCCCACGTCTGTGGGGGAAGTCCGCAGCTTTATAGGCTTTGCGTCCTATTACCGCCGGTTTGTTGAGGGGTTTGCGACGATCGCCAAACCCCTTCATGCTCTGACGGCTAAGGGGGCTAAATTCCATTGGGGGGAAGAGTAAGACAGGGCGTTCAGGGCGCTTTGCGTTGCCCTTGTCCGAGCTCCTCCCTTATGCTATCCCGATTTCACGTTGCCCTTCATCCTGGACACCGATGCCAGCAATACCGGCATCGGCGCGGTGCTTTCGCAGGTTGTCAACGGGGTCGAACAGGTCGTTGCCTACGGCAGTAGAGTCCTGTCTCCGGCAGAACAACGTTATTGCGTCACCCGCCGTGAACTGCTCGCTATTGTCGTGTTTGTTCAACAATATCGACCGTACCTGTACTGTAGGCATTTTACGGTTCGTTCCGATCACGCCGCGCTACAGTATGCGTTGAAAATAGACCAGCCGTCCGGCCAGCTGTCACGTTGGCTTGAGGTCCTACAGGACTACACGTTCACGGTGGTGTACCGGAAGGGGACACAACATTCAAATGCGGATGGCTTGTCACGCCTTCCTCCGGGTGATGGGTGCGCGTGTTTTATGGGCTCGGGGAGATGCAAATCGGCCACGAGTACCGCTCCGGCTTCTCCCTTGGCGTCGGCAGCAGGGGTGGTCGATGGGGAACCTGTCGCCGAGGGGGACTCGCAGGTGTTGGTCGCTCGCGACTCGCTCCTCGATCTGCCTCTGGACGAATGGGGACGGTTCCAGATGGAAGACAATTCCCTCCTCAGGTTACGCCGTCGTGCGGAGAGAGGGGGAGATTGTCAGGAAAGGGTAGGTACTGTCAGGTTAGCAGGAGGGTCTCCTCATGTCATGGGACGCCAGCTCGGGGCGTTACAAAATCGTCGTCCCCACCGCTCTGCGGGGCAGGGCCGTGTGGGCGGCGCACAAACGCATCCTGCATTTGGGTATTCACAAAACGCTCGCTACACTGCAATTGGATTTTTTTTGGCCGGGAATGGCGCGCGATGTCGCCGACCTTTTGAATAGTTGCACGCAGTGTGCGCGGCGGAAACACCCGGCTAGGGCGGCTTTCCCACCCCTTCAGTCCATTCAGTTGTCCCGGGTTAATGAGTTGGTGGCTCTTGACATTCTGGGTCCCTTCCCTGTCACCGCTCGGGGTAATAAGTACCTGCTGGTTGGGGTTGAATATTTCACCCATTGGCCTATGGCCTGGCCCCTCCCCAACCAGTCGGCGGCAGCCATTGCGGAGGCGTTTCTTCAGGGCTACGTCCTGGATAAGGGTGCCCCGGAACGGCTGCTAACCGACCAGGGAAAGAACTTTTCGTCCAATCTTCTGCGGGAGGTTTGTGACCTTTTGTGCACGCAGAAGGTCCAGACTTCCCCCTACCACCTGCAGACCGATGGTATGGTCGAACGTCTACACCGGACCATTACCTCTATGTTGTGTCATCAGGTAGACGACACACAGTTGGATTGGGACCTGAGGATTCCCGGAGTTCTGGCCGCATATAGGTTGGCGCCTCATGCGGCCACGGGCTATTCGCCCTTCTACTTAATGTACGGCAGGGATGTCGACCCCCCCATGGAGGTGCAATTGCGGGTCCAGTCGGCGGCGTCTCGCTCGAAACTGTCCGAACACGCTCAGTTCAATATTCGGAAGTTGGTCGAGGCGAGGGTGGCCGCGCAGGAAAATTCCAGGGCAAGGCAACGGGCCAATGAGCGTCTGTATGATCGCCGGGTTACGGTGTATAAATGGGCGGTAGGGGATAAGGCGTGGCTGCACTGCCCGCAGGTGCCGCTGTCAACGTCATCGAAATTGCTTCGGCCCTGGCGGGGCCGGTCGACATTGTTCGGGTCGTTCGGGACCAATGTGTTAGGGTCGCTTGCGGACGGCGTTCTTGGTACGTGCACCCCTCGCGCCTGAAGCCCTATGTCGCACCACGTACTCACACACCTTCATCTCGCAGGGGCCGGCCGCATGAAGTGTCCGGCAGGTTGGGGGAGGGGCTTCGTGACCCCCTTGTTGTTCCGAAACCCCCTGCCACTCTTTCGGATGCTGCAGGTGTGAGTCCACCTAGGGTGGTCTCACCAGAGGAGCGGGAAGCGAGCCGGCCGCCTGTCCAGCAGGAAGATGGCTCGCGGGCTTTGTCCCCGGGGCCTCGGGACGTGCCGGACGCCCGTCATCTGGCCCCTCCTGACCCTCCGCAAGGAACGCTGGCCTCTGGCGATGGACCCGCCACACGGACTCGTTCGAAGGGTCTCAGGTTCTCCTGAGACCTGTCGCAGATACACTGCCTCCTCGCGGGGCCTGGGTGTTCGAGTCCCCTTGTTCGTTGGTGTGGTGTGTCCGCGGTGTTCTTGTGTACAGGGGGGTTGGGGTAGATTATTGGGGATAGTTGTGTTGTTGTTATTGTTGTGTTGAGGCTCACGCATTGTTCTTGTCGTGTTCAGAATTCCTGGTTCGCGAGTTAGGGTTGGGATGTGGATAGTGATGCAGCCGGGACGGCTGCGTGCTGTATAGGGGGGGGTGATGTGGTGGTCAAGTTTGACACCAAGGTTGACACAGGTCACACAGGTCACACAAGCTAGGGGAGAGGTACATACCGGTCTGGACCGGTCCGGACCGGCAGGGACGAGAGGTGGTTGGAACCGCTCTGAGGGGAGGGGGCTGGCGAGAGCCAGGGCCCTGAGACACCCCCACCCCTCAGAGAGAGGGGATATATAAGACGGCTCCTGGAGAGCGGAGGGGGTCCATCTCACGAGAAGCTGAAGGAGGTGCGGCCGGAGATCCTGGACCCCCAAGCCTCGAGGATGCCGCCCCACTGGGACTGAGTGGGCTGAGTAGCTGTAGGCTAGGGAAGGAGAGTAACTGAGTAGCTGTAGGCTAGGGAAGGAGAGTAACTGAGTAGCTATAGGCTAGGGAAGGAGAGTAATGAGAATAGAGCCGGAGGCTGTACCTCCCTAGGTTGTGTGGTTGGGCTGTTCCCCCAGTGAGTCCGGAGGACTAGTGTTATTGGAATAAAAGTGTGTGGCCTCTACGAAGTCTCTGTCTCATTCAAGAATACTACACATTCATAGCTGACTTATGCAAGAGGAATTTTGCAAATCTCACGACTGATAAGAAGGCACATTCTCTACCACCCTACCCCTTCAACATTCACCAAACCAATAGCAATTTGCTGCCATGCCCCTTCTGAGGAGGCCAAAGGGCTACAGAGCAACAAGACTTGCAACAAGGCATCTCATTATCAGGCATTACCGAATCAATTGGAACAATTAGTTTGTGTACCTTGACCAAAACACAAAATGAGTATGAGTTTTGTTTTAAATAGCAAAAATGTTTTCCTTACTGGCTATGGCAATATTTATCTAAATTAAGGGTTTAATAAGTAGCAAAACATTGATAATTAGAAGTGGCCATGCATACAATGATCCTTTAATGGCCGTAACTATATCTGCATAGTTTTGGATACAACATACTGCCTGACGGTGTCATAACAATACGAGTGCAAATATATAGATTATGAAATAATCATGAAACATTCCCTTCAAAAAAATGTGGCTATTATTAATGTTGTTCCATGACTCATTTGTTACCAGCTGTCCAACAGCACAGCTTAATATCACACGCATGGGATGTGGGATCATAGCTGCTTGGCTAATAGCTCATTGCAAGCTCGTCACATAAATCATAGACACTGCAAGTGCACATGGTCTAAACACGTGAGTTAAGATCAATGACCACGCAAACAATAACATTTGATACATTTATTTTGTCAATTAAACATCTCTAAAATATTGCTACTTAAAAATGTACTATTAATTTAAACCCTTAAAAGTGTAAAATACCTCTCTTTTAGAATATTAATATTTAAGAGCAAGTGTTTGGAGGCACACACACATGTTGCCTCAAACTAAACTACTTTTATTTTACCAGTTCACGCCCACTGAGCTATATAGTTCTCTTTCAGAAGTGGCCTGGCCAGAAATGATAGCGCAGTGAAGTGGCTTATCATGTTGAAATTTATAGCAGCCAAATATTCTAAAGGCATGTTTCTAAATGTGGGAGGAAAAACCAGAGGACCCGGAGAAAAATCCAGGGGACCACGGCGAAAACATACAAAACTACAGGCATTAGGGTCGAGATCAAATCCACGACCTGCTGTATACCAGGTGAGGTAGTTAACATCTCGCCACCATGGCGCCCCTAAAACCCCCATGAGTGGTTCAGTTCAGTTTATTTATTAGGTATAGCCCTGTGAGCCATTCGGCTCTTGAATCGGGTGCAGAGTCGGCAGCTCCATGTTCTTATGGCAGAGAAAAGTATATCCGTAGGAAAACCCAATGTTAATTTCCAACCAAACGGCACACATCTGATCCTGCTCACTTAATTGACCCAGCAGAGAATACGGGATGCATCATTCCTGCATGTGATGTGAACTCACTCACCTCACGATTGGGAGCCAGCCACTATAAATTGGGCTAATTCCAGACCTTGAGCACCACTGCCATGGGAAATGCCAATTAATTTTATTATATTTTTTAGAAATGGCACCTATACGTATTAACATTATATTCAGCGGTTTATCTGCGTTCAGCTGTTTAAGCAAAACATTGAAAACCTAATGCAAAGTGGAACATTTTTTGAACGCTATATGAATATAACGCGATTTGGCAAACATACGTATCTGTATTTAGCATCTGCTGTAATGAGATACGTTTGTGGCAGACTGGTACCTTCTTCATGCAAGTGTTTTATTCTGTAATCAGGCACTCACACATTACTGTGCTGCACA
Source organism: Lampetra fluviatilis (assembly GCF_964198595.1). Classification (NCBI taxonomy): domain Eukaryota; kingdom Metazoa; phylum Chordata; class Hyperoartia; order Petromyzontiformes; family Petromyzontidae; genus Lampetra; species Lampetra fluviatilis. The sequence continues at coordinate 13,670,050 of NC_136278.1, forward strand.
CGTTGCATAATGCATGTGCTGCAAGAATCAATGCTCCAATTAGTGATAAACTGATGTCACCAAAGCCAGATTATTCAAGTAACACATATAAAAGGGTTGATAAACCTCCTTTTAATTTATTTATTGATGTGAGTCCTTACTGTTACATTAAAAAGCATTTTAATTGTTGATGATGATTAACCGTACAATAGTTTGATTATACAGAACTTTAGTTCTGTATTTCGACAGATTCCACATAATACTTCAAGAGACATCCCATTAAATATGTATACCGTATATTCTGTAGTAAGATAACGTTCTTTATATGTTATATCACATTATAGCATCGTCGTGATTTATCATAGTATTTGCACGCTTTTAATTAAAACTATATATTGCCACTGGTAGTGGCAAGCTTTCATCTGCAATCAATTCGGTGGTAGATCCATGGAGCATCTAACCTGGAGTTGAGACTCCTTAATCATGTCTTCAATCCGCCCAGCAATACTTATGAGCTCTTGTGTACACTCATTCTTAGGCATATATCAATCTACTGGATGCTAAATCTGATTTTCTAGTTCCCAAACCCTGTATATGACAAATCCTCAAATCTGTTTGGCATCTGGTTAATGACTAAATCGCTTCTACCAGCATTCAATCATCCACTTTTGTTTGCACCATGAATAATGCAAACATTGACTGTTCCAGGTCAATAAATGCAGCACATTAAGGTAACATCCATTAAATCTCAAATGTCAAGCTCAACTATGGAGTCCTATTGTGTGTCCTGTATTAAACCAAGCTTGGGAAGTGGATGGTACCATTGATGACGCACTATGTCCTTACCATCTAAATATTCGGTGCCTTTATCTGGCAATGTAATCCCAATGCAAAGGCGGACACGAGATTAAACTCGGGGAATTCATGAGCCTCTCCACTCGGTCATGAAGTGTGACATCCTGGCAGTAATACAGTGAAATCTTCTCCTGCATCATGATGTAGCTGTATCAGGAAAAAAAGTGCAAATTCCTGGAACCAAACTTAAATACTGTGACGTTAAATTTAACCAGATCTAAAATAGGCCCTTGAAAGTAGGTTACGTCTTAGTACCACCCACAATGCAGCACCGTGTACCTAATATACAGCAGCGACATAAATCACTGCTGTTGTCCACTCGGTGTAAATAATTATTATAGGAAATAAGGGGCTATAAGTTGACCTATGCACGTTTGGAAATTATAATGAAACACACCATTTATAAACACAAAGGTGCATCAAACTGAATAATTATACACTGAGTGTAGACACTGTGACCTGGAGTCAATGTCTTTGTTGTTCATCATTTTAAAGGAAGGTAAGTAGGGCATTCAATAAACATTATCGACAATGTAAATCACATTGCCATTCTAATAATCCTTATCGTGATATTTAATGATTGTAATAATTATTAAAGTGATCATCATAATCGTTGAATTACTCTTATCACCACCATCACCACCATCATCATCATCATTGTTAACATCAGCTCGACAATCATATTTATCATTATTGTCATCATTGTGACATCCTCATGAATCACTGTTGAGTAATTACCATCACCTATACCCAGTAATAATAATTTCCATCTTACCATCATAACCATCAGCGTCGTCATTAGGTCTTGATCTATTTAATCTTTGTTATTATCATAATCTAAATCATAAATCTCATTATCACTGTCACGATCATCCCAAATAACCATCTCAATACATGAGGACACGTGGGTTGGGCCCACCGAGTTGGGCCCACCCTTGGGCCCACCCTCGCATGGCCGTTTTGTTATTGGCTAAAGGGACACTTGGATCACAAAAATCCGTGATTGATGGCCCCATCGAGTGACAACCCGTCAGTCTCAAGACACGCAACACTGTTGAAAAGTCCGATTGGTTGTAGAGTCTGATCTAAATCTCACCTCGCCAGTTTTTCTGGTCTCTGCCTCAAGACAATTTATTTATTTCTATGCATTTATACCATCCACTGCTATAACGTCAAATCTGAAAAACGTTACATAATTTATTTGTAGGGTTATTTTGCAGAATGCTTCTCCATCCATTCTGTATCGCCTATCAGGCCAAAACCTGACTTGCGCTTTTGGTGGAAACAAAGAGCACTTGAACTAAGCCCCATTGTTGACTTCCCCACTAAGTGGGCACGATAAACCACAATAAGCAGCAATGGAAGAGGAACAAATGAGAATCACCATTCCTCGTAGAGAACCCATTGCTTTGGAACGGAAAATAATAGACAGTTGTCATGTTCACGCTTTTCTCGCAATCCTGTACTCGAAGCTCTGAAGGTAATCTGCCATTCTTACATAACTCGCCTTTTGCCCGTCCTAGGATGGAAGCTGTAATATTTACGAAAAGAAACGTCTGCGTAGAGTTATTTATTTTAGTAACTTTCAATAAAGAAACGTCAAATTTAGAGCGAATTTTCGTAAAAAATGTGTTTGCTCATGATAGTAATGACGAGGGGGGAGGCTGGCTCTTTTGCGGCGACGTCACGTACGGATGTAGCACTGTGCTGCGTAGATTTATTTTTGACCGTCACTTTCTGTAAATGAACGTCATATTTGAAGCGACTTTGTGAAAAAATATATCTTTCCACTCGACCTTCTTCCGCGTGAGTGTAAAAATCCACCCGCTCATGATTATTTTAGTATTAATGACGGGGGGGGGGGGGTGCGGCATGTGGAGTGACGTCACGCGCGTTACACATTTATGGGCTATTATAGTCGTAATAAAATGGCAAAATAATGTGAGAATAGTTTTTCCCCTTTTTTCTGGGGGAAAACCTATTTTCATATTTTGGTACTGGCAAAGGAGGTCTCATGATGAAGATAATATGTATTGTGAGGTTTTTTTATATTCTCTAGTAAAGTACGTAAAGAACATTTTGACAAAGGGATTGCATTCATCGGAAGCACAAATTGGGTGCCTCGGTGGCGAAATGTTAACGCCCTCAGCTGGTATATAGGATGATAGTGGATTCGATTCCAACCCTGATTCCTGTATATTTGGAGTTTGCATGTTCTCCCCGTGGTCGTGTGAATTTTTCTCCGGGTTCTCCGGTTTTTCCCTCCACATTTGATCATGCGTTTAAAGTTTTTGGCTGTAATACATTTCCACACAATAAGTCACTTTGTTGAGCTATCATATGTGGCCAGGTCGCTTTTGACAAAAAATAGCTTTATAGCTAAAATAAAAATTGCATAGAATTGAAAAGTTGTAGAGATTTTAAGTGAACCGTGCCAGTCTTCTGTATCCGTTTCGCTATCTATTATACGTCTCCTCAACATCTTCCGCCGTCTCAGTTCAATGCAATGTTTATTTGTTACACGGAAAGTCCCGTTTAGCCAGTTACCCAGATAGCTTCAGTGGCAAAGGGTGGCTCGAAGTCTAGCCAGCAAACAGCCAGGAAATGGAAGGAATACATTATTTGTAATAGTAGCCTGATGAGGGGTACAACTATATAATTGTGGATGAGGGACGGTAGTAAAGATAAGTGGCTCTATGGAGACAAATTATTATGGGGTGGCTGATAAAGTAGAGGAACCATTTTTGTAAGAATATATTAAAACATGGCCAATATGTAGTAGAGTATATGTCTAAAGTGTAATACAAACAGTTGGCTTTGTCATTTATTGCAAGATTCATGTACGTATGGACTTGATTTGAAGAAGTTGAAATGTTATGCGAAGTACACTGAGCACCCCAGCACTGCAAAGCGGTTTTAAGTGGCTTCACAGGGTCCACGCAGCCCCAATTCTATATCCAGGCATATTCGGTGGCAACTGTGAAACTAAATATGACTCACCAATGTGTGACAAACATTGAAACCATTTATCTCTGTTACGTCATTTCCAATACGATAAATGTTTAAATAGACTACAAACTGAAGTATGTTTTTTACTTTAATGCAATGAATTTGCCTATATAGGTATGTTTTATTATCATCCCATCTAAGAAATACATTTACATAATCATATTCATGGACATGTATGTTACAATCAGTTAAAATTCATCCTGATGGATACAGGTTGCAATGGAAACAGAATAGTTCCACGGATATAGCCAATTTTATCTTTATAATATACAAGTGCAGCTCATGCAAAGTAATTGATATCCAATTAGTAACTGCTAAGTGTAACACAATTTCCCTGCTACATCTTAGCACCAAATTAAGGGTTATGCTGTTGTACACAGATAAATGTCATAATATCAAATTCTACAACATTACTGTATTACACAAATACAAAACCAACTACCACTATCATTTAAATATATCCACAATAGCAAACAAGCTATTATACTACACATTTGCCATCCTGATCCTGAGCATCCCTGCACAAAATGTAAAGTTAATTTACATACTGTGCTGTATTTTTGTCCAGACTATGGATGTCTCCAGAATTTTAAAATGTGGTATCATACACAACAGCAGAAGCAAGCCAATCCTCTCCATGTGAGAACAGGTAAGACATAACTTCAGTGCGATGTAAAATATATCCAGATTAACATCTCGGCTTGGCGATTTGCCCCATTGCCGATGATGGAGATATCGACTCTTTTTATTAAAGACATAATTGTGGAGCCTTGCAATTGCCCTGCTAATGTCAGGGCTGTGTAAAGAGGCCTCCACAAGACGGAGCTCAAGGCAGCCCCCATAGAGGGCATTTTGGTTCACTCTTGCTGGCTGACGTCTTTGGAAGAGGTGGGAGGACCCACACATTATTCCCACCACACGTGACCTGCCAATCCACTAAATGTGGTGGACTTATATGTACTGCTGGGTGGATAGAAACGGTGGGGGGTGAATAAAAAAAAACTTGCGCAATTGTTTCAAACACCGGATATAAATATACATTTTTAAAGTAGTGAATCGGGCCATTATTAAATAACATAATTTGAAGAAAAGCATATACCGTATTTAGACATTGACTCAATTACATGAATAAAAATAGACTACACAAAGGTCCAATATATTTGTATAAAATGCTCATGAAATCGGATGTACTTCTGTAAACAGCTCCAACACTTCTATGCACAAATCTAGAATAATATGATTACTTATTTATGCAGGAAAGCCACACTGAGTCGTAGGACTCTTATCAGGCAATTAATGATTAGTGTTTATACTACATGTGGGAGTGTGCAGAGGACACCCACGCGTGTGACGGAACAACACTCTATCCCTTACAGATGGAAACAGGTGGTGATTAGGTCGCTTGTTGTACTGCCTTTTCCTGGTAAGCCAGGGTATGGCACCTCCTCGACACACCCACGGAAAGGCGATTTCACAACAAGTGTGTGCGATCCACCAACCCTCGCTGCTCCCTCCACAATACTGGATTACAGGCCACGTGCATAGCCACCTCCGCTTGGCTAAACCTGTCACAGTAGTGCAGCTCGCATTACCACGTTGTATTATTAATTTGTCATCATACTTCAAATGCAAATGAGCATTTTCTATTTTAGTTGTGCCAAGGGCCGGTAATAACGAGCGCAGGACACATTGCTTCGTTTTGCCTAAAGGAAAAAAATGACCAAAACCTGCATACAAATAAAATTGTTCACTCTGTCATCAAGATTTTAATATCATGAAACCTAGAAAAGGCATCATGATACAGCACATACATCACGAATAGTGGCAGATGAAATCTCTTCCAATATTATGGTTGCAATAAGCACTATAAAGGATCAGTGGTATTTGTAGATGAAGGATTTGGGGTTATTGTGAGGTAGGATAAACTATATATTTGTTTCCCTCCATTGCCTCACAAATCAATCCACCCTGGTATCTGGGTGGCCTAAGAGAAAATAAACTTGCCTCTTTTTTACGTTTATAACAAATTCAACACTAAAACCGGGAGAATTTTCCAACTGGGAGAATTTGGGAAAGTTGTCAAATTTACTGCAGATTAATTTTGCGTGCCTAATAAAGCATAATCCGTGGTATAGTATTGTTCACATAAGGAGGCTCTTGTGTGCTGAAGATGATGACGGACGCACACGTAAAAATAATTACGCAATTATCACTTCTTGACGGGGCTGCCAGCTCACGTCCTGCTGATTTGAACCTCACGAGTGAGACAACATCGTGAAGATCTCACAGCCACGGCTACGGGTGTGAGCTTAGGTAGCCCGACATTTTTTGCGAGGCCCCGAGGATGACTGCGAGTGTGAATAACAACGACAATGATAACTTCTGAAGGCGCACCGTAAACACGGCGAAACGTAAGAAGGGGGGCCCGCTGAAAGGCGGGAGAAGCAGGCATGTATCCTTGGGAAGAAACAACTGCTTCCGCCTAAACACAATAAGAGCATCACGAAGTGTGAACAATGGAAGGGGTATTTGGCACGGATTTTACATTGGCCATCACACCTTGGCTCACGTAATTTTTATTCCAGTCAGAATTCATGTATGTGTGTGTGAGAGGGCACTGTTCAGTACTGCCATAATAAATAAGTCCAAGTTGAGCCAGGTCTTCATCATATGACCATTACTTTAAGTGACTATATCTGTTTTTTGTTGTCTAAATCTGTTTTTTATTTGTGTGTTTGTTATTTAAAGGGGAAAGGTAGAAAAACGATTAGCGCGTTGCCCAACTAACCTGGCGACACGAGTTCAATTCTTGCTCACGGCCAACACCAGCGATTATTATTTGAACTGGTCCTGGACCTTCCCTAGGTAGACTCAGACTCAAATTAGTACCTGGTGCGGTGTGTACACATCACCACTGGGGAGCCAAAGGCGGCTGGGCATGGTGCTGGCCGCCCACCCCCTCTTGTACCGTGCCAGCCTTCAGAGGTGCCCAATAACAGCACTTGTCCCAATAGTCTGTGAAGGCTATATGCGGGGTCTTTGTCTTTCTGTCATTTAATTAAGAGTATTGTATACTGCTGTACTGTACAGTGGTATGCTGTTGGGTAAAGTATAACGTGTCGTATAGTACAGTGTACAGGAGTGTTTGATAAATATTTCAGTCTGCAATTTGGTGTGTGGTGCATTGTAAAGTGTACTGTGTGATCTATTGTGCAGTGCCCCTTGGTATCACTGGATAGCCCTTGGTGTGGTATTCGTCAACACAAAGTGGCGCTCCTCGCCAAGTCCCACCAGGGGTCCCACCGCGTAAAGGGGAGAACGGAACCGAGTTCTGCACTGTGCGTCTCCAGCACCACGTATGCCGCCTTTACCATCTTCGGATGGGCCGACAACCCCCAGCTGCTCGGCTGCCTCAGCTACTGCTTTGGGAGTTTGTTCTATGAAGACCCATACAGTGGCCATGACCTTGAAAATGGGTTCCTGCTCAAGAGAGGTCATCCCCTGGTTGGTGCTACAACCGGGTTGTCTGGAACCTGTAGAGCCTCCTGCTCGTCTCCCACCCGGCAACTCTGCTCCGTGTTTTGACCCCATTGTCACTCAACCCATCAAACTCACTGTCAACTTAGATTTGAAGTTTTCCTGACTGTAGGGATACATACTCTTCGGTTCTTTCGATAAAGTCACGTAGGTATAAAATAAAATTAATTAAATCACGACGTTTCGATTGCAACACAAGCAATCATCATCAGGTGGGAAAACCACAGCAAGAATTTGTTTTACTGAAGTGGAAGAGATAATTGCCGTGGTGAGAGGTTATAACCTCTTAATACGACTTCACTGTCAACTTATTCATCAAACACAATACAATGGTACCCCCCCCCCCCATATCCTGTTCTTTATTTTCCTCCAATCTACAATTTTCTACAATTTAATGATTATTGTTCGTTTTATAGTTCTCCACCGGTCAGCCGCAGCTGAAATATTACTCGTACACATGCCTCACTACAAGTCAGAAAAATACGTTTCGGGCAGCACTCTATTAAAAAATACATTGTAAAACTATTCATATTTATATTGTTGATCAGGTCAGGTGTTGAAACCAATCCTGGTCCTATTATTGCCACATTCTCCATCACACACGTTTAACTCAATAGATTTAAAAAAAAATAACAGGGTCTTGGCATTGTCCATATCAATATTTGGGGCCTCATAGCTAAATTTCAACAATTCAAAATTGAATTCAATAATCTTTGCCCAGACATCTTCTGTCTGTCTGAAAAATGGCTTACCTCACATATAACTCCTCGCCTTATTGAAATTGAAGGATATAATATATTCCGATTAGACAGACAATCAAGAGGAGGAGGTGTGGCAGAATATGTGAAAAATAACTTACCTTGCATTCAACTTACTACTCTGTATTTGAGCCAGGCTCTTTTGAATGTATCACACTCATCATTTCTTCTCCATGTAACCAACATTTTACTCTGATGTGTTGCTGTACACCAAATAGTCAAATATAAGATAAATGCCAGGATAAAAGTATGTCACCCATTCCAAAATGTGAACTACTGATCATAGAAGACCTATATTGGAATTGACTCAACTTATCAAATGATGCATTAGACTTTACAAACCAATACAATCTAAATCAATTGATTATTTCAACCACGAGACCCAATATGAAAAAAACTCAGATAATTCGTCCGTACTTGATATCCTACTCACAAATTCACCCAGTACATTTTAAAAAGTAGGAGTCTTAAGTAACCATCTCATTGACCATGCCATTATCTTTGGCATTCATTATACAAAAATAACCAAAACACCTCATGAAATCTTTATAAAACGATCTTTAAAAATATTTGAAACATGACACTCCATTCTGACTGGGATACGGTTAGAACAATCCCAGTTTTTGAAAATGCTTGGACATATTTTAAGAACCCATTCCTAAAAAATTACAAACATGCCCCCTTATAAAAGTTCAGAATAAAGTGTGATCGTCCACCTTGGTTTGCTCAAAACATTTCTGAATACATGAAAACTATCGATATAGCCTGGAACAATGCAAAAATATAAAATAACCTCCCTACATTGGATGAACTATAGAACAATAAGAAAAAGATGTACTTGCCAATAAATAAACACTACATTTTCTCACGACCGCCAAACTATTCTAAATTGATAAAAAAAACAAGACTTTTCTTGCAGACGTTCAGCAAAGTAAAGCGAATTTTTCTTTAAGGAAATATAACTATTATTGGATGGAAAAAAACTGTTCACAAAACAAGACATTGTTAATGAATTCAAATCTCATCTTGGATCAGCAGGGAATATATTTGACAAAACACAACAGAGTAAAATGTATCCTAATACACCAATGTTTACATCACTCACTTCTTCCTCTTCACACATGAACCATAACATTGTTATTGAAAGTAATCATCCATACTTCTCGTTTAGTCCCATATCTGAACTGGATGTATTGCATAAGCTAGCTTCAATTAAAACATCATCATCCACGGGAGAAGATGAGTTGCCTGCATTTGCACTTGTGGCTGTGGCAGATCTCATTTATAAACCTTTCACACACATTTTCAACCTCTCACTTACCGAAGGTACATTTTCACTGGAGTGGAAATACGCTATTATTCGTCCAGCATATAAAAATGGCTCCAAAGAAGACCCTAATAATTATAGGCCAATCACTGCTCTTTCACCAGTTACTAAAATATTCTAAAATATACTTAAATCACAAATAAACTGCGTCCTAAAAAGTAAATCTCCTTTACAATAAAAAGTCTGGGTTTAGAGAGGATTACTGGACTACCACAGCAATGATGGATGTATAAAATGTCTCTTCAGTAACCTGGATAAAAGCCACTACTGCTGTGCACTGTTGCTTGACTTGTAAAAAGTATTTCATTCTGTTAACCATGGTATTCTACTCACAAGACTTGGTCAACTAAAATGTTCAGAGAGTACAATAAAATGGTTCAAAAGAGTTGCCTCCCAGACCGCTCTCAAAAGGTACAAAGTGATAATATCTCACCCACAAATATTTAAATAACAAAGGATGTTCCACAAGCTTTTAGGCCCTGGATCAAATTATGTTCTCAATATATTTAAACAATATTGGACTTAGCTTAAATCACTCAAGAATTAAATATCTTTGCTGATGACACTGTCATGCTAGTATCAGGTAAATCTCCAAAAGAAATCAAACAGAATCTCCAACACCATTTCGATTTAATTCAACGATTGTCATCACCAACATTACTCAAACATAAAAAAAAATCCCGTTTCATTCTCGTCACCTATTACAGATATCAGAAACAACATAATTGAACAAATACTTGGGTTTTATTAATTGATTCAAACCTTTCATTCCAACCCCATATTGATCACATCTCATAGAAAAAAATGAAGAAAATCATAATATATAAACAAACATTGTTTTCCCATTTGATTTCACCTGCAAATCAATACAGCTATCATTCTGCCACTGTTTGATACTGTTTCAGATCAGTATGATGCAACTTACAGATCAGCTACTAATGAATCACTCAACAGGCTAAACCCGCTTCATCATTCTGCTCTTCGATTTGCACTGGATATACCATACAGGACTCACCATTGTAATCTCTACTTAAAATACAATCTCACATCACTTGGTGCAGGGAGAAATCTACATTGGGCCCTGTTCATCCATAAAATCCATATTGGCAAATCTGCGCTATATTTAGCTAATTCATTAACCCTATTGTCTAATCCAAGAAACCCAAGACGTCCATCTAATATCATTTTAACTATCCTAAGAATAAAAATTGGAATACGTGACAAAGCCTTTACCGTTGCAGCACCAACGTTTTGGGACAACCTTGTTTCCTCTCTAAATATCACAAATCTTCCTTCAACAAATATTCTGAAGCAAGATTAGTGCTGAATACAGCCAGATTGTAAATGTGATTTGTAAATGTGATTCTTAACAATGTGTCGATAGTAAAATTTTAATGTACAATTTTATTGATGGACTGCGTGTTGTCTTGGTGTGATCTTGGACTCTTTTTAATGCGTTTTGAATTAGCTCAATTAAAAAAGAGGGATGACATTGTCATCCACTCAGCCGACAAAGGCAATGCCACTGTCATCATGGACAAAATAGAATACAACAACAAAATTCAAGAACTACTCAACGATGGTAGCTATACAAAAATAAAAAATTAACCCGTAAAAACAAAGTTTTTCACTATAAATCCTTTATATGCGTGGTGGCTAGAGTCCTCTCGTCCTCTGGCTTGAGATGGCTGCCACCTATGGGTCAGATGATTGCCTGCCACCATTAAGCAATTGGTGATTAAATATTAAAAACAAATTCCTAAAAAGTGTAAAATTTAGGAAACATTTTTTTAACGAAAATAAATTGTCACGCACAACGAGTCTGTGTGCAAAATGTTAGCTCGATTGGATCACGGGAAGTGGGTTAAAAAACGACCGAAAGATTTGCACGGTCGTAAGCGCGCAAGCAAGCAAGCAAGTGAACTTAATATAAAGGATTTAAAAAGAGACCCCACCAAAAGCCTCGTCACTAAAACCAACAAAATCATTTCTGATTCAACCGCATTATTTGATCAAACCAAACAGTTCTCGTTGAAACCTTCTGCTGCCAGGCCACCAAGATTATATGGCTTGCCAAAGATACACAAAGAAGATACACCTCTTCGTCCCATTGTCTCTACTATCAACTCCCCCACTTACAAACTGGCTCGCTTTTTGTCTGAAATCCTGCGGCCTTTCACTGGAAAAACCACCTCTGCGGTACTAAACTCTACTGATCTGGTATCGACAATCAAGGGAATTTCCCTGTCCCCAGACGACCTGCTTGTCAGTTTTGATGTGGTTTCCTTATTCACCAAAGTTTCTGTACCTGACACTATCACAATCATTGAAGACTTGGTTCATCAAGGACTGGATACTGGGGTACCCCCCTGGTGAGACACTGCTTAACCAACACATACTTCACCTGGAATGCAACTTTCTACAAACAAACTGAGGGCACCCCAATGGGCTCCCCCTATCTCCGGTTATAGCCAACGTTTTCATGGAGAAATGTGAGACTGACGCCATCCAGACTGCCACTCTACGCCCGACCTTATGGAAGAGGTACGTAGATGACACTTTTGTCATCTGGCCACACGGCCGGCCTGCTCTAGACCAATTCCTTGACCACATCAATTCCATACACCCAGCCATCAGATTCACCATGGAAGTCGAAAAAGATGGCAAGCTACCCTTTTTGGATGTCCTAATTAAAAGGAGACCTGATGGTTCAATGAGCCACTCTGTCTACACGAAGGCCACCCATACGGATGCCTAAAACCGGATTCCCAACACCATCCATCCCAGAAGAATTCCCTCATCAAGACTCTATACCATAGAGCCCAATGCATCTCTGACCAGGAACACATTGCCAGTGAACTCAAACACGTACGCCAAGCTCTTAAGGCTAATGGTTACTCCGACTACACAATCCGTAAAGCCATCACTCCAACCACCAAGAAGGATCCTGTTGAGGAGCCTTTCAAAACCATCACCTTACCCTACATTGCTGGGGTCACAAAAAAGATCTCCAAAATCCTGGTAAAACACAAGATCCAGGTCCGATTCAACACAGTACATAAAATCCGTGATCTGGTCCCGTCTGTAAAAGACGTGGTTCCAGACATACAGTACCCTGCGTTTACAAACTAAGTTGCCTCTGTGGTAGCAGTTACATTGGAGAAACCAAACGACATGTCTCGGACTGCATCCGTGAACATAAAGCAGACTTGAAACACTGTAGGACAAACACCTCAGCCGTGGCAGATCACTGTTACAATTCAGTGGGCTCACATGATATTGACGTCTCAAAGACAGAGGTTTTATGCAAGCCATCCGGCTACCATGAGAGATTCGTTCATGAGGCGATCCACATATACAAACACAGAGACAATTTCAACCGAGAAGATGGATTCTGGCTCAGCAATCATTGGAAGGACGTAATACACCATTTCGGATCTTAACTGATTGTGTTCACGTTACGGTGACTTTCAGACCACAGTCCACTCACTGACATTGACTATATATCTTGTATTCTCTGCAGGGAATGGATTCTTTGCACCGCTGCAAGCTTCCAACTCTCCCATTGACATATTTCGTTGCTTCCTCTTAGTACCTTTCACGCGACGGTTAATGGTATAGTGTATAGCATATTATATGATAATAAATAGTATTAAAGTGTAATGTTTAATACAATGTATAAGGTAATATATAGTATCGTATTTTTATAGTGAATATATAGCAGTGTGGTATACAGTTGAGAGAATAAAACATAGTGTAATATGACAATGTATAGTCAATAAGCATATTAGTTGCTGCGGCGCCATATTATTAACATTCCTTCCTTTTATTAATTCTAACCTTACTCCCTCCCTTTGATACTGCTAATCCTGCATAATGCATGGGCATAATGACTTAAAACCCCTCGCCAAACCTCCTACACATTTCACAAGTAGTACTAATCGCATATCTGCATTTACCATAAATATGCTAAATTCCTCTTGATATGCAAATTATTTTGTCAAAGCGCTCTTCGCCCCTCCATCCCAGCATAAATAGTCGCTCCAAGCCTGGGGCGTGCCATTCAGACTCTGTCTACTTGACAGACCTGTTCTCCACCTGAAGACGGCTGCTTGCGTTGTGGCCGAAACGTCGTGAGAATTATTTTATAATCTTTTATTTTATTATTTTATTATTTTCCTTCTACGTGACTTTACCGAAATAACTAAGAAGATGAATCCCTGCAGCCACGAAAGCTTTAAATCGAAAAATAAAATCTTTTTGATGTTGTTTTATTGACTTTGTTGAGCTATTATTTGTGGCCAGGTCGTTTCAGAAAAAAATAATTTCCTAACTCAGTGGGGTTTACTTGCTAAGATAAAACAAATTATGTAGGTGATTTGTTTACCTTTCCCATATGTTGCACTCCTATCATGTTTTTGTATTGTTGTTGTGATGTTCTGACCTGCCCCTGCTGGACATCTGTGAGAAAGAGCTTCATAGCTCATCTGATTCCTCCAGTATAAATACATATGGGGATTCTGATAAAACAGTCCATGTGTGGTGAATGAATCCAGTGAAAACGTCGTTGTTATATACAGCAACAGGTGTTGCTCACTCAGCGCCTTTCTCCTGTACTCCCCATATTCATTCACACGCAAGTGTTTTTTCTCATGACAAACCCTCACCCTCATATGTTTACACAAATGTAATGAGATAGTGACATCTACTGGTTGGAAAAGGGAAGCACGGTACAGGCACCACGAGAGAGTGTGGCCGGAGGCGGGGCCTAGCCGCGCCTGCGGCCATATAAGCAGAGGCGAAGGAGGACTCGGGGTCGGTGTGGGGAGTCTTGGGTCTGGACTGCGTCGTTGCTCACTATCAACTCTCTGTAACGCACCTGTGGTGTCTTCCGACGACGATGATGGTTATGGAAACCACGGCGGGTGAGGTCGCTGCACCGGATATGGTTGGCGCGAACGCAACGCCTCGGCACCAGCAGCCCGAAGACGGCTAGAGGAGGGTGATGGAGCAACTGGACTCGTTGTGGTCAGTGGTTGTGCAGCTGGTGTCGCTCCTCACCGCTTCTACGGTGGCGGGGCGCTCAACGCACGCATTGCCGGGAGGTAGCGACTGGGAATCTGGAGTGGAAATTTAGACGGGTTTGTCTACAGGTGCGACAGCCGCCATTATGCATGCGGAGGGAAGCACGCAGTCGGACGCCGCCATTTTAGGCGGCGCAGGAGAGGCGCGGACGGAGTCCGCCATTTTACAAGAGACGCGTAGTGCGCAAGACATGGTGGCCGCCACTAAGGACGTGCGGAGCATAACCGATCATACGCGAAGACTTCCTGAAGTTAAATAATTGGTCGCGGCAGGCGGCGACTGGAGCGCCTTCACTTGGCGATTTGAGGCGGCTTTCCATTCAATACATTGGACGAAGGAGGAGGTGCTGGTCGCTCTGCTGACTGTTTGGGATGACGACGCTCTTGCGGTCTTCAGAGCTATTCCTGCTGAGAAAAAGTCCACTCTTCGGGGTGCTTATGCTGCGATGGCGGACGTGCACGAGCCGCCTTCCGACACGTGACACAAATTTGTTCAACGTAGGTGAGGGGAATCCGAGATGCCTCTCGCCTATCGCAGTGCGCTGTTGGCGTTAGCGGATGCTGCTTACCCAGACGTGAATCCGGAGGCCCTCGACTCGCTCGTCATGGAATGAATGTTGGGACTGGCTAGAGACATGGGGGTGGTCCTACCTGTGTGTGACGAAGACATTCAAATGTCCTGGTAGGCCGCCAGGTGTCTTCAGGCCCATGATAATCTACAGCGTTGGTCTCAGATGGCGGCGTGGACAGGGGACCCCAGCCAAGACAGGGAGCTGAAGGGTGTTGGCGCCGGCCGGCGATGCATCTTCGGTGGGGGATGTTGCTGCTGCGGTTCCGCCGTGGAATTGGGGACAAGGGGATGCTGCGCGCCATTGACGGAGCTGGTGACCACGTCAACACGGGGATTGGGGGGCGCAGAGGCCGCCTTTGGCCTGTTCGCGCTGCGGCCAGCCGGAGCACTTCGCGAGGTAATGCCAGAATCGCCCTCTGACACTGACTGCTGCTCCGGCGCCTGCTGCCCCTCCGACGGCTCAACCTCAATCCCAACAGGTGAGTCGGTAGACATCAGATACCCAGCCCATTTTGCAATCTAAGACATCTGATAATTCGGGGTTCACTCGCTCTCAGCATAACCCACATGTTGGCACCGGACACCAGGGTTCGGTTGCGCAGGGGTGGCCGAGCTCGAGGACACAGTGGAGGAAATTGGCGCGTCGCGTGGTCGCGGCGGCTGCGGGTTCTTCGGCGGTGTTGGGTTCCGTGCAGGGAGTGGAAGTACGTGTCGTGGTGGACACGGGAGCCTCGGCTACCATTATTTCGGACGTTATATGTCAATTGTTGTCGATTTTGGCTCGTAAAATACGACCTGTTGTTAATGCTTGTGTAGCGGCGAATGGTGGGAGCATGGACATAATTGGTCAGGTGGATGCCCACATCGCAATTGGCGAATTGGCTGTGCTTGGGCCTGTCCTGATTTCGAGGTCCCTAGAGGTCCCCTGCGTTTTGGGTACTGATTTCCTTAAAAAGATGCCCATCAAAATCATCGTTGACCAGGGTTGTTTGGAAATGCTGCCTGGTCAAAAATAGCTTTTTTTTGCCATTGTCGCAACCACATTCGTCAGCATGCATCACAGTACAAGCCCTTGTTGATGTTGCGGTGGAGATTCCGCCGGGATCCCAGATGCTTCTACCGCTATGCTATCGTAAGGAAATTTAAAGTGTTGATTCGACGGCTGGGGTCCTTTTGACCCCGTCGCATGCGGCAACTCGTGGACTGGCGCTAGTTGGTGCACAGACGGTCCTTCGCTACAACCAGGCCCCGTTCTTGCAAGTGCTTAATGGGGGCCTGGATTCGGTGGTGGTTCAGGCAGGTATGGTGTTGGCTCACACCACCACCGTGTTTTGTGAACATGATGCTGTTATGCCACAGACTATTGTGGGTGCTATTGATCACATTGGGGTCACGGATGAGATGTGGGCTGAAGCCCTGTGTCGGGAGAATTTGCAATTGTTTTCTGACCAATGAAACGACTTGCGGTTGCTCTTGTGCGAATTCTCTGACGTTTTCAGTAAGAGTGAATTTGATACCGGTCTGACCTCCCTGTTGCATCACCATATCGACACAGGGGAGGCTAGCCCTATTCGTCAGAACTTGTACTGTTTGAGCCCAGTGGAAAAATAACATGTACAAGGGGCGGTCAACGATATGTTGGCCGCCGATATTATTTCTCCATCTAATAACCCTTGGGGAGCGCCCATCGTGCTTGTTAAGAATGGTAGTCTTAGATTTTGTGTTGACTTCCGTAAGTTGAACAAAGTCTCTGTGGCCGACGAGTACCCACTCCCGCGCATGGACGACTCCCTGGATGCCTTGTCCGGTGCGCGGTTTTTCTCTACTCTCGATTTGTCTTCGGGGTTTTCGCAACTTCCCCTTGACGATTCATCAAAGCCTAAAACCGCGTTCCACACACCCCAGGGACTCTTTCAGTTTAATTGCCTTCCGATGAGCTTGAATTCAGCTCGGGCCACCTTTCACAGACTCATGGAACTTGTCTTGACTGGCCTGCAGTGGGACTCTTGTTTCATTTATTTGGACGACGTTGTTGTATTCAGCCACACTTTTGACGAACATCTCCGACGAATTTGGTTCCTTTTTCGCTAGGATGTGCTCATCCAATCAAAAATTTAAGCCAGCGAAATGTCATTTGTAACAAAATTCAGTGCGCTATTTGGGTCACATTGTTATCACTGAGGGGATCGCCACGGATTCGGAAAAAAACGGTTGCACGAGCAGCTGAATGATGATTCCTTAGGGGTCTTGCAGGGTCGTGTGTAAAATGCACGGGAAACTATTGCGTCAGCTAATGGACCCCGATTGATCCTTCATGACGGCCTTTTGATGTGGAGAGAGGACATGTTAGATTGCTGGCGGCTTGTCGTCCCCACTGCTCTCTGGGGTGACTTGGTTCGCGTACTGCACAAGGATAAGCTGTTGCATCTCGGTGTCCAGAAGTCCCTTTCCGGCCACTCCACGAGGGAATACATTTTTATTTTAGTGGGGGTTGAATATTTTTCCCGATGGCCTATGGCTTGGCCGCTGCCTGACCAGTCGGTGGCCTCCATTGTAGAGGCTTTTTTGTACAGTTATGTGATGGACAAGGGAGCCCTGGAGCAATTGCTCACTGACCAGGGGCGCAATTTGTCATCTAAACTGCTGCTTGAGGTTTGCAATGCTTTGGGTACTAGGAAAATTAGGACGTCGCCGTACCACCCACAGACGGATGGGATGGTGGAGCGCCTGAATAGAACTTTGACCTCCATGCTCTGTCAGGCGATAGACGCTGGGCAGACAGATTGGGATTTGCATGTGTCGAGTGTACTCGCCGCGTATAGGATGGCATGTTGCCATGGTCCATCGGCGACAAAACATGGTTGCATTGCCCCCAGGTACCGGTTGGTACATCTCCTAAGTTACATAAGCCCTGGCAAAGACCCGTGGAAGTGGTCGAGGTAAAACGCACACAATGTGTGCGTATCCGGGTGGGCCTTCGCCGTTGGTTCGTCCATCCTTCGTGGTTGAAGCCATTTGTCCCTCCACGTATCGCCTCTTTATCTCCAACGATTGGCCTGCCAGTGTCTGATGTGTCCGACAGGCCGGCGATAGTGCGTTCGGAGGGCATGTGTCGGAAGGACTGTGTCATGCCGTCCACAGCATCCGGGTCTGTGACCATAGACGGGGCTCGGGACCTCGCCAGAATCGAGGATATGCCTGCTACTGCTGAGCCTGCTGCTCCTGTGCCTTCTGTGCTGCAGTCCGAGCCCCCGGTCGATCCGGTGGTTGGGGTGCCGCCCGAGCGGAAGCAGGAGGCCGTCCCAGTGGATGGACCGGCGTCGCGGACTCGGTCCAAATGCTTGCGGTTCTATTGATCCTTGCTCTCGAGTTACTCAGGAATGGCAGAGTGTCTAGGGTTGTTGCGTTTTGCTCCCTTCCTCTGTCGTGCCCCTGAAATATTCCCTTCTCGCCATGTTCCCTCGTATTGCGGGCTATTGTTCCACGCCTTGTCCCACTCTTTAAGGCACACGTCACGAGTCCTCCTTTACTCCTCTTTATTGTCCATCTTATGCTGCACGTATGTGCTCTTAAATGTTACTTAGCCAGGACAGCTACTTTTTATATTACGAAGGGGGGTTGATGTAATGGGATAGTGATATATACTGGTTGGAAAAGAGAAGCACGGGTACAGGCACCACCATAAACATTATCCAATCCCCAAAGGGAGAGGTATCTGGGCCAAAGGTGAAGGGTGGGGCTGGCCGAGAAACTCCGAGGACCAGCTAGAAAGTTCCACGAGAGGGCGTGGCCGGAGGCGGGGCCTAGCCGCACCTGCGGCCATATAAGCAGAGGCGGAGGAGGATTTGGGGTCGGTGTGGGGAGTCTTGGGTCCGGGCTGCGTCGCTGCTTGCCGTCATCTGTCTCTGTCATTCGATCACGTGGCTGATCTCCTGCGAAGCTCCACCGTCCTCCCCGGCACGCCGTCAGCCAACGGCGAGACCAGGAGCGGACAGTTGGAACCCGCCGTGTGATCAACCGTGTGTGTAGTCTGTAGAACGTAATAGCTAAGTGTGTACTTGGAGAGGAAGCTGATACCATTGGCCTGTGCTGTGCCTGTACGTGGAATAAAGAAGAGCACCCTTTACACCACGTGTCATGGAAGTCGCTCATTACACGTGTGGAACTTTTGGCTGCATTGAGGCATTGGGTATTTAAACAGCTCATTAAATGCCACCTCATTCCTTTAATAAATGATGTAAGACATGTATTCTGTGTAAATGTACCAGTGACTGCTGATCCCGCTGCAGTTGAAATATGTCTGAATACAGTACGTACAGTCCTCGACTTATGAACACATTTCGTGCCTGAGACACATTTGTAAGTCGAATGGTAGGAACACAGTAGGAACACAGTAATCTACTGTACTTAAATGCCCGCACACACAATCACTCACTCCCAGCACGAGGCTGACTCATTCCATCTAGCGGAGGATGGCTCAGCTGGACAAAGTAGTGCCTCGGTTCAATTAAAAGTGTGAGTTCGCGTTTTAATTCGATGGAAAAAAAATAATGCATGCTGTTCGTAAGTCGGGTGTTCGCCGGTCGAGGACTGTATGTTTTGACTGTTGAACCTCCACAATATTGGAATGAGAACAATGTGTGTTGAGGTTACATGTGCATTTGCATGTATGTATGTACAGGTGTTTTTGGACATTTGCATGATTATACTCATAATGTGTGTGGATTGTTATAGGTATGGTCAGTGGCTTCTTGCTCGTGATTCTTATCCAAGTGCACCCAGCTTGGCACACCCCCTGTGGTGACATTGTTGATGAGTGTTGAATGGTAGCTGTCCGTGTCTGTGTGTGGAGGTAATTGTGATCTCCTCATACAATCCAATCTGATCACACTCGTGATGGATCGCAGGACGGCTATCCTAAACGCTTCAAGTTGACACGGGCCTCTATGGGCCTCCATGCTTCACAGTTGAGATGTGATTGTGGCTGAAGACCTAGAACTTTGTGCAGAGTGACAGGTCGGGCAGCTTCAACACATCATTACACAACCAATTAAGTGATAATGCCACTCATCTGACTTGGCATAGAACCTCTGCTAGCAAACCAAAAATAGCCAAAAACACAATTCCCGAGAACTCCTCCACTCTCTCCAAAAAAAATCCCCTATTATTGGTTGGTTATTTTCGTAAAAATAATATTATACGTAAAAAAACGATTAATACAGAAATTATCATACGAGCACCTCACGTTCGTGCAAGAACAGCAGCAGGTGGATGATGACACACCGGCAAAAACAACTATTCAGAGGAAAAATGTATATACAATAGATGTCATACTGCAAAACGGGGATGGATTCAAGTCTTCATTTAGAGTCAATCAGTTCGATCACGTTGTTCAGGTTTGTTCAATCAGAATCACCTGGGCGAAATTTCGTGCGGTCAGCGTTTTCTGGAGGTGTGGAGGGTGCGAGTGGCACCTCCCGCTCAAGTGAAGACAAAACGTTCCGCGGGCCATCGGCCGAGGCGAGCACTGTACATGTTAAAAATACGGGTCAACAATTGGAGCAAAATACGCGTATATCCAGCGCACTTGACTACTGCTATGTGTGTCGATGTGCAGGCTTCTTGTCAATCCCCTGCTGGACGAGGGCCTCCCCATGCCATGCAGGGATCGGGGTTTGTTTAGAGTGCACTTTCCTCAGGTCAGGTTGGTGAAGGCGGGGAGAGCATGGACGTTGTTGGAGCATAGACATACACTTTGACAACATAGTTCGCTGCACTGCTCTCTTTGCTGATGAGCAGATATCTAGAGCTGGCTTCTTAATTTTCCTTCCTTTGAATGTGAAAGGGGCCCCTTTGTCACACCACTCTAGCCTCTACCCCTTTCCTTCGCCAACACGCACTGACCAGCACAGTGAAATATGGTGAAACACCCCCCATGACTGATATGGCCTTTATCCAGTAGTGGATTGACAAATGCCTGTTAGTTATTAATTATTAAGTTATGCAATTTTAAAGAAATGCAGCAACGGTAAAAGACTTACTGTACTATATTTGCATTTATTAAAACAAAAACAGATGTAGAAGTATGTAATGTCACTTCTAAAACATTATTTAATCAATAAGCAAAGCCTCATTTATTACTCTAAGGAAATCCTCACAATTATTACACCACATATGTGAATGTGTAGATCTCTATGTGTAATAAATCATCAACGGAAGTGCCACTATATACAACACCAACAATATTGAGAAGGTGTGATATTCCTAGAGTTGAACATTTACAACCCACATTCAGACAGCCAGGGTGATGCCACATTAAGATTTTCACAATTATCCAATAACGATCATGACAAGGTGCTTAGGGACAGGAGATTTTTAGGAACGTTACAGACGTACTGTTAAGAATGGATAAATGAGACTCAAGAGACCAAAACGAATGAATTATTAGCATTTTGAGTTAATTACTGAGGCTCAAAGGCCCTGAACACATTACAATTCGATTCAATTCAGCAATATATAGCACCAAAATACAACCTCCACGTGGAGACTAGAGCCCCCATTCTGTCCCCATTCCTCCGAACGAATCCAATACCTCCTCCAAGCCCCGTCAAGTCTTCCGAGCCCCACACTGAATGAGTCCACTCTTTCCATCTCGTTATCTCTTCCATGCAGTTAGGGGTCGGCACGGTTTGAACCGACTCAAACTGGTTTCAAATTGAGCAATCCAAACCAAACCAGCGACGACTGAACCAAACCAAACCAAAACCAAACCAAACTAAGCTAAACCAAACCTCTTAAGTTGGCTTGAACCAAACTAGTTTGAGCCGGTTCCACCCTGTCCGAGCCAAACCGAGTCGGTTTTCGTAGCCCCAAACCAAACCGAACCAGTTCAAACAGAGCCAAACCAAACCGATTTGGTTCGGTTCAAACCGCGGTTTGGTGGTTTGAGCCAAACCGTGCCGACCCCTACATGCAGTCACCAAAGCTTCCAATCGAGTTCCCGGAGCCCACTTGAGTTTTGTGAGAGACAACCTACCGGCAAGAGCCCGCCCCCTACAACTGCGGTTACGGCTGCATGGCTAATTAGACACCGAGGCTAGCAAGTAAGAGTTACTGTAGGTGGTTCACTCGCAGCCAATTATAGCAGATATCGAACGCACATTATTAGAGGTAATGGGGTGCCCTCCCAGCTCGCCCTACAAATATCAATTGCTTCCGGCGCGCGCATGCAACTTGCATGCCAACACATCCCCGTCTGCCGGTGCCAGCCATGCGGCCACTATGGATCTGCTCTGCACACAGACTTTGCAGCTAACCTGAGATGTCACGTGATAAGGCCCCCAGGCTTGCTTTTAGCACCGACAATAGATAAATAGTTGATTGGAAAATAATTCATTTTTTCTAGAATATGGAGTCTATGCAGCAATTTCTGGGAGGGAAGGATGGCGTCTTGATTATTTGAGGTGTGGTTTCCCATGGTAACCAAATAGAGGAAAGAACCACAGATGCACATCTCCTGTATTGCGTGCACAAGTGCACACTGTACTGCGGAAACATTACGGCGAGCACTTCTCATGGAATGATAAAGTCAAGCTCAAAAGTGTCTTGAGTTATAATTGATTGGCATAGGAATACAAGTCACACAGAAAGGCTCCACGGTGGCGAGATGTTAACTACCTCACCTGGTATGCAGGAGGCCGTGGCTTCGATCCTGACCCTGCCACCTGTATATTTGGAGTTTGCATGTTCTCCCTGTGGTCTAGTGGATTTTTCTCCGGGTCCTCCGGTTTTTCCCTTCACATTTAAAAACATGCGGTTTAGAATATTTGGCTGCTATCAATTTCCATGTGAGTTATCATTTGTGGCCAGGTCGCTTCTGAAAAAGAGCTACATAGCTCAGTGGACCTTACTTGGTAAAATTTAATGTTTAAAATAATATCTTACAACTCCTAGAAAATCCATCCTGCATAAAGAGAGATACTGAGATCAACTACAAGTAGGCAGGTAACTTTCATTTAAAACAGGTGATAGCCTATTTTTATAGAACATCTATTTTTCAAAGGAGACCTAGGAAGTGCGTGGGTAAATTAAATGCGAGTGTAAAGGACACGCATTTGACGTGCATGCATCAAATATTTTTACAGGCAAAAATAATATTATGAAAGTAAAAATATAAATATATTATTTATTACGCCTGTTTACCCTCAAGACTAATTTTCAGGAGGATCCTGCCAGGTTGTTGCAGTATGGTGGCGATGTTGCTGCTGTGTGCAACTGAGTAATGAGCAAGACATTTTTCATCATTGGGAAGGTTTGGTCAATCAATATCAGTTACATTGTATTTTTTTGTTATCTATGGGGAGGAAACAGGGGGAAGAACATACAAACTCTAGGAAGAAAAGCCCTAGCCGGGAATCTAACTCAGGGCGGTTGTGCTGTGAGGCACCAACTTTATCACCACACGACCTCGCTGCCTCTGCCCTCAGAAGTAAAACACTGCCTTTTGCTAAATGCCAGCAGGGAAATCTCTTGAACCAGAAGGTATAACCACGGACATCAAATAAATGGGTGAGACTGGTTGGTGTCATTTAAAAAGTTAATGCATTTACTAAATGCCTCAAAATAAAATGAATACACAATAAAACGATACTCAATCATAATTGGGGCTATATGAGTTTCGCACAAAAACATTAAATCATTTTGGTGTCTACAGGACATCTGAACACACAAAATACGCAATGACAATATATACAAATATTTACAGGTACTAAATACATATTCTTTTGGTCTTTCGGTAAAGCCACGTAGATAGAAAAATTATGAAAAAATAAAAATATCACGACAATCGACATCAGGCAAAAAAATATAGCGGGAGAGTTGCTGAGACATAACAAATATAGTGGGAGAGCTGCTGAAGCAGGATGTTATATAGGTTTGAGATGGGTGTAGCCCAAGGGTAAGTGGGCGGGGCTAGAGATGGAATTTTCATTTAAATGTAAGATCGGAGAGCTGATATACCTCCACGACTACAAAGCTGTGGAAGGTGGCCATTGCATTGTGAGAGATTAGCATGTCAATGTAAGAGAACCACCACAACGGTGGCTGTGTTAGTGAGACATTTAGCCTGTTAAAGAACGAGAGCCACCGCCACATCGAGGAAAAGGAGCAGCGGTGGCTGTGTTAGTGAGACATTTAGCCTGTTAATGTTAAGACATTTAACCTGGTAATGTAACGAGAGAGTCGGAAATAACTGCTAACATCAGCAGGTAGGATGGACACATCACAGCCAGTTATGACTTAAACCGATTAATAACGTCCTTCCAATAATTGCTCAGTTTGTTCCCATCTTCTCGGTTGAAATTGTGTCCATGTGAAGATATCTGGATGGCTTCATGAACGAATCTTTGTTGATAGCCAGTGGGTTTGCAGAGCACCTTCGTATTGGAAAAATCTATTTTGTGTGTGCCCACAGCGTTAAAACATTGATCAGCCACGGCCGAGGTATTGGTCCTACCGCGTTTCAGATCTGCCTTATGTTCACGAACACGGTCCGAGACATGTCGCTTAGTTTCCCCAATGTAACTACTGCCGCAGACACAGCTTAGTTTGTAGACACCGGGGTATAGCATGTCAGTCAGGGATCACATCCTTCATAGATGGGATCAGATCACGAATTTTATGTACTGTCTTGATTTCAAGCTTTCGTGACTGCAGGAATCCATAATCTTTGGTTCTTTCGGTAAAGTCACGTAGGTATAAATATATATTTATTTTATACCTACGTGACTTTACTGAAAGAACCAAAGTGTATATACTGTGTTGAATGGAGCTTGGATCTTGTGTTCGCTCATGATTTTGGAAATCATTTTGGTAACCCCTGCGATGTATGGCAAGGTGTGATTGGGTCCTCAGATGGTTCTTTCCCAACGGTTGGGGTGATAGCTTTACAGATTGTGTAGTCCGAATATCCATTAATCTTGAGGGCTTGGTGTACGTGCTCCAGTTCACTGGCTAGGTGGTGATGGTCGGAAATACAACGAGCTCTATGGTGTAGAGTTTTGATGAGGAAATTCTTCTGGGCTGGATGGTGGTGGGAGTCAGATTTTAGGTAGGCATCCGTATGGGTGGCTTTCCTGTAGACAGTGTCCCATTGAGCCATCTGGTTTCTTTTCGATTAAAATATCCAAGAATGGTAACTTGCCATCCTTTTCCCCCTCCATGGTGAATTTGATGGCTGGGTGTATGGAATTAATGTGTTTGAAGAATTGGCCCATCGCTGGTAGGCCATGTGGTCAGATGACGAACGTGTCATCTACGTATCTCTTCCATGAGGAAGGACGTAGGGTGGATGCCTGGATGGCATCTGCCTCAAATTTTTCCATGAATACATTGGCTACAACTGGAGATAAGGGGGTACCCATTGGAGTACCTTCAACTTGTTTGTAGAATGTTCCATTCCAGGTGAAGTAAGTGTTGGTGAGGCAGTGTCTCGCCAGGGCCGGTACATCAGCATTCAGTCTTTGTTGTACCAAATCTTCAATTATTGCAATGGTATCAGGCAGGCCACGTTGATTGGAGCGGTCAAGAACAATGATAGAGTGGCAGCTGCAGGAGTGAATAGGCCCGAGAGGACATCCACTGCGGATATAGAGCAATGAAGTCAGCTCACTTTCAGGAACTAGATGGATTGCTACATTGCAAAACCATGATAGAACTGCTTTTTGTGTTTAGGTTGTGGTCATTGCCCCACACCTCCGATTATCACAGTTGGCTATGTACGGTATGAAAGAAGTTCAACATACATTCATAGATGGCGATGGTTTAGGGAGTCATTCAGTATATAATGACATGCAACATGACTGCTGCTAAAAATAACAAAATGCACATTTTCATGGAAATAAAATAATAGTTACTGCAAGGACACTAGATATGATCAATTCGCCACTGTTTAAAATAGTTTTTTCTCTATATTAGGTGAAAATTACGTTTGGAATTTACATTGCATAAATTCAACTCCAATGAAACACAGTATTATACTCGTAGAAACAGCTTTGATTTCATCTCAGTACACATCAACTTCTCAAACAATACAATTCATACTAATAGCACTGCATACGTAATCAATCAGAGATTAACAATGTCCTGAAGTCTGTGACGGACGATACAACAGTACCCAGAGGTGGGACAAAGTCATTGTTATGCAAGTCCAAGTCGAGTCGCAAGTCATCAAATTCATGACTCGAGTCTGACTCGAGTCCAAGTCACATGACTCGAGTCCACACCTCTGACAGTACCATGCATGGTTATTACACAGTAGCATGTGTGCTGTCATTCTATTTGAACGAGGTCACACTGCCACTCTGAGCCTATTAAATCGGGTCAGCAAAAGCACACACATATATATGCACACACACGTACATTTCATAGAAACAGGACTGTACTTGCTTTCTATGCATGGCCATCACTAGACTCCATTAAAAGCAGGTCAAGTGATCTGCCAAAAGTCATTAAAATATCCCACAGTAGGTATGTTGGCAAGAGTAATGCAATCCCATTAGTATGCAGACATTCTGCAGTTTCCTCCACTGGGCGGCACACCAAAGTTAAAATCAACTCTGCCGCTGGCCACGGATACCTGCGTCATATCCACGCAGGGGAAAAATACAAAATAGCCAATGCCAGGATGCTCACAGGGTGAATACAGATGTACCACACTCTGCATTGGCACGTGGAAATTCACAGCCGTTAACAAGTCGAGCAAAGGTTTGACCGCACAAAAGCAATCTCGGCCTCATCCAGACCACTGGCTCAAATTAGCGTGTGGCGCTGTACTGCCGAACTCAGTGGCAAGGGCTGATATTTAAAGTTTAGCCTGGAGCAGCCCTGGCTTGAGAGCAAATGCTGTCCATGTATTTGATTTTTTTTTATTGCGCATGCATGGAGACCCCAAAGTATCTAGTCGCAGTTTGCTGACAAAATGAATAAAGATGTACCTCACTCTGCACTGGCATATGGAAAGTCAGTCTGATGCATGAGACATGTTGGGGTATGCATGCATGCACACATAAAAAAAAATACATGTATAGCCAAGGATGCTCCAGGCTAAATGTTAAATGTCAGCTCTTACTGCGAGAGTTTAGCAGAATAGCTCCACACATTCAGTTGAACTGGTGGTGTGGATAAGGCAGAGGGAGCTTTGCACGTACAATTTACAACTCTGCATGTTGTTGAATCTATTTATGATCTGGCCTGCACTCATATTTCTGCTGCGAGGGGTTTTCTCGTCATTTACAGATTTCAAGTAAAGCAATGTCAGCATACGGTACCAGCCACTCAGTCATTAATTAAAGTCTGACGGTACTAATTCTTACGTGTAGTGATTTTTTAGTCACAATTACTAAATATTTATATGCTAAATTCATAAAGTGCCTGCCATACCTCTACAATTAATATAAAGTACGTACAATTTACATTTAATACATTTTCACATATGCATATGTTGCATCTCGCTGAGACAGTACCATTCGTTGTGGCCTTCCTAACTCAATTCTTGCACTGCCATCTGTGCAAAATGCAGCTGCCCAAAGAATGTGGTGAGTAATGATTTATGAATACATTTCAACAATTATGCTACAAGTACAGTGTCTTTCAAAGTTTAAAGTAATTGATAATGGTGATGGAGTCTTACGGAATAATAGCAACATATCACAGTATGACATTCAGTTTCGATATCCAGTCAAGAGCTTTGGAAGATGGGGACTGAATTTTAGAGACGTTTGTGGGGAATGAGTAACGGTGGATAGTCGTTAACTCGATATTCCATTGGGAATGACTAAGGGTGGATAGTCATTCACTCGATGTTCCATTAGAAATGAGTAACGGTGGATAGTCGTTCACTCGAGGTTTTATTGGGAATGAGTAACGGTGGATAGTCGTTCACTCGACGTTCCATTGGGAATGAGTAACGGTGGATAGTCCTTCATTTGATATTCCATTGGGAATGAGTAATGGTGGATAGTCGTTCACTCGATGTTCCATTGGATATAAGTTACGCGATCTAATCCCCCAAAAAACCTATATTATGTTAGGGCACTGGTTCATTGGGCAGATAATATATGTCCATACTTCACCACACTGGTCAGTGCGGGTCGGTGAAGAAAAGCAACACTGGGAGCACACCGCTGACACGAAGGTAACCTCCGATCCACCACTGCCTAGCATTATAATCATTGTTATGTAAATAAAAGGTACTGTTTCGTGTTTTTTATTATTATTCTGAGGTCAAGACCAAAAGTCAAATAGATTTCCTTCTCCAATGAGCATTGAGGCAGTGCTCATCAGTGGCGTAGCTGGGATATTTTGCGCCCAGGGACGAACTATAAAATTGGCGCCCCCCCCCGTTTAATCACAAACCAAAATGTAATTACATGACATGTAGGCTGTGTGTGGCGGGATATATAAACTTTTAGGTTGAGGTGTAGATTTGTGGAGTAGTTTCAGGCTGCCGCGCCCGCCGCAATAAGTTATAATGTAACGTTGTAAGCCTCATTTTGGCGCCCCTTTACCTTGGCGCCCGGGGACATATGTACCCCCCTGCCCCCCCTAGCTACGCCTCTGGTGCTCATCCCCTATTTATAGGCCCTGTAGCAGTCGTAGAAATCCCCCATTCCTAAGGCGGGGATAAGTCTATCCATAAAGATGGTCAGTGTTCACTTCCCCACATCGTGGGAATGTGTTCATCAACGCTGGAGGGATGACATGCTGAGCGAACCCTGAAGCAAAGTTGTGATTTTAAACGCGATTTGTCAATACTGTAGACTGTAATGTAAAATTATATGCAGAAATAATTAATAACCCAACATGATCTGGCTAGTGCGGTGCATCGCTTCCTTCCTGATGTGATGCTACACAGCTATTGTGAAATGATGGACTGTCATAAGACCACAGGACCGAGGAGACTGCTCATGCAGATCTCACCTCCTCGCGAGTAAGAGATCAAGTGAGTCCACATTGATTATAGTTACCAAAATTGATGAGTGTATGGCATGAACAATTGTAAATTTTTGTGTGTACAATACGGTAAGCATGGGATTGTATCATGGTCATTATTTAATCATTTAAGAGCAATGTTATTTAGGAAGCACATCGCAATACAATTTTAAATTAGTTTGCAAACTTAAAAACAACAATGGATGAAAAGTCATGCATACATATATTCTACAACATTTTCCAACAAGCGTTAGTCCGAGGAAGTATTTAATTGTATACAATAATGCAGGTTGGTGACTACGTACGGTACGAAAGCTATTCAACATACATACATACATATGACTTAGATTAGTACAATTTAATGGGCCTGAGCAGTACACGTAACTGGATGGTATAATGACCAAAAGTCAAGAAAATATGGAGTGGCAGCCAAGAAATGGAATGTGTCTGAGAGGCCATCAATAAGGAGATGAAGCAATAAAATCAGCTTGTATCTAGGTGCTGGGTGGATTGTTACATCGCAGAGGGCGTTGGGAAGGCCTTGATCCAGCAGTTGACTGACAATGGCTGATTATAACGAATAGGGTGAGCGTTCGTGTTGGATAAAGAGATACTTCACATGGCACAGTGATACTTGTGTATGATGTAACACACTCACAACATATTCTCACAACACTTAAATACAAACTTATATCAGTCCACAGAACAATTCCCTGTTTGCAAGACAGCTTTACAAAGCATTTCGCTCATGTTGCATATTTATGAGAAATATAGTGCCCCTCTTTTTAAACAGACGGATGGACAGACAAATCTAATGCATTAAAGCTTTCAAACTCATTGTTCAAGATTTAAAAATAGACAAGCACACAAAGTAGGATACTGCCAGGAGGTTCCCACTACAAAGAGCTCACATGCTAAGCAGAGAGAGGAAAGCGAAGTGAGGAGAAGAGACGTCACGCGAGAGACGACGAGGTGATGTGGGAAGGTTCAGGAAAAGGAAGACGGGTTTTGAGGAGGAATATGAATGCTCAAAGAGAGAGGGGGGAGGGCTGGGGGAGTTCCGTGGGTAGGGCACGGATAACGAGAAGCCGGCCCGAGGTGGGAGTTGGCAGTGCGAGTGAAGGGGGCAAGACAGGCGGCATGGCCGGAGTATACAGGGTGGGAGGGAGTGAAGCAGGAGATGAGAGAGAGGCGAGGGAGGCGACAAGAGCGATGGGGAAACCCTGTGTGTTCTAGATTTTAAGTTTTCGTGACTGCAAGGATCCATACTCTTTGGTTCTTTCAGTAAAGTCACGTAGGTGAAAATAATAATAAAATACAAATACAAAAAGTGAAAACAACTAAATTTAGTAGTTTTAACTTTTTTTCACCTACGTGACTTTACCGAAAGAACCAAAGAGTATAAACCCTGTGTGGCCAGTTCAACTATTCTGAAGTGATCGAAGAATTGTATGGGTGGCCAGTGAAGAGCAGCAAGGAATGGGGAGAGGGAGGCAGGAGTGAAGTGGGTGGGTGAGGCGGGGGGCTTGGTAAACAAATAGACGCATTTGTATAGTTTTGAATTTCCTGGTTAAACATGCGTATTTATAATAATAATAATAATTAAATATTGTCCGATTCACCTCTGAGAAAGTGTCTTCACTCACACCTCGCCGCAACATCTTTGCCCACTTTTAAGCACCATCCCATCTGGTATGCCCCCAACCGCACCCTCTAAAAAGAGGATTATTTATATGCTGCTCCCCCGACATGTGTGTCCCCCTCTTTTGAGCACCAAACGGAGATTAGAATCGCATTTTCGACGCGTAAAAAAACAGTAAAAATCTCCCATTGCTACTGTGCACAGGATAGAGAATACCAGCAGTCATCTATGCATCGTTTCATTATGCAAGCTGCTCAGTTCCACTTTGATCACCTAATATGACTGCAACTCTTATACAGCCCCATAAAAGGAAGGAATCTGAACCTAAATTCGATAACGATACGCTGATTGTAACTTTATACATCATTTATTTTATGTTACACGTATATAATAAACCTTCAGAATTAAATTTAAATTATACAAAAATATGGTAAATCATATCACATACTTAATGCACTAACACTTGCAATCACACTGTGACTGTGACATTAAACATTTAAATTTTGCCATCAAGGGACAATTTCAGGGTAACAAATTACAAATTTCTGCTTTAAATGTGACTTTAACCCGAATAATTGAAAACGCACAATTTAAATATATATAAAAAGTAGAGGATTATTTTGGAATGTTTTTAAACATTCAAACATATTGGATGCAAGTTTAATAACATTTTGAAGCCAAGCTCAAAATTCCATAATGGTTTTGTATAGAGGGATGATAGAATCGCAGCCTCGAGCAATTTAAACCATTAGTCATATAGAGTTGAGGAATAGTAAAGGAACATGCTTCATTTAAATTGCCACAATTACACCTTATGGTTAAAGCAAGAGGACGGATCAAATGAGAGATGCATACAAATAGTGACTAGGAAATTCTTTCACGCGTCCCCAGAAATATTCTGCAGGAGTCAGTTTCTCATCTTATGATTGGCTCATTAATTCAATCAAGGGAAGAGGAAAGCTGTGTTTGAGACCAGTGCTCTTTGTGGCATTACGCTTTGTTGCATTAACATCACCGAAATAATTACATGTAATATGCACTTAAACTAACCAGTTTATCCGAAAGTAAAGTTACAAAAAATTCGCACTTACAGTACGAATTTTAGGGGGAGCATTCATTATTTTTGTGACTTAAACCAAGACTGAAGGTGTGACCGATAGAGGGGTTTGAAGTGCCACTCCAAAATCACTCGAGACGCCAGATATACTTATGAATGATCGAGGGGAGGACAATTATTTAGGGTTATTTGGAACCATATGAAACGTTAAAAAAACGATGTACTCTAAATATTTTATAAAGATACTAGTGGGAAGTACCCGGAATTCCCCGGGTCTTAAAAAAAGTGCAAAACTACTCTTAAAAATGTAACAGCAGTGCATACTGTGGTGGTACCTGCTTTCACTGCAGCAGTGCATACTGTGGTGGTACCTGCTATGATTGCAGCAGTGCATACCGACTGTGGTGGTACCTGCTATGATTGCAGCAGTGCATACCGACTGTGGTGCTACCTGCTATGATTACAGCAGTGCATACCGACTCTGGTGGTACCTGCTATCACTACAGTAGTACATGCTGACTCTATAGTAGTATTTATCGACTCCATAGCACAAAGTACTCACCTGACAGTGGCGTGGTGAGGCCTAGTCCCGTGCAGAGCCTCCGGCCTTGCCTAGATTGTACAGCCGGCCGAGGTGGCACCTTGGCAGGATGGGGCTGGGCTGCTACACCTGACCCCCCCACCCCAGCCACGATCTCCACGGATGCTCTGCAGTAATATCTACGGCCTATAGTGGTAGCATCTACTGACTGTATAGTAGTAACTGCACGCATCGGGGTGGGGGGGGGGACATTACACAGTGAAGAATTCACCTGAGCGTTTAGTGTATTTTTATAGCATTTTTAACGCAAAAGAAAATGTCCCCCTTACTCCCACAGAAGGCGTGCGACTTGGCATGGGCCGTCCCCCCCACCAAAGGCGCGTGAGTTGGTATGGCTGTACACTTGTCATAAATAAATAAGTAAATGGCAAGCACAAAAAAACGCACTAAATCGCTAATCAAACTAATTAAAAGTTGACGAATGTGAAAAAGGAATAGAGCTTGCTCACGGCGGGACTTACGGCATGGTACCTGGCTATTTTTATTTTACGTAAACCCCACCATTGGAGAGCCAAGCGCGCGACCACACACAAACCCACACACAATTTTTTACTTTTATATATATAGAAGAGAAGAAAGAAAGAGAAGAAGATAGAAGATAGCAATGTTTTAGAAGTTGATCAGTAACACTTAAAGAGTGTAAAATATTACACTATGTAACACAATTTTTTTTCCTGGGTAGTAAGTGTTGTTTCCTAATAGCTCATGCCTAAAAAGTATAGAAAATGGATATTATTCCCCACAAATGTCGATTTTGTGAACAGGACAGTGATATTTTGAAATTAACATATTTTCAATGAGAAAATTGGAGAATGTGTCTTTTTGTTCACGTGAAGTCAAGAAAAAACAACATATGCATCAAAATTAACATGTATTTATATTGAAGTAATACAAAAATTACTACACAATATTTAGAAGTGAGTAGTTTTTCGAGATTTACGATTATACCATAAATCACTTTCACGAATCAGCCCCCGAATGTAGTCTCTCATCATGTTCTCGTTATACTGTCTTTGGTAGCGGCGTTCAAAGTACAGTATATCATGGCGGAAGCGCTCGCCTTACTGCTCCAAGTACGCTCCCATGTGTTCCTTGAATATATCAAGATGAGCATCAAGGATATGGACTTTGAGGGACATCCTACAGCCCATTGTGCTGTAGTTTTTCATCAGAGTCTCAACCAGCTCCACATAGTTTTCGAACTTGTGATTGCCCAGGAAGTCACAAGCTACTGTGACAAAGCTCTCCTAAGCTGCTTTCTCCTTACCAGTGAACTTCTTGGGGAATTCATTGCACTCCAGGATCTTCTTTATCTGTGCTCCGACGAAGACACTGGCTTTGACCTTTGCCTCAGTAGCTTAGGGAAGAAGTCTTGATGATACTTCAAGGCTGCTGACTCCTTATCTACAGCTCTGATAATTTGTTTCATAAGGCCCAATTGTACGTGCAGTGGTGGCATCAGCACCTTCCGCGGGTCCACCAGTGGCTCCCACTTGGCATTGTTCCTCCCCACAGAGAACTCGGGCCGCTGTGGCCAGTCCTGCATGTGGTAGTGTGCCTTGGTGCCCCTGCTGTCCCAAAGGCAAATATAGCAGGGAGACGTGGTAAAACCACCTTGCAGACCCATTAGGAATGCCACCATTTTTAAGTCTCCGATGAACTCCCAGCCGTACTCATCATACTCCAAGGCGTCCAGCAAGATCTTGATGCTGTTGTAATCCTCTTTGAAGTGCACCGAGTTAACCAGGGGAAGAAACAGGTACTTGTTACCATTATGGAGCACCACGGCTTTGAGGCTCCTGGATGAGTTGTCAATGAAGAGGCGCCACTCATTCAAGTTACAGGCGATTCTGATTGGCTTGCACAGACTGGTCACATTGTGGCAGAAGCAGAGCCCATCTTGAAAGGTGAAGAAGCTGCACAAAGGTTGGTGACGCATTCTCTGATCTGCGACTTGCACACTTTCATCCAACAAGTTCCACTGCTTGAGGTTAGACGTCAAAAGCTCGGCATTGGACTTGGTGAGACTAAGATCTCTGATCAAGTCGTTGAGGTCTTTTTGGTTGGGGTAGTATGGGTTTCTATCCTCAGGTCCACCTCTGACATTTTCATCTGGATCTAGAACGTCTTCCTCGCTCTCTGACTTGCTGCTCTTCTAAAGACGGCTGCTCTCTCTCCGGAGGAGTGCGTACGGGGAGCTCATGGCAGTGTGGAACTGGGGCAATGGATGAAGAAAGGTTCGGATACGTGATAGCAGGTGCATTCTTGCCAGTTCGACGTTTGGAAGTGTCCACCATGCAGAAGTAGCAGTTGTTTGAGTGGTCAGTGGGTTCCCGCCAAATTATTGGGATAGTGAACTTCATGGCTCTCTTTTCCCCTCTGTACCATCCTACAAAATAAATGTATTTCACCCATGACAAATGTGTAAGAGATTATCGCAACATTTTTAATATATGAAAAAAAAGTTCAATAACATTGAAAATTGTAAATAAAAAAAAATTGAAAACTTTTACCATTTTTTTTTTTACATTTTATAACATAAAATTCCGAGCAACAATTATCCATCTTACCTTCCAGAGTTTTTTTGCATTGCTCGCAGGTGAAATGAGGTGCCCAGGGTTTGTCATGATCCCCGACAGGCATGCCGAAATATTCCTTGTAGGCCTCACACATCTCAGCAGATGATTCCAAAGAGTACTTTTTCGCTCTTGTCTTGATAAATTGGCCGCAGACATAGCAAAATGCGTCTGCCGGATGCTTGCAGCCTCTTGATGCCATCTCAGAAAAATGCAGATATGTATCCACTGGGGCAGCTGGATCTAAACTGAACTGGAGAGCTAAAGGCCCCTGTATTTATACTAATATTACTGGAAAATTCTAGATTGTTCTAGAAGTTACTCCAAATTTACTCAGCACTGAATCTATCTGGAATGTTCTGAAACATAGGTAAATTTCTTAATATCACTGTCCTGGTCACAAAAGCAAAGTTTGTGGGGAATAATAGCCATTTTCTGTACTTTTCAGGCATAAGCAATTAGGAAATAACACTTCCCACCCAGGTACAAAAAAAACTCGTTTACACAGTGTTATTATACTTATGTTTGTGTTACCCAAGAAAGCCTTACCGAATCTCAAGATTCGTTTTCAGGAGGGTCCTGCCAAGTTTTGGCAGCATCTTCCTGTGTGTCCACATTAAGTAATATGCAGGTACTTTTTTACCATTGGATATAATTGACCAATACCAGTAACATCTGTACGTTGTTTTTAACTATGAGAGGAAAGATGAGAACCTACAGAAAACAAATGCATAACAGGGTTAGAGGACGTAAAAACTCCACGCAGAAAAGTGCCCAAGTCGGGAATCAAAGCGAAGATATTTTTGCTGTGAGACAAGAGTGTTACCACTCCATCTTAGCAGAAGTGCAGTAAGGACTCTTTGTAGCCATGTGTGTGTCATATCATGAATATACTTTCAATAATATAGATATGCTTGACACCTCTCTGCAATCTTAAATATTATTATTCACTGGACATGATGCGTGGCTCAGTGGGGTCATTTAAGTGTTGTTATTTCATTAAAACTTTAGAGGTAAAATTTCCCATTAAAATGCATGGTCATGGCATCGTAATTTCTCTCACCTATAATATTTCCAATGTTTTAATCAAGGGCGCAAAAGCTGATATACAATCTCAAATTCAAACTTTTCTATTCAATAGTGCATACATAACATCGTGAGGTGTTCATCATTGGCTGATGAGTCACATGAGCAGCCCGCATGTCCACACCTCAGCCAAAAACAAATCCGCACCGCACTTGCCAAGGCAGAAATTGGATCAATACTTTGGGGAGAATTCCACAAAAGTGATGCCTCCAAATTCGTGTCCAAGTTTTGGGCATAGTCGACTGCTCGCAGCAGGCAGAGCCACCTACCACACAAAACCTCACAGCCAATCAGCAGCAGAGGGAGTGCCGGTGTCAGCAGTCCCACTTTGCTCACAGAGCAAAATGGTGGCAGGGCAAGGTTCTGGCCATATACGCAGGTGCGCTGTGCCAGTCTTCATTGGTGTTCGCGAACAGCACTTTCCGCAACAGCCTACAACAGTATATTAAGGATATAAGTGGGATCTTTGTCTTTGTTCGTGATACATCGTGCGTATACAGGGGCCCCACAGTGGCGAGATGTTAACTACCTTGCCTGGTATGCAGGATGGTCGTGGGTTCGATCCCGACCCTAATACCTGTATATTTGGAGTTTTGCATGTCTCCTCGTGGTCATGTGGATTTTTGTCCAGTTTTTCCCTCCACATTTTAAAACATGCGTTTTGAGTATTTGGCTGATATAAATTCCACATGATAAGCCACTTCGTTGAGCTATCATTTGTGATGGCCAGGTCGCTTCTGAAAATAGCTATGTACCATATTTTCCCGCATATAGCCCGCATACGCATATAACCCGCAGGCACATAATACATTCCACTATCAATTGTTAACATTAAAATCATAACGTGCACAAAGAAAACAAACTAACCAGAAATGAGTGAACTTAAAACAGTAAATAAGTCACAAAAGTAAATATCCAATAAATAAGTAACACATAACTGGCAGATAAGTAAGTAAGCGTACTGTTAGGCTTACCAGCGTTCGACCTCATCATATTACAGCTACTGGACCGGTAGTATCCCCTGTACAGTTTTAGCACTGGCAGATTGCGCATTGCGCAGACAATAGCGGCACTACGGTAACGACATTGCCTCCTGGCAACAAAGCCATTGGAAGTTTGAAACAAAGCTCATGGTCGCGACTGTATAGTGCTCAACCAATAGCAGTGGCCTAAGAGGCTCAGCAATTACCGGTATGATTCCGCGTCTGGTAGACGCTTGTTAAGGCCCTTCCCATTGAGCAATCCATAGCCTCAGCTGAAACTTTCGCACCCCCCTACAGTCACTGAAAGTATTACGGTAAACAAAGTGCGCCCACTTCAAACATTGTCGTTTAATTGTAAAAACAATTCGAATAATTTAAAACGTGATAACATGTGCAATTTCAGTGTGAGTGGTTTATTCAGCAGTGCTTTAGTCAAAGGTAAGTGTTGCATAGTGGATAGTCCTACCATGAAAACATTAAACGAGTTATGACATGTCACACGTGTAAAATATTTTTTGGATATCCCGCACCTCCATATAGCCCACAGGATCTTGTTTGTTTGTAAAAAGTGGTATACCCTGCGGGTTATATGCGGGAAAATAGGTAGCTCAGTGGGCCTTAACTTGTGAAATAAAACAACGTTTTTTTAAAAATATAATTCATAGTTTAATTGCGCTTGCAGGAACTGCATGGCAGCAGTAAACAGTGTGAGACGACTGTGCAGTGTCTGCCATACTAAGGCCCTGCCCTAAGCCCGTCCACTCTGAGCCATTCTGCAAACACAACGCGAGCAAGTATACGGTGCAGTGTACAGTAGAACCTCTGGTCACGACCAAATCGGGTTCCGACCAAAACATTCACAAAAAATGTTTGATCTGGTCACGAACACAAATTCGGGTGGCGATCAAACACGGCTGCGGCCGATTTCCTCTTCTGCGTCATTTTTTTTTGTAAGCGCCAAATTTTCTGTTGTTTGTTTACAAAACACAAAGCGTAACAGTTATGTATATAACTTTTGTGATATAAAATTCCTAGTAAGATATTAATTTTGTGAGTGTAGTTATACCCCTCCCCCCTCATTCAAGCCGTAATTTAGAGAGCGAAAGCGCTGAGTACGTAAATCGCTAACATAAGAACCCGTTAATCTCTTCTCGCATCATTCATACGATGATGCGGTGAATGCTTCCAAAAACAATACTGTACCCAAATATTACTGTTAACTAACTTTCAATAGAAGTATTAATTTCTCATACGAATATTCTCTCTCTCTCAGAATCGACCGACTGATGTAGCAAACAAAACAACCATCTTGTTGAACGATTCTAAACCTTGACGCGGCAATGTTAGTTTTCTCTTTTGTTCAAGGTTTTCTCAGTGTTATTCAATGTTTTTACGTTTAGTTTACTATTGCACTATGAATTATATGGCATAATTAACTATTTTTGTGCTTAAAAATCTTTAAAAATCAATATTTATATACAGTTCGTAGGAGTCTGGAACGGATTAATCGTAATTACATACAATCCAATGGGGAAATTAGGTTCGAGTCACGACCAAATCGGGTTGCGACCAAAGTTATGGAACGAATTATGGTCGTGACCAGAGGTTCTACTGTACTCTGCTGATGCGGAATGGGATCTTGTTGGTGAGGAACCTACCCCTTGCTAGTATTCTGGCTAGTTGAAAGTAAGAGGCAGACCCCTTCCACTGTCTACAATATCCCCACATCCAAGAAAGAGGAGGCTTATCGCAGCCTTCGCTCGGAGGTTCGGAGAGCCATGCAGTGCTGCAAGGATGAGTGGTGGTCGTAAGTTGATAAGGAAATGCAAACTGCCTTGGTAGCACACAATAACAAATACATTTAAACACCATCAGCAGCGCCAAACCTATCACTACCCTTAAGGGAAAGAATGGTAATCCGAATCTCCAACCCCAAAAAACAGGTTTTCTGAGCATTTCTGTGAGGTCTTGGGGAATGTAAAACCCCTGAGCTCAATCAACATCATAGAGCATGATGGGGTTGACCCTGCTGGTGCTGCCATGCCTCAAATATTGGAGGAAGTAGCCGCTGCTTGTGAGTGGTTGGCTAATGTGCCATCTGTTAAGGAAGTGCGAAGGGCAATTCAGAGCTTGAAACCAGGTAAAGTGCCAGGGAGAGTTGACCTCTCAAGTGAACAGCTGGGGAAGGGTGAAGTTTACGTGTAGAGTGCCCTATATGACATCATTACAACTGCCTGGTCCACAGTATCGGTTCTGCAGGATTGGAAGTATGCCCTGGTGGTCCCATTTTTAAAAAGGGGAACTGCACTGATGGCAACAACTTGCGAGTGCCGCAAAAGGTCTTGGCAAGAATTATTCAACATCGACTTTCAGGACATGCTGAGGAAAAGCTTGCAGAGCCCCAATGTGGTTTCAGACCGGAGCAGTCCTACCTGGATGCCATTTTCTCTGTCCGTATGCTACAGCAGAGGTATAGAACATTTCAACAGGACTTACATCCCTGCTTTATTGATCAGGTAAAGGTCTACGATACCATCAATAGGCCAGGGCTATGGGTTATTCTTCATGCTTTCAGAGTCGCAGACCATTTGCTTACAATCATTAAGGACCTCCATGATGGTGTGCAGGCTCAGGTAAAGTTGCGTGGCCATGTCAGAGCCATTCTGTTCACCTTAGGGTGCAACAGGGGTGTCATCTGGCCCTTAAACTATTTAACATCTTCTTTGACCACGTAGTTCAAGAAGCTTTCTATGGATGTCCTGGTGGAATTTTCATCTGGTATAGATACAACAGGAGGTTGATCGATGTCCAGGTGTGGTCAAGGAATGGCTCCCTATTGGTCAACTATATTACGTGTGCAGATGATATGGTGATTGCTGCCGACTCTGATAAGGAGTTGGAGGCACTACTGCTGAACCTGGAGCATGCTACTAAGAGATGGGGCCTTACCATCAGCTCCATAAAAACAAAGCACCTGCCTGGATATTTGATGTCATCAAATGCTCCCCTCCCTCAACTCACTATAAGTCGAGCGCCATTATATTTACATTATCTGCGTAATGCTGTGTGGAAGCTACCTGGCCTGTCTCTCTATACAAAGCTTTTCTCGGCCACAGTTTTGCCCTCCCTTCTCTATGCTTGTGAGAGATGGTGCCGTCTAAAGGAACATCTGCACCAGTTTGAAACATTCAGGCTAGCCTGCCTACGATCCATTCTGGGTTCACCCAGACTGGATTGTGCAAGGAACACACAGATACTTGAAAGATCTGGCCACAGTCCCATCAGTGAGCTCCTCTAGCAAGCGAGGCTGCGTTGACTGGGTAATGTAGCCCGCATGCTCAATCACTGCATGCCCAAGCAGCTTCTCTTTGACTGAATATATGGGCTAAATGGGTCCGGCATAGGCGAGAGAAGAGATGGACTTATGTGGTACAGAAGGATATAGAGCTGATTTGACTTGCCGATGACTGGTATTAGCAGTGTTGAAATCGGCCACTGTGGAGGAGGTTCGTCAAGGACACTGCTGGGGAGTTGGAGGTAGTCACCCACCAGCAACAATAGAGAGCAGAGGAGCAACGCTCATAAAAACGAGTAGAGCAACGACGGCTAAAACACAGAAAGCTGGCACAGTGGGGAGCACAGTAGGTGCATATACAACAGGGGCGGTTTCTTCATTAGGGCGATTGGGCGACGCACCACCAATATTCAACCACAGAGTCACGCTAGCCGTCACTGTGCCTCTGGATATAGTCCAATCAGCGTCATGCTACGTTCTGTGGAGTACCGCCTCTTTTTGGGCGATTTCCCTCCAGCTGAGAATCGCCCCGAGTGGTCCCATAGACTTACATTCAAAGATGATTTTTTTCGAACGGGGGCGCTGCAATGCATTCTCTATGGCTTCCGGGAGGGCTCGCCCTAATGTGCTTACGTCATCATACGTGCTTACGTCATTATACGTAAGCACGTTTCATCCAACAATATAATTTGTTGCTACCTAGTGGAATCTTTAATAAAATAAACTTGAGTGGTTTGTTTTAATAGTGAGTATAGAAACAAACAATATTTATTGTAAGAGTCACTTTATTTTTCATTAATATTAAAGAAGTGAAGTTGCCTTTATATGGTTAAGCTGTTAATTTATCCATTGCATGGGTGGACCTTATCCTTATCAATCCTCCAGACATTTGCCCCCCCTGAGAGATTTTGCAGGAGCCACCACTGATATACAAGTCATCTTAGTCAACCAACGGCACTTGAGTCTGTTCTGTGACCTCCTGTCAGCAAGCCTACGATACTTCAAGTGGCCTCAAAGTGAACATAGCCTGGCGCAAGCACCATCGTGACGGCACTGTCACTTAGTGGCGAATGGCGGTTGTTGTTGTGTCCATCTCTATGTGTGTATGAAATATGGAGGGCGGTAGACATCAGACGTCGATTTGAGTTAAATGTGGGGAAACTGGAGGTCTGTAATTCCCCCGAAAGTCTCCTTCTGGGATAGGGGGTGGTGGGGGGCACTGTTACATGTCACCAAAAGTTTCATTAAAATAATAAAACAAAGTGATACTACCAGACAGCATCAGCTGTACGTTTAGATGTCAGGCTTCATATCCCTCTCCAATTATCACTCTATCCCACTAGCCACACTCTATCCCACTATCCCAAGACAATAGCTTGACCTGGTGTTGCATAACGCAGTTGCGGTGGGCTGTGCTAATGGCCTGCAAGTCCACGGAGCCAGCGGGCAACACTGGCTGTGATGCCCTCATCTGCCGCGCCAGGAGTTCCCGAGGCGCCCACGGGGGGTACACGCTCACGTGACCGGTGCTGTGCATCCACGAGGATGCTTTGCTCTCTGTGTATGTCTCTCTCCGTGTCTGTGTTTGTCTCTCTCTCTGTATATGTGTCTCTCTCCGAGCTTGCATTCACACCTGATGACGGTTGCTTGTGTTGCAATCGAAACGTCGTATTCTATTATTTATTTTATTTTATTTCTAAGTGACTTTACCGAAAGAACCAAAGAGTAATGCGTATACTGTCAGAGCATGTTTTTTGTTTGTATTTTCACCACAAGTATCTGTGGTTAATGCAGACATGATTCCTTGCAAAAGGTTTCACTTTGGTGTTTTAACATCGTAACACCTGTTTTTTTGCCAGAAAAAAGGGGAAAACCTATTCTTATGGTATACAGAAGGTCTTGGGTTCGATCCCGACCCTGACGCCTGCTGTATATTTGGAGTTTGCATGTTCTGTCTCCCCGTAGTCACGTATACTTTTTCTCTGGGTATAAATTTCCACGTGAAAAGCTATTTAATTGGGCTATCATTTGTGGCCAGATCGCTTCTGAAAAAGAGCTATATGTCTGTGGGCTTTACTTGGTAAAAAAATGGTT
The DNA here is from genome assembly GCF_964198595.1 of Lampetra fluviatilis. Lineage (NCBI taxonomy): Eukaryota > Metazoa > Chordata > Hyperoartia > Petromyzontiformes > Petromyzontidae > Lampetra > Lampetra fluviatilis. Next base: position 13,712,493 of record NC_136278.1, read on the forward strand.
TATTGTAAAATATATATAATTAATTTACATGGATACAACTGATTATGAATAAATATTAATCATTAAGGAGCAAAGGAAATACAGATCACTTGAATATATACATGCATCTCATTCTATATAGAATTACCTTCCAGAACGTTCCACAACATGAGTACATCTATTTATTGCGCAACCTTCCAGAACACTGCATAGTGTGCATTGATTCAATTATCATTGCAAACATTCGCAGTACTTTACACAGCACGTGATTATTTTAGCCATCTTCTCGAGGTCTTCAATGGGCGTACATTTAATTTCATATCTTAACATTCATGTATTACCCTGTTAACTAACATAGGTGTTTAGCACGCAAGTCGCTTATCACAATTCGTTTTACTTGTTTCTATTCATTCAATCATGCATTGTGCGCAGGCCCCTGCAAAAGTGCACTTGGGCTGGCGTCTTCGCCCACTCACCCTTGGACAGGCACGCGAAGTGCTGCATTGCTTGGGGCTTTGTTACATGCGTTTGTTCAGCACGATGCCCCAACGATTCTCCCAGCAATTCGAGTAACTTGTTTTGTACAATGATGATTATTTTATGATAATACATTTAATTCGTTTAATGTTACACAGACATGCGATATACAAAGGTATAAGCACACCATTTCTAGGACCAACAATGAAGGCAAAGAACAGAGGCTCCGATTTAACCCACGTAGACAACTGGGGTGAGCGCTGTTGGTAGGAATTTAGATTCAAAGGTATGATGAAGTGGTGGGGTCAGCACTTTGCCACACTGGTGTTCATCGCTCCATTGTTCAGGCTTGTACCACCAATGTTCAATGTACATAGCTAGCATTCAGTACGTGGGCTGCTGATATCCTACTCTACTATCACATGATCTTTCCCCGAAAGACTTCAAATAATTATATTCACATACATGTATGTGCAATCAGCATGCAAATCCAGTTAACGCACTCCAAGTGATTTAGGAGAGTCATTAAAATTTTACACACTAGGTATTGTGAAGAGTTAAAATGTGGGAACATTATTATTCATACACTTTCAATTACGATATTGTCCACACCACTGACTCAAAACGAAATATCACACACGTGTGCTGTATGCATACCGTGTGCCCATAAACGGTCCCTATACAAACATGTCCCTATTCCCGTGATGTCACGTTTTATAATGAATATGATATTGCCATTCCAAATATTAAGCATATTTTGAAGCTCGTAATGTTACAAAACAGGCACATTGATGTTACACTAAAAAATAAAGTGAATGTCTTGAAGCTGTGTACTTGTAATATTCGCTTGTTAAAAATCTTGACCTTCACTCACAATTATATACATGTACAATATGTAAATACATACATGGTACACAAACCTTCATGAACCAAACACGCTTCAGGCAAAGAAGCCAGTTGCCTGCTCTGCCACTTTCTCGAATATCACTTGGGGATAAGAATGGCAAACTTTCAAGCAAAGCCTGAACTTGAAAACGCAGTTATGAAACGATTTGCAATTACATCATGTAAACAGGCAGCTCAGGCCTCGATGAACGGATTAAAGTCTAGTACATATGTAATGTAGTAACTCGGCGGGAGACGACTTCACGGGTAACACACTCTTTATTTTACCAAACTCGTTCACAGGTGACTAACACCTACTTTGTATCTCGGGTGACAACCACCCACTTAGTATCTCGGGTGACAAACACCCACTTAGTATCTCGGGTGACAAACACCCACTTAGCTACCCTGGCGACTAACGCCCACTGAGCTACTCGGGTGACCAACACCCACTTAGCTACTCGGCGACTAACGCCCACTGAGCTACTCGGGTGACCAACACCCATTTAGCTACTCGGCGACTAACGCCCCTGAGCTACTCGGGTGACCAACACCCACTTAGCTACCCTGGCGACTAACGCCCACTGAGCTACTCGGGACACTCCCCGCCCGGGGTGTCCGTCTTGACTGTGGGTCCCCAGCCCGACCCACGTGGGCGTCGGACCCTGGGTCCCACAGTCTCGCCTCCGAGCCACACAGGGCCCCGGTCCCTACAAGGACGGCGGGACTAGGGGTCTCGGGGCACTAGGTCTTCAGCTCCGTCTTCTGGTCTTCAACTGGGTAACTTCTCTCCGAGTGCTCTCGCGCGTCCCCCTTTATACCCCACCTGCGGACGTCGCTGCGAGCACCCATCCTATTCGACCAATCACTGGGCGCTGGCTACGATCCTGTTTTCCCACATCTCAGCGTGCCTCAGCACCCACGCCGCGCCACCCCGTCATCTGTCACTCCCGGCGCGCGCGTCCACACCACGCCCACAACGCGTGCCCAACCCCGCACCCCGCGCCGCCCCGTGATCCATCACTGTCACAGTCGGCGCACGTCAACACCACCACTACATCACCCCCTACCACATAGCTCGCAGCCGACCCGGCTGCTATAAAAATATACAAACCCCCCTGTGTGCCCCGTAACACAACACAACAACAAGAACAACAACTAACGTAACAACACAACACAACGCGAACACTACCATCCGCAACCATCAACCAATGCCCCCGCGACAACAGAACAATATATACAATCCGGCGAGTGACAATAGCAATGTGTATGCAGAAAGAAAAATAAATGGAAAATATATATATATTTTTTTTCTCACTCAACTCGTGCAGCGTCCCATTCTTTCCGAGCGTCCCTACAACGGGACATTACCCCGGCAAAGGGGAACACCGGGCGAGCTCGGTGTCTAAAAAAAACGTCTTCATGAAAATTGTTGTGCCCTAGCCCGAGTCCGCCTTGCCGGTCCGTCGTACGGCACCAGACGCGGTTGAACGTCCGGTGGTGCCGGTGGTTCAGGAAGACATCGGCCAGGCATCGAGGACCCGTGCGTGCCGCGGGGTTCAGGCTCCCGACGGTCAGCAGCCGTCAAGCCCGAGGCACCTGGGGGTGGGTCAGGTGGAGACACGTGAGGATCAGCCTGCGACACCTCCCTCCCCGAGTCGACGGTCACATCACACGCCCGGTCGTTACGGCACAGAACGGGGTCACACGGTGCCGCATAGGGCTTCAGTCGGGAGGGGTGCACGTACCAACGGCGTTTTTCCCATTTAATCTGTATACTCTGGGGTCGTGCAACCCGCACAATTTCCACCGGTCCCCTCCAAGGTCTCAACAACTTGGGGGACGTAGCCAACGGTGCATGTGGACAATGCAGCCAGGCCTTATCGCCTGGTTTCCAATCATGCGTATGCACCCTCCGCCTATGCAATCTCTCGTTCGCAATTTGCCGAGACCGCGAATTCAACCTCGCCGCCTCCCGCGCTTCAGTCAATTTGGCGATATTAAATTTGATGTGTTCTGCCAATTTTGATTTTGCACGTGGCTGGGAAATCCCCAGTTGGACGTCCATGGCCGGATCGGCCTCCCGCCCATACATAAGAAAAAATGGGGAAAACCCCGTCTCCGCATGAGGGGCCATTCGATAGGCCGCGAGTACCCCCGGCACCTGTAAGTCCCAATCAACCTGATCGTCGCAGACCTGTTGGCACAACATAGACGTAATCGTCCTGTTCAGACGCTCAACCATCCCGTCAGTCTGCGGGTGGTAGGGGGAAGTACGCACTTTCTTTGTACCCAACAGGTCGCACACCTCGCGCAACAAAACGCTCGAAAAATTCTTTCCTTGATCCGTCAGCAAGCGTTCGGGGGCGCCCTTGTCCAAAACATAGCCCTGGACGAAGGCGTCCGCCACCGCTGCAGCCGACTGGTTGGCGAGTGGCCATGCCATGGGCCATCGGGTGAAGTATTCTACGCCAACCAGCAGGAACCTATTTCCCCTTGGTGTAGCAGGAAAGGGCCCCAAGATGTCCAACGCAACTAATTCGTTTATGCGCGAAACTTGAATGGATTGCAGCGGTGGATTAGCTGCCAATGGTGGCGGTTTTCTTTTGGCGCACCCTACGCATCCCTTAAGAATATTCGCCACGTCGTTACCCATCCCCGGCCAATAATAGTCTCGCTGGATTAGGGCGAGCGTTTTGTGAAAACCCAGATGCATGAGCCGTTCATGAGCTGCCAGAACGACCCTACCCCGCATAGCAACAGGCACAACGAGCACGTGACGCCGGGACATGTTGTCCCACTTCATCAAAAGGCCCTGTCTGCACACCCAGGAACCGACCCGCGCATCCCCTACCTCGGGAGCGCCAACTTTTCGACGTAGCGTAAGTAGGGAGCCGTCGGACATTTGGAGACGGCCCCACTCAATGAGAGGCAACGACAACAGCGAATCCCTCCCCGTGGGGGCGTCGACTCCCGGGGTGTCAGTGGCGGCGAGCGCAACTCCCGGGGTGCCGGCGGCGGCGAGCGCAACTCCCGGGGTGCCGGCGACCGGAGGTTTGCACCGCGCCGATCCCAACAAACATGTGCAGTCCGTGCACGGTGGCAACCGCGACAAGGCGTCCGCATTTGAGTGTCGCAATCCCTTGCGGTAAATCGTCGTGAATTGGTAGTCCTGAAGGACCTCCAACCATCAGGACAATTGGCCCGATGGCTGTGCCACGCGCATAGCGTATTGTAGAGCCGCATGGTCCGTACGGACCGTAAAATGACGGCCGTAAAGATACGGCCTGAATTGCTGTGTAAAAAACACAATCGCTAACAATTCACGACGAGTTACGCAATAGCGTTGTTCGGCGGGGGAAAGAACTCTACTACCGTAGGCGACCACCCGTTCAACCCCCCCGACCACCTGTGAGAGCACCCCCCCGATACCCGTGTTGCTGGCATCTGTGTCAAGCAAAAACGGTTGTGTGAAATCGGGGTAACACAAGGGGGGAGCCTGCACCAAGGCGTCACGAAGGGAGCAGAACGCAGCCTCCTCTTCCGCCCCCCAGTGAAACCGCACACCCTTAGCCATCAAAGCGTGCAGGGGCCTGGCTATGGTGGCAAACTGCCTGACAAAACGACGGTAATAGGAGGCGAAACCAATGAAACTGCGAACCTCCGTGACCGAGGTTGGCGTTGGCCATGAGCTGACGCAGTGCGTCTTAGCAGGGTCCGTCGAGATCCCTGAACGACTCACGATATGGCCCAAATACCTGACCGATTCCCGAAGCAGAAAGCATTTAGCCGGTTTAAATTTAAGCTTAGCGGAACGCATCCTGAGGAACACCGCTCTCAGTCGCTGGAGGTGCTCCTCAAAAGTCCGACTGAAGACGATGATATCGTCGAGATAAATCAAACAGGTATCCCATTGGAGGCCCGACAAAACCAATTCCATGAGTCTCTGGAACGTGGCGGGAGCGGAATGTAAGCCCATGGGCAACCGGTTGAATTCAAATAGGCCACCAGGTGTCCGGAAAGCGGTTTTAGGTTTAGACTCGTTATCGAGTGGCAATTGCCAAAATCCGGAAAGCAGATCGAGTGTGGAAAAAAACTGTGCTCCCGCCAAGGCATCCAGCGACTCATCCATCCTGGGGAGCGGATACGCATCCGCCATCGAGATTTTGTTTAAGCGGCGGAAATCGACACAAAACCGCAAAGACCCGTCCTGTTTTTTTTACTAGGACAATAGGAGCACCCCACGGACTAGAAGAGGGCGAAATGATATCGGCCGCCAACATATCATTAACCGCCGATTGCACATGCTCCTTCTCGGCTGGGCTGAGCCGGAAGGGATTCTGACGAATAGGGGCCGCGTCCCCTGTAGCTATGTGGTGGCGCAACAGGTCAGTGCAGCCGATATCGTACTTATGTTTGCTGAACACGTCAGCAAACTCGAGTAGCAAACCCCTCAATGCTCCCAATTGCACCTTGGACAAGTTAGCCGAACCGGCACACAACGAGTCCAACCACTCAGTCCCCTCATCACTTGGAGGATGCGACTCGACAGTGAAATCTGCTTGAGCCACGAGCCGTTCCTCAACGGGTAGCGGCGCGGCGTGAGCCAGCACCGTTCCCTGCGCAATTATGGCCGGCCGCGAGCCCGTATTCAGGACCATTACGAACGGCTCACTGTCCCCTCTCACCATGGTTTGAGCAACCGCTAAGTCGAGGCCCCTTCTGGCCCTGTTAGACGGCCCCAACAGCACCCCCTGTGCCTCCGCACCCACCTCGAGTGGTTTCCTCAACCGAAGGGGTACCAACATTTGCGATCCCGGGGGCACCCGTACAGTGTGAGTTGCCAGCGCCTGCACCGTCGCACAAACCGTGCGTATTTTGGTAGGGCTCGTCAAGAACGCAACCCGCCGACCTGACGGAAGCTCAATGCAGGCCTGATCTATAAGAATTTTGATGGGCATTTTGGACAAAAAGTCCGTACCTAGCAAACAGGGAACGGCCAGCGATGATGATACAAAAATAGGGCCCGCCAATTTGATGTCACCAATGCAAATAGTCGCCCGAATCTGGCCGATGATCCCCAGGGATCCCCCATTCGCCGCATAAAATGGCATGTCTACCGGCAGAAGGGGTCTACTTTGGACGGGAAGAATGTTATAAATAAGGTCCGAGATGATAGTGGCCGACGCACCCGTGTCCACCAGCACCCGGACCTCAACCCCGTCAATAAACCCCGTCACCACGGACGACCCGGCCGACGCAGCCACTATCCTGTGGGCCAATTCGGACCACTCGACTGCTTGCGGGCCGTGTACGGACCCCCCTCGCCGAAGTGAACCCCCGGCACCCAGCCGCGAACCCCCCACCGCCAAGCGGCGACCCGAATGTGCCGTGTTTGTGGACCGAACGTGTGAGGTGCCGCGACTTGCCGGGTTTTGTTGGGATGACTTGTGGGCCTGGTCGTCGTCCCGACGTGGTCCTGTGGCGCGCTGACGCGGGGCCCGGCACCCGGCTGCGACGTGACCCCGAAGGCCGCAGTTGTAGCAGACGACGAGGGACGTCGTAGGTTTCGGTTGCTCCAGCTTGCGGGATGAACGTGTGGGCGAACGACCTCCCGTTCTCCACTCCCCCGGACGCGATGCAGCGAAGGCCTGCTCCTGATCCGCAGCTGGCTGAGGTTCGGCGATCGTGGCGGCCAGTGCCGCGTTCCCCGCCCATTTGCAGACGACCCCCGGCTTGCGTTTGAGGACCTCGTACGCGTGAATGCTCGTGGCGATCGCCAGGGAGCAGATATCCATTTCGTCCGCCACATTGATGGGGACCCCCAACTCGTGGGCCAACGCCAGCAGCTGCTCCGTCACCATGGCGTCCTTCCCCTCCTTATCCATGCGGGGAAAAGCTGCGTCCGCCAAGGCGAGCAGTGCCGTGCGATAGGCGAGCGTCGTTTCTCCAGCCACCTTCCGCCGATCGTAGAACTGGTGGCGACACGTGGAGGGCGGTCCGAACACCTTCGCCATCAGGTGTAGTGCGGCCTGGAGCGTAGAGCGGGACGACCTTGCAGCAGATGTGAAGGCTGCAAGCGCGTCGTCGTCGAGCATCGCTGGCAACGCACGCAGGGCAGTGGTGTCGGACCACCCCGACATCTCCTGATGAGCGAGGAACCTTCGTTGGAAGGCTCCCCAGTCGCCCCCATCCGCCTTGAACGCCGACAGCGCGGGCAATCTTTGCTGGAGGACCCGATCGTCGTCGACGTCGGAGAGATTTTCCCGCGCTCCGCTGTAGTTGTGTAAAATGTCGGCTCGGTTGTCAGGCGCAAAATGGAGAGCTCCGGCGCGCGCTGATGACGTGGGCTGCGCTGAGCGGAGGTCTCCGGCCACGTGGTGTCCGTGTTTCCCGCCAATCGATGGCGGCCCCTCAAAAACGGCGGCAACTTCCAGACTTTTGGCGCGAAGCGCCTTTTGGCGGGATCCCTCCAACGTCGCCTTCTCCACCAACCCCGCAGCCGTTTTTCCGCTCGCCGGAACGGAGATGTCCGCCAAGACAGCGGCGGCGGCGAGTAGCAACTCCGCCAACCGGGAGTGCGCGTCTTGGAGGCTGGTGTCGGAGGCGAGCGGAGCGTCGGCCATCACCGCGAAGTGCTGCATCGGCGGCAACTCCTCGTCCTCTCCTCCCGAGGTTGGTGTCCCCGGTACGCCGTCGTCGTCCCGACCTCGCTCGTGGGTACGGGTAGTCTTCCTCGTGTCCATACTTCTTGAAGACAGGTTTACTTCTGACGCCAGTTGTAATGTAGTAACTCGGCGGGAGACGACTTCACGGGTAACACACTCTTTATTTTACCAAACTCGTTCACAGGTGACTAACACCTACTTTGTATCTCGGGTGACAACCACCCACTTAGTATCTCGGGTGACAAACACCCACTTAGTATCTCGGGTGACAAACACCCACTTAGCTACCCTGGCGACTAACGCCCACTGAGCTACTCGGGTGACCAACACCCACTTAGCTACTCGGCGACTAACGCCCACTGAGCTACTCGGGTGACCAACACCCACTTAGCTACTCGGCGACTAACGCCCCTGAGCTACTCGGGTGACCAACACCCACTTAGCTACCCTGGCGACTAACGCCCACTGAGCTACTCGGGACACTCCCCGCCCGGGGTGTCCGTCTTGACTGTGGGTCCCCAGCCCGACCCACGTGGGCGTCGGACCCTGGGTCCCACAGTCTCGCCTCCGAGCCACACAGGGCCCCGGTCCCTACAAGGACGGCGGGACTAGGGGTCTCGGGGCACTAGGTCTTCAGCTCCGTCTTCTGGTCTTCAACTGGGTAACTTCTCTCCGAGTGCTCTCGCGCGTCCCCCTTTATACCCCACCTGTGGACGTCGCTGCGAGCACCCATCCTATTCGACCAATCACTGGGCGCTGGCTACGATCCTGTTTTCCCACATCTCAGCGTGCCTCAGCACCCACGCCGTGCCGCCCCGTCATCTGTCACTCCCGGCGCGCGCGTCCACACCACGCCCACAACGCGTGCCCAACCCCGCACCCCGCGCCGCCCCGTGATCCATCACTGTCACAGTCGGCGCACGTCAACACCACCACTACACATACTCTGGTGCTTCCACTGAACACACTGCGTAACTCAACTAAATAAATGACCACCAATAATGTATAATCAGCTCCTTGCAATTAATTCCTCATAAGTGTGTGGCGACGGATGCTGTATTTCTAGTGCATCACAGACACTTCTCAGCAGGAAAACAAAATGAGGGGAGTGATTTGTTTTTCTCTACAAACCTAAGCCAAGACACTGGCACATCATCGTGTTTAAATCGTCAATACAGCTGCTCATGCTTTAGCATTTCCTCTCTCGGGCAACTGAAAACTGCCGTACTAATAAGGGCATGCAGCCTCACACGTGTGTATGCAGACATTGCAGATTGCACAGCACGTATATATTGATTGTTGTATTCTGATAATGACCACAAGTATTACATCAGCCAGTGTGTCAAATTATGGTGACAGAATGATGCAGTAATGTCTGCGGCTGATTATATGTTTCATTTCCTTCGTACCAGAAAGGTCTTTTAAAAAATGTATCATATAAACTAAACATACAACTGTATAATCTCCATAGATGTGCATATACATATAGATGTCTACTTCATTACTGAAAATAACTTGACCATAGGAAGAATTACCAGAGAAAGGTTTATGGCAACAAACTAAATAACAAGCAAAAAAATATCACATGCTGAATAATTGTCACTGACAGGAAATAGATATTGACATTTTGGCTGACTGGCCCTCAGATTTCGAGTCTTAAAATACGTAAATAGATGGGTGGGGTAGGGCTGATGCTATTAATACAGTACCAGTCAGCAGCAGAGGGTTAGGAGTATTGCTAAATCAAGCAGATATTATACGCTCAATGAAGCGCAGTGATTCCTCATGGGTTGAAGAAGAATGTCGAAAGTATTCTACAAAAATCCATAAAGAAGGGACACCCGTTCGTCCTATCGTCTCCACCATTGACTCACCCACCTACAAACTGGCCCGATTTCTGTCAGAGACCTGACAACCATTCACTAGTAAGACCACCTCACCTGTCCTCAACTCAGCTCACTTGGTATCGTTAATTAAGGACATCTCACTATCTCCAGTTGATTTGCTCGTTAGTTTCGATGTGGTCTCTTTGTTCACCAAAGTTTCTGTGATTGACACCATTGTAATCATTGAAGATTTGGTCCAATAAGGACTGAATGCTGATGTACCGGCCCTGGTGTGACACTGCCTTACCAATACATACCTTACCTAGAATGGAACATTCTACAAACAAGTTGAAGGTACCCCAATTGGTTCTCCCTTATCTCCAGTTGTAGCCAATGTTTTCATGGAAAAAAATGAGACAGATGCCATCCAGACATCCACTCTACTACGACCGTCTTTGTGGAAGAGGTACGTAGATGACACGTTCGTCATCTGGCCACATGGCCGACCAGCTCTGAACCAATTCCTCAACCACATCAATTTCATACACCCAGCCATCACATTCACCATGGAGGTAGAAAAGGATGGCAAGTTACCATTCTTGGATGTTTTAATTGAAAAGAGACCAGATGGCTCAATGGGACACTCTGTCTACAGGAAAGCCACTCATACGGATGCCTACCTAAAACCTGACTCCCACCACCATCCATCCCAGAAGAATTCCCTCATCAAAACTCTACACGATATAGCTCGATGTATTTCCGACCGTCATCACCTAGCCAGTGACCTGCAACACGTACACCAATCTCTCAAGATGAATGGATATTCAGACCACACAATCCGTAAAGCTATCACTCCAACCGTTGGGAAAGAACCATCTGAGGACCCATACATAGCAGGGGTCACTAAAAATATTTCCAAAATCATGAGCAAACACAAAATCCAGGTTCGATTTAACACAGTACATAAAATTCGTGATCTGATCCCATCTGTGAAGGATGTGATCCCTGACATGCAATACCCTGGCGTCAACAAACTAAGCTGTGTCTGCTGCAGAAGTTACATTGGGGAAACTAAGCGACATGTCTCGGACCGTGTTCGTGAACATAAGGCAGATCTGAAACACGGTAGGACCAATACCTCGGCTGTGGCTGATCATTGTTTTAATGTGGTGGGCTCACACGAACTTGATTTTTTCAAGACGAAGGTACTTTGCAAGCCCACTGGCTATCAACAAAGATTCGTTCATGAAGCCATCCATATATATAGACATAGACACAATTTCAACCGAGAAGATGTGTACAAACTGAGCAATCATTGGAAGGATGTTATTAACCAGTTTAAGTCATAACTGGCTGTGATGTTTCCATCCTACCTTCCGATGTTAGTAGTTATTTTCGACTCTCTGGTCTTACATTAACAGGTTAAATGTCTTCACATTAACAGGTTAAATATCTCACGAACACAGCCACCGTTACTCGTTTTCCTTGATGTGGCCGTGGCTCTGCGATCTTACTTTGACATGCTAATGTCTCACAATACAATGGCCACCTCCACAGCTTCGTCGTCGAGGAGGTAGCTCTCTGACTTACATTTACATGCAAATTTCTCACTTTAACATCACTAGTCCTGCCCACTTCGCTTATGACCCTTGGGCTACCCCCATTTCAAACCTTTAAAACATCCTGCCTCAGCAGCTTTCCCGCTATTTTTTCTCCTGATGATGATTGCTTGTGTTGCGATCGAAACGTCGTAGTTTTTTGTTATTTTTTGTTATTTTCTTTGAACCTATCTATGTGACTTTACCGATAGACCCAAGAATATAGGTATTCTACAAGTTAATAATATGGAGAATTACTCACCAAAGTGTAATTAGCTTTCAGACTGCATCGCTATAGAAGTGTAAATTATTATTTTTACATTTGGCGCTGTGTAGAAAACCAGAAAATATTACAGCACATAATGCAAATCTTAAAAATATCATGCAGTATGTGTAGAAACATGCATCCGTCATTAGGCTATTCAATTGTATGCTTAAAGCGTACGGAGCCATACACACATGTTCCTACATTGGTGTGCCTGCATAAACATCAACAAACGCCATTTTTGACCACTATCTTAACGATAATCACAACGCTTATGAACTTACTCTCAAACCCATACACTGTACACCAATGATCTGATCTATCATGCAGCGTGGCCAGCCAGGGGCTGGTACAAAAACAAGTTTCTACTTTTACAATTGTTTTCTTTAAAAGTGTGACAGATCATGAAGATTCAATATTGGCCAGCAGTGAATTATATTTTTGTACAGCACAATATTTGTGACATTCATTTGTCAATTTCCAATCATTAGTCTCAAGGTGGAGAGGAATTTACAGATTTTACAAGATGCCATACTAGGATAAAAAAAAATGTAATGTTAAATCTAATAATAGTGTTTGGAAACCATCAGGCTCAACCGAATTAGAGGTATTTAGGGATGATTTAGCCAATTCTGCTTCCGAAAAACTGAAAATATAAAATAGTATTGAACCTGAATGATTATAGTTCGGTAAACTAAGAATAGAGAAATACAGACTACTATTAGGAAAACCATTTCCCACTTCAGAAAAGTGGCAATTTGAGGCATGTAGAATGTCTTTTTCACCAACAGAGTCGTCATTACTGAAAAAGACCAGCTGAAAGAGACCTTTTGAAAATGGCATCAAGGACAAAAGCACCGTCATTGACGACCTCTTGACCTTGACATTGTTAATTATTGACGAGTCCTATTATTTGAACATATAATAAAATTTCCCCTCGAGTGCAGCTTACACACGTGCAGCTGATTCTATCCCACACAGTCTGTGCAGTATAAACATTGCCACGAGATGCGATGGAGGGGAAAACGAGCCCCAGCTTGTGTGTGCTGTTCGGCCAGTCGACTGGGGCTCGATGGTACGTTGTAGGGGTGTTTGTGATCGCAGCACACCTCAATGGACTTACCCAGCGACATGCCTTACGTCCGCAAATTATTTTTCACATTCACAAACAATTTGTACTCTCTTTTGCTCCAATATAGAGCATGAACCAAAACAAATCAGGATAAAGAGCATTTATCTGAAACAAACGAATGCTGTGTTATATCAGGATATTTGGCAGTCACGAAAAAAAATCATAAGTCATGAAAAATGTTGCCAAAGTATGGTGTTACTTTAGTGGAGAGATGCAGCTGCAGGAAACAAAAAATAACATAATTTATATGAGCCAATTAATGTGAATTATTATTACACTGATTAATGAATGGGGTGGGAGATATATCACTCGATACAACTGCATTGTAATCAGGGTAAAATAAACTACTTGTTTAAACTGCTTTTGTATTTAGTTTGTTGTCCTTCCCCCGCACCTTCGATTAGCGCGGTTGGCTACGTACGGTGCAAAATAAGTTTAACATACAAACAAACACAATTCCGGCCCAAATATATCATCACAAAGCATCGCAATCAACTAAAAAAAATACTGAAAGTGGAAAACATGTCCAAACGCATGGGAAGATGCATGTATTTAGAATAATTAAGATGGACGAAGAGATGCACACAATGATTACAGTAAAGCAAGTCCACAATATCGCAAGTATTAACAAGGGGGAATTTACTCTGGAATGACATGAAAGGATGCATTTCTTGGAAATGTTAGAAAAACTGATAATTATGTGGGATTAGGTTTCAGAGCACTGGATTTCCTCAACCAATGGATTGATAATTACTCACGAAATTGCCTACATATAGCATGTACCAAGATATGAACAGCTGACATTTGAATGTGAATTCATGCTAACTTTTTCTGTCATGCCTGTAAATATCAAAGTCGGATTTTTTTTAACAGGAAGAAATAATACATCTTTTTTTAATATACTTTTTTCCATGGTGATGACTTTAATTAAAGACGAGTGTTCATCCAAGGGAAACCATCCAAGGTATATTTCTTGGAGGCATGAGGCTGAAAATAGCATGACACTACTGATTCAAGTGCCTGAGTAGAGCCACAATGCTAGGACACACCAACACCCTCCTTTCACTTTATAGAACTGTAATGGCAATAAGATACGTTCAAAATTAGGATTATTTTCCATCAAACCAAACACACTCTTAATGCAGTTGGCAACATATAATATAAATATACGTATAGATCCATAATAAGAGGTTTTTTGGGTTAGATCTTGTAAATATAAATGTCGTTAAACCCACCACGGCCAATTAGTAAGTTTTGTCACGTAAACAAAACATGCCCATTCGTTGGTCGCGAAATCCTATGTGTTAACTATATGTATAGAGGCAATAATGAAGGGAATATAATGGCTACATCAAAATGGTGCAACCGATTGTGCAAGCGTTATTGTGATTCAGTTCGCTGCAATGATGTTTGGGTACAGGTTCTGAGAAGAGTGTTGCGCTGATACAACACATTTTTCGTCTGTTTTACGTAATTCTCAACGAAATTATGTCCTGCTGGTGAAGTATGCACAGATCAGCACTATTTTTCAAGCCAAGTGGGATCGTTGGCAATGTTAAAATGTGTATATATCCTGTATGTACAAATGTGTGAACTTTGTTTTGTAATCTTAAAATGCAATTGTTTTTCGTGATCATAATAGGAAGCAAGCGTTTTCCTAACGCCAAGAGGCACGGAATAAATAGTTTAACGGCACAAGCTATGGTGACACGCAACATCACCAAATATGTAGAATTGTGTGGTGTAATAACCCCCCGCAATGGGTAATTCAGGAAATGTTGAAAATTGTAAACATCCACTCCTGACATATGCTACTGTAATCGGTTCCAGCCTGGAAGAGGTTTCAATATTGTGGACAAAACAAAACTTATATATGTTGAGGGAAAAAACTAGGCTTTAGTACTTACGTCAAGATTGAATTTCACTGGTGGCCGATGCTAGGGCCCACTCTCCATAACAGTGGAGTCTGACGGTGGCCACTAGGTGAACAAATAGTTTAAGGTACAGCAAAAATGTGTGTTGTAAACACTTAGCCAATATGAGATTTGTTTTGATGGAATTATATAAACAAACATGAATGTGACATGGGGCAGTGTAACGTGGCCCAGTGATAGGTAGAACAGCACGCCGTCTGACTCACAGTGGACGTTAAAGATCCCAGTGTAATCGTTTAATAGGAGGCCATTGAGTGCTGGCGTCATGGTCCAAAGTTTGCAAAAAAAAATACCTGAAAGTTTCTTAAACGGGGGTGATACACAGGAACATCGCCCACCTACTATGAAACAGCTGCAGGCTGTGAAACAAAGTGGCTTCGCGATAGCCTAGCACTCTAAGAATTGTGTGAATATCCAAATGTACCCAAGTATTACACTATGTAACGTAACACAGTTTTTGTTCCTGGGTAGTAAGTGTAATTTCCGAATTGCTTATGCTTCAAAAGTATAGAAAATGGCTATTATTCCCAACAAACTTTGCTTTTGTGACCAGGACAGTGATATTTTGAAATTCACCTATTTTCAATGAAAACGGTATTTTCGTTCACATTAATTCATTTAAAAAACACATTAATCAAAATGTACACGTATTTATACTAAAGTAATAAAAAAAATTACTACAAAAGATTTAGAAGTGAGTAGTTTTTCGAGATTTACCATTATACTGTAAATAACTTTCACGAATCAGCCCCCAAATGTAGTCTCCCATCATCTTCTCGTTATACTGTCCTTGCTCCTCCGAGTACGCTCCCATGTTCTCCTAGAATTTATCAAGATGAGCATCAAGGATATGGACTTTGAGGGATATCCTACAGCCCATTGTGCTGTAGTTCTTCACCAGAGTCTCAACTAGCTCTACATAGTCTTCGACCTTGTGATTGCCCAGGAAGCCACAAACAACTTGCGACAAAGCTGTTCCAAGCCGCAATCTCTTTACTAGTGAGCTTCTTGGGGAATTCATTGCACTCCAGGATCTTCTTTATCTGTGGTCCGATGAAGACAAGGGCTTTGACCTGGGCCTCAGACAGCTTAGGGAAGAAGTCTTGAAGGTACTTGAACGCTGCCGACTCCTTATCTACAGCTCTGACAAATTGTTTCATAAGACCCAATTTCACGTGCAGTGGTGGCATCAGCACCTTCCGGGGGTCCACCAGTGTCTCCCACTTGACGTTGTTGCTCCCCACAGAGAACTCGGTCTGCTGTGGCCAGTTCCGCCTGTGGTAGTGCGCCTTGGTGTCCCTGCTGTCCCTGCTGTCCCAAAGGCAAAGATAGCAGGGAAACGTGGTAAAACCGCCTTGGAGACCCATCAGGAATGCCACCATTTTTAAGTCTCCGATAAACTCCCAGCCGTACTCATCATACTTCAAGGCGTCCAGCAAGGTCTTGATGGTGTTGTAATCCTCTTTGAGGTGCACCGAGTGAGCCAGGGGAAGAGACGGGTACTTGTTACCATTATGGAGCAGCATGGCTTTGAGGCTCCTGGATGAGCTGTCAATGAAGAGGCGCCACTCATTCTCGTTACAGGCGATTCTGATTGCCTCGAACAGACGGGTCACATTGTGGCAGAAGCAGAGCCCATCTTGACAGGTGAAGAAACTGCAAAAAGGTTGGTGATGCTTCCTCTGATCTGCGACTTGCACACTTTCATCTAACAAGTTCCACTGCTTGAGGTTAGACGTCAAAAGCTCGGCATTGGACTTGGTGAGTCGTTGAGGTCTTTTTGGTCTTCCTCGCTCTCTGACTTGCTGCTCTTCTAAAGACGGCTGCTCTCTCTCTGGAGAAGTGGGTACGGGGAGCTCATGGCAGTGTGGAACTGGGGCAATGGATGAAGGAAGGTCCGGATACGTGATAGCAGGTGCATTCTTGCCAGTCCGACGTTTGGAAGGGTCTACCATGCAGAAGTAGCAGTTGCTTGAGTGGTCAGTGGGTTCCCGCCAAATTATTGGGATAGTGAACTTCATGGCTCTCTTTTCCCCACTGTACCATCCTACAAAAATACATTTATTTCACCCATGACAAATGTGTAAGAGATTCTCGCAACATTTGTAATATATGAAAAAAATGTTCAATAAAATTGTAAAACATTTTTAAATTGCAAACTTTTACAATTTCAAATTTTTTAGTAAATTTTATAACATAAAATTCCGAGCAACAATTTTCCATCTTACCTTCCAGAGTTGTTTTGCATTGCTCGCAGGTGAAATGAGGTGCCAAGGGTTTGTCATGATCCCTGACAAGCATGTCGAAATATGCCTTGTAGGCCTCACAGATCTCAGCAGATGCTTCCACAAAGTACTTTTTCGCTCTTGTCTTGATAAATTGGCCGCAGACATAGCAAAATGCGTCTGCCGGATGCTTGCAGCCTCTTGAGGCCATCTCAGAAAAATGCAGATATGTATCCACTTGGGCAGCTGGATCTAAACTGAACTGGAGAGCTAAAGGCCCCTGTATTTATACTAATATTACTGGAAAATTCTAGATTGTTCTAGAAGTTACTCCAAATTTACTCAGCACTGAATCTATCTGGAATGTTCTGGAACATAGGTAAATTTCTAAATATCACTGTCCTGGTCACAAAAGCAAAGTTTGTGGGGAATAATAGTCATTTTCTCTATTTTTCAGGCATAAGCAATTAGGAAATAACACTTACTACACAGGATCAAAACAAATATAACATTTGTTACAACGTGTAATTATTGCATTCATTACAAAAACAAAACAACAAAATTACAAAGATGGACTCGAAAGATAAACAAACAAAATATGTCCAGAAAGATGTCAAATCCAATCACAAATGCTATTGGAGGAACAATGCTGGGAGGGAAGAAAATAATAAATGTAAGAAGACAGCTGCCTGCAGTAGATAATGATTATAAAGAAAAGAAATTTATATCAAACAGCAAAAATATTGTGCGAAACTTGTTATATTTTATCCACAATATGCAAGCTATTATGAATGGATCAAAACGCAGTTAATCTTAATAAATGTTACAAAAGACTAAGAATCTTTCAGACGGATACGTAAATACTCATCGTTGACATGAACTCCATTGGACATGAGATGAAACACGTTGGTCGGAGATTAAACAACAGTCCGTGACAGGAATGTTGTATAAAAACAAATGTTCTTTGGTGGAATTGTTACTAAAAGGAATATCGACAGATGTACAAAATTAATGTTACAACTTATGTTATATAATAACTAGCAGAAAGTACCTGGCGTTTCCCAGGGAAAAAAGATATTTAAAAACTTATCTAAAAAACATAACATCTACATACACAATACTAAGCTATTGTGAAAGCCCGACGTGCCGCTTTTCTGTCCATTTGTCCGTCAATAAAATTATAAGAGGCTTGCAGAAGTCCAAAAATGTATAGAAAGTGGGTGGTAAATAGTTGATCTGAAAGATTTCCAAAAATTGTCGACCTCTCAAAAAATATTTTTACCCCCGCATGAGTAGTATCTGCAGTGAGGGAAAAAAGTATTTTATTCCCTGCTGATATTGTACTTTGCCCACTGACAAAGAAATGATCAGTCTATAATTTTAATGGTAGGTTAATTTGAACAATGAGAGACAGAATAACAACGACAAAATCCAGAAAAACGCATGTCAAAAATGTTATAAATTAATTTTCATTTTAATGAGGGAAATAAGTATTTGACCCCCTCTCAATCAGAAAGATTTCTGGCTCCCAGGTGTTTTTTATACAGGTAACGAGCTGAGATTAGGAGCACACTCTTAAAGGGAGTGCTCCTAATCTCAGCTTGTTACCTGTATAAAAGACACCTGTTTACAGAAGCAACCAATCAATCAGATTGAAAACTCTCCACCATGACCAAGACCAAAGAGCTCTCCAAGGATGTCAGGGACAAGATTGTAGACCTACACAAGCCTGGAATGGGCTACAAGACCATCGCCAAGCAGCTTGGTGAGAAGGTGACAACAGTTGGTGCGATTATTCACAAATGGAAGAAACAGAAAATAACTGTCAATCTCCCTCGGCCTGGGGCTCCATGCAGATCTCACCTCGTGGAGTTGCAATGATCATGAGAACGGTGAGGAATCAGCCCAGAACTACACGGGAGGATCTTGTCAATGATCTCAAGGCAGCTGGGACCATAGTCACCAAGAAAACAGTTGGTAACACACTACGCCGTGAAGGCCTGAAATCCTGCAGCGCCCGCAAGGTCCCCCTGCTCAAGAAAGCACATATACAATGCCCGTCTGAAGTTTGCCAATTAACATCTGAATAATTCAGAGGACAACTGGGTGAAAGTGTTGTGGTCAGATGAGACCAAAATGGAGCTCTTTGGCATCAACTCAACTCGCCGTGTTTGGAGGAGGAGGAATGCTGCCTATGACCCCAAGAACACCATCCCCACCGTCAAACATAGAGGTGTAAACATTATGTTTTGGGGATGTTTTTCTGCTAAGGGGACAGGACAACTTCACCGCATCAAAGGGACGATGGATGGGCCATGTACCGTCAAATCTTGGGTGAGAACCTCCTTCCCTCAGCCAGGGCATTGAAAATGGGTCGTGGATGGGTATTCCAGCATGACAATGACCCAAAACACACGGCCAAGGCAACAAAGGAGTGGCTCAAGAAGAAGCACATTAAGGTCCTGGAGTTGCCTAGCCAGTCTCCAGACCTTAATCCCATAGAAAATCTGTGGAGGGAGCTGAAGGTTCGAGGTGCCAAACGTCAGCCTCGAAACCTTAATGACTTGGAGAAGATCTGCAAAGAGGAGTGGGACAAAATCCCTCCTGAGATGTGTGCAAACCTGGTGGCCAAATACAAGAAACGTCTGACCTCTGTGATTGCCAACAAGGGTTTTGCCACTAAGTACTAGTCATGTTTTGCAGAGGGGTCAAATACTTATTTCCCTCATTAAAATGCAAATAAATTTATAACATTTTTGACATGCGTTTTTCTGGATTTTGTCGTTGTTATTCTGTCTCTCACTGTTCAAATAAACCTACCATTAAAATTATAGACTGATCATTTCTTTGTCAGTGGGCAAACGTACAAAATCAGCAGGGGATCAAATACTTTTTTCCCTCAATGTAAATCTCGTCTGCGCGTGGTCTACTGCACAACAGTAGTATCTGTTGACTCTATAGCAGTATCTACTGACTCTATAGTCATATCTACTGACTCTGCAGCAGTATATAGACTATTGTGGGAGCTACTGACTATAGTAGTAACTACTGACTCTATAGTAGTATCAACCAACTCTTTAGTAGTAAATACTGACTCTACAGTCTTCTTCTTCCTAGCGTTGTTCCCGCTGTGGCACAGGGTCCGCTTTTCGGCATTGTCTTCTCCATTTGGCTCGGTCCAGGGCATCTTCGGGGGATGCGTTGACCGTCTTCATGTCTTCCTTTATTCGATCCATCCATCGCTTCTTCGGACGTCCGCGTGGACGGCGGCCCTCTGGCTCAATACGCATGGCAGTCTTGGCCACTGATGACTCTTCACTTCGCATCACATGGCCGTACCACCGAAGCCTTGCCTCAAGCATCTTGTCCGCAATGGGGGCCACACCAAGTCGCTTCCGAACGTCTTCGTTCATGACACGATCCCATCGAGTCATTCCAAGGCTCCATCTGAGCATCCTCATCTCCATGAAATGGAGGGCTTGTTCGTGTACAGTTGTGGCTGGCCAGCACTCGGATCCATAGAGTGCCACTGGTCGGACGATGGTCTTGTAAATTTTTCCCTTCAGCCTATCCGGCATTTTCCGATCACAGAGGACTCCGGTGACTTTCCTCCACTTCATCCATGCCGCATTGACTCGTGACCTCACATCAGTCGTGATGCTTCCATCTGAGCTGATGGTGGAGCCCAGGTACTTAAAGTCCGTCACTTTCTTCAGATCTTCTCTGTCAATGCTGATGGTGCCGTCGGTTTGGGGGCCACACTCCATATACTCCGTCTTTTTGATCTTGAACCTCATCCCGTTTTCGTCCAAATGTTCCTTCCACAGGCGCGTTTATCTTTCCACATCTCCTCTCTCTTCATCTGAGAGGAGGACGCCATCCGCATAGAGAATTGACCATGGCAGGGGCGTGTGCAGGTCGGCAGTGATCGTGTCCATGCACAGGATAAACAGGAGTGGTGACAGGGCCGATCCTTGGTGTACTCCAACGCTGATGGAAAATGGCGGTGATATGCTCACTGCGCACCTGACTGCACTGGTGACGTTTTTGTATAGGAGTTGCACCCAATGCACGTAGATTTCAGGGACTGTATGGGATCGAAACGAGTGCCAGTTGAGGTCGTGGGGGACCCTGTCAAATGCCTTTTCAAGGTCGAGGAACGACACGTGCACAGCTTTGTTCTTCTCTCTGTGCCTCTCCAGCAGGAGCCTCGCCGCGAATATGCCGTCCGTAGTGCCACATCCTTTGACGAAGCCGCATTGGTTGGGTGATAGGGTGATGATGTTTCTAATCCTCGTGTCCAAAACTCGCTCAAAGATCTTCATCGCATGACACAGGAGCTGGATTGGCCTGTAATTATTATTATAGTAGTATCTACTGAATCTATAGTCGTATCGATTAACTCGATTGTAGTATTTACTGACTATAGTCATAACTACTAACTCTATAGCAGTATCTGCTTACTCTATGGCAGTATCTACTTACTCTACAGTAGCATCTACCAACTCTGCAGTAGTATTTTTTGACTTTACAGTAGTATCTACCCGAATCTACAGTAGTATCTACCGACGCTATAGTCGTATCTACTGACTCTATAATAGTATATATCGACTCTATAATTTATCATGGGACCTTTTTTGCCAGTACCAAAATATGATCATAGGTTTTTCACCTTTTTTCTGGCAACAAAACAGGTGTTAAGATGTTAAAACACCAACATAAAACCTTTTACAAGGAATCATGTCTGCATTAACCACAATGCTTGTGGTCAGAATGCAAACAAAAAAAACATACTCTGATAATATATGCATTGTCCTTGAAACTGATTGTTCCACACCAGAGACAGCTTTCTTTTGAGCCTCGTCTCAAACGGTGTTAGACCAGAGGACGCCAAAAGGCGTACAGAGTAATGAGCTTGGGGTGAGCATCTACATCCTGGAAAATATCATGGGGAAAAGTGGGGATTACCTTGCTGAGGCTGCTGTGCCTCAAATATTGGAGGAAGAAGTAACCCCCTGTGAGTGGCTGGTTGAGGATCTGTTGAGGAAGTACTGAAGGCACCAGGTAGAGATGCTGAGGAAGGGTGGCGTTTGTGCACAGACTGCCCGACATGACAGCAAGTTGGCACAGGTGGCACATCAGCCACTCATCTCAGTAAGTCGACCTGTGGCACCTGGGTCTGCCCCGTCATCTCCTGCTAGCGGGCATTCGACACTTCATGTAGCCTCAACGTGCACATAGCCTGGCACAAGCGCCGTGGTGGCGTCACCGTCACTTACTGGCGAATGGCGGGTATTGGTATTGGTCTTCAGACCCCCTTCGTAAATCGGGGACTGCCCAAATCCTGGCGGAATGTTCCGCGGTTTCCTGCTCGTTATTAAATGACAACCCAAAGGGAGGGAAAAAAATTGATGAACATAATGCACCTCAGCCAAGCGTGAATGAGAAAATCGAGCTTGTTAAAGACCACAAGCATTGGCTCAAGTGCACAGGTCTCATATCGAGTTGTAAATGAAACGCGTCTCATACTAGACGGGTTCAAACTTAATTTGGAGCTTTCGTGACTGCAGGAATGCTAGTATTTAATTTAATTTATTATGTTATCTTTGTACGTGACTTTACCGAAAGAACCAAAGCATAACTAGACGGGTTGCTGCCATAGGTCTACGTCAATGTTTTCTCCAGGGGCACTGCTGGGGATCCTCCGCTGTCTGTGCAAATGACATTCAGTATTTCATACAAAAGCTGACCACAACAATTACTGACTTGTCAGCGATCGTGCAACAGCAGCAGTGAGCGAGATGATGCATCGATGCTTTAGGTACAAAAGATAGAAAATAAGGAAAAACTATATTTGTTTAAAGACGCAATCTACTGCAATTATAGTTGATAGCTCTTCATCAATATACTGCTGGGTGGAATCCTCCCCACACTTTGCCAGTCATGGTGTTATTTTACCATACTTCACCACGTTGGTCAGTATGATTCGGTGAAGGGGAGAGGCTCAGAGCCAGTGCAGACACCACATAGCTGTGGCCAGGAATTGAACTCAGGATTTAGAGTTAACAGTGCAATATACTAATCACTGTGCCACCGTTCCAATTCAGTCATATAATTTAAACTAGTTTTATTCTTAAACACCTTCCTACCATCAGACGAGTTGAAAAAATACAGCCATGTTAGATTTAGCATTACCAGGACTACCATGTCACCTCACCAAGCCAATGAAATTCACGTTGCAAGCGGCATGAAGCTGAATTTGTTACTTAATAAAAGTTGCTTGCTGCAGAGCCTAGTGAAACGTCCATTTACCCATGTATGAGCACTGGTTAAAGGGAACGTGTACACCAATGTTATTTTCAGTTGCAATATTACATGCAAATTGCACCGTTTATCTTCAGATTGTGGTATTCCAGCTTGAGAGACGAAAGTGCCGTCTGTCACGTGTGCCCCGCGTGACACCAACTCGCCCCGTTCTCAATAATTTGGACTCTGCTCATTGCAATCGTCTTTGTTCTTCCACCTTACTTATACAGCACTTGTCCAAAGGGTAATTTTCCATGCAAGATGCCATAATGGGATACACAGTCGGTGGCTAAGTACCCAAGTAGACATTCATTCCTTGACGACATCTGGGTATCAATTGTGCATATATAAAATACTGTGGAAAATGCATGGGTACCATCTTATGCGGTCTCTCCAACCGTATGTTTACAAAAGCACATTAAATATTGTTTATGCCAGGAGACAATACTGTCACTACTTATGGGCAGCTTTATGGGCAGCGAATGTCTTTCAAATTATGAAGACACTTTTACCCACACGTGCCCACAATTATGGAAATATCCAATGGCATTGAACATCTGGTCTGAAACACATAATATATGAAATACAATTCAGAGGCAGCCCTGATCAATGCTAGCACATGCCTCATACAAGTAAGTGAAACAAGAGCACAAACACATATGTGACATCCCCGGTATTGGACGAACAAACACAATTCACATTGGCATGCATTTGTGCACATAAACACACATTTCTACACAACCAAAATCAGTTACGCAAGTACACATTTACATACAGCAGCCCCATAACGTTGGGGGGCTGGAGGAGGAAGAACCTCCCCTCCTCCTGCTGAAGGATCGTCCCCCCTTCCACATCATTACAGCCATGTCAACAACAATGTTGGTTGGATGGGGCAGGACAAAATACAGTCATTAGTGCAAATAAGTGATGGACGTCGCAGCCTATCCCGCATTTCAAAATCTTTATTTTTATCCTGGAGGAATCCAATGAGCTGTATGAAGCTCATGTTCACAGATGTACAGTAGGGGCGTGTCACCAAGGTACAACAACAACGCACAAACAATACAAACAAACAATATACAAACAATACACAAACACGATAGGAGTGAGATTGCACCCTTCTTTTAAATATGGGCAAGCTGCAGGGTTCACATATTTGATGTCACAGTAAATATACATGTTCCATATCGTGGGACCTTTTTTGCCAGTATCAACGTGTGAAAAAAAGAATAGGTTTTTACCTTATGTGGCAATAAAACAGGTGTTAATATACCTTTTCCCCAAAGGTATCTATTTGGTGTTATTGCTGGAACGGATGACATTCTTATTTTTCATACGTTGATACTGGCAAAAAAGGTCCCATGATATAGCTGTTAAACCCAAGCTATGAATGCTCTGATACGTGCATTGGCTTTGTACGATTCACCTTTTGGCGTTCTCTGGTCTGACAATGGTGAGACTAGGCCATACAGAAGGCTGTCTCTGGTGTAGTTCAATCAGTTTCAAAGACAATGCATATATTATCAGAGCATGTTTGTTTGCATGTTCACCACAAGTACGGGTGGTTAATACATACGTGATTCCTTGCAAAAGATATACATTTGGTGTTTGAACATCTTAAGCCTAGTCTTATTTTTCAGATATATCCCATGTAACCTTATTATCGGATATAGTTTGACAAAAACGTAGCCTGAGTTGTCAGGTTTGGTTTGTGCAAACCTCAATACCACCGCTCTCTATACACGCCGAGTAGACACATACTTTACATTTATTTTGTATGTATTTATGCATGCAGAACTTATTTTTCACCGTACATAGCCCACCGTGATAACCACACCAAGGAATTGCATAACACTGAGTCAATATAGGGGAGGCTCATGCTAAGTTCAGATACCATGTACCACTGGTATTATGCAGGGACAGGAATGTTAACTGGGTTTCCTGGATTACACAAACAGAACTCTGAGTACCATAGTCAGAATTTAGTTGATTCTGGTCAGGCGGATCAGCAGTCAGAGCACTGAGCACCACTGCATTTGAATCTGAGTGAGTTCTAAAGTGAAGAGATTTTATTGGTCTGCTAAAAATATAATCATATAATACATTTGATTTTGCACCTTATGTGCTTCAATTCCATAGCGGAGGGTTAAAATATACGTTTGAGTGGAATCTGGTGGACTTTCTTTAGTAGAGCACACGTGCCTCAAGAGTGTGGACACAAATGTCACTTGAAGGGATATCATAAGCAGTTTTGAGGGGGGGGGGGGGCTCTGTATGCGGGGCTTTCACTGACATACAAATGCACACCGCTCTGTGCGAGCTGCAGTAGGGCATTTCATCTCATAGCGCGATGCTGAGAGCACAATTAGAATAACGTTATAGGGAAAAGAGAGAAATATGAATGCACTTGCTATACGAATGTAGTATTGGAGTGTATTAAAAATATATATACATAATACAATTTGCATATTTGCCACAATTGCCACAATGAATGGTTAGACATTTAAGCCATAATGCTAGATAAACTCTTAAATATTCTCTTGCTTGCAATCGCCCGTGTTGGTACATTTCTTAGTTGTTGGAAAGATGTATGCTTAGTCATCGCTGGGTTATTTTATTGTGCTTGATGTCCCTTGCCAGTGCAAGGTTTCTTTTTAATCATGCACAAATGATATATAATATCTCATTTATTATTTGCTTATGAAACAAAAATGTACGTCCTCGATTGCTGTGTTGTGGACGTAATGCTGATGTACAATGTAAAAGCCAAAGAGCAACAATACCTGATGACTAGGTTTAGTTTAATGTGGTCACGTAAATTGGAATTCTCAAAGCAAGCAAGTGCACATTACAACACAATAACGGATAGGCACAAGATTGAGTGTGCAATTTTAATTATACTGTTTCAACTATATTTTCTACATTTATTTTTTTCTCATTTGGGTGAAGAAACGTGTATTTTTTGCTGGATAATTTGAAAGATGTTTAACATTTCCCCGAAGTCATGCAAAATATGCTGAAGTCGGAAATGCGAAGGGAAATATTTCGAATGTGTTTTTCACCACATTCATTCAGAACACGTTTGTAAATAATGCATTGTACATAACGCACATGCATCATATTTATGTTGATGTGCACACAAGGATGCAAATATGTAGTGGTAACTATTTCTGTTTTCAACTTTACCGATTGACATTAAAAAAAACTATCTTGGCATGATTTTAATCTCGGAATACATTTTCTCTGCAAAAACACTGATCGGCGGGATCAGGCTGTAATGTGCCCAGCGCCGACCATTCCCATGACCTCTATATCTCTGAAGCTGATAGAAGAACATTCATTAGTCATGTGTTAGGAATTTAAACACTCTTCTTTTTTAAATTAAAATGGAATCAAATCTCGACACTTTCACTAATACCGAAGTTTGTACTCGACTCTTCAGTTAAACTTGTACAAGTAAATAATTACCTGTGCATTAATTACAATCTATAAATGTCTGCACTAGCATTATGTCCCTCGTCATGTTAATTCGTATGCGTCCAGCATCAATTACTCATTCCCTCCATTCCAAAATGCATAATATTTCCTACAAAGAATGGAAGCTCATATTTTCTTTATTCAATGAGGATATCCATCACCTGGAAAAATGTTTACAGCCCAAAACAAAACGCTGTATCAAATAACACAATTGAACAACATCTACAATGCTTCAGATAAAAATATGCATTATCCTTTCAAATGTGCAGCAAAGCTGGTAAGCATGCCATCAATCAGAGTGTGGTTGGAAGACAGAAATAGAGAAAGGTTGTCCACAAGATAGTTTAAGGTCATTAAATCCTCTCAGCTACCTGGAAACCATGACAATTGGCATTGCAGAATTTAAAGGACTCGTGTGTACCACATTTACTGCATATTCCATCTGTTGCTCTCAGCATTATCTTACCTAGAGTGGTGTGACACTAACGACAACAATTTTATTACAATTAAAATGTCAAATTCCGAATGGCATCCTTTACACGCTAAGATTTATTCAGGGAATATATCTTCTTGTGTGGATTTTGGCATTCAATAAACAAGGAAGAGACGGCATGCATATGCATGGTTTCTGTAATGGTTGGCAACATGTTTATCCTCAAACGTACTATTTTGTTTAATGAATCTAATTACCTGCTATGACATAGGGCTAATAAATGTGGACATTAAAAGGAGAATGTGGAGAGTGAGCACGTAATGGAAAGTGTTCAAAACTAAATGTTTTTAAAGAAGCTTGGAAAGATGCACGACGGGAATTAGACTGAGACAGAAAGAGGAACATGTGGATTCGAGAACATACACAGTATTATTTTATTATATTTTCATGCTGTGTTCTATGATATTTTTCCTCATTCTTTTCCAATCGTTTAATTACTCAAAAGGTTGATGAAATGAGTAAATATCTGAAAAAAGAGAAGATCAGTTGTCACATACAAGAACGGGCTCTTTCCAGTGGAATGTGGAATTCCCACCAATGGCAAAAACAAGTGCCAATCCCATGCTTGTTTGAAGTTAACTTTGCTACCCACAGGCAGCCTCCTCAGAAGGCTTCATCTTGCTAAAAGAGGCCTACAACAGATAACAAGGTGAAGGTGCGGCCCTGTTTTCACTTTCTAATGCCACTCCTGGCAGAAGGCCTCATACACTTACAATTTACCCGACTGCACGTATGAATGGGCCGATGGACCCATTCATACTGCTGAGTAGACAGAGGCGGGGAGATTTAATAGAAGAGATAACGAATTAACTAATGACATTGTGTGAAACAGATGACACTGAGTAACATTAATCTTGCAGGCCCTTAATAAGTGGCTGACACAATAGAGCCCACAACACAAAGACCCAGGGTAGTTATTTTCCTAGCTTCTTTACTGTAAAACTGAATTATTCCCATATCGTGGGAGGTGGAATGGATCGCCACTCTCGGTGAGAGCCTCAAGAGCTTCCCATACAAGCCATGCCCTCACGGCATGTTCAACGGGATTCTGCTGCCGTTAGCCCCACCGTAACCCAGCCCAAATCCCGCTTAACTTGGGCCAGTTCTGGAAGTGTGGAATGAGCACTGCAGTGATGGAATTGGCTCTGAAGTGCCAAATAGTCCCTATATGATTTCGAAATTACAAGATTTGGGCTGTACTTTTTCACGTAAAAAACAGCCGTCATTTCACTAGAACATGTGCAAATGATGGCCAACATGGCTACATGAGTCTGACCTTCCCTCTTGAAGGTCATTTTACACTTTGCTGTGGCTGGCCATATAGGTTGCATAAGAAGAAATTTGCTCGTTGTTCCAGCCGAGATGACATTCCAACTAATTTACGGCAGCGTATTCATTTTCACACGCGGCAGGAAATTAACGTGTCTGTGAATATTTTAACCGGTTTGATCAAGTGAGGTATGACAGTCCCCTAACCACAGTCTTCAACCGAAGAAGAAATGCCCCCCCCCCCTCCGTTCACAAGGGTTTTGGTCTCTGATATTTACACATTGCCCCTCGTTTTCACAACGAGTCTGCGGTACCTGAAGACGCGGTTCGGAGCATTGTCGTTGTACGCAATGTTGTTGAAGAAGACCTCCAGCTCTTGATCATTGTCAAAATCGGCAGCGATGACGGTGCGGATCGCAGAGGGGGTGGCAAAGTCTTTGGTGGCCACGTTCTGAAAGAGGACGGGAACAGGAAAGAGTTTGCACATTACATACACCGTTGATATACTCATTCTGTGTTGCTTCGCTAAAGCAGCATGCCTAATAATATAACACATCTATTACACTGGCTTATACATACTGCAAGCTCTAATGTGAGGTACCTACACCTTTTGCCTGCAAATGGCAAAATAAATTGATGTGTGATTCACAGGCCAATCTCATTCACAGCCAAGGATGGTGAATATTTGGTAAGTTCTACTTCCTATTATCTCTTTAAAGAAATGTTCTGTTGTGTTACTTTTTTGGCCCAGCTCTCTTTGCATTTTGTTTAATTCCCTTCAAGTGTCAAATGAACTAAAATAGTTATCTTAATGTTTGCTAAAAGTCTCTGGAATAAAAGAAATAGGGCAAATAGTAATATTCCATAATGCTCCATCAGTAAACATTACTTACATTTATTGACTGCACAATGCAGACAATATTACTCAAAAATGCAACACGAGGGTAATTTTCCAAACAATACTCCTGTGTTAGTCATGGGATACGGTACTGTAATATGAAATGAAATACACATTTGTGATCTATATTTCTACACTCACAGAGCAATACCATGAATTATCTAGAATTCCAAGTTACTTTTCCTCATACAGCCAGAATAAAGGACTCTTATGAATGAAGGACCTAAATGTTGAATGGAATAACAGACCCTTCCCGAGTCTCAGGATGCAAGACTACAACACCCTTGATATCTTAAGTTTCTGAGTTATTGTCCCAATTTCATGGAATCAGAATGCGGCAACAACTAACACTTTACAAAGCATCTGTCTACCCCATGAGAGAGTACTGCTTCCACATTTGGAACAGTGGAACAGTCCATACCAACAGCACTTGACAGAATAAAAAAAAAGCAGTTCTATGTATAAATACTCTTGACTTGTCTGCCTCCTTTAATGCTTCATTTCTTTTCTACTCTGATGCCTCTCCGCGTCTTCTGCTGGTACGTTTACGATCGGTGCTCTTCTGAAATCTCTCAAAATAGTTCCCTCATCCGTCAATCTACTCACGTCAACGTTCTATGCGTTGTCACGGAAACTGCACTTCCTTGCCAAATTGCTGCACCGATCCTGCTAACCACTGGAACTCGTTATCCACCTGTCTTCCCACCCGATTGCACTTTTGCGGCAGTGTTTATATCTGCTATCAATTGTCAACAGAAATTCCAAAAACAGGGATAGTGCACAGAACTTTTCGTCAGAAAACTTTGAATAAAAGTGGAACTCTTGTGGTTCTTGAGAATCGGAGCCATGAAATGTCATCTAATTTATACATTTTGAGAAAACAAAAATGAAATTAATAATTAAAAAAGGTTTCCCTTAAGGAGTGACGAGGCAGCATGATTTTTTTTTCAATTGCTCTATAAAATGAGCGAGTGTGTGAACACTACGGCTTCCAGTGATCAATCACCACGAACATGGGTATTTTAAAAATAGCGTGAATGGTATGAGGATATTCCAACAATTACATTTTCATTGCACTTAAAATCTCACCTTGATGTCATTAAACTGTGTTCAGATGCATCTTTCAGAAAAAAATTCGAATTGTCAAAATGCATAATGATTTTATCTGCTTTTAATGCACAACTCTATATTTTTGTATTTAATGCATTCTTCAAACAACTCTAGAAGTGCCAATCATCCTGATACATTTATGATGCGTAATCCATCCACCCTTCCCATTGATAAATAATTCTAAATCATAATTTTACAACATGAGATGTTCTGAAATGAAAATGTATTTCTGTATTTGATATGACTCTTGAATACACCCTTATTTACATGACTGTGAAGGATATTATCTGTATTTGAAGGCTAACGTGGTATTTTTTATGATTGTGCCTGGTTTTACCATATCTGCCTTATATGTAACAAGTAAAAGGTAAAGGGAGTACCCACACTTTACCCCAGCACATGCAACCTGCTGATCCACTAACTGTTGGTGAACCCATTTATATAAAACAGAGCTTTTATTTTTTATATTTTACCAGGTTAGGCCCACTGAGCTATATCGTTCTTCTTCATAAGCAAACTGGCCACAAATGATAGTCCAACGAAGTGGCTTATCACGTGGAAACGTAGAACAGCTGAATACTCTAAGCGAATGTTTTTCAATGTGGAGGAAAACACCAGAGGACCCGGAGAAAAATCCACACGACCACGTGAAGAGAGACACGCAAACTCCAAATATACAGCAGGCATTAGGGTCGAGATCGAACCCACAACTTCCTGTAAACCAGGTGAGGTAGTTAACATCTCGCCATTGCAGCCATATAGGGCTGGGTGGACAGAGGCAGTAGAGAAGAATTAAGAGACTTTGTTTCAAGTGCCACGAAACCGAATGGAATCGGCGACCTCTGGATTGCAAGTCAAGTGTGCTCATCGAGGCACCGCGGCAGTGTCCCAACACGTATAAATCAACGCATAAACAAGAAGTTAGCAATTTTTAAATGACTGCAATAAATTATAGTATCAGGACATGCCATAGATTGGTGCCTTGCATAATGTATTTTCGGTGACCTAGAAGAATAGCATTGCACACTGTAATATTTAAATTTTCCTAAGCCATAAATTTAAATCAAGCCCTCTCTACTGTACGTGAGCAGTATGAATTTGAACTCGATCTTCACTTAGACTATTGCCTGTCGCCTGGCTTTAGCTCCTGTGCCATTCACCCCCCCCCCCCCCAGAACATGATTATGCATGATGCTGCATGGGAACGAGTCAAACCCTCCATCTCATACAGATCTAATAGAAAGGTAAAGGTTCCGCCGATAAGACCTTTACAGCTTTCCCATCCGACCGTTAGGCTGAGTGGGAAAGTGCTAAACCCTAACCTTTGATTTAGATCCATCAGGCCAAAAAAATGTAAGTGGGCCAGGATTTCGTGTTGGGGGTGGCTAGGTAGGTGAGAGTTGAGAACAGGAAAATCTTGGGGAGAGAGAGTGTGTGGGCGCAGTGCACAATAGGTATGGCTGCTTCACCACATCACAGTAGTCCTGGAAAAAATGTAAGTTTGGTGAAAATGAGGGCTGAGTTGACTCTTAGGAGGCTGTCTCTTGGCACATAAGCCAATTAGTTGTTAATTTACATATAGTAGTTATGCATTATTATACATTATTCCAATTTATCTGCTTATATTAATGACTATACAGCAAAGAGCAAATGTTAATGATGATAATGAAATATGTATTTAGATAAATATGAGATTGTATAATTAAATAATTAAAGGTTTAACAGTTTCATATTTGGACATTTAGTGTCATGGATTAATGTTCCTGTGCACGGGCTACAGCATAAGTGGTCAAAGAAGCAAATCAGAAACAGATTGCATTTAAAAATGTGGTGGATTAATGATGCAATTCATGTCTACGGTTTAATAGTTTATATTAAATAATTTTTTGTCATTTAATTACTCTTGTCGTTTAGGACTGCAAACTAAGAATGTGCTTATATTGTTATTATTTATTCAGGGACACCTGCACATGACTTAACCATACATGCAGCAATGAGATGAATTCTACATTGTCAGCAGTGCCGTAAACTACAACTCTACCCTCAGGATATGATATTCACATTGCACTGACTCTCATTATCAATGATTTTAAATATACAAGTTCTGTGACATACTTTGCAAATATTGCATATGGTCATGTTCACGTATGTATCTGTTTCTTTATATCTAATTGGGTGCCCAACCTAAATTTGTTTTGCTTATAGGTAATCGGCCAAGAGGCAGCGAAAACAGAACATATGTTCATACTAAAAGTGTGGGAATGTCTTTCTTTCTTCTGTGCATTGCACTTTTTTTTACACTTTATTTTTTTGCAATTACATTAAAATTATAATTTCACAGCAACATTTCAAAGTTTAAATTAGAAATTGCCATTGATTTCACTGTTTGCCACATTTGTTTTACTATCACCAGCAGTAAACCATTATCACCAGATAATAGCCCATTTAGACAAGGAATGTATTTTTTCAATACAGCTCTGGATTGAAATAAGTAAAAAACCCATTAAATTATAGATTTCTATTTCTTCCCACACAAAGCATTTTTTTTACCAAAGTTCCTCACACCTTGTATAATTCAAGAAATGTGTTTTCAATCTGCTATTTTATCATTAGCGCTCTCTGTTGTTGATCACTTTGCATCATAGGCTTTTCACACTGTGCTTAGAAACTTGATTTTAAAAAGTCTACCTCACTCTGAACTCTTTTAACCTGCCTTGACATGGTGTAATCTTGGTCTAGTTCAAACATTTTCCAGCCAGGCATTCTCAAAACTGAAGTCTTCCTCATTGGGAGAAAGATTGAGTTGAAGTGTGCACCCTCGCAAACTCTACTATCATGCCAGCCAAAGAGAGTACATGGTGTTAGGGCTGCCGTTAATCCAAAGCTCTCATTCTCCGCCAAAATCTCTCAACATTTGTTGGACTTTCTGCCTTCACTGCTGGCAACATCGCCCACGTCTGCCATTTGCTTGCCAGATCTGCTGATGAGACCCTCCCCTGTCTCTTCTTCATCTTTTGCCTCCTGAAATTGTCTCCTCGACAGCCTTCTCAAATTCCTCACCTTTAAACTACAAATGATCCAGAATGTTTTAGTCACAAGACCCTTCACCCACACCCATAAATGAGACCACATCACTGCAATCCTCAAATCACGTTCCACTGGCTCAACCAAATTACAAGTCAAGCGAATGCCTTTACTGTTTACAATCTCCTCCAAGGACTTGTCCTGACTATGTTTCCCTTTTAATAT
Source organism: Lampetra fluviatilis (assembly GCF_964198595.1). Taxonomy (NCBI): domain Eukaryota; kingdom Metazoa; phylum Chordata; class Hyperoartia; order Petromyzontiformes; family Petromyzontidae; genus Lampetra; species Lampetra fluviatilis. The sequence goes on from NC_136278.1 coordinate 13,746,284, forward strand.
TATTCTACCCCCCTTCAAGTGTTCTCTGTTCCAGTATCCAAGGCATTCTTCTCAAAACCCTTTGTCAACTTTCCTACCCCTGTTCAAGCCTAGGCTCATGCCCTACATCTTCTTTTATGCCTGTGACCGTCTCATGTCTATGCATTTTCAAAACCAAAACTATCAAGCCGCTTGTTATCATCATCATCCTCCTGTACCTTATTCTCCTTATGACTTCCAACAGTATTTATTTGATTCACTAAGCCTGACTTGATTCGTTTGGGGATTTTCTTTGAACCTATCTACGAGACTTTACCGAAAGACCCAAAGAATATGAATTCCTGCAGTCACGAAAGCTTTACGTCAAGATTTATATAGCTTGAATTTTGATCCAAATTTACAAAACATTACAAGTTAATACAAATCAAAGTATTTTAAAAAGACATGTTATATTTTTAATTACTCCATAACTTACAATATGTCGTTTCCTCCTTTGTGCCTGTGATTGATTACGGTAAAATTATTTACACAGCTCAAATAACAGTGTGGACCCAATTTTCCATTTGACCTTGGACTTTATTCAATGTTGTCTCTCAAACAAGACTGGCTACTTTTCACCAGCAATATAAGAGAGGCTTGCATTAGTCCAAGCTGTACGTGCTTAAAGCGGTTACTAAAGACATCAGTACAAAATGTATCTGATTCATTGGTGTTGAATTGTAACCCTTGCAATTTGAGACATCTCATACATCGTACGGCAAGAGTAAATGCTAGTTCTCGATGCCCCTCACACATGGAGCAATCTCTCCTCCATTGCATTCGAAACCCTTCCCTCTCAGCTCTTGATGGGTGATTAGATTAATTTATCAGACAACTTGAACTTGCTTTTTTGATCATTACCTCCTGCCTGATTTTAAAACGTATTGCTGATATTTTTAGGTGGTTTCATGAATTACATTGTTACATTGGTTTGTTGTTTCATCCATAATGGTGGTTTTTGGGTTAGAACGCATTAAAAAAAATGTGTCGTTAAACCCGCCATCACCCGACACAGCCAATTAGTAAAGTTTGTTACGTAAACAAAACATGCCAATTCGTTACTATCTAACCCCACAACCTCGATAATGGAAAATATTGTTCACGAAATCTTACGTGTTACTGTTTTGCTTCATGTTATGTATAATTCAAAGTTTTTTCCATTTGTAAAATATTTCATTTCTACCTTTCGTTCTTAAAGTTGTATTGCAAGTGGTCTGTGCTGTTCCGTTTACACTGAAGTATTTTCTTATTTTACCCAAGCTTCCTGTGAGAGAGACTTTCATATAAATCATTACAAATAGATAGATAAATATACTTCATGGTGATTCATAATTAGTTACTTTTAGGTTCGATCACCGTGTAGGTACAATGGCAATGGTCAGCTGGACCATCCGTCACCCGACAGAACCAATTAAATAAAGTCGTCAAATGGGAAAATATTCTGACTGATTTGGTTTTTCTGCAAACAAAATACGTATGTCTCCCTATTTTCAGTGGTTCCCCACAATAAGCGTGATCTGCTTTTCGATCGACTGTATTCAAATGCAATATGTATTGTATTTTTGTTTTATATGCGACAAACTAACTTTTGTCAGCTTGAAAGACTTCAAAACATGTTTATTTTCCCCTTGGTGTGCTCCATTGACAAAAAATACACTACATCTCTGCCAGGCCCACCACGATGCACAAGCCTTGGGAGGCAATTGGCAGCATGGCACGTACATCAGGAGAATGATGCTCCCCTTTCCAACCACAGCCAATCTCTGCCCTAACCCTGCCCACGTGTTCAGTTGCTGCCGTGTGCAAATCAGGTGACGCAAAACGTGATTTCCACATTGTGTAAACGTATGCATGCTTTTCATGAAACCTTTGAAAATGTATTCCTACTTGTACATTGTTTTTTTTTTACAATTTTTTTAAGTTAAATCTATGATGGCCAACGGTCAAATTGGCGACAGATTATCTAACAAGGCAAAGAAAAAACTACATGCAGGATACAAAATGCATCCAAGTTTTCACAAATACCTGGTGAGCAGATGCAATGACTCAACTACTGTACTTGAAGAATAATAATAATAATGTTATTTATAAAAACTTAGCTGTTCCCCTTTAATCGTAAATGTCACTGTGACTTTACACAACATTAGCAATTTAAATTTGGATAATCTCTTAAGGGATTTTGTAATTTGCGTGAAATTATACTTTAAATGTAATGCTTCAGAATTCATAACTGGATGAAGACAAATTCACTAGGGGTAAAGAGACACCAAAGATTTTGGTGTGCGTGTGTGGAACTGCTTGGTTGCTTTAATTATGTAATACGTGCTCGTGGTCAAGCGCTCTCACCTTCACTTAAACATAACTTTATAACCGAGCACTAGACACACTTATTGCTTTTTTAGTTTCATTTGAATAATTGTTGTTTTATAATGCTACTCCATATTTGATTTCTCAGACCTGTAGGCCTAAAAATGTAGGGCAGTTAAATGCCTTTCTTTGAGATGGTTATTCGTCCCAGGAATGCTATGCCAGGAAAATTCCTCCTTGTTTGTGTTCACAACAACCCTTCCCAAAATACAGTGTACCTGCAACCTTTTCACGTTTTATTTTTAATATATATGATTTTTACTATTCATATGCCCATTTAAAAAAACTGAGTCATCCGAAAACACTTTGTTAAAAATTTATTCCATCAGTCACCATGGTGTAATGTGCAGTCTACAACTCTTATTAACTCCCTCTGACCTCTCCACTTATGTGCTATGAAGAAGGGCCAAGTGGCCAAAACGTCACCGATTACATTTTTTTTGTTAATTGTGCACCACTGGCAATGCAGCATCACCAAATCATTTGTAGAGTAAAGCACGTGTTTATTGTCATTTTGTGTAAGGTTTTGGGGAAGCAAAGGTATCATCTAAAATGCAGCTGGAAATACCTTCACATGATACAATATTAGGAATGCTGCCACAGTGGTGTAATGGTGAGCACGCTGGACTTGCATTCCAGAGGTCATCAGTTCAATTCAATCTCCGAGCGCTGCAGTTGAAATTGGCAAGTTCCCTGCCGTTGTCCACTCAGCAGTATTAATGGATACACCACAGTTTGTCAATCTGCAGGTCTTGTGTGGTGGGGTCAAGTGTGGGTACTCCCACCTTTTGCAAGGCCTCTGACCAGCATGTAAAGGGTACTGCAGTGGCGAGATGTTAACTCCCTCGTCTGGTATGCAGGAGGTCGTGGGTTTGATCCCGACCCTGACGCCTTTATATTTAGAGTTTGCATATCTCTCTCTCCTGTGGTCGTGTGGATTTTCCTCTGGGTCCTTCAGCTTTTCCCTACACATTTAGAAACATGCTTTTAGATCATTTGGCTGCGATATATTTCCACATGATAAGCCACTTCGCTGAGCTATCATTTGTGGTCAGGTTTCTTCTGCTAAAAAAAATTAGTTTAAGAAAGGCTCTTTGGAGCTCCCTCCAGTCGAGGCTCTTCCACCAGCAGCGACATGTGTGAAAGCAACTGCAGGGCTGCACCTGTACCTTTGACATACCTTTTTCACCCTGGGCAGCTGCCCAGATCACTCGCTGCAAAGCGGTGAGTTTAGAAGCCTCGCAGCACATTACAAGCATCTGCCTTCTAAGTACAGGCACATGCCACAACGTATGAATAACAAAACGGAGGCAATGTAGCTGCAGAGAACCTCTAAATGTAACATTGTGAGCAAGCTGTCAGCCCATCTGTCCAACCCTCCCCAGGATCTGTCAGCTCTTTTCCAATAATTGCAACCCTTTCCTGTGGCTATACCTAGAACATTTTCTCAGGTGAATGTAGACATTTCTGCGTTAATTTAGCATTTTTTTTTATTGTTAATATTAATTATATTTATTTGAGAAGCTTCACTGAGGCAGCAGGATTGTTTAAGTTCAATGTGTGTTGAAACTCTACCCACGGCTGGACCCCAAGCGATCTCATTACGGCCAATTACAGTTGCAGGGCACGCGTTAAAACAGCCTCAGTTGCTGAAGCTTCTTGGGGATTTATTATTGAAAATAACCTCCACTTAAACCTAACAAACACACATTTTCATGTTTACACTCATCTTTTTAACATTTTGATTATTTATTTTTTCCCCATCAACAGTACCTCTCTGGTCTTGTTTATTGTCCTGCCCAGTTAAGTTGACATTTTTTTGGCCTTGGTAGATTGGTGGGCATCTGGAGGTTGGATCTTTGTAAATCCATGAGATTTAATGGACATAAGGCTAAATCTCTAAAACTCTATACAAAGATACCACAACCCTACCCCCTCTATGGTAGCTTTGCCCAAACCACCACATCGAGGTGGGGATTGAGGGGGTCAAAGGGAGACGTTGGCAGGTGATGTATTTCATGGGAATTTAAAACCATAGAATTTAGGCGGCCCACGGCTGCCTTATTATAACTCCTACGGAGGGCATCTTGGCGCCTCGCCCGTCACCCTCACTGATGTCCTCCCCCCCACCCAATGTGTGCAGATACTACTGACTATTGTATGTAGGGTGTGTAGGCATATGCCTACAAAATACATTTCTTTTTTGGGGGGGGGGGAGTGAACACAAATTTTTTTGGGGGGGTCCGACAATTTTTGGAAACCTATTGGATCAACTTTTTACACCCACATCTGGGGGGGGGGGGACTGCTTTATATCACGTTTTGATTGAGGCCTTCTGAAAGGTTCTTATAATTTAGTTGACGGACAAATGAACACACGGAACGGCGGCCTTTTATAATAGAAGATAGATTTTGGCAGCCTATGGCTACCTTATTCTAGCTCCTGCCTATAAAATTAATTTGGACTCTATTGTATGTAGGGTGTATAGGAATATATGCCTACAAAATAAATGTCTCCTTTTTTACCTCAACATCTGGGGGGGATCCACTTTGTATAACTTTTTGATTGAGGCCTTCTGAAAGGCTCTCAGAATTTAGTTGACGGACAAACGGACACATGGAATGCCAGGCTTTTATAATAAATGAAATATTTCCATCAGCTTCTAATATATAAAGGCCTGGCCTTAGCAGATGGGCAGCAGCAGTAGTTAAACAAATGGGTTTATGAGCCAGCTGTGCGGATCTTGGTGTTATCTTCTTGCATGCATGGGTTTTCTACGGACATGCCTGTTTCTCTCCACATGTAAAACATTCATTAAATATTTTGGGGGGGAAACAAATTCCTGTTAGACTCTAGTAAGGCTTAGGTGACTTGTAATAGATATTTGGGTAAGGTCATGTAATGATTTGACCAAATCTATGTCATCAAGAGCCCTCCACCATCCAACACTGCCAATCAAATTGTCACACCTGCAAGCATTTAACATGCCAATTGTTATTATTTCAGCGAACTGGTGAGTCGAAGAACAATCCTCATGACCAAATTTTAACAACTAGATATACACGACGGTGCATATGAGAGGATGTTGACATCTTCAGAACAAGAGATAGAAAGAGTACCAATCGAAGCAGTCAGAAAGCTTGTGTCACGTGACCTTTCTTCCTTGAATAGGTGTCATGACAACGATTTGGCCAAATCATTACATGCTCTCACCAAAAATTATATTATGAATAATAATATTGTCTGCAAAAACCTGCAAATTAAGCTAAGACTTTTGTGTATAAATAATATCAGTTTAGTTTTCATGTACATGTTGTGATTTGACACAACATGTTTAAATGAAAAATTTCCTCTTCATTTCGCAGAATAAAACACACAGAATTTAAATCATTTTTTTATCGCATTAAAGTAATAAGTTAGTGATCATTTTTCAGACACCTGCAGCTTATACACTACCTCCCGTTGCGCTCACATTTGAGTCTGTACTCTTCTTGTGCAAGATATAAACTGTGCATGCTATCGTCATGACTTTGGTTTGGATCTGGAATATTCCCGCACAGGTTGTATATTTCAACAGGGTTGTACACGCATTTTAATCGGTAGCGACTGATTCACACTTCGGCTGCATCTGGCCGGCACGTGCGGGTCCCTCCGCCCTCTTTTTCCGTTAGTTTTGGTTGCTGATACTGAAACCCAAATAAATAAGTAAATACACGTAATTAGCCATATATCTCAATTTAATTAACAATCAGGATGAAGTGCACGGTGTCACGCGTGGGAGACTTCATGCGTGTGCCGCATCATGAATGTAAATGAACGATTAAGCCGAGTCTGATGATGAATGCTTGGCACGTGGATGCCGCTTCACGCCTATCGCCCCCCCTCTCGCACGATACAAGTGAATGGCACGCTACACCCGGTGGCGTCTTTAATTTCAAGCAGAGAAGCAGACCGTTGAGACTAGAAGTGTATTTTTTTTATCAAGAGGAGACGCGAGCTACAGAGGCAAATACACAAATAAAAATCAATTGCACAACATCAAAATTAGGTGTAAGATATCACAATAAAGCCTTAACATTTAACTGCATAGAACATTTCATTAACATGTACGGACGAAAACAAAATTAATTATTAGTGAATTGAAGACCGTGTGCAGACTGAATAATTTTAGGCGATGTTCAAAAACATTTGTACTCACATTTTCTAAGTAATAGATTCAGTTAATCACAGAAAACAAATTTAGAGGGAACAGGCGATAATTATTCAAGAAAGGCCAAATGTTTAAGGTATGTGAAGCATTAACGATGACGGAGCATTCTCCACATCTCATGTCGATTCTTGGCAGTATGACTAAGGAATGTTTGTCCTGCGTCTCAGGCTTTGAGGGTTTTAAATCCACAATGAGACCAGCTGAACTTCCTGTAAGATCCTCAGTAAATGATCTGAAGACAAATGTGACCAAACACAAGTCCCTGCCCATCTGGATAGAGGAAGGCAGCCAGATTTGGAATACCCCCACATTCACTATCCTACGTTTGAACACTGCAACACGTTTACCGATTCCTATTATCCACACATTTTCTACAAAAAAACATTACCAGTGTTTTTGTTTCACGGATAACAAGGTATGGGAAAGGATTTTTGTAAATGTGCAAATGGAAGATTTCCTCCCCACCTACTGCACCCAAGATGTCCCACTGAGATATTCCACTGCATGAACTTCCCGAGGTAGAGAATGCTCCTGCAAGTGAGCACAGTAGCTTAAACCCTGCTGAGAAACTAAAACAAATGTAAACACGTGTTACGGCCACCCACATGATGCAAAGGCTCCCATCGGCCACCAACATCTCTGCTGTAATGGTGACAGTCTGTCAAACCCTACATTGCAACAAAATGGTCATTCAATTTTGCATAGACATGTCATGTATGTCATTTTGCTTCATTACACTATATATAATACAAAGTACAACCCTTTGTCAATCCGCTGCGAGATGAAGGCTTTCCCATGCCATTTCGGTCAATGGTGTTGTTTGACCATACTTCACCACGCTGGTCATTGCGGGTTAATGATGGGAAAGGCCCATCACCGGTTCAAATATTACTCGCAACAAATTTAAGCCGGAAATTATCTCAGGCCACCAGATTTATAATGCAGTGCACTACCACTTTGCCATCATTCCATAATTTTACTACCAAAGTTGATTGATATGCTCCGAATGTTAAAATAATTCGAGCACATGCATTTATTAACAGAAAACTACGTTGATCAACAGAATTTGTAGCATTCATCAATTGCCTTTCAAATGTGATACATAATGAAATTTGTCTTCATTCAATTACAATATTTTATTCCATATAATTTCAAGCTATTATGAATTTCAGATTGAAATTCCTTGTTTTTTTAATTCCACGCATAAAAAATTTACAGCATTAACTTAAATGGTATATAACATTCTTGATTTTTAGCTTTCGTGACTGCAGGAATCCATACCATTTGGTTATTTTGGTAAAGTCACGTAGGTAGAAAAAATAATAGATCAGGACGTTTCGATCGCCACACAAGCAATCGTCTTCAGGTGGGAGGATTCGAGCACATGCATTTATGAACAGAAAACTACGTTGATCCACAGAAACTCCCACCTGAAGACAATTGCTTGTGGCGATCGAAACGTCGTGATCTATTATTTTTTCTACCTACGTGACTTTACCAAAAGAACCAAAGGGTATATAGCATTGCATGCCTATATTACATTTAGGATCATAAACTCTAATGTTTAATAAGATATATCTGTGTTGAACAATCTGATCGTAATTAAATATTTAGAATCCAAATCTTTAAACTCATCTACACAGTCCAGTCCCTGTGAATATAATTTAGGTTGGTTTGTCTAAAACGTTCAAACATCATAACAATAGCATCATACTCTCCCTGACAAAAAAAACAAATCCCATTAAATGAATACAAAAATGTATAATAAAAACTCTCTGGGCCCTATCCACACACATCTGTGTGCTATTCACAAAAGTACACGGAGTGCATGTGGCAAAGCAACAGCTCTGCATGTGACCCATATGGCTGGGCCAAGTGAAGTCTGGAGAGTTGTTTTGCTGCTCATTTCAGAGCGGTGCATAACGTTTGAATTGGTGTGCTCATTAGCAGCAAAGTGGGCCTGGGTGATCAACGGCATTTCATAAATAGCATTTAGATGCACAAAGATGTGTACATTTCCCCAGATAATGACCTATTAACTGCAAATATATAAGTCTTATTGCTTCGGTTTTTTTTATGCCTATGCCATTGCACGTGCCTCAGTTGAAACCATCAAATGCATTGGGTGTGCGAGAACCTTGCTTGCCCTCGGCATAGCTTTTCAATCGTCCACCCAATGCTTAATTTCAAGACTTACAAATGTTGACAATAATAACTGCACGATCATTAGCTCCCTCAGTCACCCTTGTGGCTTATTTCTATCCTGTTATGTACGTGGATATGAGCAATGTGAATGCATTACGTAAGTATACCTTCCCTATACAGTACATACTACATTATGTGCATGAGTGCATATACCATGTGCAAAAACTGTATATATCTTGAAGATGATCCCAAGCTTCATCATTTTCTTATGTTTTCATACCAGAATTACTCTGCGTTAGTTTTCCTTGGAGTTGGCCACTTCGTATAATAGGCCTACGGCCTTTGTTTAACAACTATGGTGAAACAAAACAATAACATCAACAACAATACAGTGTGAAATTGTTACGTATGTTTACTTTGTTAGTTGCCAATACTACATTGTGTTACATTGTGTGAAATTTCACTCTGTGAGGCTGAGGCTTATCCAATATATTGTGTAGTCACCCAAAGTGTGCTCAAGTCTCTCTCCTATGCCTTGTGAATCCTGATAATGTTAATCATATCTAACCCTTTGAGCCCTGCAGCCCCGTCTCAAGGATGAATGGTTAAAAAAAGCCAGAAACTAAGCAACCACCACGGTTTCAGGCCACCTGTGTGGCTTGAAGAGAAGTTTTAATTTCACTGATTCGACCTGCAGGCCCCGAAAGGTTCAGTCAGTGATATTCAAGAAATAAATGCCATGTTAGGTTGGTTAAGAATTACACCGCTAAATGCAAAGTGCACATTTAGTCTCTGCTGGCATTTCTGAAATACTAATACAACCCGATTTTATTTGAACAAAGAGCACATTATTTGTGTTCCCTCTTGCGTGGATTATAAGCCTTGAAACTGAGTCTTGTTAACTAGTTTTAAGTTGGAAAGTGGCTTAATCTTTATTTTGCAACCTTATTGTTGTTTTGTTTTGTATATGCTGCTTTTCATACAACTTTTTCAACTCAGGTTGAAAAGTAGATTTTCCCGAGTTATTATGAGGCAGCAGTGCTACTTATGGGAGACAGATAGGCATATTATCATTATTATTTAAACGAATTGGAATGCAATACATCTCGTTACTAATTAACTTGAAGATGTCACATACACTTAATGTCTTTTTCATGCAACACATGTTCATTACCTGCTTATCCCATACAAACGGTCTCTGTCACTGAAGAGGAATCACTGTGGGCCTGATTAACACAGTGTCTGTATACACACATTTGTGGATTTAAAATTAGTACAAATTCCACAAAATCGATTCTACTTAATTCATATGGCAATTCTTAGCTGCTCCGTACACCCCATCCAGTAAAAATGACAAAATAGTTATATTTTTGAATGGAATAATTCACGCAGGAATATAATTTTGTGGGATATTTCCGATTGCATGCAGAATTATCAATCATTCCATAAAAAAAGTGGAGAAAAGACGTCCAAAATGGCTGCATCTCCACCCTTTAGTCAAGCACAGGTACATGCATTTTTGCTCAGACTTTATCATTATTAACTTTATGCGCAATCGTTTTAAATGTCAGCAAAAAACTATCATCTAATTTCTAGAATTAATCAGACATTTATCACACAAATGAGCATGATTAACAGGATTAAACTATTGTCCAGCACGAATCACAAAGTTACCCGTAAATACATATTAACATTCTAAAGGGCCATTGTCATTTTGACTCAATGCCAGTTCTGTGGGAGGCAATAACTCAAGCCCTCATCAGCCATGTAACTGAAAAAGTCACCGTCAACGACAACAATTGCTTGAGGGAGATTTCAGAGACACCGGAAAATTAAACGTCCAAACATATTTCCAACATTGCAAAATGCATTATTAAATGGTGATTGTGATCGATATTGAAAGCATATTTATGTCATTATTTAAGTCATATTAAATCATAATCGTGTCATTTCACATGTGCCTAAAATCCTCGTGATTAGCAAATCTTATCCATGCACCAGAAGCACACTTGATATATATTTGACAAAAAAAGGAAAATATCTGTAAAATATGCAAAAAAATCCTGATATGGCCTAAAAGAAGGTCATGCTCATTAAGTGCTGCAAATGTAAGCATTTTAACATTAAGCCTTTTAAATGTAATGAGACAAGAACAGTAACACATTTTGTAATGTTTCGTATGAAAAACAGCTCCTCAATAATCTAAGGAAGAATGAGAACTGGATGTTGTGCTTTAAAAAAAAAACTCTGTGTATGGTATTTTAATCATTATATATGCAATGGAAAGATGGTACAAAGTCATAATAAAAGACTGCAAGGTGGAACTCTTTAAACAAATCGTAAACATAAAGAGAACCACATGGCCTCATAGGTGTGTTGACGTTCTGTAATTTCGCCCAACTGAGATGAGTTCATGAAAATTGTCAAAAAAGCCTCAAAACACATGAATCAATCTTCCCCAGCATCCTTTAATACTTGAATCAATTTACAGGATAATTTATATTGCTGCGTTTCAATGAGTGCATTCATTTCGAATAGAGATGCACCAAATATTCTGTAGACAAAAATCTTCATCTCACTATTAAAACATTTGAGGAAATATTCAGTGCATTGAGAAAGAAATAACTTGCATAATGAGAGTGGTGGATAAGTGGGGATGGAAGCAGTGGAGTTGCACAGTGGCTTCATGGGCGGGAGAAGCGTGGGAGGAGAGTAGCAACGTTAACAAAAACCTATTGTAGTGCATGGTAGTGTGTGTGCACTTGTGTGTTTGTTCAGCATGCATGTGCGTGTTATGTGTTTCTGAGTGTATGTATATTTGAGTGTATGTATATGCAGGGCAGTGGTAGTGTAGCAGTTAGCGCGCTGTGCTACAAACCCGGCGACCCAAGTTTAAATCCCGTTCACGGCCTACACCATTGACAATTATTTGAACCAGTCCTGGACCTCTCCTAGGTCGACTCAGCCTCAAATGAGTACCTGGTGCGGTGTGTAAACATCGCCACTGGGGAGACAAAGGCGGCCGGGCGTCGTGCTGTCCACCCACCCCTTCGAATGTTGTTCTGGCCTTCATCGGTGCTCACTAATAGCACTTGTCCCAACAGTCTGTCAAGGCTATAAGGGGGATCTTTCTCTTTGTTGTATATACGTGTGTTGTGACCAAGACACCCTTATCGCCTCCCATCCAGCGGCACACGTGAGAACTTAGGTCAGATCTTTTCACAATAATTTTTGTGTTCACGGGTCAGTCAAGCAACTCAACCGAAAATTGGTAGAGTAATCGATGACTGAAATACTCGGTTCACCCAGCTCTACTTCGCCGTGCCCTTTGACTTGAACAGTTGATCTGAAGGCTCCTTTTCTGCATAGAATTTGAAGACAAATTGCAAGCTAGTCTGTCAGGTCAAACTAAGGCAAAATGGAAGTACGTCATAAGTGCCGCTGATACATGTGTGGGCAGAGTCCGTATGGTAATTATGCCAAAGCTACATCTGTCACTTCTTCTTGATTACAATAACTGGACATGTCCATTTTAATCTCGCACTTGTTCACAACAGCAGTTCGCTCAAAAAACAAGATCGATACGCATATCCTTACATTATATTTTCTTCATTTAGCAAATAAATGCACTTGCAGAACTTATAGCAAACAATGTGTGAATGCAGCTACAGTGGTGACAGTGTATACCTGAGTCAGCCACGTTAATAAAATAGATGACAACTGCGAGACAAAAGTAGCAGGAGAATGCATGGGATGACAAAAGAGGAAACGGAACAATGAACTCATGGTGCATGTAGGAGTAAGATGGATTGTTCAACATTTACACGACTTTCTTGCAACCGCGTGTTCAAGAATGTTCAATCGCAATCATATTATGTATGCAACACTGAAATGAAAAAAATGTTTAAAATCTTCAATCAGAGAAAGGGCAACAGACAGCGCATCAGCCCGCTAGACATCTTAAAACTGTGCGGTCGCCAAAAACAGCGATAGTTTCGCGTGTGTGTCGCCAACACCTTTGAAACCATAGCTCCTGTAACATTTACAATGCCAAATAACGCATGTTGTTTTCGCACAGGGCTAAAATATCAAACGTTTCCCTGTACACCGCTTCAACTGAGAAATATGCCGGCACTCAACTTATTCCCCATCCCAATTATCGGGGGCTACACTCCCAAGGATGTCTCCTGTTAACGACCTACAGAGTGGGTGCTGATTTTATCATCGCCAAAAATATCTTACACGAAGTTGACCCCAACTAGGATCTTAACTTAAACCTTTCATTCGTGAATTAAACACTATAACTACGATGCCAGAGTTGTCATGATACGTTGATATAATGTGCATTATAATTATATCGTCTGTTTAAAAAATAATTCTATCACATTGTGATTATTTTTGCTCGTTAAAAATTTCTTCAATATTTCATTTCCTCACGAAATATTTAGAAAAAAAAATAATTTAAGTTTACAATAGTAATACAAGTTCTAAAAATATATTTTACCCATTACATTGATGCTGAGTAAAATGTCTTCCGGAGTAATAGACAATTCAGATATTAGGTATCACAGATTATATAGCTGCGGTTAAGATGTATTTAACTGTAATGATTTACTATGAACCTGATTTGGAGTGCATCGAAATAAAATTCCTATTTTCACTAAAATCCTATGTGACCTAACCCAAATAAAAATATGGATTATTGTATTGGCTATGAATGATTTGAAAAAAATATATAGGGAAGTTATTTCTGGTTTGTGGAGTGCGTGCCGTGTAAGAGTTTCTTACGCCCGTGTTGTAGCCAGTACTTAAGCAATGTTCAATAAGGTGGATGAAGCCTGGTATGTGGACAAATACCTTTTTAAAAACTGGCTTGGAGGTTAATAAACATTAACAGACTAACTTAAACGGGAGGGGTGGTCTTATTTTATACTCTCGAAAGCAGCAGAATCCCTGCCATGTTGGAAAATATTGATCCAATTCCAAAGCTTTTAATGATGGATTAGATCATCAACAAGCATTGGATTATATTAATTCCTGAATAAAACCTGTTACATATGTAATGCGGGCGTAAACGGCTTCGCGGATATGACGTCATGGGGGGAGCAGTTAGGTCACGTGTGAGAGAGGGGTGAGGTCTTAAGGGAGAGATACCGGAAGAGACGGGGGAGTGTGGGAGATAGAGTTACAGTGAGGCCACGCAGGGCGGAGGTCGAGGAGTGGCGAGATCGCCACATACACGGAGAATAAGACTTGGCACCGTCGGCCAGCGGTGACCAAGCACGGAGGAACGACGGGCAGCGGTGGAGCTGCAGTGAAGGCAGCCGGAGGAAAGCACAGGGGATCTGCAGCGGAGCTGCAGAGGTGTGGAGGCTACGGGAGCGAGGGCAGCTATGGAGCTGCCTAGGGGAGAGCTCTGAGCGAGGGCCGTGTGGGAAAAGTGTAAGAACCCGAATAAAGGACAACGGAGACAGACCCAGGATCGAGTCCTTTATTACACATATGTCGTGACATCGCCTATTGTCACTGTGTAGTGCCGGCCCTAGAGGCACGGCGTGCAGTGAACGACATCGCGGATACCACAATGCTGTGGGTGTAGTACCGGCCCTAGAAGGGCTCGGTGATCGCTGATTGATAGCGCTGGATGGCATCACGCTTGGCGTGCAGTGCCAGCCCTATAGGATAGGGTGGGGGAGTGCCGGCCATAGGAATGAGGTCACTAAAGGCTATGGCACTTTGGTTGACTCGAGAGGACACGTGACCAGTTGAGTCTATAAAGGGGACCCAAGCGGGGGCTAGGGGTGGTCACGTGCTCGGGGTCCAGATCCTGCTCGAGGATTCTGGAAGGTGGTCGTGGCCAAGGGCGGAGCCAGCCACGCCACAGAGAATATAAGCCAGGTCCCCCAGAGGGACCGGTGTTGTTGTTCATCATCAACAAACCTTCGTCTACGTTCTACAGAGTCTCCAACGCGTGGACCTGGACCCGAGCTGTGGTCCCAGTCCGTAGTAGCAGTTACATTGTAATTAGTGTAGTTAGCCTGGTGATCACCACCACAGGTTGTTATTCTGTTAAGGGGCAGTTACCCCGTGTGTTGGTGTTAAATAAATGTGTTGCCTCCAAGTGTACGTCTGCGACTCAGTTGAACTCACTACACATACATGAGATTAATTTTTTACCACAAAATTTTGCCTTTCAAATTGTATTAAAAGATGTTTAAACATGTTAGAAATTCATCTACATTGCAATTTAAAAGTTAAACAGTAAAGGTTAAATATAAGAGTTACACTCATCAAGAATACATGTTTCCCCCTACCCACAATTTCAAATATATTTTAGAAGGCGACTTTGCAGTCAGGCAGTCAGAGCACTGAGGTGGCACCGGTGAGATCCTGTGTTTGATGTGAGTAGCTGCCCATGATCTAACTGGGTTCTCAAGTGCAGTGAGATGAGAGCTTCAAGCCAGTCGCCAATGACTGCACAGACTCTACCCCCCCGCTCCCGTGAACATATTACCTTTGGTGTTTCTATTAACTTAATTAAGTTAAGCTCTTATAATTAAAACGGATTGGTATGCATGTCATGTGATGGGCTTTTATCTGCTCGCAAGATGCGTGGGAAGGTGTGCTCCATAGTGTGTGGATAAAGTGGTCAATTTAAGCGATTTCAGAAGTAGTTCTAGAACTATCTGCAGGCCATACTATAACACAGGATGGTACATACTTTGTCTCATGACATGATATCCATAATATTTTAGGAACATTTTCTGAGAAAAAAATATGTTTAAAATACCTTTTAGAGATACCTTGAGCAATAAGAGGCAGGGAATAGTAGATGGCAATACTTATATAATCAGGTTTGACACATTTTCTTGGTTCTTTCGGTAAAGTCACGTAGAATGGAAATAATAAAATAATAAAAATAAAACATAATAAAATAATTCTCACGACGTTTCGGCCACAACGCAAGCAGCCGTCCTCAGGTGAAGAACAGGTCTGTCGAGAAGACAGGGGAGATTAGGCCCAGGAGCAGCGTCTGAGTAGAGTTTTACTCACAATGTGCCGTGTATAACATGGCAGTAATTTCACTCCGTGTTAAATATTTCACGTGTCTGAGTCTCTTTATTAAAGTTATTATTAAATAAAGTAATGCATCACAACAACGCAATGCACAAGCAAATAACATTATGTAAAAAATGCAACAATGTAGATACTGCATGTATGAAAATTATTTGTGATAAGTATGCTTAGAAAGTGAATTGGTGCCACGATGGCAAGATGTTTACTACCTCGCTCGGTATGCAGGAGGTCGTGGTTCCATTCCGACTGTGACACCTGTATATTTGGAGTTTGCATGTCTATCTCCCTGTGGTCATGTGGATTTTTCTCTGGGTCCTCCAGTTTTTCCCTCCACATTTAGAAACCTGCGTTTAGAGTATTTGGCTGCTATACATTTCCACATGAAAAGCCACTTCGTTGAGCAATAATTTCTGATAGCTTGGTCGCTTCTGAAAAATAGCTACATAGCTCAGTGGGCCTTAGCTGGTCAAATAAATAGTTAGGTTTATAGTTTAGTATACTCCACAGTTCACAATCACCCAGGATTATGCAACATATCCAGGGAACAAAAATATACAGATATCTACGATAATGGACGTTATCAATTTATCCACAACCAGAATTTTACCAGCTTAGTGATGTTTGGAGAAGTTGCAAAAATAAAAGTGCTTAAACAAACGTATTTGAACATACCATAAAAACTCTCAAAGCAGGACTAAACAAGGGTAGTAAAACGTTTCCAAAGATTGAGGATGTCTCTCATAATGGAAGTAATGTATTCACGCATAATCACGCCAGCTAATTTACATTCACATGGAATGAACACCAAAACACATTAAATTAACACTTTATAATAACACTTTAAACAAAACTACTTTCCAGTATAATTCAACTCTGTAAATTAAGGGAAACCCCATCGCAATGGAAACGTTAATATAGACTGGAGATAAATATAATTAACAACACACTAAGGTGTGCAGCATTGCATGTACAAAAGCTCTCGGCCTTATTCAGACCACTAGCTCACCAGAACTGAATGTGTGGCAATGTACCTATGCTGCCTTAATAGAACGGTTGGCTACGTCCGGTGTGAAAGTTCACTATATGTAGTGTAACGGCGCTGGCTGGTGCCCAGCAGCGGCAACTGCGGTGGACAAACAGTACACACGCCGGTGAGCATATACACGGGTATGTCGTCAGGGCGGAGGATCTGGGGCAAGGGTCATGGAAGACCCCATCTAGAAGCCCCTGGAACCTGCTAGTGGGTTCAAGAAGAGAGGCGCGGCCAGGGTGGAGCCAGGCCACGCTGGGTAGCATAAAAGGAGCTGAGAGTGGGAGCTCAGGGCTGCCAGTTCTGGGAATGGACTCATCTCATCGTCGCTGTTATCTTCGCCAGATATTGCGCGGCCGGATAGTTGTTGGCTGTCTTGATCATCGCCATCAGTGTTACACGGTCAGGGTTGTGTTTAGGCTAAGCTAGACGACTAGGGAGAGTGTGAGGGAGAACCTGTGAAAGTGTTAATAAAGAAGGTGCCTCCTGGAAACCTTTGTCTCCGAATCGTTGATACTACACATACATACACGCATTACGATCGGCACACTGCACTTGCAATGCATAGATTCACGGCTGAATCTATAGGCACGGGAGTAAAAAAAAACTATAACAGTGCAGAGGTTTCTTGAATCCCTCTCAACGCCTCTGCCCATGCAGCACTAGATACGGGTACCACCACGATAAGTCAATTGACAGGTCACATATGGTGAGGAAATGTTTGGGTATTCCCACCTCTGCCAAGACGCTGGGCCGGCATGGAAGAGTAGGGCAAAATTCCATAGAGGGGCTCTTCAGAGCTCCCTCCAGCGGTGGCGTGAGTATGAGAATTTCAGGGCTGCACCTTTAGGTTTACACGTGTAAAACATGCCTTTACACGCAGGTGTAAACACGCGATTGCTCACATACACACACACACTGCAGAGGGCATAACGTTGCATGGACATGCAGTCTGCATAAATCAGCCTAAGCACGTCAGCATGTTGATTTTTGCAAGAGTGCAATTAAATTCAGGGTCAAGCACATTCACAAAAGGCTGTTAGGACAAGCAAGATTAGCGTGCACCCATTAAAGCCTGAACAGCACAGGAGGGGATGGTGGGGCAAGGGCCACACATGCCTGCTACATTTGTCTCGCCAGTGTTGACACCACACCAGGTACTGGGGAGAGATCTAAATAGCGGCTGTCACTGGGGTGCGTGGCCACGCGTTGACCCAGGGTCGCCGGGATCGTGATGCATTGTATTTACCCCCCTGTGCCACCTCTTCCCATTACGTGTCCACAAATATTCTTGTTTTTTAGCATAGCTATGCGGCTCAGCAAGGGGATGTTAGCAAGCACTTATTAAAAGTTGGCATGAACCGTGAAAAAGTGCACTGGTCAGTACAAACCCTAATTGGAACATCGTTTCAGTGATAATATTGGTGCACTGGGAGGGGAGGAGGGGATAGTGGTGGTGGGGCACTTCATAAAATGCTTTATGACCCTGTAATAAGAGCCTATGTCGGATTCACGTGGTGATCGGCTTTGCCGGTCCCGCTTTACAGCCAATGGGGGGAGAGCCTGGGAGCATGGCCTCGGCGTGATCACGGGATGTCAGCTAGGTGATTGGTTTCGCTGGTCTTGGCCTCAGCCAATGGGAAGACAAGTCAGGGGCGTGGTCCCGTGAGTTGATGGGGGATTTGGAACATTCGGCGCAGGCTATTGAGGATTGGCTGGAGGATACCACGTGACCCAAGCATTAAATAAGGGGAGAGAGGAGAGACACGGGGTCAGACACGGAACAAAGAGAGAGAGAGGCCACGCGCGAGTGGGGCTCCGGGTGCCACGTGGTGGTGTGTCTCTGGTGGCTGTCTGCCCACTTCCCGTTGCCTGCCAGCAATGGGGAGTGTTTGTGAACTGCAAGAAGTGAAATAAAAGGACCGATTCTACAAGCCGTCTCCAGCGTGTTATTACAACCCTGATCACCCAAGTTCAATTCTTATGTTAGTGATGAGTGATATCTGAATTGCATCCGGTTCTGTATTCACAAATTAAAGCACCCCCATGACCGACACAGCATGGGGAGGGCTTTATCCAGCAGTAAATTGACAAGGGGTTGTACGTGACATACCATAATGGGCACACTGCACCACGGGTTCGTTTTAAGATTGGTCAACCTATGGCACAACCAAGGCTAATATGCATAAATACAAAGGTCTCATAGATGTGCTCCCTCCTTTGGCTGCAATTCCGTTTTAAGTCTCATCAATCGGCCATCTTCCATTTGAGAGATGTGTCCTGCCCAAGACCATATACTTTTCTGAACATTCAATAGGATATACAGTAATCCCTCGCCACTTCGCGGTTCAAGTTTTGCGGCCTCAGTGCATCGCGGATTTTTGCGAACTGATTTAAAGGCCTCATTATACCTGTGCATTAACACCATCATCATCATCATCACATTCATCTAACTGCACAGGTCTGTCATCGTCGTCATTGTCATCGTCATTGTCATCGTCGTCGTCGTCATTACTGGAGTCGAGTCTCAAGATACTACTGTCATTGGTGAGTATAGAACACCATAATACGTATCGTATGAGAGAGAGAGAGTGAATGTATAATATTAAGGTTTTATAATTAAATATATTTAAGTAAAATATATATATAAAGTATAAATATACATATTTTAAACATTCTGGTACCCACACATACGGAAATTCCTAGGGGGGCAATCCTACTTCGCGGATTTTCACCTATCGCGAGGGGTTCCGGTCCCCATTAACCGCGATAAACGAGGGATCACTGTATACGACTTGTGTTTGTCTCCTGATCCATATGTTCCAATGTCTGTCTCACAGAGTAATTGCAAGCATGCATCTTCTTAAAGCTTCTTTGCCAATCTGAAACTTTTTTGCATTGTCAGTGCCCACGTTTCTGATCCATATGTCACAGCAGGTAATACACATTTCTTGAAAATTCCCCTCGTAAGGCATACTGTTACGTTGCTTTTCACATTCAAGTGCAACTTTGCAAAAATGCTCCAACTTGCTCACATCCACCTCTTTATTTCCTCACTTTAATATCGGTCCGCCTTCAACAAAAGGCAAGTACAAAGATCCCCCTTATAGCCTGTAACTGACTGCTGTGGTAAGTGCTGTTAGCGAGCTCCTATGAAGGCCAACACGGCACACGAGGGGGTGAGTAGCCAACACCATGCATTTGGCTCCCCAGTGATGACGTTAATACACAGAACCATGTTCTCATTTGAGGGAGAGTCGACCTAGAGGAGGCCCATGACCGGTTCAGATAATCGTCACTGGTGTTGGGGAATCAAACTCAGGTCGCCGGATAAGTATCAGAGTGCTCTAACCACTTCATAGGTCGGTTGCTTGTAAAGTATAGCTTGACAATGAACACACAAACTATTGTGTTTTCCATTTGTGTCCCTGAAACAGATATCTGAAATTGCTTCACGTCACACAGAGCAGTGAGCTAACCGATATGACACCACTTTTAGGACTGTCACCATATAGACAATATCATTCACATATCCACAGGCACTTCCCACCTCCGATTAGCACGGATGGCTACGTACAATGAAAAAGAAGTACAACATACATACATACAAGTGCTGTTAACAAACACCCGTACAAACCCACATACGTAAAAACAAGATAAAAGCTGCCTTCCCATACTCTGCCATGCTTAGAAATCTAAAAAGTATTTGTGAAGTATCGCTTTACAATTTTTGCACATAATACGATGATCAATCACAGGGACTTGGAACAGCTTTTACAGAAATGCCCTAGAGCATGATGCTATCTTGGCTGATATGCTTTAATAATACAGTACATTTTAATGACTCAATGTTCTGAAAAACTGATGTAAAATGTTCATTCCTATTACTTTTTTTGGCACTGTATTATATACACGTGCAGATCTCTTGACATTGTTTAATGAATTTTCAGTACATTTAGGGTACATGGAGATGGATTGGTCGCTGTACAAATTCCTCCCCAAGTTCAAGAGACAGGCATTATGGAAAGCGTGGTGTGGACCAAATAATATGATGGAGAGTGCACTTTGGTTGATATTATTCATTCAAAGTCGAGCCATTACTGCTCACAAGGGAATGCTTCATTTAAATTCATTCCAATTAAATTTCAATTCTAATTAAATGCTTCAGCATCATTCCAGCTCATATCAAATGGTCCATTTATCTAATTAAACTGAATTCTGTCATCTTTTTTGGATGACATTTTCCCAGACGTATTGCTGGTCACTTGTCTTGTTGCTGCCCTTCTAGACTGCTCACGAGAGAGAGCTCAGCGCTTACAAACACACACTTTCTGGGATTTATGCTTCGACTAGGACTATGATAACAAGTAGCATGCATCACGCACCTGCTTTAAAAGTCCCCTCAATTATCAATCAGTGTGGGTATTAGGCTTAGAGCGATTTACCCTCTACATGATTCAATACACTGTCACGGGTTGGCATCATGATTTGGTTAACATAATCTGTTGTAATTTTTTTACATCGTGGTATAATTTAGCTCGTCTAGTGGCAGCAGAGTATCAAGTTAAATAAATTATTGCTTAAATATGCAGACGTAATGCCTCTCTCCGATATACATGCCGCCGCAACCATCACCATTGAGAAGCGAACGTTTGTTTTTGCACATCCCATCAGCCACACGACACTCCAGGGGTGCATTGGTTCAACACAACTGAACTCTGGTTTCGACATCCATTTTCTCAGCAGCAGAGTCAGAATGCTTGAACCAATGCTGGTGAACTGGTTATAGGCAAGAAACCTTGCATCTCCGTTAGAAATGGGTCCGAGATTGATGCAACCCCATAATACATAACGCAAAATAATCAGAAATCGACGCTCTGGAGAATATTTGCTAAAAAAAAACGGAAAATGTATGCGCATAAAAATGATCCAGTTCTCGCATGCACGTTTTGATGTATGTATCTTAAGCGCAATAATCTATTTTAAGTGCTGGATCAATGCATCGTTATACCCCTATTATGTATACTGTGATAGGATTCCATATTTTACCCCGTGACACAATGACCTTAAACGTGGCAGCTGGTATTGCTCATGGTTTGCACTCTGTAATGTTATTCCTCGAGCATGCGGTTTTTGTCCTCAAGCAGAATGCGATTCCAAAGGTGCATGTGGCCGCACTGTGAGAAATCATTACTTATTAGTAAATGCCTTCCATTTGTAATGATTCCAGTTGAGCACCACTAAATGCATAGCATGTTGTTCAGATCAAAGAGATTGATGTTCAAAAGAAAGTCACGATAACCATGAGTTCTCCTTTTCCACGAGAAAGCCGGAGCAAGGAGAGTGATTGATGTATCCACTCTACTCTCACGTCACAGCTGTGAGGTGGTGTGCCTCTATGTGAAACCAGCGTCAGATTTAGGTTATGAGGGGGCCGAAGACTAATATCAGGGAAGGGCCTAAGTATGAACAGCAATACCCCGGTTTACATCGAGGATAACATTAAATTTCGATTTAAAGCTTTCGTGACTGCAGGGATTCATCTTCTTGGTTCTTTCGGTAAAGTCACGTAGAAGGGAAGTAATAAAATAATAAAAATAAAACATAATAAAATAATTCTCACGACGTTTCGGCCACAACACAAGCAGCCGTCGTCAGGTGAAACCAGGTCTGTCGAGGCGACAGCGTCTGAATGAAACAGCACACGTGCTTATATATATGCTCCAAGCATATATATATGCTCCAAGCACGTGTGCTGTTTCATTCAGATGCTGTCGCCTCGACAGACCTGGTTTCACCTGAGGACGGCTGCTTGCGTTGTGGCCGAAACGTCGTGAGAATGATTTTATTATGTTTTATTTTTATTATTTTATTACTTCCCTTCTACGTGACTTTACCGAAAGAACCAAGAAGAGGATAACATTCCTGAAAGGTGCGACGACGCAGATCGGAACGACGTACATCAAGGCAATTTTTCCACGAGAGGCAAACCAAGACAACGGAGGGCAGAGAGAAGCCGTGCGTTCATGTGCACATCTTCATCCTGGACATACCCACAACGTCACATTACATTACAAAAATTACGAAAAATACTTAGTGTACAGCAGTAAACTTAAAAACAATTATACAATATACGATAAGAAGTCAACAAAATACTGTACGTAAAAAATATATTGTACTCTACAGTACAGTACATTTCTTAATGCACGACCCAAACTAGTTTGTGTACAAGGTAGGTGGAGGTGACGGCTGAGAGGTGACAGATACGAGAAAGCGATGTAAGTGTGGGTTGAGGCGATGCAAATCCGATAGTGGTATTAATAACGTGCCAACGTATTTGTGAAAGGACATGGAAGGGGGAGCCGTACATGGGGGTATGACTATTACAAATTGCAAAAAAACACCAAGTCATCAAACAAATGCTTCATATTTATTTACCCATGTAAAATTTACAAATTCATTCTACTCAAGGAAAATTCATCAAGCATACATCACTCACTACACTCATTTTCTTCAAATATATTTTTCCGAGCTTTAGATGTGGCAAAGTCATGAACACTATCATCATTCAAAGACAAAAGAATTCCGTTGGCTGCGCGACTGCAAAATATGAAGGCCGAAATCATACGAGTTAATTCCACCTCAGATGAGACCATCGGCAGAATTAGGTTTAGCAGCATTCCAATGCGGTTGACAGTGGCTGTTGCACTGCCAATAGAACCTGTGTTGCAGTTTATTTCTGGAGTCATGGCGAATGTCGAAAGGCCCCTTACACATGAGCTCACATACCAATAATCGCTATGCCTCTTCTTCCTCCTCCCGCGATTCTCAGTCGCTTGAATCAGGTTTCCTCATCAGCTTCCTTCATGCCTTGCTGTTTTTCTCAATCCTCTCTCTTTGTCACGATCTCACCCCTAGTTCTTTAGGTTCTCCCTGACACAGTCCAACTATGTGTTCTATATCCCTGGCTCTCTCTTCCCTTCGATCAGACATGATAGTCTGTGCCCAATATCACATCTGCATAATCTCAATCATGCTTCTATTATCTTGTTCAAAACTGAGGTCACCTGTGATTCTTCCATTATCTTCTCATTTATGACACTGGTTTATTGAGTCTCAGGAAACTTTCTCAGGATGGTCCTACCAAGTGTTTATAGTCGGGCACGATGTTGCTCTGTGTAATCCTAATTGAGTAACTCGGTTTTAACAAGGCTGACGTTCATTGCCAATGCTTCCACTTCCTTCTAGCACCTGTTTACCACATCCTCGAGACTCGGTTATCAGCAGCATATTATTGACAGAGATGGATGCACTTAGCAACCTCCTGCTGATCAGATCTATTGTCCAATTAAAAATGACGCAGCTGAGCGCTTGGTCCCTGGTGCAGGTCAGTACTCACAGAACACCCCTCCGTTTAAAAAACAGTATTCACAGTATTTTTTTACTGGCTGCCTGTTACCATAACACCATGCGAGCCCGATTTATCTTCAAATATTTAGGCATCTCCTGAATTAGCAAGTCAGATTTCAGGGGTAACAGGAACTGAAATAGGTCATGGTGTGAATATGTGAACATTTTTGAATGACACATGCCTGAATTGGTCGGATGTTTCCGTCAACATTAAAATAGGGTCTTAAGGGAACTCCTGGTGATGACAACCTATCATGAGCCTCATCCTCTCCTGGTGTCCCACCCATGGATAATCCATCCCAGACTTCATCGCAGCAGTTCCAACTCCTAAGCCCTCTCAACAACTTAGTGGCTCATTTGTAGTTGCTTTATCTATTTATTTAACTTTCCTTTCACTTGAAGTCAACAACCATCGCTGCTTCTCTCTGGCCTCTGCATCCCATAGAAATATGGTCATGAGACACTTAAAAACGCACCTCTACAACCACGCTTTCGAGTGACTCTGAGCTTGGCTCCGCGCCCCTGAGTTGCGGCCGTTACGTCCACAAATTTGCGCGCGTTATAAATTGCATTGATATTAATTTTCATTATGGCCATCTTAGAAATATGGTTATGAAGACCCTGGCAAAACGCAGCACTCACCCCATACACACCCACACCTATAGCAATGCCTCAGCATCAACATCCTCTCTAGCCTCAACCACAAACCGGGGCTTTCACATTAAAATTAAATTATTACAATAATATGCAGCCTTACGTCAATCCACTGCTGGATTAAGGTCTCCTCCATGCAGTGTTGGTTGTGCGGATTGTTTGACCATGTCACTGCGGGTGAAGTGCAGGCCAAGGACCAGTTCAGAAATAGGTCGCCAGGTTCATAGCAATGGCGCACCACCCACTGCGCCACTCTACTTGCTCCCCATCAAGATTGTCTATCCCAAAATACCAACGTGCTATGATGCAGCGCCTGCAGCTCTGCAAGCCTCTCTCCCCTGTGAACGCACCCCCCTTCTCCCGCACAGCCGCGTGTTCCCAACACTTGGCTGCTGCCCCCGGGCCTCCTGCCGAGTGTGAAACCCCATGCGAAGAGCATGCAGTGCGAACGTAACACACGCGGCTCGCTTCTGGCACTGGGAGCCCCCGTGGGATCGCCCGCACGGCTCCCACCCAGCTTCCGTGATTACCCCATCCCCAGGCTCCCATCCAACCACAAACCGGACTCAATTGTATAGCTCGTCCCCTCCCACGGACCACTAACGTACCCATGCAGGATCCATGCTGCTCCCCTGCTCCGCTTAAAAGCCACTGCGCTCGACTTGCCCAATGCCCACGCACATATCTGAGCCTCCGCAGATTGATACCCTTTCTCAGAACCACCACCTGGCAAATCGGTCCATAATCTACTTGACTTAGACCCTACCACCCCAAAACAGGAGCCTCCCCATACCAAGACTCTCTGAGCCACCAATCCAGCAACGACTCACACGACCTCGACGCTCCTCCCCCACGCCCCAACAGTCTCCCCAACAAGCTTTAATTTCCCTACATCTCCATCACCACTGCCTTCCAACAAAGCCTTTTCAACTCCCCTGCCAACTACTCAACCTAGACTCTTGTGATTGCCAGCGACCCAGTCCTACCCCAATCCTCCCAAAAACTCTTCACCAGTCAATAGCCTCCAACGCTAGCACTCCCCCCGAAAGCCACATTCCACCGAAACAGCATAGTTGTAGCTCGTATAGCTTGTTTCAGTGCTCTATTATGCCTTATTATTGACTATTCAATGCGCACAGGACCGCACACAATCTTATTGTGTTCGCTGCACAGCCGGGTCGTTTGTTTCATTGTCATTGACCATCCACGCCCGACGACACTCGCCGCACTGTCTGCAAACCCACACAATAATTTTCACTGTCATCATTACTGTCGATCCCGCCAATCCTCCCACCATGCACCACGAAATAACAATGCACAAAATATATATAAAACACAAATAAATATATATTTTGTAAGGACGAAATAGAAAAAAACGAAGTTACAAATTAACATTTTAGTAAGAATAGCAATAAAATGAAGACAAATCAACACGCCACACAAATGCCAGTAAGCCGGAGTTTATTGCACAACCCGATGTGCAGAACCCTGGTTCCTTGCCACAAACCATGACCCCCCACCCCTTCTTATCCCCCATCGGGGGGCCACTCCTGAATGACTGGTCACCATGAAAACCTCAAGCACATTTTTTGCTGCACAAAAAAAGTTACATTTAAATGAATGAAACTGAACAATTTAAATAAAAAAAAACAATTAAAAAGACGTATTCATAACAACGCCAACAAATATTCGTAATAACGTTCCTCCTGATGGTCTCTCACGGGCCCTGCTTGCTGCTCCCCCGTGTAGAGCTTAGGCCATTACCGCAATGTAAATTGCTCTGCCACCTAATACAATTTACTCAATTCCCATTCCTATTATATACATGTGTGTATTATTTCATCTTATTGCTATGTTTATTTCAAGCTATTTACCCTACATTTGGGCCTGTTAAGTTAGCCGTCTCCTGGGTTTGTCCTGGGGGGGCCTCCCCTTTCTCACTGGGACTCCGATGGAGCCTTGCCGCGACTACAATGTAGCGGTGCAGGTTCATCGTTGGTGGTGACTCGGGTTGTTCCTCCCATTCATCCGTGTTGCCATGGTGATATTTCACGTTTTGCTTTGTGTAAGGTACTTTGAGAGGCCACAGCATGTAAGTGCCTAATACGTACAAATAATGATGGGGGAAGGGACAATAAATACAAATCCTTGCCTTCAAACCACAAGCACTCCCATTTCTGGGTGCACTTCAAACCTCCCATATCGCACAAACCCCACAAGTAGGTTTGCAAAAGCTGCATTCACTGCAAATCTTTACGTCTTTGTTTCAAACCCCTGTGGAATCCCCTTGGCTAGGTACCTTGATCGACTCTCCCTACCTCACCCCACCCAGCCCATTATGGGACTCGCAACACAGTCCCTACACGCTTCCCCTTCCAACAGTAATACGCAACCACCTTAACTCACAGAGCTTTCTCATCTGAGATCACTCTCAAACTGCCTTTCCCTCCAGTGCCCCAAGTTAGAGATGTGGACCTGCGGTCGCAGCAGCGGCCGGTGCTCGCAAGATAACAGGCCCATGACCTATGCCGTGACCTGTGCTACACTACAACAACTCACCGACAAGCATATTTCTACACTACCACTTTGCCCTCGGCCACAAAGCTTTTGATGAGCTCCGAACCCACCACTGTGCCAGCAAGCGCAGCTTATCACGACGCACCACGACTCGACACCCAACGTGAACACGCACCCTGCTCAATCCTCGTGCACTGTCAACAGACTCAAGCACCCCCATCGAGCAACACTGCACACTCGCCAAATGTGCAATGGGAAGCTATTCTACTCTTCCCTCTGCTCTATAGCATCGCCATATTCATCAACGAGCGAAGGCACTTTACCGCAATGTTTGAGCACAGTACCTCCCATGGTAGATTCATATTCCTATCAGAATCCCTCCTAGACTTAATATGCACTTTCATCAACCTATATCACCCCTCTTCCCCTCAACATATTGCTCTCCAAAGAGATCACCCATTCTCACACCCCCTCTGAGAGATATGAACATAGCCCTGCTCACCCCCCCAACCCCTAACCCCCCCACTATAAAAAGCACCCGCAACAAAGAGAACGCCTCTTTGCTCCCTCTGAAACCAACTAACCACTTTTATCCACCAAAGCCATTTAACTGATCCCTAGCGAGTGATGCACCCGATGGAAAAAAATTGCACCCATTATTTAAGAGTAAATCATCTCCAGAATCGATCTTTTTTTCCTCATCCCAAACAGCCGCCTAAGTGATGTCCTTGGGACCCAAATATCTAACATGTAAGCTGACAACCATGGACCCCAAAACTCTCAAATGCCTTCCCTGCCCAGACGCACTCTCACACAGAAGCAAGGTGGAATATTAATCACAATCAGGGCATACAAATAGAAGCTCCGAGACCAGGACATCATTAGCAGCGAATACAAACTACCACAGCTATTCCAAAACTCAAGACTCTCCCCCATTCTAACATAAGCAATAAAACCTAACAAGCTTGGTCAGTTCCTTATTAGTTGGATCTTGACTCATAATATTGGTCACGAAAGCCTACGTGTTAAACTGGATCTTGACTGCAATCCAGTGAACTACACTGCAGTTCTACGAAAGTTTTTTGTTTTGTTTTACAAATAGACAAATAAAACTTTAATTGTCAAATCACATAGGTATAAATATCTCATATCAAAAGCAATAGATATGATGAATTGTATACCTATGTTAAAGTTGCCAAAATAAGCTCCCAATTCCTATATTAAAAAACCCAACTCCCAAAATCCATTGCATCCTACTCCTCTGCAATACAAAGCGCAGCTATCAGATGTGAAAAGAGAATTTGTCTCCTCCCCCCCAGGACTATCACCAAAAAAACAAGCAACAGCTGCAGCTTCCGTGTTGGGAGAACTCTTGGACTTGGCAGACTTCCACTCATAATATACCATTCACTTGCCCACCCCTCCGGAGAATTCTAACAGAAACCCTTACATCTGGCACTCCCCGTCACCGACCCACCCCCCTCCTCGATGCAAAAAGCCAAAATCTATATGATACACAAAACAAGCACCCCGGCAGGCAAGTGCGCACACTACTGCCATGTATCACTCTTCAATGCGGCACAATACAACGTTCGCAACAATCCTCACAATTTTAGGTGAGAGTTCCACAAAAAGGTAAAATATGTTACACGAAAAGAAGATATACATTTAAAACACCATTGTGATTGCTATTACACTTAATGTCTTTAATCAAAAGATAAACCTATAGACAGATGGCATCCTCGTCAGCCTTCATTCAATGCTAAATTTTCAGGCTACTCTCATCAACAAATAAAGGCCTCAGATTAGAAACCAGACCCATTTCAGTTCATAATTTTCCCCCTGCTATAAAACTTGCAAAAACCTGACCCAGGTGTGCCCTTGTGCTCCTAGAAACCTTTGAACATGAAATCCCAAAACATTCAGATATCAAACAACCTATCCCTCCCAGCTCTACCAAAGGAATATTTATTCTCCTTAAAGTTCTCTGTTTGTAATATTGCCCCCACAATTACCCCCAGATACGTATTCATTCCACTGATTTTCTACCTCCATTCAATCGTGTGCAAGTAGAACTTGTCTAGTTATCAAGCTATAACTCACTATGAGATCTCTTTTACCAGTGGCAAAATATGATGGTAGGTTTTTACCCTTTTAACTGGTACAAAACTGACACCTTTATTCAAGGCATCATGTTTGCAATGACCACAACACAAGTAGTCAATAAAGCAAACAAAAAGAAGCAACTCTGATAAGGATAATAATATGCACTGTCCTTGAAGTTGATTGGCCCACACCCGAGACGGCTTTCTTTAGAGCCTAGTCCCCATTGGTGTAGGGCCAGATGACACCAGAAGGCGTACAACTCAAAAACAGTGCAATATCAGAGTATTGAGAGTTCGGGGTAAACATTTACACTATGAGATCTCTTTTACCAGTGGCAAAATATGATGGTAGGTTTTTACCCTTTTAACTGGTACAAAACTGACACCTTTATTCAAGGCATCATGTTTGCAATGACCACAACACAAGTAGTCAATAAAGCAAACAAAAAGAAGCAACTCTGATAAGGATAATAATATGCACTGTCCTTGAAGTTGATTGGCCCACACCCGAGACGGCTTTCTTTAGAGCCTAGTCCCCATTGGTGTAGGGCCAGATGACACCAGAAGGCGTACAACTCAAAAACAGTGCAATATCAGAGTATTGAGAGTTCGGGGTAAACATTTACACTATGAGATCTCTTTTACCAGTGGCAAAATATGATGGTAGGTTTTTACCCTTTTAACTGGTACAAAACTGACACCTTTATTCAAGGCCACCATGTTTGCAATGACCACAACACAAGTAGTCAATAAAGCAAACAAAAAGAAGCAACTCTGATAAGGATAATAATATGCACTGTCCTTGAAGTTGATTGGCCCACACCCGAGACGGCTTTCTTTAGAGCCTAGTCCCCATTGGTGTAGGGCCAGATGACACCAGAAGGCGTACAACTCAAAAACAGTGCAATATCAGAGTATTGAGAGTTCGGGGTAAACATTTACACTATGAGATCTCTTTTACCAGTGGCAAAATATGATGGTAGGTTTTTACCCTTTTAACTGGTACAAAACTGACACCTTTATTCAAGGCATCATGTTTGCAATGACCACAACACAAGTAGTCAATAAAGCAAACAAAAAGAAGCAACTCTGATAAGGATAATAATATGCACTGTCCTTGAAGTTGATTGGCCCACACCCGAGACGGCTTTCTTTAGAGCCTAGTCCCCATTGGTGTAGGGCCAGATGACACCAGAAGGCGTACAACTCAAAAACAGTGCAATATCAGAGTATTGAGAGTTCGGGGTAAACATTTACACTATGAGATCTCTTTTACCAGTGGCAAAATATGATGGTAGGTTTTTACCCTTTTAACTGGTACAAAACTGACACCTTTATGATGCCTTTATGATGCCTTGAATAATGGGGACTAGGCTCTAAAGAAAGCCGTCTCGGGTGTGGGCCAATCAACTTCAAGGACAGTGCATATTATTATCCTTATCAGAGTTGCTTCTTTTTGTTTGCTTTATTGACTACTTGTGTTGTGGTCATTGCAAACATGGTGGCCTTGAATAAAGGTGTCAGTTTTGTACCAGTTAAAAGGGTAAAAACCTACCATCAAGCTATAACTCATCCAATTTCTCCGACTTCGGGATCACTCTCGACTCCACCATATACTTCGACAACCACACCAACCACCTCATCAGACCTTGCGACTCCTGCCTCAGGGCCCTCCATTATTTACGTCCACACTCACCGCCACCAAAATGGCCAATACCCTTGCACGCGGCATAGTTGGGCTACACCTCGATTCATGGCAACTCTGTTCGTGTGTAGTAAGTATTCAGGAGGCTTGACGACGGGATCGGAGGCACACTTATTTATTAACACCAACTTGTGTATAGTAGCGGGTACACACAGTACTTAAGGGGTTAACGTCCCCTTTACTCGGCTAACAGGGAGACACAACATCTAACCCCGCTAACCTAAGCCCAAGTCCTCCACTACGGAGCTAAGGGAGGCTACCTATCCCAGCCCTGGTCAAGCTGGGATCCCGGCACCCTGAGTCTGGGCTCTCGGGGCCACGCCACCGGCTTGCCCTGGTCGGCCCTGACAAGGACAGCGAGCCAGGGGAGCTCCGGGGCCTATGCTAGCTGGTCTTCGCTGGTTAAAGCTGATACCCCCCGACCTCGAGCCCTCCGGCTCACCACCTTTTATAGTACTCGGCCCCCGGGAGGGGCCCGTGGGGGATGCAGGTGCGGACGTCGGTGTGAGCACCTCCTCTGTGTACGGCCCTAACCACGCCCCCTGTGTTTGTTAGCCATCCGCGCTCATACACAATTACACCTCTACACGTGTTCAATCCTTATCGAGTAACTTCCAGAAACTTCAACAGTTGCCAAAACCATATCGCCTGCATCGTCCTCAGCGCCTGTTATTTTCGGTTAGATTCCTTCGCCTCCCTCTGCTCCCTCCGCTGGCTTCTGCATTGCCACAGGGGAAACTGTGAGATCACCTGCCTGTGCCACCACGTCTCTACTTTCGGTCACCCTCCACTATCTATCTATATATATAAAAGCCAAAAAATGTCTGTTTGTGGGTTTGTTTGTGGGTTTGTGTGTGTTCGCGCGCTTGCGAACGATTTGCCTCTACAACGGTGGGGTTTATGTAAGAAAAAAAATTGCCAGGTACCACGCCGTAAGCCCCGTGGTACGCAAGCGTTATTCCTTTTTCACATCCGTCAACATTAAATTAGATTAATTAGCGATTTAGTACGATTTTTGTGCGCTTTACTTTTATTTATTACGCATGCACGCCCATACCAACTCACGCACCTCGGTGGGGGGACGGCCCATGCCAAGTCGCATGCCTTCGGTGGGAGTGAGGGGGACATTTTCTTTCGCGTAAAAAATGCAATAAAAATACATTGATACCTCGGTTCACGAACGCTTCGGTTCACGAACAACTCGGTTCACGAACAGAAAATTTCATAAAAATATGCTCCGGTTCACGAACTCCGCTTCGGTTCACGAACAGGAGCAGCGGCCATTATTATGCTAATTCCAGGCTGTCACATGGTCGTGACTTCCTGTAGGAAGATCGTGGAGAGAAGCAGAGACACAGAAAGAAGTACTGTGAGTACTGTGAAGACACTTTCAGTGACTTTTTGATTTTTGGTGTGCTTTTTAGCACATACAGTACTGTACTGTACTACTGTACTGTACAATACTGTACTTACTGTATTGTACAGTTCACCCGTTTGAGTGCTTACTGTCTCCCACCCGCCTCCCATCTGCCTTCCTCCATGCCAGAAGTCATCTCAAGCAAGGTTAGTGTTCTCTCTTTATACATTACTATACTGTACAGTACTACAGTAATGTGTATTATCATTTGTTTCATATTTTTGTGCTTCAAAAACCAAAAAAAAAGGTCAGAACGGATTAACAGGATTTACATTGAACCCTATGGGAAAATGTGCCTCGGTTCACGACCAATTCGGTTCACGATCAGAGTCAGTTCACGAATTAAGTTCGTGAACCGAGGTATCACTGTACACTAAACGCTGAGCTTAAATCTTCACTGTGTGATGTTCCCTCACGCCGATGTTTGCAGTTACTACTATCTACAGTCGCTAAATGCTACCACTATAGGCCGTAGATATTACTGCAGGGCGGCCAGGGAGATCGTGACTGGGGGGAGGGGGGGGTCAGGGGTAGCAGCCCAGCCCCAGCCTGTCAAGGTGCCACCTCGGTTGGCTGAACAATTTAGGCGAGGCCGGAGGCTCTGCACGGGACTAGGCCTCACCACGTCACTCTGTCAGGTGAGTACTTTGAGCTATAGAGTCGATAAATACTGCTAGAAAGTCAGCATGCACTGCTGTAATCATAGCAGGTACCACCACAGTCAGTATGCAATGCTGTAATCATAGCAGGTACCACCACAGTCGGTATGCATTGCTGTAATCATAGCAGGTACCACCACAGTATGCGCTGCTGCAGTGAAAGCAGGTACCACCACAGTATACACTACTGTAATCATAGCAGGTACCACCACAGTATGCATTGCTGCAGTGAAAGCAGGTACCACCACAGTCAGTCCGCACTGCTGTTAGATTTTTTAGAGTAGTTTTGAAATATGTTTAAGACCCGGACAACGCTGGGTACTTCCCGCTAGTAACTCATAAAACTAACCACAGCAGCACGTCTAAATCCCTCCTCCTCTCTATACCAAGGAACAAGACCGACACTACCAGGTGCCATTCTAACAGTGTTTCTCATATTGCTATTAGGGAACTTAAAACCCTCAAAGCAATCCGACTTGGCACTAAAGTTTTGTTTGTATAGGATCACCTTGACTAGAATGATCATGTCTCTATGTTAGTGATGCAGACAATGCTGATATATTTATGCTTTAAAAAACCCATGACAGTTAACTATGAGCACCTGGCCCAGCATAATGTTCCAACTCAGACTCCTTGTAACGACCAGGCCTTCCTCACACAAAAAATGCCACATGCATACAATTAAATCTTCCCTCCCCTTCCTTTCTTTCCTGCTCGCCCCCACCCCCACAACCAACTACATATCACCCACGTGCCCTCCTAAGGCACCAGTTATGCCCAATGCCCACAACCGCTACATGGCAGACATCTCTCAGCTCCTCCATCACCAGTCTTTGCACAACCATGACCTACAGCTCCTAGCTGGGAGCACCCATTCCCCTACCCTTTCACTCACGTCTCACACAAAACACGGAATACTCAATTTCTCTTCCACTGATTTGTTCACATTGTTGTGTTTTACATTGAGCTTCTTACATTTAAACAATAATTTTTTTTTTTATTTATAGTCTCAGGTTTGTAGGGAGGTCAAAGGGAATTTCAAAGGGATGCATGTGTCCGCTTAAAACGCAAACGTCCAAACGCTTGGAAGAGGAATGTAACTAAAATACACGTGCCGACAGACTCGGCTTTATCCAAAAAAAACTTATTATAAAACTAGACATTATGGAAGGTAACATTAGGTTTCCAAACCTGCATTTACTGCTCCACTGTTGTCTCCAGACATTAATTTCTAAAAGCTGCAGTTTAAACCGAATTTACAAACATGATGAAGGTGTTATTATTTGAAACATTGGTGTAAAGGCTGGTGTTCAAAATGTAATGCAAGTGTTATTATTAACAGCTTAGGATACATTTAATTATTTATCATTATTGCCAAATTGTGTGCACTCTAATGTGAACCAATATGGCTCTACATGTTACGCTGAACGTGACACAATCATTTGTTTGAATAGAAGAATCGTATGGAGATGTAGCTCAGTAAATTCGATTATAAATTTATTTTTAATTATATGTGCCTTAATTTACCATTTAATTGCAAAGTATGTCATCAGCTTTCTAAAGTCAATTACAGCTGTGTACAGTCTATATCCATTTTCGGCATCGCAAGATTTAGCCTAATATAGTAGTAGGTTTTTACCCTTTTAAACTGGTACAAAACTGACTATCCTAATGTTTTACACCACAGCAGAACGTGCAGCACCAAACAGTTAATGGAATAGATTCGGAAGGGTCACCCTGCGATCAAAAATTTCTATTATGAACATTGGCTAGCAGCTGAAATTGGTAGTTTTCATGTAAAAAAATAGAGAAATAATGCTTCAAATTACTCAGGAATTTGAGTTGAATGACTGAATGATCTCGTCTGGTATGGGTGAAGGTACATTTACTCTATGTGAAAATATTCACTTTGGTGGTACGTACATATCAACCAGGACAACGGAATAATTTTAAACACACAAAAGAAACCCGCTCGATCTTTTGTGCGGCATTTGGCGGCGGAGGCGGGCGAGGGGGTGCAAGGCCCCGGGGTTTAGGCTGCAGCGGTTGTAAAACTCAATCCTTATCGCACGTGGGGCCCTGCCGAACACCGCCGCTTGCTACGGCTGTCATCACACATCAACGGCAAAGCACCGCCCGCATTGCAACAAAAAAAAAGACCGCCGCGGAATAAAATTCAAATGCCTGTGCGCCTTTCTTGAACACATAAACATGCGTCTGAATTTAAGTGTCAATGTTCCCTGAGATAAGAAATATAAATAGCTCATGTTTAAAATGACGATATTTAATTTATAAAGCCACCTTTACTTTCCAATTTCACGATAGGTGTCATGCCACAAATCAAACCCATTCACATAAACACTGTCTCATTTCGTGGATCCACTGATCTGTGCCTGTGAAAAGTTTGAAATCATCCATAACGTGCACCAGAGGTTCTCTTCTTTGTTTTCTTCCATAGAGCATTGCATTCTTTCTGCAGCATCATTCTGGCAAAACCTACACATGGTCCTTGTTCCTAACGTTATATTGGGATTATTTAGCAAGTATGGTATGCTCTATAATTTCGATTTTTAAGATTATATGCATGGAAAAATGTTTCTCCAACAGAACCACTTTCACAATAGCTAATGAATGTTTAGTTGTTTAAAAAAAGATAACCCGTGAGAAAGTGTCAAAACTAACATTATTTCAAATTTGTGCCATGTTTGCCAATTAAAAAATAGTTGCCAATTTTGTACCATAAATGTTTGCCAACAATGGCCAAACTTTGCAAACAACCTTGAATTATGTTGAACACGTAGGCTTTCACGACCACTATCATCCATAATATAGGTTTTTTTCAGTTAGATCGCATAAATATAAATGTATCATTAAACCCGCCACCACCCGACACAGCCAAGTAGTAAAGTAATTGCCATTTTCTGTTTATGTGACAAATCTTACTACTTGGCTGTGTCGGGTGGTGGTGGGTTTAATGACACATTTATATTTACAAGATCTAACCAAAACAATCTATACTATGAACCTTTAATTCTGCAGGAATACACCTAATAGAGCAATACAGTAACCTATCTATATTCATAAATACATGGGTTTTTGCTACAGTACAGCTCTTCTGTCCCTTTTTTGATATGTGCGCCCATTCACCCACTAAATGGCAGCAAGCACAAATGTGGAATTTATGGCCTGGTTAAGGAAACCTGGCCACATGACCCTTGAGCATTTACAATATATAACGCAGATAAACAAGTTTGG
Organism: Lampetra fluviatilis; assembly: GCF_964198595.1. NCBI lineage: Eukaryota > Metazoa > Chordata > Hyperoartia > Petromyzontiformes > Petromyzontidae > Lampetra > Lampetra fluviatilis. The sequence goes on from NC_136278.1 coordinate 13,782,853, forward strand.
AGTTGATATCCAGATTGAGCCGTCCCTTGGTCACACGACCATGAAGAGGCAGGGCCAGATGTTTGAAAATGCAGCCTGCACGCAACTAAGCGTTAAGCCAGCCAAGTTGTAATCCTGGAAACACAATACTCATGGGTAATTTATGTTAATACTTATGTAGATTACATGCAGGTATTTATGCTATGTAATACGTTTTTTTAAAGAGAGCTGCACAGCATTTCACATGTGCTCTGATATGAGGTCTACTCAGGCAAGCTTATTTTATTAAAGGCTAAGATCGTCTATTTTTGGATGTGTTACATTTTTATCCCATGACGGATCTGTCATCACTCAGCTATGGTTAAAGCCACAGTCATTAAACGTATCAATTTCAGAAGATCGGCCTGAGTTTCCACTTTGTTTATGAGCCAGGGTTCGCAGTATGAAGATATCTATTCAGTTTAAATGCATTGAGATCAGAACAACAGTATTAACTCATTATTTTCTCAAGTGTGAATGGAAATTGCGACATTATTCTGAATATCAAGTTCATTTAGAGATGTCCCAATTCACTATAATTAGTTAAAATAAGCCTTTAAAACACAAAACCGTATTCACACTCCACCCACCCTCGAACCACTCTGCCTGTGTTCCACTCCACTCTTAAATGCTCCACACTCACCGTTTATCATCCCCCTTCTCATGCACATAGCTTCGTGTAATTTACTATGTGCAGCACTGTCGTGAGAAACCTGAACTACAGTTGTTCATGTCCATAAAGAACTTCTTTTTAAAAATAACTAGACATTGCTAGTCAAGTGTCAGGGTGCAGTGCCCCCTCAAGAAACCAACCATCAGTATTATTACCCTTTGCTCCCTCCCAGATCCCCCAACATCCTCTGAGCCCCCATAACCACACACTCGAACAGCTCCTGAATAATGGAAAACTCCCCATTAGATAAAACCAGGTCTGTTTCGTGTAGATATTGGTTTAAAGTTTTTTTTGTGGAATTCCGCCAATGGGTGGAATTCTGTGCCAGCGGCTGTGCTAAATTCGTGTGCACGTTTAGGCTCGATTCGCCAGGAGGAATTGGTGCAAACCTTGCTCTTCGTAAAATTGTGTAGTCAGTCAGTAGCTGAGATGTCAGCGTGCTCACCCCACCAACAGACCGAGGCCAACCAATCAGGCTCTGTCTGTCTCATACACGCGAGTGAGTGCGTGTGCTGCCGCCCTTCACCTGACCATGGAATTGTTGCACTCAGCCAGACTACTTTGCACAAATTAAAACAATAATAATGATAGTGAAAGTAAAGAAGATGATTATCATGATGAAGACAATGTTTATGTTGATGAGGAAGATGACAAGGAAGAAAAAGATTATAGTGATGATAACGTTGATGCTCAGCTGATGATCCAACCTCCCATTCCACCAACCCACAGCAACTACTGGTGCATGGTGATCCATGAGCCATATGACAGATGTCCACTGACGGCTCCAGGTACAAATTTAAGGCTGAGTCTACCTTGGGTGGCTCAATACAGATGCCAATTACGTGTTTGGTGGCCAGGAATTAAACTCAGGAGGCTGTAGTGCAGTGCTGCAGTCCACCTGACCCAACCCGTGAATTGTGTGCGATTTCACACGATGGTGGAAATTGGGCGAAAGCCAATCGCCATCATTGGCTACGCCCTAACCCTGTGCTAACCCAACCCATTAAGGACCATTCTGGCTGCACAGAATGAGTAGCGGCGGAATGGGTGCATAATTGTACAGAATTAGCTATTGTCGTGGAATGAGGGCCAAAATAGCTCCATGAATTAGACCCCATATCTAATTTCCCCACATCCTTTCCAGCATCTCAGGACACACTTGTACTTTAATACATCACAAACCCAAATTGCATTGTACTTGGCCCTGCTTGCGATATTTGACAGATTCAGACCTCTTCCTCGACCATCTGAAATCAACATCCACAACACTCTCCACTGTCCCCACCTCCCCACCCCGACCTCACCCCCCTGCCACCCCTCATCAGCTATGGCAGGAGCCCGAAAAATGTGGGAATCAGAAATTTCGTCGGATCAAAATTGTCATGCCTCCCTTTCCCAAGACCCTCTCTCTCAGATTAGATCTGCTACGTTAGGACCATGACCATGACTCTCTGGCCCCTGCTCTCCCATCTCACTCATGGCATAGCAAGGGGTAGAATTCAACGTGCATCTTAAAATAAAAGGAATCTAGAGTGCTTTGTTGCGTTAATGTAATATTTAAAAAACGTTGTGCATAATTTACTCTCATGATGAAGCCATTTCTGTTTCATATTCAAGAAAGACAGGCGTCAGTCCGCTCTGTTACCCGTATTGGACACAGAGCAGGTATATTTAATTGCAGTGACTCCCTTTAAGCGATAGATCTTCTGCGAATGAATTCAATTACCAACAGCATTCCTCCTTAACCCCTGGCTAGCCCAAGTCATTTGCATAAATGTTATTGTCCAAATTAAATTGGGAAACATGTTTAAATAAATTATGATGATCAAACTCTATACAATTTAATAACCCAATTGTATATGAAAATATAATTAAACTTGCTTTGGGAAATGAGGTACTCAATAAAAACTCCGAAAGACAAATGGGTAGCTCCTGACTTTACCACTTTTGCAAACATTGGCATTTCTCAAACTGTGAGTTACAACTTCAAGGGGCATCACAAAATACATCGAAGGGGATTGAGAAGTACCAAAACATTTAACAATTCAGCTCCAGTGCCTTATCACTGCATTTCAAATGTTCGCCTTAATACCCAGTTCCAGTGCAACGTCAAAGGGTTTCTCCAGATTGCAGTAGATGACTTGTGTTGTCACAAGAAAGTCTTAGGCTCGCTGACCTGTGTGACATCGTTCAAAGGGCCCAATCAAAGCAGACCGGAGAACTGTGGGGTGGGATTTCAGACATTGGCTCTGAAAATAGTTTACACGTTTTGGGACAACAAAAAATATCCAAACAAATTGGTCTCTGTTGGGCACACACGGTTTCAATCTTGCCAGGCCCCATCACATAATCCATTCAGACCTGATTTCAGTTCTGGTGCAATCAGATCTGAGCTGATAAAAAAATACTGTAAACAAATAACCTGTTATGCAATGCCGCATAACGAAATAACAGAAACATAAAACAAATGCAAAGCCTTGTGTTTAATTGCTATTCTGTTATTCAAGCTTTTCGAGCTTACGTTTACTGAGAAACAAAACTTTACAGATCAACCTTTATTTTGCATCTCAGTGCATGTAAGTGAGCAAAACACTGGTCCTCAGCCAGTGTCGTTACAGTGAAATGGGTCAGGCCCTCAACATCTTCAAGATACTTCATGGTCTCACCCTTGTCTACTTCATCTCTCTAATCTCACTATTCTCCTCCATGACAAGGACCTCCTGTTAGCACACCTTTCAACTGCTGTCCTTGCCATACAGAAGTTCCTCCCTTTGGCCACCCACACTGTTGACTCCGCCCCTAAATGACAATTTCTCATGCGTCTGTGCTGTCATATTTGAACCTTTACCAAAGGGTAAAGGTGCAGCCCTACAATGGCCATGCTCAATTCACTGCAAGTGGAAGGGCCTCCACTAGAGGGAGCACAAGAGGCTATGTGGTCCACTCTTCCACACTGGCGAGACATTTTGTAAGAGATACCCATACCCACGCTTTACTCCACCACACGCGACCTACCGATCGACTAACCGCAGTGAATCCATTTATACAGCCGAGTGGACAGAGGTGGGGCGGGATTTAAAGAAACCTTGCCCAATATTTCAACTGCCGCACGGATCGTTTACCACCTCTGGATTACAAGTCCATTGCCACAGCAGCTCCGTGGTGTAAACACGCATCTAAATCCTTAAAATTACTTTAAATCTTGCAAACACATTTTAATATGCTCTTATTTTACAAATATACTTACTTAGGCTGCATGAAAGCACAATATTTAATGTCATTACCATGTAATTATCAATACCTTCGAGAGGTTAAATACATAATTCTTATTACAAACAAAGCCTGCTGAGAACATAGGATTCCCTTTTATATACTGAATTTTTTTTACTACACACCAGAGATCAAGAAGCTATACACCACTGAACATTACGTACCTATAAAGCAATCACAGATTGCATCTATAGTTCCTGCCATTCCAATGCACATGCATAAACTTTATTTTCATCACACAAAGAGCAAATCGTCTTCTTTAATAATGCTGGGTAAGCTGCTAAAGCATTCCCACATTACCAATCTAAAGTGATTAATTCCTGTCATATCGACTGGCTTAAAGGTACTACCAGTATTGAGACACTGGACAAGTGTGTGTGCAACACACGTCGACATACCGTGACATTAGCCAAGCTCACAGTTAATACGGTATCAACTAAACATGAGCAGTGCAAGCAACATTTTAATTAATTTACGGAGGGAGGGGAGGAAGAATGTGCTCAAGGGATTGAGAAATGCGTGCAGCCTGGACGTTAGGCAGACAGGAGGTGGCTCGATTGGCTCGATCACAGGAGAAATGAGAACCCCCCGCCCCCCCCCGATGTGGCGCGCAAAGAATGAGGGGCGTTTGTGATGGCTGATGTAGAGGAAGACCTTGTTTGATTTGCAGTTTTCTCTCGAGGCACCCTTTAATGTCAGATGGCCCTGCAGCCACGGATGGGGTGAGGGGTACTTCGATCAGCCCTGAGACATGCCTTGCGACACACTTTGGCTTTATATAGCATCTAAATGCAAACGGGAATGTTGCTTAATGGGTGCGTTAGCCAGCTTGTCATTTTGCTGGCATCTGTTCTCGGTTTTAATAACGTTCCCTTTAATGCGCATATTATTTTTATCCCTGTCTTACATTTTACGATAAGTACAGAAAGCGTGGAATTCAAAATAACCCTAAATCCACTGGCAAAGGTCTTTATAGAAACACAAAATTATTCATAAATGATGGGGAACTTTTAAATCATTAGACCTCCTTTGCCAGTACCAAAATATAATAATATGGTTTTTCCCCTTTTTTCTGGCAACAAAACTGAAACCTTTTTACGAGGAATCATGTCTGCATTAACCACAATACTTGTGGTCAAAATGCAAACAAAAAACACTACTCTTTGGTTCTTTCGGTAAAGTCACGTATAAAGATAAAATAATAAATTAAATAATAGCATACGACGTTTCGATTGCAACACAAGCAATAATCATCAGGTATAAATGAAATAGCAACAAAAATCTAACCAGAAAACTAGAGACAGACATATAAGCAGACAGATATCACCAAGATACATAGAGAGAGTAACACAGGCACAGAGGGAGATCGTCTCTGTGGCGACGCCTTAAATAGACAGAGGGGGGGGGGGCGGAGAGAGGGAGGGGTTAGAGAAAAAATTAACATGTCAATGAGTGCAGCGACGCGTGGTCAATTACGCAAGCTTGAACATTAGGGAAGAGGGAGAAAGAACACACTAAATTAAATAACCTAGCAAAAATATCGAAATGTTATGTAATACAACACAGAGAGTCGGTCAACACACAATTAACGCATAGCCTGGTCGATTACGTATTTCAATGATTGCTAAGTTAGAATTTAAGTGTGAAAATTCCAAAGAGAGACAAAACATAAAACAAGAGGAACGGAGACACACAGACAGAGCAGAACATAAGAACGACAAAAAACGAGTGGAGACAGAAAAAATACACTAAATACACACGCAGAGAGAGAAAACAAAAAACCCAGAGAGAGAGAAAAAGATAAACTTGAAACTTCCCCGTAGAACAAAGATTGTTAAGTTAGAATTTAAGTGTGAAAATTCCAAAGAGAGACAAAACATAAAACAAGAGGAACGGAGACACACAGACAGAGCAGAACATAAGAACGACAAAAAACGAGTGGAGACAGAAAATTACACTAAATACACAGGCAGAGAGAGAAAGCAAAAAACCCAGAGAGAGAGAGAAAAAGATAAACTTGAAACTTCCCCGTAGAAGGGGTTCGATCTTAAATTTGGAGCTTTTGTGACTGCAGGAAGTACTCTTTGGTTCTTTCGGTAAAGTCGCGTATAAAGATAAAATAATAAATTAAATAATAGCATACGACGTTTCGATTGCAACACAAGCAATCATCATCAGGTATAAATGAAATAGCAACAAAAATCTAACCAGAAAACTATAGACAGACATATAAGCAGACAGATATCACCAAGATACATAGAGAGAGTAACACAGGCACAGAGGGAGATCGTCTCTGTGGCGAGGCCTTAAATAGACAGAGGGGGGGGGGGGGGCGGGGGCGGAGAGAGGGAGGGGTTAGAGAAAAAATTAACATGTCAATGAGCGCGGCGACGCGTGGTCAATTACGCAAGCTTGAACATTAGGGAAGAGGGAGAAAGAACACACTAAATTAAACAACCTAGCAAAATATCGAAATGTTATGTAATACAACACAGAGAGTCGGTCAACACACAATTAACGCATAGCCTGGACGATTACGTATTTCAAAGATTGCTAAGTTAGAATTTAAGTGTGAAAATTCCAAAGAGAGACAAAACTTTAAACAAGAGGAACGGAGACACACAGACAGAGCAGAACATAAGAACGACAAAAAACGAGTGGAGACAGAAAAAATACACTAAATACACAGGCAGAGAGAGAAAACTAAAAACCCAGAGAAAGAGAAAAAGATAAACTTGAAACTTCCCCGTAGAAGTGGTTCGATCGTAAATTTGGAGCTTTCATGACTGCAGGAATTAACTTTTTTGTTTTTTTCGGTAAAGTCACGTATAAAGTAAGATCGAACCACTTCTACGGGGAAGTTTCATGTCAATGAGCCGCACTCATTGACATGTTAATTTTTTCTCTAACCCCTCCCTCTCTCCGCCCCCGCCCCCCCCCTCTGTCTATTTAAGGCCTCGCCACAGAGACGATCTCCCTCTCTGTGCCTGTGTTACTCTCTCTATGTATCTTGGTGATATCTGTCTGCTTATATGTCTGTCTATAGTTTTCTGGTTAGATTTTTGTTGCTATTTCATTTATACCTGATGATGATTGCTTGTGTTGCAATCTAAACGTCGTATGCTATTATTCAATTTATTATTTTATCTTTATACGTGACTTTACCGAAAGAACCAAAGAGTAATTCCTGCAGTCACGAAAGCTCCAAATTTAAGATCGAAAAAACACACTCTGATAATATATGCATTGTGGACCAATCAGTTTCAAGGACAATGCATATATTATCAGTGTTTTTTTTGCATTTGACCACAAGTATTGTGGTTAATGCACACATGATTCCTTGTAAAAAGGTTTCAGTTTTGTTGCCAGAAAAAAGGGGAAAACCCATATTATTATATGGGGAACTTTCCTAACAATTTGCTTATTTCGTCAATTATGTTTCAATACAAGTGACATTTTTATGGACATTTGTGTCTTTCCTGTATATGTCAAAAACCCAACCTAGCAATGATACCTCTTCACAAATGTGACAATAACCCCTAAATCTGAGCTTGCTGCAGAATTGAAAGACAGTGGCTTAAATTCGCCACTGGATTTGGAATGATGAAATGTTACTGAAAATTGCTTTTAAAGGTTAACACTCAAAACAATTTTCTTGTATTTTAAAGTTATTGATATTTTTTTAATCTTTATATATTTTCACTTGTATTCTAAATCTGCTATTTGCATCATGCACTGGAGCAAATTCATTTCCTTTTGGACCTAACAGCGAACCACCACCTTGTGTCATTGAGAAGCCCTGGAAGATGAAATCACAGAGCTTCTTAGGAAGTCAACTCAATATGCCTCATCTCAACCTTCAGTATGTACAGCAAATAGCGTTCATAAGCATCTCAATATCGCTGGAATGTTTCATTACCAGACCTTGATTGAGTAAGTCAAATTAAATAAATAAAAAGTGTTGGACATTTTCTTTTTGTGCAGTTATTCATGATGAACCTTCAACTGAGAAGCCCGTTTAATCGATGGTAGATGCCCGGATTGGAATCCAGGCTTTTGGCAGTTTCAGCTCAGTGCCCTGATTTATATAATCCCTCTGAGCCATCCTTTAAATCCTTCTTTTGGATTCCCATTTCCACCCACAATATCCAGTATTCTCAACTACTCCATCTATTGCCAACAATGAAATAGCTAATGATTGAAAAGTGAAATGATTCAATTTAGATTCGTGTTCTTACCATTGGCGAATTAACTGTGGGTTTATGATGTTTCAGAAAACACCCCATCAAACTGCATTGGCTTGCATGTGCCAGGACAGATCGAGTGTAGCACGCATGGGGCAATGTCCATTGCACTTGCACAAGCATGTGTGGGGACCACCTCCAGTTGACAATATCACAATCATCAAGAAGCATGTTTTTATCATTCGTCTTATGCCTTCAGGATTCTGGCTGACACCATGACGGCAATGGAGAGGAACTTTTTGGTTTTAATTTTGTATTTTGGAGGAAAATGTTATATTAAAGGGTACATAAATGAAGAACTTAAATTTGATTAATAATTCACGGAACACAGCATCACAATGATAATTTGCCTACACAAGGAGTTCCCTTGGATTTTCTTAAACAATGCGCAGGCTGAAATTACCTGTGGAATAGCATCTCTGTGTTCAAGAGCAAGTCCGTAATGTCTAATATGCATGACACAACAAACAGCATATTCCCACAGTCAAATAGAAATGGGCTCAGAGTGTGACAATGCCGACTGAGGGACTATCCAGTTCTCATGGAAGTGATGTTCGCACAATACGATACGCAATTTGGAGTGCGTAAAAACCAGCAAGAGCGAGAGAGCCATCAGGCCTGTGATGCTTCGAATCGCAGGGAGATGTCCGAAGTCACTTCGTCTCTCTTGCTGAGCAATGCAGAGGAGGTGAGAAGAGCAAAGCGCCACAGGACAGGGCAGACATCACTTATGCATGGGAAGCAGGTTCCACCATCAATTTTACTGGGTGTCCACGCCACATCGCAGCTTGTCAGCACTACATCACACGCCACCGACGGCATGCACACAAGGGAGGAACTATCTCCAACACAAGCTTTTAAAGACTAGATTTTTACGTTCACATTTTGTCTTGCTTACATAATTCATGATCTTGTAGAGCGCTGAGATGCAGTCTTGGATGAACGATGATATATAAAAAAGAACTATTGGCATTAATCATTATTAATGAGTACATGTGGATAGACGATGGTGTTTATATTTTTTTAAGAAAATCAGATAGGACCAGGTGATCAGAGTAAACCATGTAAGGCAATGTAACCCATTTAACATCGGAGAAATAAATCTTGATTAGCTGGTCATAAAAAAAAAATTAGATATATGGTTTTTGAAAGTAAACATTTTTTTTTACTTTTCCAGTCAGAAATATACTACACTGAAGGATTGGGGTACTGTGTACTGTATATGTAATGTAAACACAGTAGGAATTTCCAATGCGGGATGCTCATTTACCAAGGTTCAAAACCCAGCTTAAAACTTTCAAAATAATTCTGTTGGTTTAATAACATGAAAATTAAAAATTGTATTCATGTAATCGAAATATATTAGTTAGAAGAGTGTGATCCAAACATTGCATTCGATTAATAAATAAACACATACATTAATGGAGGAAGTAAATAGGCATGTCGGATTTGCTGACAACAACACGAAGTTGTTTTCCCAAGGAAATGTAATTACGGAAAGTGTCATATGTTAATTCACAATTAGCTTGAAAATAAAATAATTGGTAGAAGACAACTGAAAACATAGCTGAATATGAATACTTGTGGCAATTATCAAAGGAACATCAGAATCAAAGTGAAGACAAAGAGGAAAAACAAGAGCAGGGTGTCGTGATTTTGTAAAACTTATCTGGGTCACGAAAAACAGCAGACAGATTTGCGTTTTCAATCAGTGCGTATTTCCAGCTATGATGTATGGATCAAAAAAATGGAATATGGCAAGGAAAATCGAACCAAAAGCTAAAAGTTATACCAAACAACGTGAAGGGATATATTATGTACTGGAAGTGAAAATGTATTACAGGACCATGTGGGATGACGATGATGTGGGAGGCCTTATGCCAGCAATAGATAAATACTAATAATAGATGACGATGATGATGACTGATGATGAGTTAGAGGAGGAAAAAAAAACATCAATTTCTAAACATATATTCGCATTTAGTTATACACAAAAGCTAATAATTGTACCCGGGACCAATATCGGGCAGCGAAAAATATATGATGGTGACACTGGCATATGTTTCCTAATGAGTCAAGTACCTCGGTACACACAAATTATATTTACTTCAATAACAGACTCATTGTTTTACCATTTTTCTGCTGTTATTAAAAAATTAGACTCCACCTTTAACAAGTTAATTGGACTCTGACCCGTTTGGTCTGAAATAAATCGAACCGGACCCGTTTGGCTCTGAAATCACCACATCATCATCGTCCCCACATATGTTTTCTCCAGGAGGCCAGCGGAATCAACACCCTGGACCCTTAAGGAGCACAGCATTACAGGCAAACAGCAGCCCTCCACACGGCCTCGTAATCCCTTGGTTTGGACAGGGATTTTTTTAATTCACCTCATGACTGTAAAGAGATGATCACAAATGTCTTCTTATCCCTCACAAACATATCTATAAATCCCAGGGGGAACTAGACAACTGAGAAGAACCCTGGAATTCAGGTTGTATGGATAAGAGATGGGGACCACCTAGGAGAGATGTTAACTACCTTGCCTGGTAATCACGAGGTCGTGGATTCCATCCCGACCCTGATGCCTGTATATTTGTAATTTGATTGTTCTCCCCGTGGTCAGGTGGATTTTGCTCCACGTCCTCCGGTTTTTCCCTCTATATTTAGAAACATGCGTTTAGAGCATTTGGCTGTTATAAATTTCAACATGAGCCACTTCGTTGAGCTATCATTTGTGCTAGCCAGGTCGCTTTTGAAAAATAGCTATAGTGCTCAGTGGGCCTTATCTGGTAAAACAAAAATAGTTTTAGTTTCGATTTTCTGGAACACAACGAAAGCATAGTCACTCTGGAGGATAGGACATTTGGTGGGGTCAAGTCAAGTTTATTTTGTGTAACCAGATGAGGCCTTAAGGGACCAGGTTGAATCTTATTTGCAAGAGTGGCCTGGGTCACCAAAAGGACAAAACCAAATAAAATGGAGACACAACAATGAGTAGCATCTAAATCAATGCAAGAAAACAACGGTGTTCCCTCTACTCGTCTCTTAACAGGGTCAAGAGATGTTACCGGGAAAGGACACAAATAAAAGAGGCGATCTAGGAGTCAGGCATGTTCTTGTACATACCCCCATGCCCACTCTCAACACTACGATGAACAATAAACGCATGCAGTTGCTGATGCACTCCATTAATAAAGTGCAGCGAAACACGAGCCCGCCAATTTACCAGCTGTTATTCATGACAACATTTAAAATTGTACACGCAATTTTCCAAGTTAGTCCGCGAAAATAGTAAAGTGTTTACCTTATGTTCCCTGAACAAACCCTTGTTTGGAAGACCACCTGCTATGCCCTTAAGCAAAGTACTATACGGTCAACATCCTCTCCTGTATAAGAATTCAGAGTGGGACTACTGCATGCAATGCCATGCAATCATCTAAGTGTGTAAAGAAAAACTCATGCATGGAACAACCAAAAACAGGTAAGGAGCCTTGAAGACAATGGAAAGAGTGGAAAACAAATAGTAGGCAATTCAGTACCTCACGTGAACAAATAAAACGACGGCATCCATGAAAAGCACAATTTGAGATTACAATACTCTAAACCGCAGGGGCTTCCAGTGGGTGGTGAGTGGTGGGTAGGTGGGTCGTGACAATAGCAGGTGTCTGGGTCAAAGGTTGAAACATATCAGGAGTCTCCCCAGCCAATATGAGAACATAAACGTGTACAAATAGTGGAGGATGATTGTTATATGCCTGCATATATCGATGCATATTATAAAGTGAGCGGGATGCAAATGGTGTCGGGATTGGCACCTGATGAAAATAAATCTAGATAGAAATGATGGGTGTCGTGTCAGCATTAATGAAAATGCCGTTCATTTCCTGTTTCATTGTAGCACCAGAGCACAACCTTTGCTTTATCTCGATCCACCCCTGAACAACACGGACACTGCCATTCACACTGAATCTCTTACTCCAGGCCTCGCAATTAAATTGGTCTTTTCTATGAAGCCCCCCCCCCTCTCATGCTGTCAGTCATGTGGAGGGCTTCATCTATAGCAGTGGGTTTTACGAAGGGTTTTTTGTTTAACAAATATTTATTGATTTTTCCACGAGTCTCAAGGATATGAAGGGATATACTTCGCCACGTTGGTCAGCATGGGTTAGTCAAGAAGACGGCCAGAACCGGGTCAGATATCACTCACCACTAATGTGAGTCATGGTCGTGACTCAAAGTCAGGTCGCTGAGTTCATACCACAGGGTGCTAGGAACGACACCACTGTTCCATACCCAAGGCATAGAGCAATTACGCAATAATTATGTTCTCTGTAAGTATGACAAAGCAACTAAACCACTACAATATTTTAAACAGCCTGTGAGGCTACTTTTCAATTTTATTTTTTCCGCATCATATACTTTTGTAAAAGAGGGCATTAGAAATGTCACCAGCAAGTCAAAGGTCGGCACACGGAGTGCTGGCAATATAAAGGGCTCCATGACGATGCACACAACCACTGTTGACAGGGACTTTTAAAAACACCTTCAAACACTCTCTTGAGAATGAACCAGAATAAATTGAAACAGCAGGCCTATGCTGTGACTCAACAATGCTCAAATTCCACACAGAGCAGTAGGTGACGATATTAAATGCAGCACACAAATTATTTTTGCCTCGTATTCTATGAAGCCACATAGAGAGAAAACATTGTCAAAATATCACGCTCTGCAGAAGCCCAAAATTGCACAATATAGTGTTGCACTTCAACAAGGTAAAGCAAACGTTAAAGGCACAGACGCCACGCTTGGTAGCGCTGGTGGATGGAATAGTCTCCCTTTTATGGGGACATTTAACAAGTCCTTGCTGTCAGGCAACTCTCGGTCATTTGAGTTATTTTTTCAATACAACCTCTTTAAAAATCTAAATCGAGACAGATCTACATCGCTGCGATCTCAGTGTGGCCAGATAAGAGCTGCGCCTGCAGTGGAGGAATATCGGAAGGCCTAAAACTCATGCATTGATATGATTATCATATCATCCCTGGGGCCAATACAAATGGGGTATCTGGAGGAAGATTAATATAGCTTACGTGTGTGTATTTAAAAAACAGAACACGGAAAACTTATTATCAGCTTATATTTTTGTTAGAATCCTATTATATAAATGAGGTCACATTTTCACAGCACCTTTTCAATGAGTTACATTTTGTTTACCTGTACAAACAGAGACCATAGCCAGTCTAGACAGCTTTCCGGTTAACATACCATTGTGGTATCAGTAACATATGTGTAATACACATTCCATGTTGCTGCATCTATTAGGGGTGCCCTATATTGAAAACGTCAAAGAAGCATGAGAGTAGAGGTCATCTCCGTTAGTGGTCCTGTGTCAGTAGTGACAATTCCACATTCCTATGGCAAGACCAGTGTTTCCACAGGTCAAGCATTATTGCTGACATCCCACAAAGTTGTACTCATTACTATTATTACGTAGTTTAGAAATGTTGTGTGGGCAAATATTGCATACGAAGCTAACAGCCTAAGAGTAAATATATATACGTACAAATATTTCAATTAACAACATGTCAATGTTCAACTGCAGTATTGTATTATGGGCTGTCAACAGACAACTTATTATATTGGAGTAAGTATGTTCTACCATTCTGGCTTCCCTTGCTGATCTGAAAAAGAGTCATTGTCCAAAACATTACCTTTACAGCATATGATTTTAAGTGAAGGCAGTGCTAAAGACGAAGGTGGTAAGTTGTTTTGTAGTTCTTCTTAGATTGGGAAAGTCGGAGTCAACCAAAAGAGCACGTTCAAGATTTTGGGGTCCACTTAAATTATTGCTATCATCTCAACAACATACAGTGAGGGAAAAAAGTATTTGATCCCCTGCTGATCTTGTACGTTTGCCCACTGACAAAGAAGTGATCAGTCTATAATTTAATGGAAGGTTTATTTGAACAGTGAGAGACAGAATAAAAACAAAAAAATCCAGAAAAACGCATGTCAAAAATGTTATAAATTGATTTGCATTTTAATGAGGGAAATAAGTATTTGAACCCCTCTCAATCAGAAAGATTTATGGCTCCCAGGTGTCTTTTATACTGGTAACGAGCTGAGATTAGGAGCACACTCTTAAAGGGAGTGATCTTAATCTTAGCTGTGTTACCTGTATAAAAGACACCTATTCACAGAAGAAATCAATCAGATTCCAAACTCTCCAACATGGCCGAGACCAAAGAGCTCTCTAAGGATGTCAGGGACAGGATTGTAGACCTACACAAGGCTGGAATGGGCTACAAGACCATCGCCAAGCACCTTGGTGAGAAGGTGACAACAGTTGGTGCGATTATTCGCAAATGGAAGAAACACAAAAGAACTGTCAATCTCCCTCGGCCTGGGGCACCATGCAACATCTCACCTCGTGGAGTTGCAATGATCATGAGAACGGTGAGGAATCAGCCCAGAACTACACGGGAGGATCTTGTCAATGATCTCAAGGCAGCTGGGACCATAGTCACCAAGAAAACAGTTGGTAACACACTACGCTGTGAAGGACTGAAATCCTGCAGCGCCCGCAAGGTCCCCCTGCTCAAGAAAGCACATATACATGCCCGTCTCAAGTTTGCCAATGAACATCTGAATGATTCAGAGGACAACTGAGTGAAAGTGTTGTGGTCAAATGAGACCAAAATGGAGCTCTTTGGCATCAACTCAACTCGCCGTGTTTGGAGGAGGAGCAATGCTGCCTGTGACCCCAAGAACACTATCCCCACCGTCAAACATGGAGGTGGAAACATTATGCTTTGGGGGTGTTTTTCTGCTAAGGGGACAGGACAACTTCACCGCATCAAAGGGACGATGGACGGGGCCATGTACCGTCAAATCTTGGGTGAGAACCTCCTTCCCTCAGCCAGGGCATTGAAAATGGGTCGTGGATGGGTATTCCAGCATTACAATGACCCAAAACACACGGCCAAGGTAACAAAGGAGTGGCTCAAGAAGAAGCAAATTAAGGTCCTGGAGTGGCCTAGCCAGTCTCCAGACCTTAATCCCATAGAAAATCTGTGGAGTTGCCAAACGTCAGCCTCGAAACCTTAATGACTTGGAGAAGATCTGCAATGAGGAGTGAGACAAAATCCCTCCTGAGATGTGTGCCAACCTGGTGGCCAACTACAAGAAACGTCTGACCTCTGTGATTGCCAACAAGGGTTTTGCCACCAAGTACTAAGTCATGTTTTGCAGAGGGGTCAAATACTTATTTCCCTCATTAAGATG
This sequence comes from Lampetra fluviatilis, assembly GCF_964198595.1. Lineage (NCBI taxonomy): Eukaryota > Metazoa > Chordata > Hyperoartia > Petromyzontiformes > Petromyzontidae > Lampetra > Lampetra fluviatilis. Next base: position 13,798,348 of record NC_136278.1, read on the forward strand.
CAAATCAATTTATAACATTTTTGACATGCGTTTTTCTGGATGTTTTTATTCTGTCTCTCACTGTTCAAATAAACCTACCATTAAAATTATAGACTGATAATTTCTTTGTCAGTGGGCAAATGTACAAAATCAGCAGGGGATCAAATACTTTTTTCCCTCACTGTAAATATTTTTGTGAATTAATACAATGAAAGCAAGGCCTGGTGTGTGTAATGTAGCCATCTGTATGTTGACTATCTGTGTTATTTCTATTATTTAGTCATGAGTGCTATATAAATATTGTGAACAATGAGCTTGTTTTCACAAAATAAAGAAATTGCATTAATGTACATACACACTTCATAAAACAACACACCATCAACATCAATAAAGTGCTTTAGACATTGCCAGGGTTAATTTTGCACACACTTTGGTGTATCCTGCATGTACCCTGTTTTTATGGTGGAAATTGTTCTTCACTGAACACTTCATCACATGCCCCTGGTTCTGCTTGGAAAATATGTATTGTCGCAATGGGATCTCAACTGGTTATAAAGGATTTGACTTCCTGATCGATTAGTTGTGTGGGCCATAACACTGAAACGGCGATTTTTTAACCACAACCTCATCACTGTCAAAGTCCATTATAACTCCCTGGCCAAATAAGCACCTGCACAACCCACAGCCCATTAATAAGCAGCACCGGATGGTTCTCATGCGGCACTCATCTGCACTAGTACGTGTAAAGAGCCAGGGAACTGAACCTTTTTTCCTGGAAGCGTTAATGTCGAATATACAGTGGGAGGTAACAGTATCTGTGCCCCTCCTCAAGTCTGATATGAGCGTATCCATCACCCATTGTGAGCATAGCGTGTGGACAAGTCACCAAAAAAGATCACGAATCAAGCAGAAACGACCCCGGGGGAGCGTGGGAACACAGAGTGAACGGTATACGGAAGGAACATCGGGGAGAACTACGGGGCATGGATCTGAGAAGGGGGAGCGAATATCAAGATTACTAAAAACAGCCACTTCACCATAGATGTGCATGAAGAATGCTGCCACTCAGGATAGAACTTGTGTCCACACAACACAATGAGTTACATATGCAACTGCTTCAGTCGTGGATAAACAAATACGTGTTTAATATATTGTCAGAATCGGTTAAGTTTGCGTGTTCCAGGTTCAAGAAATTAGGAGGTATGTGCTTGTTATTTTCTCACCCCAGACTGAAATCCCCACAAGCAGAATTGGATTTGCATGCATTAGCCAGGATATTCTGTTTAGGATGCACCGCAAGCACAAGTTACAGCACCAAATTACCCCATGTAAAAAAATCCCCATCAAATCTTCCCTCCACTCTTACCAGTCAACCACCCCTTTCTACAGCCCCTCTCTATAAATTTAACTAGATGGTAATGTAGGTCAAAAGACAAAAAAATACAAGCTCCGTATTAATGCTGATTATTGAAGCAGGACCAAAACTAATAGCACACCCATGGAGCAATTGGCAATTTATACCACCGTCTCACCCGGAATTGGATGATCCCATTTGTTTCTGATTGCAGAAACAGACGGTGGGGCCCATTCCAGTTGCCGTACACAATGTCCACACGGCCATCTTTGTTGAAGTCAGCAAGAGCCACTCCACGGCCATGGCAATCGGCGTCGGCCACTCCTGCGTAGTGACACACACACACACGCGCGTACGAGCACGGACGCGCACACAGAGCCAGGTTAGACTTGCTCGTGAAAGCAAAGTTACCTAGAAATGCGAGCAAAGCCAGTAGCGCATGTGAAGGGGGCTCTATTGTGGGTAGCACCACACAGGGTTTTCTCACCTTCTGTCTGATGTTAACTAAAAGTGTCAGTCACTAATTTTAAGCAAATTTAACAACAATTATGGTGCAACATTGGCAGTGGTGTACACAGACTGAAAATATCCACAGCCATCATTGTTAACACTACTTTCTAATATAAATATTCATTTATAGACAGCTAACATTTCAGGCTGTGGTGTGTCTGCAGAGCCGAGATTTAAAGGCAAATAAAACATTTTGGCTGACATAGTGAGAGAACACATTTGACGTGTGTTGCCTTGAAAAACTAAGAAATATTGGATAGCTGAAATGTTTTGATAGTTTACAGATGAATGGTTTCAAATAACAAATACTTGATTGCTAACAGACATTTAAATGGTCAAACATACACGCACACAAACACAAATTGCCTTAAGTAATCAAAATGAATCATGGTGAAAACGATTGTGTAAGAGTGGCTATGATAAGTCTATTGTCATGTTAAGTCAATTCCTTCACAGTGTGTTCATTTGAAAATGCATTCCTAGGGGCTGCGGCAGTGTCTCCGAATAATGCGAAGGTTGAAAGAGCAGAATGTCTCATTATTGCCACCCTAGACTCGGATCAGCTCGCAGTGTTAAATGGACATGTCATATTTTCTTAACAAACATATGGGCTACATGTTATCGAACAAACCTTCACAATTCAAGATTGGACGTACATTAACACCGAGCCGTGCAACGTTGGAATGCCCTCACTCTTGTTAAACATCTTAACGTGATGCATGCGGTGGTAACCATGAGCAATGGGCCAGCATACGATGGTCTGCCATCGCGGCACTTCTCCAAAAGCCTCCTATTGCTGCCAGCGATGTTTCCGCAAAGGAGAAGCAGCAGTGAACACGGGCTGCAGGAGAAATAGGTTTCATCCTTCAACTTCTACATTTACATATCGGCCATTGGGTGTGCCTTTGACCAACACACATGGAATGTGCCTTATCACATCAGTTCTAGAAAACTAAGCAGATTTGAGCCTGGATAGAACCAGGATGGGTGATCAACACCCCTAACACTGGGTGCGGTAATCTTTGTATGAGCAGCATAGGGCATTACAGCAAACTCCATTGTTTTGCACTTCCCCTATTTTCTACAACCCATGATGACCAGTGCGGTGAGGTATGGTCAAGGAGCACTCAAGACCTGCACAGCACGGGGGGGTCGTCATCCAGCAGTGGATTTACAAAAGGGATGTACGAAGACGTTTTTTCACACGGTATGTAGCTAACTGTGCTAATCGGAGGTGCGAGGGAAGGTCAACAAACTAAACACAAAACGAAGTTCTAAATAAATACGTTTTCAATCTAGATTTCAAAGTGCATAGCTCCATTGGCTTCCTAATATCGGAAGGAAAAGCATTCCAGATGGCCGCAGAAGCGGATCTTAAAGCGGGCGATGCAGTGACCGTCTTTGTTCGATGGTTAGCCAAAACCTGTTGCGAGGATGACCGTAGTTTGCATGATGATTTATGCTCCTTGAAGAGATCAACAAGGTATTGTGGTTCATTTGTGGCAAGAACTTTGTATGTAATGAGTACATGTGTTAAGTAGTTGTTGCTGTTGTAGACGGAGGTACTCGGAGACGGAGGTGAGTTAGGGGCTTCCGCCAGGGTTTATTAACAAGTATCACTATACAGGGTTCCCTCTTCACCCCTTCCACTATCCCCGTTCCTCCAGTGACCCCGCTTACGTCACGGGGTCTCCCTTAAATACCCTCTGAGGCGAGACGTCACGTGCACTGCCCAGCGCGTGCGACCCCACGTCCCGTGATGTCACCGCACCGGACAGCGCACGCGACGCCACCACTCTCCTCTACTCCTCTACACATGTACAACGTGATACAGGTACAGACAGTCCCCGGGTTACGGAAGGGTTAGGTTCCTGAGAACGATCCGTAACCCGAATTTTCCGTATGTCAGAAACTGAACAATTTTCCCTCCAAAATCAACGATAAAATTCCATAGCTGGAAATCGTTGTGCCTCCCCTACCATTTTCTCTCAGTACTGCATCGCGCCGTCGTCCGTTTTCTATCACTACCTGTATCGTATTGCTGTACATACGCTCTGCACTTCCTATGATTCTTTAATCGAATATCAACCCTAACACTACCCATAATTAATATAAATTGTTAACAAAAAGCAGTCGCTTACGAATGTTCGTTTACCGTGCATTAGGCTAGGTCTAGACTTCTCTGATCACTGATGGCTGAGACCATGAGCAACGAAGAATAAATGTGTTATAAATAAGTAAATACAGTAAATAACTCCTGAAATAAACTTAAAATGAAAAAAACTAGCAACAGAAACATGGGAAAAAAAGATAGTTCTAAGAATTACGTAACGCTACAAAAAAAATCCATTTACCTTAATCCTCGTGAAGCTCGGGCTCGGTGAAGGTGGCGTTTTGGTGGAGCGAGTTATAAGTCGCCTTACTCGCTCCGCAGTATTAATCAGCAACCTCACAGAGTGGCACTATTTGCGCTTACGTAACTAATGCAAAAATTTCCGCATATTGACTTTTTTTTACATGATTCATGGAACATTTCCGTAAGGTTGGATTTACGCAAGTCGGGTCTTCTGCAACCCATGAGACTTACTGTAGAAATTAATAAATACAGGTTGAATATCTTCTTAGGTTTTTACACAGACATAATTTCAACCGTGATGATGGTTACAAACTGAGTAATCATTGGAAAGATGTGATTAACCATGCAAAAAATATTTAACTACACTTATTTGGACCATCTTATTTGACAGACAACTATTACAGGTTATTGATAGACAGCCAGTTTTGTTTTACCAGGTTTAGTTTTTTCTTTTTTCACACTTTTGTTATGTAGGCTAGGCATAGTCACAAACCGTACCTCTCCATAACAAAGGCTCAGTCTTTTGTTATGCAGTCTATTCTTAGTCTTAAGCCTCACCTTACCATATTAATAAAAAGTGTGCCGTACTTGGCCTTCCCCTCTTCAACCATTATATATACGGAGTGGTAGCTCTTGTTATCTCTCATTTACTTGATACAGCTGTCGTGGCTGTGACGGTTCCACCTGAAGATGGAAGCTTGTGTTGCCTCCGAAACGTCGTGAATTCTATTTTACTTTTATTAATTTTAAATTTTTCACCTACGTGACTTTACCGAAAAAACCTAAGAAGATGAATCCTTGCAGTCACGAAAGCTTCAAATCTACAGGTTGAATAATCAAGAGAACAGCAGCCCTTTATTTAAATGAGACATTTCAACTCCAGCAAGGAGATCATAGTCATCATCAGTGCGCAATACATCCATGAAGGTGCTAGGCTTCCATGGGCCAGGGGAGTGGACAGTCACAGCTCACCTCACAATCTGCCATCTATAGGCCTGTCTACAGACAAGACAAATGAAATAGCATTTTTAAAACGGGGGTGATGATAGGGGGAAGAAAGAGATACATTATTTTTGAGTGGAGAGAGGCATTGATATGCGGATGTGGATTGGGGATTAGAGTGTCTGTGTGCATGTGCGCGTGCTGTATGTGTATATACGTATGTGTGCACGTGGGGAGGAGTAGTGTAGTGGTTAGCGCGCTGCGCTACGAACCCGGCGACCCGAGTTCGATTCCGGTTTACGGCCAACACCAGTGCCGATAATCTGAACCAGCCCTGGGCCTCCCTAGCGCGGTGTCCATATTACAGGTTTTTTTTGGTAAGATTGGGTAAATATAAATGTGTGGTTACCTGATCAAACTAAACGAGACCCAACCAACACCTTGGAACGTAAGACAATGACAATCATTGCCAAGTTATCAATTCCAAAGGAAGAGCAAATACCTGATCAAATCAAGGGCATCAAAACCACCAAGACTTTATGGGCTACCAAAGATTCACAAACCTGATGTCCCATTAAGACCCATAGTTAATACAATCGGCTCTGCCACATACAAATTAGCACAATATGTAACAAAACAAATACAGCCTTACAAGGGTAGGACCTCTTCGTTCATTAAAAACTCAGAACATCTCGTAAATATAATTAAAGATAATAATCTTAACCCTAATGATATTCTCGGAAGTTTTGATGTGACTTCTCTATTCACGAGGGTTCCGGTCAACGAGTCTATTAAATTACTTGATACTGTGATAACTAACACAGGTTTAGCCAAAGATATCCAACGACTACCTGAACACTGTCTAAAGAACACCTATTTCTTTTGGAACGGTGATTTCCATAAACAAAAGGAAAGAAATGGGCTCTCTTTTGTCTCCTGCGATTGCGTATTCGTACATTGAAGATTTTTAAGCAAAAGCAATAGATTCAAGCACACTGAAACCCTCTGCTTGGTTTATATATGTGGATGACACTATGGTGGTCTGGCCACACAGCAAATATTCACTTAACGAATTTCTAAATCATCTCAACTTTCAAAATTCATCCATCCAGTTCACCATGGAAGTGGAAGCTGACAGAACTCTCCCATTTCTGAGATATTTTGCTCGGGCGTGGCCGAAATGGTATCCTCAGGGTGTGGGTGATAGCAAGGTAGAGTGAAGATATTTCCCTGGTATTCTCAATCATATAAGCACTCCTCTTGTGGACATAACAGGCTTTCATGGAGCGTCGGTCCCATTTATTGAGGGGTTTACCTGGCGTGCTCAAAATTAATTTTGAATCCTTTTTGCCGATGGAGAAAACTTCTAAATTTTGCCAATGTTTAGCTGAAACAAGCTTGACCAATCAAGTTGAGATCACGACAAATGAGAATGGGCAGTTAACTTGGGTGTGCAGATGTAAAGACAGTACGCCTCCTCCTCGTGGCCGTGGTTACTAATTGACTCGACAGGCACTGACAGGGTCGCGTAAGGATAAGCACAGGATCTAAGTGGTCGTAAATAATAATTGAGACAGGGACAGACAGGCCCAGATGAGGTCAGAGAGTGTTCGGTAAAAGGGGCGTGGCCGGGTCGAGTGGTGGATAAAAGCCGGCGTGGAACAGGGCTCTGGGCTACTGTGGGGGAACCAAGAAACTGTCATCGCCGTCGTCATCTTGGAGCGGGTCATCTTCATCATCTTGGATCGGGCACCTTGTAGTCTTGGAAGGCTAGAGTTAATATTGTCTCCGTGACTACTACGCGTCCGCTCCTGTGTAGCCAGCCAACTACATAGAGAGCATCGCGTAGAGTCACAGAAGTTACCCAGCTGTATATCGTGAACTCGCGGTTCCTCGTTAAATTATCAGTGAGTCGGCAGACTTAATTCACAATAAATATACGTATAACTGAGCAAAGACGGTGTCTCTGGGAGCTACATTACAAGGAGATAATGGCTATGTAAGTGTGGAAGTTATGGCCATGAATTTGGTGGTCATTGTTTTTTTATTTCTGGAGATGATTTTGCAAAGGTATCACAATAGATTAAAAGTAGCAGTAAGGTTTAGAAGAACTATACCTCACAGCCATGGTATGTGTTGATCGTAAGAGGTTTTTTTTTGTGAGATACCGTGCGTAACTCAGTCGGGTATGGGTTAATGGCTTCCATGCCACCACATATGGGAAAATATATTTTTATGAGGTGGCTGAGTGGCTCAGCGGTCAGATACAGCGAGCTGTCACCACTAAAATCATGGGTGAGAAACCAGGCAGCCCCTTGTGATTAAACCGGTTCTCCTCAAGTGCATGATCTTGATGCAGCTAATTCGGCTGTGACGGTCCCACCTGATGACGGAGACTTGTGTTGCCTCCGAAACGTCGTGAATTTTATTTTTGTTTTGTTTTATTTTACTTTCATTAATTTTAATGTTTTTACCTACGTGACGTTACCGAAAAAACCTGAGAATATGATGTTGAAGGTTTGAGCTCAGTCATCAAAGGCTGTGTTTAAAAAAATCCCATCATATACAAATGTGGTGTTTGCCAAAAAAGTGGCTTCCTCCAAATATGAGAATACATTTTCCTTCAGTGACATGTTATGGACACTCTTTGCAGGGTATATATATAAAAGTGTCCCTAGTTTGGATAAACGAAAAAAAAACTATTGAAACAATTTTCAGAAGTAATTATCTGCCGGGGTCATCCTCTAACATGGGGTGGACCAATGCTAGCCGCGAGAATTCCAATAACAAAAGTGGAATGTCACTGGGTGAAAAAGGGGAGAGAAAAATCACGTACACGGCACAGCCCAGAGAAAATGATTCGTGGCTTGCCATGTTGTCTCACCCATACACATACGCATGCTGGAAATATGCATTGTGCAGGCCTAATGGGGTCTGATTTACATAGACCTATTCACATTTATAATACTACTCACTACAACAGGATTAATTAAACTGTCATTATTATCCCTTTTTTTGTACCAACTCAATACCGTTACAATTCCTCACACTGATACCTCCAAACACCTTGGTGAGACATTTTATTAATCTCTAGAATGCATTTCAAATTTATTCAAACTCTCAAGACTCATTGCACTTCAGTAAGACTGATATTTTCCAACAAATGACAAAATGTACTGCCCTCTGTTCATTGCTACTATAATATGAGCATCAACCCCATTTTTCACATGTTTTCCAGAATATTTAGGGCTGTATACCCGCAATATATTCTGAATAAAACCAAAACATTCGTAAATAATACTACGTTTCAGGTAAAGGCTCTTCTTCATAGGGGCCAGAGAAACTGAGTGAAAACGATTTGAACTCATTTCTGCATGGCAAGCTGATAGAACATGTGAAGATAATTTGTCGTCCAGGCGTTAACCAGTCGAGGGACTTGCCGAACATCTTTTTCTATCAACTAACCATGAAGAGATATCCAATCCAGTTCGTCACGCTAACCATGGGAATTATACTGCTAGTGACAGGTTTTGATTTCTGGTGGGAACGAGACCAGAAAGAGGACAGGAAGCCACCTCATTAAAATAGATATTGTTCAGCCAGCAAGAATGAATGAATTAATGCCTCACCACCTGAAATGTAGATTGAGTTAATTCATTAAGATGCCAAATTGCACCATTGGGCCAGGATGCAATGTGGCAGAAGCTTTTGATAATTATACTCAATACAAAAACACTTGACTTTGGGAAGGATTTTTAATGATGTTAAATATCTACTCATGGGCATTTGTTCATATTACAGTTAAAGACTTCATCGAAAAATATTCTTAAATTACATATCTATCAAGTATCTGGTGTATAGTGCCATCACCAACTATTATTCACTCGATCCTTGCTGTCTCTCGATCTCTTTGCTATAAAGCAGGGATATCGCCAAAACACTTGCCGATTACATACATATGTTTTTTCCGTATAGGGCAGCGTTACTTAAAAACGTGTTAAGTTTTTTTGTTAAGTGTGCACCACAGGGGAAACATATAAGTATGAAAAGGACCATATTTTGCCAAAACACTCAGACCATCCCTTCCTCTCAGTGAAAGTAAAATAAATAGTGGTTATTATTTTAACATAACTTGTTATTATTACTCTTTGGTTCTTTCGGTAAAGTCACGTAGGTATAAAATAAAACGTGTTATTGCGTGTGATATAATCCCTGAAGAGTCAGCCGTGCTCTATTATTGATTGTCTAAACGAATGCAATGCTTTCATTAAAGGTTATCCATGAATGTAGGCCACGTCGACTTTTTCTCTTAGGAGAAAAAAAGTGATATGGGTTTGTCTGGCATTGTTTTGTGCAGATATAAAGTGGACCAACAACAATAATGTCAATGGAGGCCTTAGTCAAGGTAAAAAAAGAATGCCCATGTGAATAGTAAAATAGATTTTTCTTTACATGCTAGAACTAATCACCAAATTCTGAGTGCATACCCAGATTTAACGTGTAGATATTTAATTAATGCAAGATAGCCCGGGTCTTGAGGATTATAACAATGCATGCTTGTTGACTGACAGCATGTGAAATAAAAAAAAACACGGAGACGTTGGTATTTGTTTCCACTGCAGGCTGCCATGTAACCTCAGCGTATTCAATGAAATAGCTTTAAAAATGGATATAAATTATTTTACTTACAGCAGTAATAAGCTGAAATGGCACTTAATAAACCACAACCAATCACGGGGAGAAACTGATTTTTTTACTTTGCAAAGCAATATTAAACAAAGTGTCCATTGATTTAGTATTAGATGCCCGTTATTGCTTTTCCAGGAGCGCAGGCCGGATAAGACAGACGCTCGCCCTGTTTGCATCACTGACTAAGCATCGATCAAGTGCACAGTGCTAACGATGCAAATAACTGTGCAAAAACATATATATGCTCACGAGTACATAAAGAAATGAATTAACATGCACGACGAGGATCTCGCATTAATAAATTCAAAATGGCATCCAGAAGAAAACAAGCTTCTTTCTTTTTTTCAAACAGAAGTCTACAACTAAGCGCATTAGTCCCAGAGCTACACGTGGCTCCGCCGTTTAACCTGGCTGCCAATACGGTAATGGCGCGGCAAAACCCACGTGCGCGCTGGCCACACTTTTGCTTCGATCTTGGATTGCAATTCCCGGTCTGGTGGGAGGCCGACGTGAGGTTAAACCAACGTGGTGAATATTGCACGGGGTGGGGGGGGGCAAGGATGTTTCAGGATGAGATTACACTCTCTTTAAATAGCCAACAGTGAACTAGAAAATACCCCATGAAATATGACAGCTGATGCCCCCTGCGCCCCCCCCCCACCACAACGCCCAAAAAGAACAGTTATTGGGGAGCGCTCTCAGACGTCACACACACAGAGATACGCAAATACCACAAATATCCCTTCCTATAGCCTGAACAGACTGTTGGGGCAAGTGCTGTTAGCGAGCACCTATGAAGTCCGGCACAGCACACACCGGGTGGGTGGCCAGCATCATGCCCAGCCGCCTTTGTCTCCCACGTGGCAATGTTTAGACATTGCACCAGGTACTGATTTGAGGCTGAGTCGACCTAGCGGAGGCCCAAAATCGGTTCAGATAATCGTCACTGATGTTGGCCATGAGCAGGAATCAAACTCGGGCCACAAGGTTCGTAACGTAGCGTGCTAACCCTATACACACAGACCCGCACATATATTACAAAGATCCTCCGAACAGCATTATAGCCTGTTGGAACACGTGCTATTAGCGAGTACCGATTGATACTGCCATTGTTCACAAGGGGTTGGAAAATTAGCACCCTATGTCTCTCCATGGTTACATATTGCACCAGGTATTCATTCAATATTTTAAGGCTGAGTCGAACTAAAGGAGGAACAGGGTCAGTTCAAATATTTGCCGCCAACATTAGCCGTGATCGGGAATCTATCAGAATCTTTATATATCCTGGAGAAATCCGATGAGCTATGAAGCTCTTTTTCACAGATGTCCATTAGGGGCGGGTCAGCTAATTCGTAGAAAAGTGTGCTAACCACTGCGTTGCCACTTCCCACACATATATACAAACACACAGGGATAATACAGAGCTACCTCTGAAATTCCCTCAAGTTAACTTTGGTCCACACAGTAGAGGGCAGCACTTTACCACACACTTTGCCACTGAGAGCAATGTTAGTTACATGACAGTAAAACCAATGTTTTAAATTCTCTGACCTAGAATGTAGAAAAAATTAAGAATCCAAGTTGAATGTGATGGTATTTTGTTTGTGCAGTCATTGGTGAGTAGCCACAAACTATACATTTCTTACACTGCAAAACATTATTTATTAATAAGCAGCTACCTTTATTCAAACCCAGGATCTGGGTCCAGGCACTCTGACCTCTGTGCTAACTGGCCTCCTCCAAGCACTTATTTCTGAAGGCATTCCTAAAATGGCCAAATTCATATTCCATGGCAGATTTGTGAGACCTGATATCAATGAGGATGGTAAATCTATATTAGAATTAAATGGTACTTAGTTGTAATTGTGTTAGGGTAAAGGTCTATTGACTTGCATGTTAAAGTCCTCATGCCATAAAATGTATAGAAATTCAAGAGTTCAGCAAATATATTGTTGACGTGGTGTAAAAGGTTGCCAGACATGTTGTTTGGTATAATAAAATCCCATGATTCGTGTATGAAATTGGCTGCGACCTCTTTACAGCCACTTCGTCGCAAAGCACTCTTGATGTGCTCATGGGATTTTCAGAGACTTTTTTTAAATGGCCCGTCACTTTTGGCGGCCTTTTTATGGGCGTGTTTGATAGGTGGCACATGGTCCTGTGGTTTTATAGCTAAATCTAGTTAATCCTGCGAGGTTGTCTACAAATCCTGTTTCATGGAAGAGTGGTCATGTTGGTGCTGGTATTAGCAGAATTTAACAATAGGTGACAACTCACATCATTGAAGCATAGCCACAGTATCCACCCTCCTTTTAATATATTTCCAATGTTAATACAAAACCCTGTACTCTAAAGCATGCCAACTTTAGTCAAAGTTCATTCATCATATTCAGACCCAGGCTTACCGCAGCTCAGCTTGATAGTTTGTACAAAAACAGCATTAAGCCCAACGTTAATCTCATTTCTATTATTACACTACCTAATATAAAAAACGCCAACCCATAGCTCCTCTTTGACATCTCTAGCAGTCTCTGTGATAAGCAGACTATGTACCGTTCAACATTGCTAACACAGAATCCTACATTTCGAGCTCATCGGCTCAACCAATATAAGGTTTCTACAATGCATGGGTTACATTTAAGATCCCATTTATTGACTCGAACCCAGAAACCGTTGATAAACTGGTTAACACTTAGTGTATGTATATAAAAACGACAAGTGGATTATTTAATTGTGCGTACTCTGTTTAGTTCCTCTCATAAAACAATATAATATTTTAGAACCTGGTTCATATTCCATTCATGTGTCACTTGAACCCTGGACACCCCTGCAAACAAGATGTTCCATTTCCAGGGATTTCCCACGTAAAAAGTTGGGAAAAAAATGTATACTGAAACTTCCCACGTTGTGCATGTTTCTCTGCAACATGGACTAAACAGGAGGGCCGACCTTGCTCGAATGAAGGCAGTCCCAAAGAAGAGGGCAAACAGAGATTTTGTCAGAGCAGCAGGATGTCACTGAGGGCACCTTGATATAAGAATGTCTGATAATTTCTGCCCATTCTCAGAATCAATGTGAGACTGTGTTACCTAAACCTGGGGCCTGCGACAAAGAGGTGGGTACCTTGGCATCAGTACCACATGAACAAAGCACCAACACATGCTTTTTGTTGCCACTCAATACTTCCATCACAGATGTGACGTCACCGCTCAATTGCCGTGGAAAATATTACATGCATTATTGCGCCCCCCCAAAATACAAAAGTATATCTTTATACTTTTTGCATTGTGTACAGTCTGGAAGCTACCCACATGCCAAATTTAAAGTTTGTTGCATGTTGGGAAGTATGCTAAACATTTTGAACAGACACACATTCACAAATTTCCCTTTTATCTATATATAAGGGATTTTTTTGAATATGTGTGTCTGTTCGAAATGTTTAGCATACTTCTCTAAATCTATCCCCCCCCCCAACCCCCCGCGTAGGCCGTGTATTAATCCAAGACAAGAATCCAAGTCTCGGGCGAAGCCGGGTAGTAAAGCTAGTATGGTATAGAATACATCGTGGATTGTCAATCCACACAAAGTTGTAGGTCCTCAGTCAAAATCGCAGTATCTATCTCTTACAACAACGACAACAGTCTATCTTGTGTTGAACCAAGTTGCATTATTTGAGAAGCTCACAGATGCCTGAAATATATAGAAACTGTTACAACAGTGGGGTAAGGCCCACGGAGCTATATAGCTATTTTTCAGAAGCGATCTGGCCACAATTGATAGTTCAACGAAGTGGCTTGTCATGTGAACATTTATAACAGCCAAATACTCTAAACGCACATTTCTAAATGCGGAGGGGAAAACCGGAAGACCCAGAGAAAAATCCACGAGACCACGGAAAGAACATGCAAACTCCAAATAAAAAGGAATCAGGATCGGGATCGAACCCACAACCCTTCTGTATACCAGGCAAAATAGTAAACATCTTGCCACCAAGGCATCCTTACATAGGCAAGAGAACAGATGGGGTAATGTGGTACAGGAAGATTTTTCAGCAGGTGATCTCCTCCGTAAGAGACGTCATGACATCTATTACATGCAGCCGTACTATATGGAAAGAGGAAGTTTGTGTGTAGATAATATGGTCTACAAAAAGCACCTTCCTTATTGCCATGGATGAGTTTCAATGAAATGTCAAATTGGTTAATCCTAACGAGAAGTCAGTGGCTATTGATTGCTTCAATGTGCATCGGTAGCTGCAGTGTTTGATTAATAAACCTTTCGGCACCAGGAAACACCAATGTCTTGTACTCCCATTTTAGTTGCTATCTCTAATGGTAATTTCCTACATAGTCATTTCATAGATGTCATTAGGCGAAGCTGATTATAATTTGTATTTCTATAGCTTTTTAATGGCTAGGATTGCTCGCTTAAAAAGCGGCATGGCACATTGGTGAATAGTGCCTACATTCTAGACTTTGTTGTGGTCCAAGCTTTACCAGCCAAGCATTGTATCAGCGTTTGTTTATCATGTATCATCGTGGTATTTTGCATACATGGTAATAATGTCTTGTTGGGATTTGAGTATAATGAAGTGAAAATTAACTTTATTGTTGTTAAAACTATTATTCCTTTGTGTTATGAATGTCGAGTAATGATTACTGTGTGGCAGGCACCGTGAGCAGGAATGCAATTGTTTTTCTTGCTTGATATTTGCAGCATTTTACGTGTGATACGTGCGATACATGCTTCTGCATTCGTGTGAACGTGTGGGTTTGCACCACATTCGGCAATTGGCAAGTAAATACATAAATGCCTATACATTTGAAATATTCTTATTATGTTTAAGGGTGTTCCTGTGTACAGAAAAATAACTGCCAAAGATAATAAAGACCAAGAGTTTCATAAACAGCAGTTGCAGGAGTCGCCAGTGTCTCGCTTGTCTCACTCTCAGGAGTGCAGCCCTCTTTACATGAAATCAGGGACGGCTACGCGGAGTCCAAAAAATTGTATGCACCTCCGATTAGGACGGTTGGCAATGTGCGGTGCGAAAGAAGTTCAACATACGTATACCAAAAGCCTGGTGTTTTTCAGCACAGCAACTGTTGGAGGCTCTTTTCTTCCCCGCATTTTGCCGAGGCCCCCGCAGCACACCAGACGTCAAAGGGGCCAGCTGCTTCAAACATTAGAGCCAAGTCGACTCACCCCTAGTGAAGGCATCTTACCATACCCCAGGAGTGCCGTCTTACTACCATCCATACAGCATGCCAAGGAGTTTGAAATACCAACCGGTTTACTGCTATTGGATTTGACAACTTCCGTGAACTGACCGAGGGACATGGGAGCATGTAAATGCAAATGTGACAACTCCCTGAGTATCTTTACATCTAAGAGGAACCATGTAAAATAAAAGCACCCTTTGTGCACAATTTGACATGGACAAGAGATGGATTAGAATTCGGGAAAAAAGTCGCCGCAATGTTTGCGCACTAGATGACACAGGGTTTATCAATTCAGTTGGAATTTTTGCAATGCGCGAGAATGTAGAAGAGTGCAGCTGTACTCACTGGCCGTCTGCTTGCCAAGGTTTCTCCTCTCATTGCAATATGATTTATGACGCATGGCAGCTGAGTACAGACTATAAGGTAAAAAAAATACAGACAATCTATAAGAAAAGCTATCTGATAAATGTACCCTTTTGTGAGCGATTTTCTGGGGGTGAGCGGATTCAGGGTTATGCGAGGGTTTGAGACAGGAAAAAAATGATTCTCTATGATTTGCACGCAAGTATGCACAATGTGGGGAGCTTATGCGCACTATGTGTGCAATATGTGCAGTGTTTTTCAAAAGTTGTTTTTGCCGAGAAGATTTATCACTGGCGTTACATATAGGCTCTCTGTTAGCTTCGTGAAATTTCCACGTTTTTCTTTTCACAAACGTTTTGGAAAAGCGAGCAGCAGCAAACACTGTACTGTACTTGCATTGTTGTTCATGCATTTCACGAGCACCACTATTGACTTTTTAGCTAAATGCAGACAAGACGGCGTGAGCAGTGCAAACGAGAATGTATTCGTGTTATGTTTTTAATGGCTGGAGAAGAAAGGTGATAACATTCGACCAGTTATACTTGACAGAAGATAAAAGGAGCTCGCATAAAATGCAATTAAGGGCACATCTTTTTTGCAGTGAAAATTCTTCCAATGTGCAAATTATGCTATCAGCCAATAGCCACCACCCATATAAACGTGCAAATTAGGAATGCTGCTGTGCTTATTTGTTTCTAAACGCAGCTGCTGGATACACAGTAATGCACAAGCACTGTGTACAATGCCAAACTTGTGCCATTTTGTATATAATAATTGTTTTTTTTACCCTTTTATCTGGCAACAAAACTGACACTTTTTTTTACAAGGAGTCATGTTTGCATTGACCACAATCCCTGCAGTTGGAATACAAACAAAATACATAACTCTGATAATGTATGCACTGTCCTTGGAATTGATTGGTCCACACCCGAGACAGCTTTCCTTAGAGCCTAGTCTCACATGGTATTAGACCAGATGACGCCAAAAGGCGCACAACTCAAAGACAATGCATCATCAAAGTATGAGAATTCGGGGTAAGCATTTACACCATTGGAACCTCATTTGCCAGTAGCTAAATATGATAATTGTTTTTTTTACCCTTTTATCTGGCAACAAAACTGACACCTTTTGTACGTTCATCTTTTTGCTTGTCAAACAATTGGAAAATGACAATATGGATGACTTTAAATCCGACTATTGATCCAACAATTTGAGTTTTACTTTAATCCGATTCAAATTTTGCCGCAACCCAACAACACTAATGATGAAGATAAATAGGTGCCGAAAGGTGTGTCAAAGAAAGTAGGCTGTCCAGCACATGGGTTAAGAGGAGTCAGGTAGATTATTAACCAAGTCAAACACAAGCAGTGGCGCAGCGGTTAGTGCACTGTGCTATGAGCCCAGCAAACAGGTTTTTTTTATTCTCCACCACAGGCATTGCGAGTTACTTGAACCACAATACAAGCCCCCCACTACTCCACGAAATAGCACTGACCAATGGAGTGAAGTATGGTCAAAACAATATTCGTGCCCAACACAGCATGGTGATGTCTTCATCCAGCAGTGGATTGACAAAATGCTGTACATCTACATACATCATCGTAACGACCTTGCATTGCTTCGGCATACTACTATACCTAATGCGTTTAAAGATTAAACAAGCATGTAAAACGTAATTCAATTTATGTGTATTTCAGTTGATTGAACATTGGTGTCTCTGGCAAATTAACTAATACACATGGGGGCTCTTCAATCTTTCCCTTGTTTCGTTCCATGTCTGAGTCACTTTGGCAGCTCACTTGCCGGGTGGCAGGGCTCTTCTGGTTTGTTTTCAAGAGCAGATTTGCCCCTAATCGCAATGCCCCCCTATCATAATAATGTCGACCACACACCCTTAGGTGCACCTGACACTAATAAAGTTGTACATTTTTACACTGATAGACAAAATGTTCTGGGTAATTTGAGCAAGTTGACAAAAAAACATCCCTCAAGACTTTTGACAAATCTCATGAACGCCGCCAATTCGGTGCACAGAGCCGAGTTGCAATAACGCTGCCTGACAGCCATGAGCCCACTGAAACAGCGGTACACATTTAATTAACATATTGCTTTTCATATGGTTCTATATCTACGATGCTCCATCGTCACAGCCATCCTCGTTTGTACGTCAAGAATTACCTTTTTGATCATATTTACCCAAAACGTTATTTTTCAATTCAGAAAAACATATTTTTCGGGTCCAACAAAACAATTCGGAAGGGGCAATAGGGTACAGGAAATAAAAGCTAAAGGTGCGAGCCTGAAATGTGTTCTTGCCACTGCTCGTGGAAGGACGGCCACTAGAGGAAGCTCTAGAGAGGGCTTCTCAGAAAACAAACGCCACTTATCTTTTGTAGAATCACACTTGTGCAACGCTCTTCCCTCAAAGGTGAGACAAGCCCACTCCTCGGGCTGCCTTCAAAACTAAGATGAACACAGATATATGTATCAAGGTAAACGGCCAATCCCTTGGGCAATAACTATTTTTGCTTCTGTATTGAAGCCAACATAAGTGTTGACAGGTCTTCACTTTTTTTTTTATATGCAGTCTATATTAAATAATAGTGTGTTTACACTAATTGCACCATATTAACTTTGAATGCTTTTATAACTAATGGGCGGAATTTTTTTTATTTAAACTGGAAATAACCCTGTCCTTTGGACGTGACTGTCCATGCCTCTCCAGCCAGCCATCAAAACGTGTTTTTAAATAGAGGCAGTACTCGACTCACGAACACCCAACTTACAAATATCTGCACTTATTAAGCAGCTTCCATGAGATGTATTTTTTTTAGTTTTTTTACATCGACTTAAACGCGAACTCGCATTTGCAAACTGAACCGCGGAACCATTTTGTTCAGTGAAGCAATCCCCCGCGAGATGGGACTGAGTGTTTGAACGTATGTGTGTGTGAAAGTGAGTGTGTGTGTGTAAAGGTATGTGTGTAAAGGTTAGTGTGTGCGGGCGTGTGTGCGCGGGCGTGTGTGTCCACGCGTGCCCCCGTGTGTATGTGGGGAGTGGTAGTGCAATGCTTAGCGCGAACTGTACTACCAACCTGGCAACCCGAGTTCGATTCCTGCTCACGACCAAAACTAGCGACGGTTATCTGAATGGTTCCTGAGCCTCCCCTAGGTCGATTCAGCCTCAAATGAGTACCTGGTGCGGTGTGCAAATATCGACACTGGGGAGTCAAAGGTGGCCAGGCATGGTGCTGCCCAATCACCCCCTCGCGTGCCGTGCCGGTCTTCATAAGCACTGATCGCAAGCAGAACTTGCCCAAAAATTGTTTTGACAATACGGGGGGTCGTTGTCGTTGGTGTGTGTGTATGTCTGCGTATGAAATTGTTTGGCCAGCTTCTGTTTGGGCGCATAGAGGGAGCTAAACGGGCTGGAGAAGAGATGGACTGATGCAGTATGGGAGGACGTGGAGCTGAGTGGACTTGCTGACTGGAACAAGCGGTGTCAAAATAAGCCTCAATGGAGGATGATCGTGAAGGATGCTATTGGACAATTGGAGGCAGTCGCCCTCCAGCAACAACGGAAGGCAGAGGAGCGACGCTCACAACAACGAGCGGATCGCTGGGCGGTACAGCTGGTGCATCTACCAGCCATCTTAGTCAGCCAACCCATGGCACCTGAGTCTGTCCCGAGACCTGTCAGCGATCCTTTAATACTCTTTCTTCACGTGACCTCATGGTGCACCTGGCCTGGCACAGGCGCCATGGTGACGTCACCGTCACTTAGTGGTGAATGGCGGGTATTGGTATGCAAGCGAGGGGGCACTCAAAGTGTGCCGATCCATGGATAATGAGTTTACATCACAGATTCACCTGGATCTGCCGATCTCAGGCACCCCAGATAACAGGGGTGTGTATATGAGCAGTTGCATTATCGTAACAGGAAGGCCGAACCGCAGATAATGTAAAGAATTTTAAATCCTCTCATCCTCAGAGACAGGAATAGTCGTGAACAATGAACGTGACAGAAGTAAATGTATTACCTTGGTCAAACAAGCAATGTGCCCGCATTTATCGTTGTTGATGATCCTAAGCCAGTGTTGGAAATTCCACATTCCGATGGCAGTCTACAGAGGTGTGGACTCGAGTCATGCGACTTGGACTCGAGTCAGACTCGAGTCATGATTTTGATGACTTCAGACTCGACTTGGACTTGCCTCATCTTTGACTCGACTTGACTCGGGACTCGAGAGCAAAGACTTGAGACTTACTTGTGACTTGCACAACAATGACTTTGTCCCACCTCAGAGGTGTGGACTCGAGTCATGCGACTTGGACTCGAGTCAGACTCGAGTCATGATTTTGATGACTTCAGACTCGACTTGGACTTGCCTCATCTTTGACTCGACTTGACTCGGGACTCGAGAGCAAAGACTTGAGACTTACTTGTGACTTGCATAACAATGACTTTGTCCCACATCTGGCAGTCTATGCATAGGACAATCACTGTTAACTTCCAAAAGAGTGGTGCTCAATGTAAAAACTCCAAAAGGGCGATAGCTTGTGAAGGTATCTCACCAGTATGAAAAATTTTCAATCTTCCAATCGTGAGTCACACGTTCCAATCAGTACCACCTGGCGAAAAAGCAACTCAATAACTGGAGGTCGTTGCACAGATTAAATGATGACATGGACACAAACGCAGTGCCACGGATATTTTACTCCATGCCATTTTGTAAATACAGAGACTCCCCTACTTACGAACACGTTAGGCTCCAGAGGTTTGTTCGTAAGTTGTACTCCTGTTTGTTCGTAAGTCCAACTTTACTCCTGTCAATTCCAAACATGTTGTTACGGCATGTACACTAAATACGGGGAATGGCTTTACAAGTTTTATAATCTCCTGTAGATGTAGATGCCACGGGTTCTTCACGTTCTGCAGTTGTAGATGCCACTGGTTCTTCATGTTCTGCAGATGTAGATGCCACTGGTTCTTCATGTGGCATCTACATGACATACGGAGAGGTTTGTTCGTATCTCTGAAAGTTAATTAATGTAATCACGAATTAACTATGGAATGATAAATAAACAATAATGTCATAAGAGGAATGTTTAATATAAATGGCGACATTTTGGGCAATAATGGCCTTTCCTCGTAGCACGTAAATAGAGAGGCCAGAGATATAGTGGATAATAAGAACTGCATATTGCACTTAACACCATGGGGCCTGATGATAATGAAACTGTTCAACAAGCTTTCTAATTACCAGTATTTAAATAGGCATATGGAATTACCTTAGAGTAGTTATTGTGTAACAGACCAACCAGACAAACCATTTAAGAACGAAATAATATGAATAAACACATTCATATTAAAAGTATAAATCTAAAATGTTGCTGGAATATTGCATTGTGGGAGAAATATGTTCTCGTGAGAACAAGGCATCTTCCACCTAGCTGTGCATTCCTGGGCCCAATCAGTATCTCAATGTAATGGATTTAACCACCCGACACGCCTGAGGTAAGGGAAGTCTGAAAAATATAACGCGAGGTGCATCTTTGAAAGTAAAATAAATGAAATTTAACTAAAAATGCTTATGGGATAAAATCCAACCAAAAGTCGAATAAATAGAGAACAAATCACATTCATAAAGATGTGTGCAGACAGCTGAATAGCATTCTTCCTACCATTGACGTTTCAGAGCATAGCCACTCACTGCCATGAGAATACGCTAACTCAGTATGCAAAACATTAGCATAACTGTTAACATTCAGTCGATCCTCAAACAATTAACTTTACTAAAAATATGGCTTTCAAATTGACATTGCCTGAAGGAATATAATTTTATAGCAGTGGCACTAAACCTTATTTTGTTATAATAAGGAGCCTCACAACATGTGTACTATTTTTGTATATAAACACACGTTTTAATCTTGTTTTCCTCTTGCTGAACTCTAAGTGTATCCATCTTTACAATGTCATTGGTCGATGCCCAGGTCCATTTCCAAGCCTCATAACAGTAAATAATCCGCATGTCGAATGGCAGAGACCAAATTGGTACCTATTTTACACAATTTAGAGGGATCATGGGCCCAGTCAAGCCGCAACTGACATTTTACCTCTGCTTATCAGGACACCCATGCCTAAAATGTGAGACTGATTTATGCTCAACGTAAACCAGCGGTCCCCAACCTTTTTGGCACCAGGGACCGGTTTCATGGAAGACAATTTTTTCACGGACCGGGGGGGAAGGGGGTTCATCGTTGGGTATTTCCCCTTTTTTAAAGAAGCTCTCCAGTGACGTTTGTTTTTACTCATTTTAGCTAGGGTTAGCTTGTGGGGTTACCAAAACTGTGACTGAGACAAGTGCGCAGTGCGGGAAAGAGGGGCGGACAGAAGTGGAAATGGAATAATGGGCGGGCCACGCGCGGACTCACCGCTCACCTCCTGCTGTGCGGCCCGGTACCTAACAGGCCACGGACCGGTACCGGTCCGGGGCCCGGGAGTTGGGGACCCCTGACGTAAACGTTACGGTTTCATTTTACGACTGCAAATGCGTCATTGTGTTGACATAAACACATATAATGTATCACGTATGCATTATTCTTGTATAAATATATCAATTTGTGGACACAGCTGCAATTGAGGCATGTTGTGGCTCTCCAACAACTCGAAGAAATGCACCTCAATGTAAACATGTGAGTGTAACGAGTCTGCACAGCATATTGCTCATTGACATTCAGAGCTCCTGAGATGTTTTTATTTTTTGTTATGTTATACCAGTTTAGCTTTCTACCCTGGCATGCATGCACGTGAAAAAATACCTCCCTTTGATATATTCTACTTTAAAATGTTTTTAGTTACTTGTAGAAATGTAAATCGCAGACGCTAGAGGACTACACACGTTAGTAGATGTTTAATATCACAGAGATACGTAATGGCAGCATTATGGTGCGATGATTTCACTAATGAGGGGAGCTGCGAGGGACGGGTTAGACCTTTGTGGGCACTACAACCACAGCGAGCTCAGAGCAAGGTGTTAAAAGGAGAAAGAGAGAGAGAGGTTCAAATGAAAATTATTCAAGACCATTATGGTGATCATGCAAATGATGATTAGACCACCACCTCTTCCAGAAAAGTGAGTGCACTCACTTTCGTGACGAAAGTTCTAAAATTAAGATTGAACCACTTCTACGGGGAAGTTTTAAGCTTATCTTTTTTCTCTCTCTCTGGCGACTTGTTTTCTCTGCCTGTGTCCTCTCTTTAGATTGTTCACACTTAAATTCTAACTTAGCAATCTTTGAAATACGTAATCAACCAGGCTATGCGTTAATTGTGTGTTGACCGACCCTCTGTGTTGTATTACATTACATTTCGATATTTTACTAGGTTATTTCATTTTAGTGTGTCCTTCTCCTGATTTTCAGGCTTGCTTGCCGTGCCATCGCATTCGCAGCACCACGTCTGTTGACCACTCATTGATATGCTAATTTGTTCTCTAACCCTCCTCCCTCTCTCTGCCTCCGCCCCCCCCCCTCTGTCTATTTAAGGCCACCCCACAGAGACGATCACCCCTCTCTGTTACCTGTGTTGCTCTCGCTATGTATCTTGGTGATATCTGTCTGCTAATATGTCTGTCTATAGTTTTCTGGTTAGATTTTGTCGCTATTTCATTATACCTGATGATGATTGCTTGTGTTGCAATCGAAACGTCGTATTCTATTATTTAATTTAATTTATTATTTTATCTTTAGACGTGACTTAACCGAAAGAAACACATAATCAATCTACGTGACTTTACCGAAAGACCCAAGAATATGAATTACTGCAGTTACAAAAGCTTCAAGTCAAGAGGTAACGGAGATATTTAAATATATTTGGGAAAAATTGGGAATCAGGCCCTTCAAATCTCTATACGAGGAATTTTGTAAATAAATTATCTCCTACGAGCCCTGGAGCATGTTCTCAAGTGAGGAAATTGCAGAAATCTTCCAACCAATATGTTGACCCACTTGGCCAGTCTTCTCCAAAGATCTAATGCTTTTAAGTTTAATGGACAATTGTACCAACAGATCAATTGAATCGTCATGGAAACAAAAATGGGTCCAATTTTCACCACCCTCTGTGTCTGTTGGGTGTAAAATAAAATAAAAAATACAATTATGTTTTAAGTATACAGTCCGCAAGCTTGCAATGTACTGATTGGCTGCTGCACTAGAGTCATATTTCTCATGCAGGAGGACCTCCAAATCTTCATTGCTGGAATCACCGTCACCCATTATTAGTGTTTCCAGTACACACCTCAGACACTTGCATTGCTTTTAGAATATAAAACTGTCCATCGTAGAGATCCAACGAACCACAAAGGGTCATTACAAACCAGGAGAGTCAAAACAGCCGTATTATACATATCTAAAACATACGTAAAATGCATGTTGTAACGTGATAAAGATTATAACAGTGATGATGTTAGTGATGGAGATTATGGATAATGAAGGATATCATAATGGTGATGATGATGTTTTTTTATTAATATGACGGTTAACTGATTATGAAGATCATGATGATGTGTTAGTTATAGACATGATGGATAACGGTGGAAGTATGGAAGTGGCGATGGTGGAATGGGTTAAGATTATGTGGGTCATGGAGATTACATTTGATAATTATAATCTTGAAGGCTAAGATAGCTTACAATAGATAATAAATATGTTGTGATTTTTGTAGTGGGGGACATGGCAGCATAGACATGGAGAGATAGAGAAATAGAAACACGAAGTAGCACGAAAAAATGGGAAGAAAGAGATAAGGATTCACACAAAGAGAATGAGAGAAACAGAAAGGAATGGAGAGAGACAAATCGATGAAGAGACACTGAGAGTGATGGAAAGATGAATGGAGAAATATATGGAGTATTAACAACACGGGTATCCCTACACACTGCCTATCCCCGCCCGCTATTATTTTATTATTACTTTTGACAATCATCCAAAAGTGGCCGTTTGGCAAGCTTCGTTCGACAGGCGAGCTCAGCTTTCTACAGCAATGGCGGAGGGTGTGGGGTTATGTGCCCTCCCAGCACCCCATCCCCCAGTCCCCGAGGGAGGCGGCTTGCCCTGCTCTCTGGACCAAAAGCTGTCCACACACGACACGATGTGCCCATGCTTAATTTCTACACACAGTACTCCCAAATGTCTTCATAATTTTTGCATACTTATTTACTTTGTCCTCTTCTGCTTATTTCCCATGTGTATACAACTGATGTTGCAAATAAAAGTCTTAATGATCTTGGTTAACATAATTTCACACCTACCTCGACGTAACCGCTGTAATGAGGCTAGGCATGGTGACACGTGCCTGCAATCCAGCGCTGTAAATGGGTTGTTAGGTGGCCAGGAGATGGAAGTACAGAAATTAGTCTGGTGATTAAAAATCATGTAACCTTCTGCGGCCGTCTGGAATGCTCTTCCTATTAGGAAGCCACTGGAGCGATGCACTTTTAGATTTGGGTGGTTGGCGACGTACGGTGTGAAAGAAGTTCAACATACATACATCCCTCAATTAAGCAATATCATTAAACCTATTTATATTTTGACCAAAATTCCAGGAGAAAGGTTCCTCTCCGGACTGAGCGACTCCCTTGACTAACACAATTTAATTCCACACCTTCCCCTGGGTTTATCTACGCCAAGTGGTGTGTACACGATTCACGATCAAAATATTGGTCCTGTAGGTCGCGTTGAGGGGTCACCTCAGCCACATCATCCCTAGAGGGTGACTAGAAACGAATACCGCTGAGAGGGTAATCAACAGAGGTTTTACTTTGCAGAGACCATACCCACCACATGAATGCAGCATTTATGCTGTCACTGGCTCAGGGCAGCCAAAGCAGATGAGCACCAGCACCTACTTTTTGATCTTGCTGACATTTTGACTTTGATGGTTGTATTATTAGCTTTGTGTAATAATGAACGACCAAGAGATAGCTTTATCCCTCTGCATGCAGATGAAAAGTGAGCATTCTTACATTTCAGCCAATAGCACATCATCACAAAGACTTTGTGAGCACAATGTATGCCTTGCCAGAAAGCCACTTCGCTTTTCAGAGTGTTTACAGCGGATAATTAACAAAGGCAAACATTAAAGACAACTGCAAATACATATCCATAATGCTGCTTTTAAATGTACATTTTTGGCAATAGTTTCCTTCATTAAATAAAAAAACCTAAAAAACATCTTAAATCTATGGTGTCCGTGTGCAAACTCTTTTAGTAATATTAATGAATAATGTTTAATTGAAAAGTTTTTGTACATGTGAGCAATATATTTCTCTGGGCGATGAAAAGTTCAATCGGTGCAAGCTTCAGTGTGTTTCATGCTCGGCCTACTTACAATACAGCACCTCCGGCGACATTTATGTTTGACCCAGTGAGCTTTAGACAAGGGGCTACCATGTTCGTATTTTGAACCTGCTAACCAGTGTTGTACTACATACCTCACGGTTATAGATTACAACAAAAACCACAGAACCTAACAACACTATCCAGTACTTTACTTGTAATATTGCTCTGCTTATCTGTACCTAACACTGCGATAAATACTCGACATTCTCTCAACACACGTATCATACATAGACAATACAATTTTGGATTTGCAAATTATATGAATGCAACGGCATCTCATGACGTAGTAAAATAACAAGCATTCATCATGACGATGTTAATACAGTAATGTGGCTTAGAGTAAACTAAACCATTTTTTTTATTTTACGAGGTAGGGTCCACTGAGCTGCATAGCTCTTTTTCAGAAGTGACCTGGCCACAAGTAATAGCTCAATGAAGTGGCTTATCACGTGGAAAATCATTGCAGCCGAATACTCTAAATGCATGTTTCTAAATTTGGAGGGGAAATCCGTAGGAACCAGATAAAGATCCACATGACGATGGGGAGAGAAATATGCAAACTCAAAATATACAGGAGCCAAGGTAAGGATCGAACCCATGACCTCTTGTATACCAGGCGAGGTCGTTAACATCTCGCCACCTTGGCTTAGTGGAGAGGGCACCTGAAAAGTGGTTCTGAAAAGAACGACTGGAATAGAAGCACTGCATGATAATTATGTTAATTATGAATCCCGTCATTTATTTGCTAACGACCAATTATAAGACACTGCCATGTAGTCAAACCTTGTGCCTCAAGACATGGCGAGTTCCCACAATGCATTTAGTACACAACGCTGTGGGAAGGTGAGGGGGCGGGGACACTATTCCATGTTGTGCATTTTTAATTACTGTTCTCGAAAAATGTTATTGCAGTAATTGGAAACTATAATTTGCGGAATTTAAATTGAATGCAATTAAAATGAAACTGTTAGTTCATAATACTCTAAGATATCTGCATGTTATACAATGGATACAACGACAGTGCATAACTATTTCAAATTCACCACAGTCTCACAGTACCTATAAGAAAAGACTAAATTATAACTTATTGCCATACTCTGCTGAAACAACTAGAATGCTCAAGTGGGAGACGTGGAAACCTTAATGTTTAAAAATGCACATGTATTTCAGGAAGCAGTGGCTCATTGTTGGGCCTGAGCTGTGTACATACTCTAAATAAAATTGATAAATCCTGGAAAACATGACAAAATCCATTTCATATCAGATATAACAATTATTTTAAATGTCATGATTCACTATTTAGTGACAGTGGCTTTTGCTGCGATTAGCCCGACCATCGCTCGTACCTGTTGCAGTGGCCACATCGGTGAACGTTCCGTCTCCATTGTTCTTGAACAGGAAGTTGGGACCGTGCTCGTTGTCACAGAAGATGTCCGAGATGTTGGTGTTCATGATTGGACCAACAGTCACTCCACGGCCACCTGTCAACAACAAAGATTTTTTTTTTAAATGTTGAACGAAATATTCTCTATCCACTGCTGAATGAAGGCCCCCAAGGTTGTTGGTGCTTTGCTTCCATTGTTGCATCGGTGCAATCCAATAACACTGTTCATACCCTGGAAAAATGCAATCAAATCTCAATAACATTAATTCAGTTTAATTCAACTCAGGACTGTTGAATATTTCAGACAGAGATTTATTTTACTACTACTACTACAAAATAAGCAGAGCCTGCTGCATATTACACGTGCAGGGTACATTGGATTACGAGAGCACAGCAGGGTTTCCTGTCACCCACGCCGGCGCCTTCAGGAGAAGAATGCATCAGGACATGAGACCTTCAATGGCGAGCGTCGTTTTTTTAATGTTTCACGTTTCTATTTTGAGCCACCAGGGTCACACTTACTCCCAAGAGGAGTGTCCACCTCACCCCTGTGATAAATGTGTAAAACTTGTACTGTTTTGACTTAAAGCTTTCGTGACTGCAGGAATTAATATTTTTGGGTCTTTCGGTAAAGTCACGTAGATAGGTTCAAATAAAAACAAAATAGTTATTTTCTTTGAACCTATCTAAATCATATTTTTTTGTTATTTTCTTTCAACCTATCTATATGACTTTATCGAAAGACCCAACGAATACTTGTACTGCCATTCTTAGAATGAAATGTAAAGTTGATGCCTAAAAAAGTGGAACGAATGCTTTTATTCCAAATGTCGGTACTGTTCACCCAGAGCCGTGACACAGGAGAGCATCGAGTCCAGGGTGCCACAGTGGTGGGATTTTAACTACTTCGCCTGGTATACAAGGAGTTGGTGGGTTCGATCCTAATTCTCATTCTTGTATAATTGGAGTTCGCATGTTTTCCCCATGGTCGCGTGGATTTTTCTCTGGGTCCTCCAGTTTTTCCCTTCACATTTAGAGACATGCGTTCAGTCTATTTGGCTGCTGTAAATTGCCACATGATAAGTCACTTCGAGAACTATCATTTGTGGCCAAATCCCTTCTGAAAAAAAGCTATACAGTGGGGGAAAAAAGAATTTGATCCCCTGCTGATTTTGTACGTTTGCCCACTGACAAAGAAATGATCAGTCTATAATTTTAATGGTAGGTTTATTTGAACAGTGAGAGACAGAATAACAACAAAATCCAGAAAAACGCATTTCAAAAATGTTATGAATTGATTTGCATTTTAATGAGGGAAATAAGTATTTGACCCCTATGCAAAACATGACTTAGTACTTGGTGGCAAAACCCTTGTTGGCAATCGCAGAGGTCAGACGTTTCTTGTAGTTGGCCACCAGGTTTGCACACATCTCAGGAGGGATTTTGTCCCACTCCTCTTTGCAGATCTTCTCCAAGTCATTAAGGTTTCGAGGCTGACGTTTGGCAACTCGAACCTTCAGCTCCCTCCACAGATTTTCCATGGGATTAAGGTCTGGAGACTGGCTAGGCCACTCCAGGATCTTAATGTGCTTCTTCTTGAGCCACTCCTTTGTTGCCTTGGCCGTGTGTTTTGCATCATTGTCATGCTGGAATACCCATCCATGACCCATTTTCAATGTCCTGGCTGAGGGAAGGAGGTTCTCACCCAAGATTTGACGTTACATGGCCCCGTCCATCGTCCATTTGATGCGGTGAAGTTGTCCTGTCCCCTTAGCAAAAAAACACCCCCAAAGCATAATGTTTCCACCTCCATGTTTGACGGTGGGGATGGTGTTCTTGGGGTCATAGGCAGCATTCCTCCTCCTCCAAACACGGCGAGTTGAGTTGATGCCAAAGAGCTCCATTTTGGTCTCATCTGACCACAACACTTTCACCCAGTTGCCCTCTGAATCATTCAGATGTTCATTCGCAAACTTCAGACGGGCATGTATATGTGCTTTCTTGAGCAGGGGGACCTTGCGGGCGCTGCAGGATTTAAGTCCTTCACGGTGTAGTGTGTTACCAACTGTTTTCTTGGTGACTATGGTCCCAACTGCATGGAGCCCCAGGCCGAGGGAGATTGACAGTTCTTTTGTGTTTCTTCCATTTGTGAATAATCGCACCAACTGTTGTCACCTTCTCACCATTTTCGTTGGCGATGGTCTTGTAGCCCATTCCAGCCTTGTGTAGGTCTACAATCTTGTCCCTGACATCCTTGGAGAGCTCTTTGGTCTTGGCCATGGTGGAGAGTTTTGAATCTGATTGATTGATTGCTTCTGTGAACAGGTGTCTTTTATACAGGTGTAGGGCTTGAGTATAGCGCGCTACGCATCCCCCGCCTCTGTTGCTATGCGAGCAAGCACAGTACAGTGGGGTGATGTGAGGTAATGGTTGTTGTTGTGACTTTAGGCGAAGTGGGTCGTTAAGGGTTGAAACAGGTGTCAGGGTAGCCGGGAGGACACAGGCCAGTGATTGGCTGGAAAGGTAATTGGGCATTAGCTGGCGTCGCTCCGGCGGCAAAAACAAGGCCACGTGACACGGGGGGGCAGGGGGCGAGCGATAAGCGGGGGGTAGAGATAATTAGGGAGATTAATTGGTGTGGGGATATAAGCCAGAGCGCAACGGAGAGAAGGGAGTCCTGTACAAGTTGGCGTCGTGGATGGAGCTGCAGCAACGGTGCCCAGGGAGTCGCAGAGCAAGTGTTAGTAGAGTAAAGCGTAGAGAGACAGTGTCAGTAGAGTAAAGCGTGGAGAGACAGTGGTAGCGAGAACGCAGTGAGCAGACAGGGTAGCCATGCATCGGAAGGATGCAGAGTAGGAGAAACCATAGAGACGACAAGCGTAGCGATAGTGAGGTAGAGAGGCGCGGAGCGACGCGGAGCGGAGTGGGGGCACGGAGAGACGCGGAGCGGTGGCGCAGCAGAGAGACACGGAGCGGAGCGAGGCCGCGCCGAGACGCGGAGCGGTGGCGCGGCGAAGGTGGACTCTTAAGAGGAAAATAAAGAAAGAGAAAGACAACCCTTGTACGAGTCCTACACAGGTAACAAGCTGAGATTAGGAGCACTGCCTTTAAGAGTGTGCTCCTTACCTGTATAAAAGACACCTGGGAGCCAGAAATCTTTCTGATTGAGAGGGTCAAATACTTATTTCCCTCATTAAAATTCAAATCAATTTATAACATTTTTGACATGCGTTTTTCTGGATTTTGTTGTTGTTATTCTGTCTCTCACCGTTCAAATAAACCTACCATTAAAATTATAGACTGATCATTTCTTTGTCAGTGGGCAAACGTACAAAATCAGCAGGGGATCAAATTCTTTTTTCCCCTTACTGTATATAGCTCAGTGGGCCTTACCTGATACTAAAAAATGTGTTTATAGTTTAAATGGTTTAGCTTGATTCCGGACTGATTATCCAAACATATCCAACAATGAATACGTATGAACTGCATGCCTAGTGTGGACCCCCAGGCATGTAGTGATGTATAAATGAATCAATTAATCAATTTAAATGGATTTCTACATTGAAGGGAAACACATCAGATGGATGAAGGAATTTGTTGTTCGGACTCGGTTTTAATATTATGATTATGATTATGCGTGTTTACCCACAAAGGTCTCCTTGAGTCTCAAGACTGTTTCAGGAGAGTACTGCTAAGTTTTCACGGTATGGAGTGATTATGTTATGTGTCATCTAAATTGGATCATTTGCTGGAAATATTTAATAATTTGGATGTTTTTGGCCAATACCAGTTACATTCTTTGTTTTTAGCAACTGTTGAACTCCAGTGAAGAATATACAGTACTGCAATATATAATTATATATACTTAATCGATAGATGTAAATACCTAATGCGAGTCTCGACCAGTGCTTTCCAACTTGTGGTCTACATACATATGTGCCATCTCTTGAGGGCAGGTGAGACACGTTTTTTTGTACCGACGGTGGCCACGGGAGTCACCCAGCGGTCCTGGTCTGCGTGTGCACACTAGAAGAACATTATAAAAGCTACACACTTATCTGTGGATGACATTTGGTAAACTTATGCCCTTGGGACTCATCCACATGCTCCATCATAGTATGTTCATCTCTTGTTTATCACACCGATTTTACTTTTGCTTGACTAATGAACAACAAAAACTAAGTGTTAAACAGCTGTCTTAGGTGTTAATTAGGTGGATATGTAATTAAAAAGCACTGTAGTAATTTTACGAAGAATTAAATAAATAAAATCTATATGCTGGTAGATGTATGTGGACAGTTGATACGTCTGATAGAGGGTACACGAGAGGCAATAAATAGGCCAGGAGCCACTGGTCTAGATGAATTCCTTAATAATGTAATAATTTGTGTGATGTTACTTGCACGGTTTGCATTGTAAAACTTGAACCATACATTATAATTCAAGAACCAGCTCCCATGAGCGCATATTTCATCTGCCGCATGTCAGACACACGAACTCAAACGCACTGCATCTTCATAAATGGTCCATTATGTTACGCTGTCACACTAAAAAAAACACTTGCCTTTTTTGTTTGTTTGCAAACTTTACATTGTTGTAGGTAAACAAGTAATACAATGGGCGATTATTTCATTCCTCACGTTTGGTCTCTCACTCATTTAACAAAAGAAAGTAATAATATCCATCATCGGGCAACCCAAAACACAATTGAGTTTTCATTAAATTTGAAAACAAAAACGCCACCGAGCCACGGAAAAATCGGCAGTTAATATCTAGTCCTGTGAATGATAAAATATCTCTGAAACACCACGTACCCATCTCCATACAAATCAACAAGCACACACACCACGTTGCCCCGGTGTGCACGAGCTACATTTGCTCAACACATCCAATTCCCGCACGTATTGTGACAGCCTTTTACATTGTGATGAGGGAGGGATTCTGGTGAGGATGTGGGTTATTGTTGAGGTTGTGAGTAGCTGTCAAGGCCATGGGTTAGTGTCAAGGCTGTGGGTTATTGTCGAAGCTGTGAGTCATTGTCAAGGCCGTGTGTTATTGTGAAGGCTGTGAGTTATGGTAAACTGTGAGTTATTGTAAGGATGTGTGTTATTGTCAAGACTGTGAGTTATTGTAAAAGCTGTGATTTATTGTGAAGGCGGTGTGTTATTGTCAAGACTGTGAGTTATTGTAAGCCTGCGAGTTATGGTAAAGAATGTGAGTTATAGTCAAGGCTGTGAGTTATTGTTAGGCTTTGGGTTATTGTTAGACTTTGAGTTATTCTCAAGGCAGTGAGGTCGTGTTGACTCTGCATGGATGTCTAATTGTGCCGTCAGTTGTGAGGTCCGGTAACAGTGTGTTGATGTTAATGAGTTGATGTTCATGAGTTGGGGACAGTGTGAAGTCCCCAGTCTCTGATCAGAATCCTCTGGTACACACACTCACGAGTAAAACATGGTACATAAAGAGACAGGCGGCTCTAAGTAGGTGTAGGGGTGTTACGGAGGGGCTGTATACACAGGATCACAGGGAAACAAACACAGTGGGCGGGGCTTCGTGAGTGCACGGGGAGGTGCTCTCAACGACGTCCGCACCGGGCAGCCTGGGGGGCTGGCCCGGAGTTGTGATCCCCCGGGGCCCCACCCCTCAGCGGGGGGTTTTGGTATAAAAGGGGATGAGCCGGAGAGCTCGGGGAACAATGTTAAAGCTAAACCAGTGAAGACCGAAGATCGTCTAGCTAGAGCCCTGGACTCCCCTGGGTCGCCGCCCTTATCAGGGCCGCGCAGGACCGAGCCAGCGGCGTGGTCCCGAGAACCAGAGCTAGTGCTCTGGGACTCCGGGTACCGTAGCCCGACTTACCAGTGTCGGGCCAGACAGCCTCCTCTAGCCCGTTAGTGGAGGACTAGGAGGTAGGTCAGATAGGGCTAGCAAGTGTGTTCCCAGCTAGCCGGGTGAGGGGGCCGATACCCCCTCCAGTGTTGTATGTCCGCAGTTGTGACAACTATCGCGGAATAAATACGTGTGCCTCAACCCCAGCGTCCAAGAGTTCTCAATGATATTACATCTGGTGACAGAAGTGAACGACCACGAACATGGACACGCGCCGGACAGCTCGAGCCGGGGTACCGGAGGCGGAGGACACCGCTGCAATTGTGGAGCCCGAGACGGCTGAAGAAGGCATCGAGCAGCCGGGGCCGGACGCATCCTTACCGCAGCATCGGGATGAAGGGGAGCTGGCAACAGAAGGACTGAGGCTGGCTCACGCGAGACTGGCGGAGCTGCTGTACGCTGCTGCCGCCACGCTCGAACACATCACACGGCTGGGGGCTGGTGGACCGCCACGGGGCGAGGACAGCCGACGACCTGTGCGCCTTCCCACCATTTCAACGGAGCCCAACTTCCAATCTCCCGCCATCGCCGCAGCAGCTGCTGAGGGCGTGGCCGGCCTGAACCTCGGGTCCGACATCGGCCGCACAGTGGCTGCCGCGTCATCACCAGCGGACAGAGCGTCACCACTGGTGCGACCGGCGATGCCATCCGTCGTTCGCGCCGAAGCCCAGCCGAGTGACGGGAACAGCGGAGTGCGAGCTTCCACGGCGGCCGCTGCGCTGCACCAACGGCTACCTCCACTCAAGGAGTTTGTGGGTGAGGAGGGCGACTGGGGCGGCTTCCAGCGGCGCTTCCTCGCACACCAGGAAATGGCGCAGTGGACGGATGCTGAGGCTCTCTGCGCGCTGCCGGCGCTCCTCGACAGCGACGCCCTCGCCGCTCTTACATCGGCGCCGAAGGACAAACGCTCCACGCTACAGATGGCGCTGCAGTTGCTGGCTGCGGTCTACGGACCATCGTCGGAATGCAGGCAGCTCTTTTATGATCGCCAGCGGGGTGCAAAGGAGTCGCCCCTGGCGTACCGTACGAGTCTCCTGGCGCTGGCGAAGACGGCCTTCCCACGAATGGACAACGAAGGCGTGGACGCGATGGTAACGGAAAAGATCCTCCTGCTGGCGGACGACCTGGACATCGCCGTCGTTGCACAGGATGACACAGAAATGGGTTCCCTCCAGGCTGCGTGGCTCCTCCATGCCAACCTACTGTCGCAGCGACGGAAGGCCAGCAGGGCAGCGGCCGGGCGTACGGTGGCTGCAGCCACCCTCCCGGCAGAGGAAGTTTGCGCCATCGACCATCGACTGCAGCAGAGGGCGGGAGTACGGGCGGGCCGGGATGGATCGAGCTGCTCCGACCATCCGTCATCGCCGCCTGCACTCCCGCGCTGTTACAACTGCGGCATCCGGGGCCATGTCGCCTCGGGGTGCCGCTCTCCTCTGCAGCGCGGGACGACGCCTCGACAGGACGCCGGCCCTCCTCCCAAGCTCCATCAACATAACCCGGCGAGTCACGGCACCCCTCATGTTTGGCCCACGCACACACCCGTCACACACTCGCACACCGCAACGAACGGGGGGCCGACATTGCGCACCGTCGCGCCAACACGCACCACTATGGGGACTCAGATCGAACCCAGGCAGTGGTCCGTGTTGGCCCATCGCGTTGTGGCTGCATCGTCGGGGTCGTCAGCCGTGGTGGGGCACATTGACGGGGTTGAGGTGCGCATCCTGGTCGATACAGGAGCATCGGCGACCATCATTTCGGAACTAATTTACAATATTCTCCCTGTCCAGAGCCGTCCTTTACTGCCGGTTAACGTTCCATTCTATGCTGCTAACGGGGGCTCACTTGGCATCATTGGACAGATTCGAGCACAAATTTGTATCGGTGATATCAAATTGTCCGGCCCGATTTTTGTTTCCTCCTCGCTGGCGGTTCCGTGCCTGCTGGGGACGGACTTCTTGGGCAAAATGCTGATTCGTATTTTAATAGACCAGGGCTGCATTGAGCTCCCGTCGGGCCGACGCATGGCGTTTCTGCCGTCCCCCACTGCGGCTCGGACGGCGTTCGCGACGGTACCGGCGTTCGTCGTTAAAACGGTTCGCGTACCGCCGGGGGCACAAATGTTGGTGCCTCTCAAACTTCGTCGGCCCTTCACTAAAGGCATTGGGGACCAGGGAATTCTGCTGGGGCCATCCAGGGCCGGGGTTAGCGGACCTCATTTAATTCCGGCCCAGACCATCGTCAAAGGGGACGGGGACCCTTTCATCGCGGTCCTCAATGTGGGGTCGCAGACGGTGGTGGTTCCTCAAGGGACCGTGCTTGCTCACGCAACGCCGGTGCCCTGTGAGGAACCTGTCGCGAATCACGTAGGCACTGTCCCTCTGCCGCATCCACATTCGGACACCGATGAAGGGTGGCTCGAGGCGCTTTGTGCGGGATCGACGGACCTGTCGGATTTAGAGCGTCAAAAGCTTAGGACACTGCTGCGTGAATTTTCCGACGTTTTCAGTCAGAACAAATTCGATTTGGGCTGTACCCATCTGCTGCGTCACCATATTGATACAGGTGACAGCGCGCCAATACGCTAAAATCTTTTTCGGTTAAGTCCTGCCGAAAACGACCATGTCAAATCGGCTTTTGATGACATGCTAGCCGCCGACATCATTTCTCCCTCTACCAGCCCGTGGGGAGCGCCGATCGTCCTGGTTAAGAAACAGGATGGCTTGTTGCAGTTTCGCGTCGATTTTCGCCGCCTCAACAAAATTTCTGTTGCCGACGCATACCCGCTCCCACGGATTGACGAATCGCTGGACGCCTTGGCGGGAGCGCGATTCTTCTCCACATTGGATTTGCTTTCGGGATTCTGGCAGCTTCCTCTGGACGATGATTCTAAGCCTAAAACTGCATTCCGTACACCGCACGGCCTTTTCCAATTCAACCGGTTGCCGATGGGACTCCACTCGGCGCCGGCAACTTTCCAGCGATTGATGGAATTGGTTTTGGCTGGATTGCAATGGGACTCGTGCTTAATTTATTTGGATGACGTTATCGTCTTTAGCAGAACATTTGACGAGCATCTCCAGAGGTTGCGGGCAGTTTTCCTCAAAATGCGGGCTGCTAATTTGAAATTTAAACCCCAAAAATGTCATCTGTTACGCGAATCTGTGCGTTATTTGGGACACATCGTTTGACGCTCAGGTATTGCTACCGATCCCGCCAAAACGCAGTGCGTCAGCTCCTGGCCGACTCCCACCTCTGTGGGAGAGGTAAGGAGTTTCATTGGATTTGCGTCGTATTACCGACGCTTTGTCGCGGATTTTGCGACAATTGCGAAGCCCCTACACGCTTTGACGTCAAAGGGGGTCCGCTTTCATTGGGGACAGGCGGAGGAGGCTGCTTTCTGCTCCCTTCGGGACGCTCTGGTCAAAGCTCCTCCCTTGGTTTACCCCGATTTTTCTAAACCCTTTGTGCTCGACACCGATGCGAGCAACACGGGTATTGGGGGCGTGCTTTCCCAGGTGGTTGACGGCGTAGAACGGGTAGTCGCGTACGGTAGTCGGGTGTTGTCTCCAGCGGAGCAAAGATATTGTGTCACCCGTCGGGAACTGTTGGCAATTGTCTATTTCATCCAACAGTACCGCCCATATATGTACGGTCAGCGTTTCACCGTCCGTACAGATCATGCGGCACTACAGTACGCCCTGCGAGTTCAACAACCATCGGGACAATTGTCTCGATGGTTGGAGGTTCTCCAGGACTTTGATTTTGAAACCACGTACCGTAAGGGCGTTCGCCACACCAATGCGGACGCTCTGTCGCGCATGCCAACCACCCCCGAATGCGCATGCCTCCTGGGGTTGGGTCGTTGCAGGCATCCGGGTAAAATACCTGTTCCGGTCTTGGCGGCCACCGACGACGCAGCGTCGATAACGAATTCGATCGCACAACAGGGAACAGATTCCCTGTTGGGGTTGCCTGTCACTGAATGGGGGCGCCTACAGATGGAGGATACCTCCCTCCTCGCGTTGCGTCGTCGCGTCAGGGATGCTGGGCGGGGGAGGGGTGATGCCGACGCATGGGAAATGGTCACGGGTCTGCTGATGCATTGGGATATGAAATCCCATCGACACCGGCTGGTGGTCCCTTCTGGGTTACGGGGTAAGGTGGTGTGGGCCGCTCATGAGCGCCTCCTCCACCTGGGGACCCAAAAGACCCTCGCCTTGCTCCAGCTTGATTTTTTTTGGCCGGGCATGACAAGGGATGTTGCAGATCTGTTGGGGTCATGCCCTCGGTGTGCGCAACGGAAACCACCAGCACGGGAGTCTAACCCGCCTTTGCAGTCTATCAAAGTCTCCAGAGTCAACAAACTTGTCGCGCTGGATATTCTGGGCCCATTCCCCGCCACCCCCAGGGGCAATAGATATTTGTTGACCGGGGTGGAGTACTTTACGCGCTGGCCTATGGCCTGGCCCCTGGCCAACCAGTCGGCAGCAGCCATCGTGGAGGCCTTTGTCCAGGGATACGTCCTGGACAAAGGTGCTCCGGAGCGGCTGCTGACCGACCAGGGCAAATTTTTTTCCGGCAAACTGCTCCAACAAGTCTGTGAGTTCCTGGGCACGAAAAAAATTCGTACCTCTCCCTATCACCTGCAAACTGACGGGATGGTCGAGCGTCTGCACCGAACCATCACGTCCATGTTGTCACAGCAGGTTTCGGACTCACAGACCGATTGGGACCTGCAAATTCAAGGGGTCCTGGCAGCATACAGATTGGCCCCCCATGCGGCAACGGGATTTTCCCCCTTCTTCCTCATGTATGGCCGCGAACCTGACCCACCTGTTCGGGCCCAGCTGCAGATCCCCGCGCCGCAGGGTAAAACTAAATTGGCCGACCATGTTAAATTTAACCTTGCTAAATTAACAGAGGCACGGGATGCTGCCATGCAAAATTCCGACCTCCGTCAGCAAGCTAATGAGCGGCTCAGACTGGGTCGCGCGCACGTGCTACAGTGGAAGCCGGGGGACAAGGCATGGCTGCACTGTCCCCAGGTACCACTCGCGACCTCCTCTAAACTGGTGCGGCCGTGGCGGGGCCCTGTCGAGGTGGTTGAGGTTTTGCGGCCTCAGTGCGTACGCATCAAATGGGGGAAGCGCCGGTGGTTTGTGCACCCCTCCAGATTGAAACCCTTCGTTGCGGTACGCAGTCCCACTCCACACACGCGTGGCCAAACATGTGGGGGGTCGACCGACTCAAAGGGTCCGTCTCCGCTGCTCTCGCCTGACGTGTTGCCGGCTGTCCCGCCACCAGGTGCACCAGGAATGACGGGCTCACGCCCGACAACCCCTACGGGGGATGCCGAGGGTCTCGCGACATCGAGAAGAGACTCACTCGGAAATGGACAGTTGCCACCCGACGGCCCGCCATCCGGGGTTGCCCCGTGTAACGGGCCTGCTGCAAGGACGCGCAAGAATGCGCAGACTCTTGTGATGCCCAAAAAGAAAAAAAAAAATTTTTCACATGTTATGTTCACTGTGTGCTGCGTCGGTGGTGTGTTCCTGGCACATTGGATTGTACGTATGTTGTGTTCACTGTGTGTTGTGTGTGTGCTGGGGTTCCCTGCAAATTGTATATACGTTGGTTTTACGAAATTCGTATTTATTCGGGGGGGGTGCGTCGGGTTATTTTCCCTTCTTGCTTTTCTGGTTCTTGTTGTTGTTCTCGTTCGCGTTATGGTTGAAAAAAATTGTGAGGCACACGCGGGGTCGAGGGGTAAATAAACTTTTATTGTCGTTGTTGCAGCCGGGACGGCTGCGAGCTGTACAGGGGGGGGTGATGTAGGGGTGTTACGGAGGGGCTGTATACATAGGATCACACGGGAAACAAACACAGTGGGCGGGGCTTCGTGAGTGCACGGGGAGGTGCTCTCAACGACGTCCACACCGGGCAGCCCGGGGGGCTGGCCCGGAGTTGTGATCCCCCAGGGCCCCACCCCTCAGCGGGGGGTTTTGGTATAAAAGGGGATGAGCCGGAGAGCTCGGGGAACAATGTTAAAGCTAAACCAGTGAAGACCGAAGATCGTCTAGCTAGAGCCCTGGACTCCCCTGGGTCGCCGCCCTTATCAGGGCCGCGCAGGACCGAGCCAGCGGCGTGGTCCCGAGAACCAGAGCTAGTGCTCTGGGACTCCGGGTACCGTAGCCCGACTTACCAGTGTCGGGCCAGACAGCCTCCTCTAGCCCGTTAGTGGAGGACTAGGAGGTAGGTCAGATAGGGCTAGCAAGTGTGTTCCCAGCTAGCCGGGTGAGGGGGCCGATACCCCCTCCAGTGTTGTATGTCCGCAGTTGTGACAACTATCGCGGAATAAATACGTGTGCCTCAACCCCAGCGTCCAAGAGTTCTCAACGATATTACATAGGTAACACTGGATAGCTGCGACAATGTGACCAAACGGAGATGAGTTGATATACCTGTGAACTTGTTGACTCCGGCCTCCTTGGCCACTTCAGAAAGGATGACAATCCCTCGAGCGACGTCGCTGGCCGCCTCGTCCATCTCGATGACAGCGTGTGGGCCCACGCCGTCCTTCGCGTAGTTTGCCACGTAAACCGAGTAGCGGCCCGTTCCCTGGCAGAGGCACGCGACGCGGCTCGGTGAGTACGTACGTATGTTGAACTTCTTTTGTACAGTACGCAGCCAACCGTGCTAATCGAAATTGTCACTCTCCCAATACAGTATACACATGGTATTTTTTCATTGTTACTTTTTCATTAATATTATTATTCCACTTGTTTACCCAGGAAAGTATCCCTGAGTTTCAAGAGGGAGGGTCCTACTAAGCTTTTGCAGTAGGGGTCAATGATTGCTATGTTTCCCAATTAAGGCGTTTGAGGTGTAATTTTCCAAATTTGGCAAAGGTTGGAGATGAACGATGGAAACCCTTGTATGGCCCTCGCTCCTGTTGAGTATTATTTTTTAACAAGATATCGTTAATATGCTACTAGAATAAAAACATCAATTGCCATTTTGATTTAAAAAGCATCTAAATGCAACCACATCTCAAGATGTTGTAAAAACACTGGGACATGCATCACGAGGTGCAACGAGGGATGTATGAGGGGCAATATAAATAATACTACGACTATTACCAGGCAAGGCTCCACTGAGTAATATAGCTTTCTTCAGAGGCGAAAATTTATAGCAGCCAAATCCTCTAAATGCACATTTCTTAATGTGCAGAAAAAAATCGACAACCACTCCAAATATACAAGCATCGGGGTCGGGATCGAACCCACTACCTCCTACATACCAGGTTAGGGAGTTAACATTTCGCCACCGCTGCACCCATGTCATTTACCCGATTAAGGAGGAGTGGAGCTCGGTAGATGGACAATGTTAGCATTGACAACACTAACAAACAGACAGCTAAATCTTGACTTAAAGCTTTCGTGACTGCAGGAATTCCTATTCTTTGGGTCATTCGGTAAAGTCACGTAGATAGGTTCAAAGAAAATAACAAAAAACTACGATATTTCGATCGCAACACATCAGGAATGACCGCTTATTTTGCGATTGAAACGTCATAGTTTTTGGTTATTTTCTTTGAACCTATCTACGTGACTTTACCAAAAGACCAAAAGAAAACAGACAGCTTTCACAAAAAAAAGGTATCAAAAGAATCACAACCTTATCCAAGAATACTGAAACTCAGCTGCCATAACTGGGCACTGTCCACTTTGCACCTAAACAATTCAAAAGCAAAAGTCAAACTCAGTATAAACGTCTGCTCTCAGTCACAAAAGACAAAAACCATGTTACCTTGGTGTCGCTCTCGATCAAAGTTCACGTTCATGGAATAACTAAAACAGTGAGCAAATAAACTAAATCCCACATTGATGTGATGCAAATATTAGCTTGAACTTCCTGGGGATATCATACCAAACCCTTTAAACTGCACCACTGGCCTATGTTTACTATATATCCATCACGTCATCAGTGCTGCCAATTCCCGTTAGAGGAACGTCACCAAACAAACGTCAAAAACCCCCCCAGATGTCACAAGGTAGACCTTTTAAAGATGTGAATATCGTCACGAGACAATTTACCGAGTATTAAACAAAGTAAACTGATACAGGATCCTTAATAGATACCCTGGAATTCCCCCAATGTTTGCATCTTGTACTCGTTCCCAAACAACATTTTTTCCCCAGGAAAACCTAGAAAGTTGCGAGATATAGCGACAAAATCGCCAAGTTGGCAACACTACACAGGACCACTGTGGTAATAAAATATTTTCAACTGCCAAAAAACAGCTGGCCGGCGTAGCTTAAAAAATACAAGATGAAAAACTTAAAATTTCAACTAAACATAGGCTAACGTAGCTTATGGTTATGTAAGGTCATGTGGGGACACCTTGGGGTAATGCAAGGGCCACGTAAGGACACCTCGGGTAAAATCATTCATGATCGAGAGCACGCGCACGGCGCGGGGAAAGCATTGGGGATTGGCGGAGGATTCCGAAAAGAGGAAATTGGCAGGAGAGGGAAAAGAGGGAGAGGAGAGAGTTGGAGGCAGGCGACGTTTAGTTTAGGGTATTTTGCTTTGTGACACAGATGGTCCCATTTAGCCAGTTAACCCGGCTATTTTACGCGGGAGGTTCGTTGTGCTGCGTGAGCACAGCAGCGGCAACAAAAACAACAAAGACAAAAACGTCAATGGTGCAGAGAAAGAGTACAGCAGGGTCCTTATGGAATATTGCACAACTAACAAACGAGGTATTTGAACAGTCGTAAACAAAACACATGCAAATCAAAACAGTGCAGATATAATATGAAAGCAAGAGGTGCCCGAAAAAGTTATGTACAGGTAAAAGTAAGCTCTATCCAGTATTTTAATTTAAACAGTGACATAAAACACACGCAAGTCGAAAAAGACAGTGCAAACATGCGGGAGCAAGTGACGCCAGAAAAATGTTCTGTACGGGTTAAAGTAAACTCTGTGATTTGGTTTGACTAAGGAAATAAAGAGGGGGAGTGAAGGGAGGGAACCAAGCTGTAGATGAACGACAACGAGTATTTTCCAGCAACATAGATCAGGGCTGTTAGAAGAGAACAAGGGACAGAATTTGTGGGATAGAGGATAGCGAGGAGCTTTGAGAAACCTTCCGGGAGGTTCCAGAAAGATTGAGGCTATATAAAGGGGGTTGTGACATATGCGGGACTTTTTGAGGAGGGACTGTAGAGTAATCTCCCATGAGTGGTATTCCCTTACCGAAGAAATATTTAAATTAAACTATTTTTTTTAGTTTACCAGGTAAGGCCCACTGAGCTATATCGCTCTTTTTCAAAAGCGACCTGACCACAAATGATAGAGCAATGAAGTGGCCTATAGTGTGGAAATTTATCGCAGCCAAATACTCTAAACGCGTGTTATTATAAATGTGGAGGTAAAAACCGGAGGACCTGGAGAAAAATCCACACGACCATGGAGAGAACATGCAAACTCCAAAAATACAGGCGTCAGAATCGGGATCGAATCCACGACCTCCTGTATATCGGACGAGGTAGTTAACATCTCGCCACCGTGGTGCCCACTTGCTACCGTGGTGCCCAAAGTATCATCACTCCTCAGCCATTTATAAGGTCGCGCTCATTACACACAAAGTGCTTGCCACAGATGAACCA
This sequence comes from Lampetra fluviatilis, assembly GCF_964198595.1. NCBI lineage: Eukaryota > Metazoa > Chordata > Hyperoartia > Petromyzontiformes > Petromyzontidae > Lampetra > Lampetra fluviatilis. The sequence continues at coordinate 13,841,107 of NC_136278.1, forward strand.
CAATACTTCTCTGATCTCATCAAGGAACATAAACCATCATGCAAACTCCGGTCATCCTAGCAGCGGCGGTTTTTTGGCTAACCATCGAACAAAGGAGGTCACCGCATTGTGCGCTTTCAGAAGCACTTCTGCGGCCGTCTGGAACGCTCTTCCTTTTGATATCAGGAACCCACTGGAACTATGCACTTCTAAATCCAGATTGAAAAATAATTTCTTTAGAACTGCTTTTTGTGTTTAGTTTGTTGTCCTTCCCCGGCACCTCTGATTAGCACGCTTGGCTACATATGATGTGAAAGAAGCTTAACATACATACACATACATAGCCTAGCTCCCTGCCTCCAATGAAAAGTGTGCAGAACAAGGGCTGCGAGTAGCATGTTGTTAGGGACACAAAGCAGCCTTGCTTAGCTATGAATTCTGCATCGCTCTGGCTCGCTCGAAACCATTCGTGAACTTGTCAGATAAGGTACTGGGAGCACGGAGCTGTTGGCTATAAATTAAGAATAACACTTAAGAACAATTTCGATTTAAAGCTTTCGTGACTGCAGGGATTCATCTTCTTGGTTCTTTCGGTAAAGTCACGTAGAAGGGAAGTAATAAAATAATTGTTTTATTATGTTTTATTTTTATTATTTTATTACTTCCCTTCTACGTGACTTTACCGAAAGAACCAAGAAGACTTAAGAACAACACTGAAACAAACACGCAAACTTGGGCGGTCAAATTTTATGCAATGCCACATTGTTTTCTGTTCAAACAACAGAAACATCTTGTAACAAAAACAATTGGAAAAAATATGCACGCAGATATAATGTGTATTATTAAAGATATATACAGTATGTTCTCCTATAACGTAGGTAGTTGCGTTCCTGAAGAACACCGCGTTATGGAAAAATTGCGTTATATTAACTAATATAATATAGGGTAAAGCACAGTCCGCAATAACACGTGAGATGCGTACGCAGGCCGAACAAAGACTGAGGCGCATGGGTAGCATCTAGAAGCATCCAGCAGCATCCCGCCTTGTGTGATACTACGCTGAGGCAGTCGTACAACCGCTTATTCCTACCTGTGTGACGTTGTTCTGTCGACTAATTCGCATTATATCCAATTCAAGTCACGAAACCAAGACGCGTTAAGTGAGAATCGACTGCGTATATATATATAAACTTCGATTTAAAGCTTTCGTGACTGCAGGGATTCATCTTCTTGGTTCTTTCGGTAAAGTCACGTAGAAGGGAAATAATGAAATAATAATAATAAAACATCATAAAATACAATTCTCACGACAGCGTCTGAAGTCATTCAGACGCTGTCTTTCCGACAGACCTGTTCTTCACCTGAGGACGGCTGCTTGCGTTGTGGCCGAAACGTCGTGAGAATTGTATTTTATTATGTTTTATTTTTATTATTTTATTATTTCCCTTCTACGTGACTTTACCGAAAGAACCAAGAAGATATATAAACTTGTTATGTTGTTACAGTGTATTCATCGATGCTTGGAAATGCGTGTAATACCCTCCTGTCGATGCAGGCAACCGAGCGGCCAGCAAAGCGGGAGGCGACGCCACGCTGCACATTCACCGGGTCGCTAAGGATGTCCTCCCAGCGCCCATTACGGAACTTGAACAGCTTATCCGAGTAAGTTGCCATTCCTGCAGGGCACAGAGCAGGGGATAATATATATGTAACATCGGTGATGCGCACATTGTTCCACACAAAAACAGCACTGTGGGCGAGATACGCGTATGGCCCTTACAGGTGAATAATTATTACATTTGGTATTTGTGCCATTCTTTACAACCACAAGCTTATCAGGAAGGAGCTCTCTTGCACGGACGGTCATAGCCCGCCAGTCGGGTGACGATGTTGTTGCTGTGTGGTAACAAATGGGGTCATTTGCAAGAGGAGTGCCGACCGAGGGGTTCAGAACGGAAGGAAGACTATGTGGAGCAAAGCCAGAGGCAGACCGATTTAGAATGTGGACATCAAAAAATGGTGAACATCAGAGAAGTGTGAAGGGATAAAAATTAATGCAGAGAATAAGGGAACTTTGGAGAGCACGAGAGGAGAAGGCACCCGATCATGAGCTGTTTGTGCGTTTAAAACAGCATTGGGTCTAAGGCAGCCAAACGCAAGCATAAAAATATAAAGTCCACCACAAAGACGACGGTGTTTTTAGCTTCACATTATATAATGAGATAAATCTCTTAAAATAAATCGGTTTGTTTGATTGCATATTTAAAATTAACTGGACCAAGCCAACAACTCACATTTACTTTATTTCAAACTAAGACATTTGCAATGTACAGTATGACGTAATTTGCATACAAATGAAGGACACTGGCCGTCAATGAAAATTGAACGACTGTACGTTGTTTCCCAGAGGCTCCATGGTTGTCCACTTTTGTTTTCAAATGAGGCCTTGTGAGCCGTTTTAATTAATATTGGTTTTAGACCAGGTGACTTGAATACGATCATGCAATGATATCACTCAAGAGCAAACACAACTTAAAAGGTCAACCACAAGGGAAACCGAGCATCGTGAATAACCAGGGCACACGTCGGGAGAGAGATAAAGGCTTTACAGATGGGGACTTGAGAAAAAACAGAATAGGGAAACTTGGCATGCAGCAGTTAGCAACGTATGCAGAACGTGGATATGATTTCGCAAAACATGGACATCACGTAAATTATAACTTTTATGAAACGCGTATGTACGGGATGCTGTAATACGTTGGTACGCAAGCACAGTGCAATAGATGCAATTCCAAGCTTTTTGTGTTGTCAATTACCCACAGCTAAATTAATATACATTTTGGTCATTGTATTGATTTTGGCTTTCTCACGATTGCTAGGGGCACACACATCTGGTCCAAGTTCTTTGGTGTTGCACAAACGTCCGTGGAAAATACATCCGAGATGTTTTTTTCTTCAATTTCAGACAATATATTTATCTTCGTATTTATTTGATTGTCTTAAAAAAAGAAAAATCATAAAATGTGACCTTCTGTTTTTAATAAAACAGATGCTTTTTCCTTGTTGTTTATTTCTCATCAGCCTGAGTCGCAACCGAGCTCTAATGACACCGCGATCCCCCAGGATTTGCATCCTGCAGTGTGAGGAATGCTGATTTAATGTCCCATGCTTGAGCTACCCTGGCACATATGGAACTGGAACAAAAGCATATTATAAATGCATATGCAGTATACTATAAATCACAATGCACATTTCAAGCAATTACCTCTATTAAAATGTATATGGTATATAACAGCAGTTTGTCACTCGAACGAGCGTGGTGGAGTGCCCCTCTAAACATTCACGGTCACGAGACTGTGGCGGGATTCCACGTTCCGATGGCGGGGAGTATTTCGTGTGTATATATTTGTTATAATGCATTGTCAGGAAAAAAGGCGACTGTCATGTTTATGAATACATTTCGAGTCCCTTGCATTAATTCCTTTGTTGGGGCTAAATACCTCCTGTGTCCAAGGAGCGAGATCTAAACTGCAAGCATGATGATGAATGTATTAGACAAGCTAGATTAGCGATGAATTACCCACTTGTGCAGGTAGGCTCATTAAGCTACAGGGGTAAATGGAATCCACACAGTTGGCTAAAATGTTGGTGACTATATTGCAAGTAATCGAACCGATCAAGCATCCATGGCAGGTTCCCGTAATATACAGTTGAAAACAAACGTTTTAACAAGTGCATAAATAACTGCCCAAGTATATCTCGTGGAGATTCTTTCTCATTATATCATTGGTAAGCATTCCCACACATCGAAAGAAATCACTACAAATCTAGTTCAGCCACGTTCCATCCATGTTCCAGCCAGTCAGGGTTGTTTCTAGGAACGGTTCTGAGCAATGCTACGGTCCTCTAATAGAGCTGCACGACATAATGCCGAAAAAGAGAAGTTGCCGAGCAGAGAGATACATGACAGACGTGGCCGCTTGTGCCCATCCTCGAGGGAAAGTGGTCCACCCTCTTTCTGGAAAGGAACCTAAATTTAACTTAACACTTGCAGAGTTTCCACGTCAGCCTCCATCACAGGCAGCGTCAAGGTACACGAGATGTCGCATAGAAGCTGTTGTTGTTGCTGCTTCATGCCAGTAGTGATGTGCCAAGAAAGTAATGGTGGGCAGTAAACCAATGCACGTTCCCCATATGTAGGCTATACCACAAAACATCAATACTTTTATGCAATCGTTTGTTTTAAAACAGCACTCTTTGCTCGAAAATATATATTATACATACTGGAAATCAAATGATTTGTAGATAATTTGAGAGAGCAAATAAACTGATCTCTCTCGGCACAGGTTGCTGTTTTAACAGACCATACATTGAGATTTTTGGTCTTACTTAATGACGAAACATTGCAAAAGTTAATAATCTCAAAAAGGTAATGTTTTTTGTATTGCTTATTTTGTGTAATACAATTAAATTCAACAACAAGGGCGTATTGTATTTTCATTTCATTCTCTTCGAGCAAACCGACGCAAAACGTTTCTACCTTCTAAAAACTCTTAATTATAATTGGCACATTGTGATCGGTCAGTCCTACAACGAGAGGCTGCGGCATTCATAGATAGGATTTGATGAGGTCAACTTACAAATCAGCGTCCACTTGGTTTCAATACGTATGCAGTATTACATTTTATGAGAGGGTTTTGTTTGGGTTAGATAACATAAATATATAAATGTGTTGTTAAACCCACCACCACCCGACACAGCCGATTAGTAAGGTTTGTCACATGAACAAAATGTGCCAATTCGTATCTAGTTCAGCACACGACTGTGTTGGAGAGTAAACCCACAATATTTACAATTGTCTCCAACACACCAGTGTGCTGAACTAGTAACGAATTGGCATGTTTTGTTTAAGTGATAAACCTTGCCAATTGGCTGCGTCGGGTGGTGGTGGGTTTAACGACACATTATATTTACGAGATCTAAACGATAAAAACCTCGATTTGGGATAATGATGGTCGCAAAACCCGACGTGTTGAACAGTAATGCATTTTGTTTAGATTTTCTTACCTGATTACAGTACCTAATACTCAAGGCCAAGGGACGCTAACACAGTGGTGTACTTGGTTATCAGTGCACTGGAGTTGTAATCCAGAGGTCGCTGATTCGATCTCCCGGCTCGACAGTTGAAAGAACGTAAGTTTATTGTTTTTAAATAAATATATAACTTTTCTTTTTTCATTCTATAACCCAGAATGGAAAGCAAATAAAAAAAAACAGCAGGTTACGTGTACCAAACTCGGAGCAATGCACCCTCAAAATTTAGTGATCGATCGGAAGCGCCCGGGCTCACTGCCCTACCGCAGTAGGGGTAACGATCGGGAGCAGTGGATTTAAGGGGGAAGGCAAGAAAATGGGGGAAGGGGTGAGGGGAGGAACAATGTAACCGCAATGTAAGTTTCTTAAATTCCACCTCCACCACCTGCCCCACCAACTCGGTCCACCCAGTTGTATAAGTGGATTCACCACAGTCAATCGGCAGGTCACGTGTGGTGGAATACTTCTGGCCTGCATGGAAGGGTAGGCCAAATGCCCTGCAGAGGGGGGCTCTCTCGAGATCCATCTCGTTAAGACCCTTCTGCCAGCCGTGGCGTGAGCGAGCAATTGCAGGGCAGCACCTTTAACTTTGAGTACTCAAGCCACAATTGTTTACATTCATTCAGAGACAAATATATATTACTAGCAGAAGTACCCGGCGTTGCCCGGGTGAAAAATATATTTCTTAATAACCTTACATATAAATACAGATACTAAGGTATTGTCAAAGCCCGGTGGGCTTTGACAATACCTTTCACCACTCACAACTCACCGTCACCACTCATCCTCACCACTCCCACTCACTACTCACCCTCACCATTGACCATCACAACTCACCACTCACCAATCTTCCTGACCAATCTCCCTCACCCTCACCACTCACCCTCACCAATCACCAATCACCACACACCCTCACCACTCACTCTCACCACTAACCCTCACCACTCACTCTCACCATTCACCCTGAGCATTCAGCCTCACCACTCACCACTCACTCTCACCATTCACCCTGACCATTCAGCCTCACCACTCACCCTCACCACTCACCCTCTCCCTCACCAGTCACGCTTACCACTCACCCTCACCACCACCACTCACGCTCACCACTCACTCTCTCCCTCTCCAATCACCCTCACCCTCACCACTCACCCTCACTACTCACTAATCACCCTCACCCTCACTACTCACTAATCACCTTCACCACTCACCCCTAACCACTCACCCTCACTACTCACCATCACCACTTACCCTCACCACTCATCCTCACCACTCACCATCACCATAAACCCTAACCACTCACCCTCACCACTAACCCTCACCACTCACCCTCACCACTAACCCTCACCACTCACCCTTACTACTCAGCACTCAACGTCACCACTCTTCGTCACCACTCACCATCACCACTCACCCTCACCACTCACCACTCACCATCACCACTCACGCTCACCACTCACCCTCACCACTCACCACTCACCCTCACCACCACCAATCACCCCTCACCACTAACCCTCACCACTCACCCTCACCACTCACAATCACCACTAACCCTGACCCCTCACCACTGACCACTCACCCTCCCCACTCACCCTTCCTACTCACCACTCAACCTCACCACTAACCCTCACCCCTGACCACTCACCCTCCCCACTCACCACTCACCCTTCCTACTCACCACTCAACCTCACCACTCACCCTCACCACCCACCACTCACCCTCACCACTCACCCTTCCTACTCACCACTCAACCTCACCACTGACCACTCACCACTCACCCTTACCCTCACAACTCACCCTTACTATTCACCACACACCCTCACCACTCACCCTCAACATCAACACTCACCCTCACCACTCACCCTCACCACTCACCCTCACCACTCATTCTCACCACACCCTCAGCACTCACCCTGCCCACTCACCCTCACCACACACCCTCACCACTTAACCTCACCACTCACCCTCACCACTCACCCTCACCATTCACCCTCAACACTCATCCTAACCCCTCTCCCTCACTACTCTCCCTCACCACTCACCGTCACCACTCACCCCTCACCATCACCACTCACCCTCACCACTCACTCTCACCATTCACCCTCACCACTCACCCTCACCACTCAACCTCACCACTCAACCTCACCCTCACTACTCACCATTCATCCTGACCAATCACCATTGACCAATCACCACTCACCACTCTCCACTAACCCTCACCACTCAACCTCACCACTCACCCTCAAAACTAACGACTCTCTCACCACTCACCACTCACCCTCACCACTCACCCTCACCACTCACGCTCACCACTCACCCATCACCACTCACAACTGCCACTCACCCTCACAACAACCACTCACCCTCACCGCTCACCACTCACCCTCACCACTAACCCTCACCATTCACCCTTACCACTCACCCTCACCACTAACCCTCACTATCACCACTCACCCTAACTACTCACCACTCAACCTCTCCACTCTTCGCCACCACTCACCCTCACCACTCACCCCTCACCACTCACCCCTCACCACTCACCCTCACCACTCACCCCTCACCATCACCACTCACCCTCACCACTCTCCCTCACCACTCACCACTCACTCTCACCATTCACCCTCACCATTCACTCTCACCACTCACCCTCACCACTCACCCTCACCACTCAACCTCACCACTCAACCTCACCCTCACTACTCACCATTCATCCTGACCAATCACCACTGACCAATCACCACTCACCACTCTCCACTAACCCTCACCACTCAACCTTACCACTCAGCACTCACCACTCACCCTCACCACTCACGCTCACCACTCACCACTCACGCATCACCACTCACAACTGCCACTCACCCTCACAACAACCACTCACCCTCACCGCTCACCACTCACCCTCACCACTCACCCTCACCACTCACCCTGACCACTCACCCTCACCACTAACCCTCACCACTCACCCTTACCACTCACCCTCACCACTAACCCTCACTATCACCACTCACCCTTACTACTCACCACTCAACCTCACCACTCACCTTCACCACTCACCCTCACCATTCACCCTCAACACTCACCCTAACCCCTCTCTCTCACCACTCTCCCTCACCACTCACCATCACCACTCACCACTCACCCTCACCACTCACCCCTCACCATCACCACTCACCCTCACCACTAACCCTCACCATCACCACTCACCCTTACTACTCACCACTCAACCTCACCACTCTTCGTCATCACTCACCCTCACCACTCACCCCTCACCACTCACCCCTCACCCTCACCACTCAACTTCACCACTCAACCTCACCCTCACTACTCACCATTCATCCTGACCAATCACCACTGACCAATCACCACTCACCACTCTCCACTAACCCTTACCACTCAACCTCACCACTCACCCTCAACACTCACCCTTAAAACTAACCACTCTCTCACCCTCACCACTCACCTCTCACCCTCACCACTCACCCTCACCACTCACGCTCACCACTCACCACTCACCCCTCACCGCTCACCTATCACCACTCACAACTGCCACTCACCCTCACCACTCACCCTCACCACTCACCCTCACAACAACCACTCACCCTCACAACAACCACTCACCCTCACCGCTCACCACTCACACTCACCCTCACCACTCACCACTCATCATCACCAATCACACCCTCACCAATCACCACTTACCCTCACTGCTCACCCTCACCACTCACCACTCACGCTCACCCTCACCCCTCACTAATCACCACTCACAACTGCCACTCACCCTCACCACTCACCACTCACCCCTCACCATCACCACTCACCCTCACCACTAACCCTCACCACTCACCACTCACTCTCACCACTCACCCTCACCACTCAACCTGACCACTCAACCTCACTACTCACCATTCATCCTGACCAATCACCATTGACCAATCACCACTCACCACTCTCCACTAACCCTCACCACTCAACCTCACCACTCACCCTCAAAACTAACGACTCTCTCACCACTCACCCTCAGCACTCAGCACTCACCACTCACCCTCACCACTCACGCTCACCACTCACCACTCACCCATCACCACTCACAACTGCCACTCACCCTCACCGCTCACCACTCACCCTCACCACTCACCCTCACCACTCACCCTGACCACTCACCCTCACCACTAACCCTCACCACTCACCCTTACCACTCACCCTCACCACTAACCCTCACTATCACCACTCACCCTTACTACTCACCACTCAACCTCACCACTCACCCTCACCACTCACCCTCACCATTCACCCTCAACACTCACCCTAACCCCTCTCTCTCACCACTCTCCCTCACCACTCACCACTCACCCTCACCACTCACCCCTCACCATCACCACTCACCCTCACCACTAACCCTGACCCCTCACCACTGACCACTCACCACTCACCCTCACCACTAACCCTCACCATCACCACTCACCCTTACTACTCACCACTCAACCTCACCACTCTTCGTCATCACTCACCCTCACCACTCACACCTCACCACTCACCCCTCACCCTCACCACTCACCCTCACCACTCACCACTCACCGTCACAACCACCACTCACCCTCACCACTCACCCTCACCACTCAACTTAACCACTCAACCTCACCCTCACTACTCACCATCCTGACCAATCACCACTGACCAATCACCACTCACCACTCTCCACTAACCCTTACCACTCAACCTCACCACTCACCCTCAACACTCACCCTAAAAACTAACCACTCTCTCACCCTCACCACTCAGCACTCACCACTCACCCTCACCACTCACGCTCACCACTCACCACTCACCACTTACCCCTCACCGCTCACCTATCACCACTCACAACTGCCACTCACCCTCACCACTCACCCTCACCACTCACCCTCACAACAACCACTCACCCTCACCGCTCACCACTCACACTCACCCTCACCATTCACCACTCATCATCACCAATCACACCCTCACCAATCACCACTTACCCTCACTGCTCACCCTCACCACTCACGCTCACCCTCACCCCTCACTAATCACCACTCACAACTGCCACTCACCCTCACCACTCACTCTCACTACTCACCACTCATCATCACCAATCACACCCTCACCAATCACCACTTACCCTCACTGCTCACCCTCACCACTCACGCTCACCCTCACCCCTCACTAATCACCACTCACAACTGCCACTCACCCTCACCACTCACTCTCACTACTCACCACTCATCCTCACCAATCACACCCTCAACAATCACCACTGACCCTCACTACTTACCACTCACCCTCCCACTCACTACTCACGACTCACCCTCACCATTCACCCTCACCACTCACCCTCACCACTCTCCCTCACCACTCTCCCTCACCACTCTCCCTCACCACTCACCCTCACCACTCACCAGTCACGCTCACCACTGACGCTCACCACTCACCCTCACTACTCACCCTGCCCACTCACCCTCACTCACCTCATCGCTCACCACTCACCCTCACCCTGACCACTCACCACTCATCCTCACCAATCACACCGTCACCAATCACCACTCACCCTCACCACTCACCCTAACCACTCACCCTCACCACCACCACTCACCCTATTCCCGTTTTAAAAAAAACTTGCTTACGTGTCGCCAAGTATGCTTAACATTTCACTAATTTAGATTTTGACATTACACATACAAAACGTCAGCTTGTACTACTGTCATGATAGCAGGTACCACCACCACAGTGATGGTGAGTGGTGAGGGTGAGTGGTGAATGGTGAGGGTGAGTGGTGAGGGTGAGTTGTGAGAGTGGTGAGGGTGAGTGGTGAAGGTGAGGGTGAGTGGTGAGTGCTGAGGGTGAGTGGAGAGGGTGAGTGGTTAAGGTGAGGGTGAGTGGTGAGGGAGAGTGGTGAGGGAGAGTGGTGGTGGTAAGGGTGAGGATGGTTGGTGATGGTGAGCGTGAGTGGTAAGGGAAAGGGGTGAATGGTGAGGGTGAGTGGTGAGGGAGAGTGGTGAGGGTGAATAGTGGTGGTGAGGGTGAGTAGTGAGTGATGAGGGTGAGTGGTGAGGGTGATTAGTGAGTGGTGAGGGTGAGTGGTGAGCGTGAGTGGTGAGGAGTGAGGAAGAGTGGTGAGGGTGAGTGGTGAGGGTGAGTGAGAGGTGAGTGGTGGTGAGTGGTGGTGGTGAGGGTGAGTGGTGAGTGATAGTAAGTGCTGAGTGGTGAGGGTGAGTGAGGGAGAGTGGTGAGGGAGAGTGGTGAGGGTGTATATATTTTTGCCTATGATGACAGCAGTACATGCTGACGTTTTGTATGTTAAATGTAAAAGCTAAATGTGTGAATGTGTGTGTGTGAGACACGCAGTTTGTTAAAAAGGGAACAGGGCGATTCTAAATGAATCTACAACCTTCGATTCCTTTTCGCGATTCAGAGAATTGATTCTTGGCGCGTTCGGTTTTACATTTTAAATTACACAGTTGTATTTTCATTGGTATGTTATGTTTTAAAGTTTTCAGAAGATTTTAAATGTATTTTGCCCCCGGGCAACGCTGGGTATATCGAGTTTATACCACAAAGTCGTCGCCTGAGACGCGTGGGGTGTCGAGGCCTAGTACCGTGCAGAGCCTCCGGCCTCGCCTAGATTGCCCACCCGGCCAAGGCTGAGTGCTGTGGCCGTCACCCCCCCCCCCCGCGCTACAATAATACTGTCTAATCGCTATTATTTTATTATCTACCGACCCTATGATAGTAATTGCACGCATTGGGGTGGGGGGGGGGAGTGAAGAGGACGTGAAACTTTGATGAATTTACCTCAGCGTCGCGTGTTAATGCGTGCGCATATTTTTAACGGGAATAAAAAATGGCGTCCACCCCGCAGCGACGGCGTTGCTGCCAACCGCCCGTTGCCAGGGGCAACCGCCTTCCCGCATGCCAGTCGGCAATACTAAATAAATAAATAAAGAGAAATCGCACTAAATCGATAATCGGTCCGATTTAAAGTTTAGAGACGAAAAATCGGGAACGCCTAAGTTTACCGCGGGGCCGGGGCGTGCCCACCTGCAAAATTTAATCTTGGCGAACCCCACGGTCCGAGAGCTACATCCCCCCGAAGCGAGCGTACGCAGACGGACAGACAGACAGACAGACAAAAAGTGACGTTTATAGGTAAGATAATGCATATTCAGAAAATAGGTGTTAAAAAGGTAATTATGTTTTTTTGTATCAAATGGGCTATATATGCCTATGCAGCCGATTCATTTATTGGTCATTGCAGATTACGTAAGCGTGCGCATTAGGTGCAAGTCACGGCACCCATTGTGAGCATTGTAGAAAAATGGAGATACCAACAGATCTGCCTGTTAATTGAACACAAACGCTGGCTGTCACGCAAAATACACCATGCCACAAAGGTGAGGACCAAAGCATTGCTCATGGGCGTCTGTCAACATTGCTGCCATTTAAGTGTGCGGAGTGTACATTCCGTTGGTGATTTGTTTCACATCCAAACAATTGCATCGCAAGTTGATGGTGTACGTCTTAATTGTGGTCTTGCAGTAAGCATAACCGGTAGGGCTGCTTGCTTTGATGTCCACGTTTATTTGACTTAAGTCCATAATTGTGATGTTTACACTTTCACACTTTTATGACTCTCTTCAGCATCACGTTTCTTTGCAAACATGAAAGATGAGGGTAAACCCTGTTCACAATGTGGCTTCATAAGCACCTTTAAGAACCATAGCTTGGGAGGTTTTTTGGTGTGAATTTAGTTTCAAAGGCATATTACTGAAACATAGTAAGCCGATATTTTCACGATTATTCCGGGGAAGTTGATTCTGAAATTGTGACGGTGCAATGAGATATATAGCTCCATCGCTGACTTAATCGCCTCCTATTATGTTTCGTTCTGTCCGTCCAGTGAGACTTTTTACATATCCGCTAGCTTTAGAAATTTCCTGCCAACCGTCAGACGATCCCCAGCAAGAGTTGTGTCATCTGGCGGCCAACATTGGTTTCACGTGTTGAGGCCGCTGTCTCTAGCTCGGGCAGGGAGTTCTCTATCCGCTCATTCACTTGGCTGAGCACAGTCCGCCTGGGAGCATATACACCGTACGGGTGATTTCACAGGAGATCCATGAAGGGCGCACTGGGGCAGCTGTGCGACCCGCTGTACAAATCTCCCTATCAAACAACCGTGTTGCTAACACCCCTGTAGCGAAGGTAATAGCGGGAACGCGTCCACAATCCAAACCGATTGTGCTTGTCCTGCGAGATGTACACCTGTACGGCCATATACCCACACTAAGAAGACCACATTCTCCGTGTTTTGTAACCGTTATTATTACTTGCCATTTCTGTATATTGTTTGTTAAGAGTGCTCATGCTTAGAAGGAGGTTGTGCCGAATATCAGCAGCACATTAATTTTCTCCGAAGCACAGCTTGGGTCCCCCATTCTGCACTCCCCTAACTACCATTTCTGAGAGATGAATGCCATTTTGAAGCGTGTAATACGTTTGACTCGTACTCCCTGGGATATTGCTCATTATTTCGACCCCTAACTGCCACAATCTGTCACTGATAGACACAGCCAACTTTAACTTTGAGATTTGTGTCCAACAGAGAGCATGACAAGCACAAAATTGACAGTGGACATCACTGATTAGAACAAAGAGTCCTGTCATTGATGCCATTTTTCTCCTGTATAAACGTTATTCTCTATGCTCAAATAAATAAATAAAAATATATAGTATCCAATTGTAAATAGCTGCCTCTCCGTTACATACAGCTAAAGTTCTATTTTAGAAATGTTTTAATTAAAACATTTATAAGTGAATACAAATCTAGAAAAGGCATTAAAAAATATTTAGATTTAACAATGTCGGGTGCAGATATGTGAGCACATTCGTTCACACCCCAGACAGGTATGAAACTCCTGGGTAATGCCCTATCGTCAATCACATAACTCACCAGCCACCATACCCAATAGACTTCTCAATACTGATGCTACTGTATCTGGTTGAGTACATATTTACAATCATTTGACATATTCTTTGGTTCTTTCGGTAAAGTCACGTAAGTGAAAAAATAATATAAAAATAAAAAAGAAAAATATGGATCTTTGCAGTCACGAAAACTTCAAATCTAGAATCATTTCACAGTTTTAGTACTTTATATCTCTACAAGAAGTGCCACGATAACTAAAAAATGTAAGCTCCTCTTAAGGCTTATGCACTGACAAATGTATCCACAAATGTTCCAAATTTCAAATAGGGTGCGGACCACGTCCGTAAACCTCTCTCACACGTACGGGATGAGATTCACATCTCTGAATTTAGACGCTTGCAATGGCCAGAGGCAATCAGCCTTATATTCCCTTCCCACGTTCGCACCGAGAGCGAGCCAATAGATTCGCATTCGGCTCGTAATTACCGACTGGCACTGCTCGCGACTCAGTCACTAAAGTGGGCGTAACCAGAGCAGTGCGAGAGAGCATGCTGATGACAGCAACACTCCTGACAAATTCACATTCCTGTCACCACTTCCCCTGCGCATGTAGAGAGCCTCACAAGCTCACAGCTGGCATTAGGCTTGCCACCTCTGAGGTACAATAATCCAAGACAACTAATGAAAGTAAGAATATGTATGTATGTTGAACTGCTTTCGTACCATACGTTGCCAACCGTGCTAATCGGAGGTGCAGGGGAAGGACAACAAACTAAACACAAAAAGCAGTTCTAAAACAAAATCGAGATTTAAAAGTGCAAAGCTCTAGTGGCTTGCAAATGTCAGAAGGAAGAGCATTCCAGACGGCCGCAGAAGCGCAAAATCTCACAATACCAGAAAGTGTAAATACATTTTCTCATCAGGCAAAAAGCGATACTTTTAATGTCCTGGAGAGAATTACAAAAACCGAAAAGAACCAAAGAAGAATTACAAATTACCATCGGCAGTAACCTCCATAAGATGATCCTCGGAAAAACAGGACAGGTGAGAACCCTGACACTAAGGGAATGACGTAAGGGCGCAGGCGGGCAGCACACATCCAGTGGGAACTACGTGTGTGCCCTACAGTCACAACCACTCCCAGGACCTGGCTCCCACTCACACTGCTGCCTGCACCCTGTGCCTCTCGTAGTGTGACGCTGCCATCACCTCCCGGTGCCGTAAAAGCGGCTCCACTGTGGCGTCAATGGCGCCTCGATTGGGGGACGCAATTGAGCATGGGCAGCACACAGCAATTCAGCCAATCATGGTTCAGTTTGGCACTGATGTCATTGCGTCGGCATCACGTGCATTGGGTCCTCCCCCCTGTTCCTAATTGGCTGGGTGGTGATTCACAGCGTGATGTTCATCTTTGCGGGACGATGCATTTTGGGATCATTAATGTACATTCTGTTTAGACAAGGAAAGTCCCATTTTCAAAAGTGACTGAATGTGGATGTCAGCCAAAGCCAGAAGCCAGTAAACGAGACATTTCACATTTGGGGAGATGTCACAGTGGAGATGTGCAGCCTGTATTTATCCGTTACGAATTTTCTTTATAATTAACCAGTTCATCTTCTTGGTTCTTTCGGTAAAGTCACGTAGAAGGGGAATAATAAAATAATAAAAATAAAACATAAATAAAATAATTCTCACGACGTTTCGGCCACAACGCAAGCAGCCGTCCTCAGGTGAAGATCAGGTCTGTAGGAAAGACAGCATCTGAATGAACACCACCAAGCTTGGCAGCGTATATTTAAGCTGGTTTAGAGGAGGAAGGGCGCCTTGACAAAGGAATTTGCATATCAACAGAGGAATTTAGCATATTTATGGAAAATGCAGATATGGGATTAGTCACTACTTGTGGAATGCGTAGGAGGTGGGGGGGGTCTCAAAGTCATATTATGCCCGTGCATTATGTAGGATTATCAGCAACAAAGGGAGGAAGTAGGGTTAGCAGTAATAAAGGGAAGGAATTTTAATAGTAAGGAGCTGCAGCAGCCAAACCAACACATAAAAAACTAAAATATAAACTACATCAATATCCTAATAGGGTTTTTCCCCTTTTTTCTGGCAACAAAACTGACACATTTTGCAAGGAATCATGTTTACATTAACCACAATACTTGCAGTCAAATGCAAACAAAAAACAATACTCTGATCAATTTTGATTTAAAGCTTTCGTGACTGCAGGGATTCATCTTCTTGGTTCTTTCGGTAAAATCATGTAGAAGGGAAATTATAAAATAATAAAAAATAAAACATAGTAAAATACAATTCTCACGACGTTTCGGCCACAACGCAAGCAGCCGTCCTCAGGTGAATAACAAGTCTGTCGGAAAGACAGCGTCTGAATGGGCACCACCACGCTTGGCAGCGTATATTTAAGCTGGGTTGGAGGGGGGGAAGAGGCGCCTTGACAAAGGAACTTGCATATCAAGAGGAATTTAGCATATTTATGGGAAATGCAGATATGGGATTAGTCACTACTTGTGGAATGCGTAGGAGGTGGGGGGGTTCAAAGTCATATTATGCCCGTGTATTATGCAGTATGCAGGATTAGCAGCATCAAAGGGAGGGAGTAGGGTTAGCAGTAATAGAGGGAAGGAATTTTAATAGTAAGGAGCTGCAGCAGCTAAACCACCACGTAAATAAACTAAAATATAAAGTACATCAGTATCATCAACATACTAAATATACTCTCCAATTAGCTGAGCTAATTACAGTCATACATTACAATTCTATATCGCAAAAAATATAATATGCCTCCAGCTAAACTTTTTTCTCTTACATCACACGGGTCTACCCCGTACTATATACTGCCATAGACAAACCCAACATTAAATTATATACTGCATTACTATACACCACCCTATACCTTAGACTAAACATTGTAATATTACACTATGTATTATTCTACCCACCCTACTGTATACCACACTGCTGTATATTCACTATACAATTACCATACTATATATTACCTTATACATTATATTAAACATTACACTTTTATAATATGTATTATTATACAATCTGCTATACACTATACCATTGACCGTCGCGTGAAAGGTACTAAGAGAAAGCAACGAAATATGTCAATGGGAGAGTGGTGGTAGGAGACTTGCAGTGGAGCAAAGAATCCATTCCCTGCGGAGAATAAAATATATATAGTCAATGCCAGTGAGTGGACTGCGGTCTGAAAGTCACCGTAAACGTGAACACAATCAGTTAAGATCCGAAATGGTGTATTACGTCCTTCCAATGATTGCTGAGCCAGAATCCATCTTCTTGGTTGAAATTGTCTCTGTGTTTGTATATGTGGATCGCCTCATGAATGAATCTCTCATGGTAGCCAGATGGCTTGCAGAGAACCTCTGTCTTGGTGAAGTCAATGTCATGTGAGCCCACTGAATTGTAACAGTGATCTGCCACGGCTGAGGTGTTTGTCCTACCGTGTTTCTGCTTTATGTTCACGGATGCGGTCCGAGACATGTCGTTTGGTTTCTCCAATGTAACTGCTACCACAGAGGCAACTTAGTTTGTAGACGCCAGGGTACTGTATGTCTGGAACCACATCTTTTACAGACGACTGCTAATCCTACATAATGCACGGGCATAATATGACTTTGAGACCCCCCCCACCTCCTACGCATTCCACAAGTAGTGACTAATCCAATATCTGTATTTTCCATAAATATGCTAAATCCCACTTTTGATATGCAAATTCCTTTGTCAAGGCGCCCTTCCTCCTCTAACCCAGCTTAAATATACGCTGCCAAGCTTGGTGGCGTTCATTCAGACGCTGTCTTTCCGACAGACCTGTTCTTCACCTGAGGACGGCTGCTTGCGTTGTGGCCGAAACGTCGTGAGAATCGTATTTTATTATGTTTTATTTTTATTATTTTAGTATTTCCATTTTACGTGACTTTACCGAAAGAACCAAGAAGATGAATCCCTGCAGTCATGAAAGCTTTAAATCGAAAATTAAACAGTTGTACATTGTTTATTTATTATACTTGTGCAGTGACTGACTTGGAGACGTAACTTCTTGGAGGCAATTCTTTAATTAAACACCGAGCACACTTTGTACAATACACACCCTACACTGTTACGCACTATCTGTCTCTCGCTTATACGCAACTCTACACTGGTTTCTAGCCTACACACAACACTAGCCGTCTGACACTGACGGCGCTGAGCGAAGACAGCCAACTACGTCTAGCAGCGCAATATATCAGATGAGACGACAGCGATGAAGGCACGAGACGACAGCGATGATGGTGACGATCATCAGCAGCAACGACGATGACGGGGATCCCACTCCAAACGACAGCCCCGAGCTCCTGCTCGGGGTCCCCTTTTATCCTACCAGCGTGGCCTCGCTCCGCCCTGGCCAAATCCCCTTTCTAGAACCTAACAGCGGGTTCCCAGGCTTCCCTCACGTGCCCCTTCTGTAACCTTTCCCCTTCATCCCTCTCGGGTCTATCCCGTAGCCTGCTGTCAGTCAGGGCTGCTACACGCTGCAGATCCCCTTCCCTGCCAGCAGCCAGTGCTATGCTACTTAGTGACCAATTCTATGTCACTACACTTGCATACCCTGGAAAGGCTCACTGAGTCTCATGAATGTTCATAGCAATGATTGCTTTTCATGGTACAGTGAGGGAAAAAAGTATTTGATCCCCTGCTGATTTTGTACGTTTGCCCACTGACAAATAAATGATAAGTCTATAATTTTAATGGTAGGTTTATTTGAGCAGTGAGAGACAGAATAACAACAACAAAATCTAGAAAACGCATGTCAATAATGTTATAAATTGATTTGCATTTTAATGAGGGAAATAAGTATTTGACCCCTCTCAATCAGAAAGATTTCTGGCTCCCAGGTGTCTTTTATACAGGTAACGAGCTGAGATTAGTAGCACACTCTTAAAGGGAGTGCCCCTAATCTCAGCTTGTTACCTATATAAAAGACACCTGTTCACAGAAGCAATCAATCAATCAGATTCCAAACTCTCCACCATGGCCAAGACCAAAGAGCTCTCCAAAGGATGTCAGGGACAAGATTGTAGACCTACACAAGGCTGGAATGGGCTACAAGACCATCGCCAAGCAGCTTGGTGAGAAGGTGACAACAGTTGGTGCGATTATTCGCAAATGGAAGAAACACAAAAGAACTGCCAATCTCCCTCGGCCTGGGGCTCCATGCAAGATCTCACCTCTTGCATGAGAAAGGTAAGGAATCAGCCCAGAACTACACGGGAGGATCTTGTCAATGATCTCAAGGCAGCTGGGACCATAGTCACCAAGAAAATAGTTGGTAACACACTACGCCGTGAAGGACTGAAATCCTGCAGCGCCCGCAAGGTCCCCCTGCTCAAGAAAGCACATATACATGCACGTCTGAAGTTTGCCAATGAACATCTGAATGATTCAGAGGACAACTGGGTGAAAGTGTTGTGGTCAGATGAGACCAAAATGGAGCTCTTTGGCATCAACTCAACTCGCCGTGTTTGGAGGAGGAGGAATGCTGTCTATGACCCCAAGAACACCATCCCCATCGTCAAACATGGAGGTGGAAACATTATGCTTGGGGTGTGTTTTTCTGCTAAGGGGACAGGACAACTTCACCGCATCAAAGGGACCATGGACGGGGCCATGTACCGTCAAATCTTGGGTGAGAACCTCCTTCCCTCAGCCAGTGTATTGAAAATGAGTCGCGGATGGGTATTCCAGCATGACAATGACCCAAAACACACGGCCAAGGCAACAAAGGAGTGGCTCAAGAAGAAGCACATTAAGGTCCTGGAGTGGCCTAGCCAGTCTCCAGACCTGAATCCCATAGAAAATCTGTGGAGGGAGCTGAACGTTCGAGTTGCCAAACGTCAGCCTCGAAACCTTAATGACCTGGAGAAGATCTGCAAAGAGGAGTGGGACAAAATCCCTCCTGAGATGTGTGCAAACCTGGTGGCCAACTACAAGAAACGTCTCACCTCTGTGATTGCCAAGAAGGGTTTTGCCACCAAGTACTAAGTCATGTTTTGCAGAGGGGTCAAATAATTATTTCCCTCATGAAAATGCAAATCAATTTATAACATTTTTGACATGCGTTTTTCTGGATTTTGTTGTTATTCTGTCTCTAACTGTTCAAATAAACCTACCATTAAAATTATAGACTGATCTTTGTCAGTGGGCAAACGTACAAAATCAGCACGGGGATCAAATACTTTTTTCCCTCACTGTAAGTCCTGGCTTAATGCGTGTTTGCACATCGCGCTTTCACTATAATGTAGTTCTTCTATTAGGGAGGAACTTTTCGCACAATATGGAATCAGCACCTTTTTAACACGCTTTATGAACGTTCGACAAACTACTTCTTGATCTGTGTGGTTGAACAATACGCGGGTTCTGGGTATACGCGTGGAATGATACAATATGCAGCATCATACCATGATCTGAGGGGTTTTTTCATGCCATGGGATGACTGCAGGTTGATTTTATAGTGCTAATGCAATTAAAATTTGCATTGTCTATATTTATTTATACTCGTTGCTGAACTAGTAACGAATTGTAATGTTTTTTACGTGACAACCCTTACTAATCGGCTGTATCGGGTGGTGGCGTGTTTAACGACAAATTATATTTACGCGATCTAATCCAAAAATCTCTATTATGGATAATATTGGTCGCAAAAGCCTACGTGTTAATCTGCCCCATGTGTTTCCAGTCATTCTTCGCTTAACGCATTTTCACTTAACGCGGCACTTCTCATGAACACATCTACCGCTTTAAACGAGGAATTACTGTATAATCCCAAATGAGTAACGTGTGGGTAATATTTCAAATTTGGACCATGACACCAGCACACGATGGCCTACTCTTGCGAATTACGTCACAGGATCTTCACCATCCACTGAGGCAGGTGGCGCGTACTTTGCGGTCAGGACACCCGCAGTAATAATCAGGGCAGCTGTTGGATTTGAACCGCGAAGCTCTGCAACAAGCGGCGAACACGCGACCACTGGGCCACATTACCGTGAAATTCATATTCACGTATGTGGCGCTTTTGGAAATAAAAATGTCTGTCCAATTTATTTGTGTGCATGTAGATTCCAATTTGTACACTGTTACATGTGTAGAGGTGTATTGGTACGGATGGGAAACAAACACAAGGGGCGTGGTTATGGCCATACGCAGAGAAGGTGCTTACATCGACGTCCGCACCTGCCATCCCCCACGGCCCCCCCGGGGGGGGCGATTGCTATATAAGGTGGTGAGCCGGAGGGCTCGAGGTCGAGTGTTAGCTTTAACCAGCGAAGATTGAAGACCAGCTAGAGTAGGCCCTGGAACTCCCCAGGCTCGCTGTCCTTGTCAGGACCGACCAGGGAAAGCCGGTGGCGTGGCCCCAAGAGCCCAGACCGATGTTCTTATAAGAGCCGGTCTGGAGACTCAGGGTGCCGTAAATCCCAGCTTGACCAGGGCTGGGATAGATAGCCTCCCTTAGCTCTGTAGTGGAGGACCTGGGAGTAGGCTAGCCGGGTTAGACGTTGGGTCTCCCTGTTAGATGGGTGAAGAGGCCGATACCCCTTCAAGTGTTGTGTATCCCCGTCTCTGTAAATACGTTGGTGTTAATAAATACGTGTGCCTCCAACTACGTCGTCCAAGCCTCCTGCAACTTACTACACATGTATGTAACAACGATGATTTAGATCACTTAAGGCAGTAACCGCTAGACTACATTAAATTATTGCTTACGTTCAAAATCCCTTTGATGTGGTTTTACCATTGCCATGCTTGTAAATCAATGTGAAACCTTAAACTCAGAAGTCCATAGTCTGCACCTCATTAAACTTTCAGAGTTTTGTTTTAACCAGACAGGTATTCGTTGAATTGGCCACATTGTCTAAACAGTTAGGAGAGCTATCACGCATTAAGCTCCCATCAGAATATTTCATGTAATTTACCTTAAGCTCAACGTTCAAATTTCTAAAATATCCTGAACAATTTATTGAATAGATTGCTGCATGCATGTACGTGATGGTGAAAAAAAAACAAGCATCCAACTCATCCAGCAAACTAAAAATGAAAATGGTATTTAAATAATAACTCCAGTCATTGTAGATTTTGGATCTTCAAACAAAAATAACAAGCGTTACCCTGGTCGAATTCCATATTTATATGGCAGGAGCTGATCTTTCCAAAATAATAATAAGTAATTTATAAACGCACACATTTCCATGAAAAGTCAAATTTCCAATCGCGACTTAGAGCCAAGCTCCTCAAAGACCCATGAAACAAGATGAGCAGCCTCCAACTGTCTCTGAAAAGTGGTGGTGGATTTGATGCTGCTGCTGGTTATGTGTAGCGGTATGCAATTCTAAATGATTATGGCAGCCACAGAGCAATGGTGCTCCTGCTAGGACAGTCTTGGTTCGGGGGGGGCGACAGCGAGCAAGTTGAGGGAGGGCCCTGAGTTGTGTCCGGGTGTTGACTGAGGCACGTGTTTTGAAGGGAACTATTAACTTCCCACTAATTGTCACGGATTGTGTTTTACCCTGGAGGGTTGATGCGCTGAAGTGGACTACAACCCTGATTTAACTCAACCTGTCAATTGTGAGTAAAGCATTCTAACCGCAAGACCACTTGCCAATAATTTACAGCTATTTGTCAATCCATGAATGGGCTAAGGCATGCCCATGCGGTACAAAACGAATTTAGTACAAAACTCAATATTTAAAGAGCAGCAATGCATGTGAATACATAGACACATATACGAAGACAAAGATCCCCTATATGGCCTGTAACATACTGTTGGGGCAAGTGCTGTTAGCGAGCACCTACGAAGGCCGGCACGATACACGAAGGGGGTGGGTGGCCAACACCATGCCCGGCCGCCTTTGTCTCACTCATAGCGATGTTTCCACATTGCACCAGGTACTCATTTTGAGGCTGTTTCGACCTATGGGAGGCCCAGGACCGGTTCAGATAATCGTCACTGGTGTTGCCCGTGAGCGGGAATCGAACCCGGGCCGCCAGTTTCGTAATGCAGCGCGATGACTGCTTCACGACTGCTCCCCACACAACAACAACAACTGCCATTCGCCGCTAAGTGGCGGTGACATCACCACGACGCTTTTGCCAGGCTATGTGCACCTTGAGGCCACGTGAAGTGACGAACGCCCGCTGGCAGGAGGTCACGGGGCAGACTCAGGTGCCACGGGTCAACTGACTGAGATGTAGGCCTCGGCAAGGTAAGGTAAAAGGTAAAAACAATGAGCCTACCTTTACCCTACCTTTTACCTTACCACAATACAATCACTCGGCCCTTACCTTTTACCCTTTAGCAAGGTAAGGTAAAAGGTCAAAAGCAACGAGCCTACCTTTACCCTACCTTTTACCCTTACCCCATACAATTTACCCGATTACAGGGTAATTACTGGGGTACTACACATAAAAAAGGTTTATAACAGGTAAATGCTAGGTAGAGCGCTTTATTCATGGACTGCGCCACGGACCTTTTAGCGAGCGGTAAACAAGGTATTTACCGGGTAATACTCCGCGCTACCTTTACCCTACCGGGTAATTCTTCAGCGCTACCTTTAACCTACCCTTCACCTTACCCCTTGGCATGTCAACACCTATACCATTTTACCCAGTAAAAAGGGTAAATTACCTTATCTTGCCGAGGCCTACTGTGCCAACTTGCTGTGCTTTAGCCACCTGGCGCTCCGCTCATTGTTGTGAGCATCGCTCCTCCGCCCTCCATTGTTATTGGGGGGTGACTGCCTCCAACTGCCCAGCAGCGTCTTTCACGAGTCTCTTCCACAGAGGCCGATCTTGACACTTCTTGTACCAGTCATCGGCAAGTCCACTCAGCTCCATATCCTCCTGTACCACATCACTCCATCTCCTCTCTAGCCCGTACCGCGCCCGTTTAGCCCCCTCTATCCGGCTATACAATAGCTGTTTAGGCATGCGCTGACTGGGCATGCAGCCTTGCCTGCCGGAAGAGCTCACTGACTGTACTTTGCCCAGATCTTTCAAAGATTTGTGACCTCTGCTGTCAAACCGGAGCCGGTCATTAGCACACTGCCCAGGTATGGAAAACTCTCCACTCTCCACAACTGCCCCATCAACGATTGGGAGTTGTGGGGGTGGAGTGCCCGATGGTAGAAAATACCCAGGCAGTTTTGGTGGGGATGAAGGTAAGGCCCCACCTCTTAGTGGCACGTTCCAGTTTCAGCAACAGCACCTCCATCTCCTCTTCTGAGTGAGCGGCAATTACCAGATCATTGGCATACATAACGTGGTTGACCAATAGGGAGCCATCCCTTGACTGCACCCGGGCATCGATCAGCCTCCCATTGCATCTGTACCAGGTGAAAATTCCTTTGGTACAGCCATCAAAGGCTTCACGAACTACGTGGTCGAAAAATATGTTAAATAATGTTGGAGCCAGAGGACATCCCTGTCGCACCCCAAGGTGAACAGGGAATGGTTCCGACTCCCGGCCACGTAGTTTTACCCGGGCCTACTCACCATCATGAAGGTCCTTAATGATCTTGAGCAGAGGGTCAGGGACTCCGAAAGCACGAAGAACAACCCAGAGCCCAGGCCTACTGATGTTATCATAGGCCTTGACCAGGTCAATAAAGCAGAGATGTAGGTCTTGTTGGAATTTCCTACACCTTTGCTGTAGCAAACGAACAGAGAATATGGCATCTGTGCAGGACCGCCCTTTCCTGAAACCACATTGAGGCTCCGCAAGCCTCTCCTCAGCGTGCCTGGCAAGGAGATGTTGAATAATCCTTGCCAGGACCTTTCCCGGCAACACTGAGGAGTGAGATGCCCCTGTAGTTGTGACAGTCTGTGCGGCCCCCCTTCTTAAAGAGCGGGACCACAAGGGCATCCTTCGAATCCTGCGGAACCCGTCCAGTGGTCCAGACCATTGTTATGATGTAATGTAGGGCAGTCTGTGCACAAACGCCACCCTCCCTCAGCATTTCACTTGGGAAATCATCTCTGCCCGGTGCCTTTCCTGGTCTCAGACTCTGGATTGCCTTTAGTACTTCCTCAACAGATGGCACCTCAGCCAGCCACTCACAGGGGGTGACTTATTCTTCCAATATTTGAGGCACCGCAGCCTCAGCAAGGTCATCCCCACTTTGTCCCACAATGTTTTCCATGTCGAGGGATTTCCCCTCCCCCAGGGCTTCACAGAAATGCTCAGAAAATCTGCAAACTTGTTCCTGGGGGTCGGAGATTGGATCACCGTTTTTTCCCCTAATGATGGTAATAGGTGTGGCACTGCAGGAATTTGTGATCGCGGACCATTGAGGCAGACTCCATATCCTCATGCAACCCGCAACCACCACCCACCCTTGCAGTGTCTCACGGCTTTCCGAACCTCCGAGCGAAGGCTGCGGTAAGCCTCCTCATTCTCTGACGTGGGATCCTGAAGACGATTAGAGTGGGCCTGTCGCTCTTTCTCAGCCAGCTTGAACACCTCCTCTGTCAGCCAGGGTCTCTGGGGAGATCTGGACCGCGTACCCAAAGCAGCCATTGCAGCTGCCTGAGTCACAGTCCTAAACCTCACCCATTTACCATTTACCCTCGACATCTGGAGGAGTGGGGGACGATGCCAACCCCAGCCGCAAGCGATGATGAAATTCTAGCTCGCAACTTTCATCAGCTAGCTGAGACCAGGCCACCTTAGATTTGAATGGGGTCCTGGGTGTACACCCACCACCAGAGTGGAAGAATTTCAGGTGCAACTTACAGATGACAAGTCGATGGTCAGAGGGCAGATCAGCTCCACGGTAGGTCCTGGTGTCAAGTACATGTGCCCGCATCTGCTGTTCCATCACTATATAGTCCAGCAGATTCTAGATGTTCTTGCTTGGACCCGGCATGCATCCATGATGTTGTGTGGATGCGCCGATGCCGGAACAGCTGTTTGTAATTACAAGCCCATGAGCTGCACAAAAATCTAGCAGCCTCCTACCGTTGTTATTCAGCTGATCTGGCCCTTGTCTTCCAATCACTCCAGACCAGGTGCCAGCATCATGACCAACTCGGGCATTGAAGTCACCCAACAAGATGACTATCCCGAGGGGCCACTTTAGCTAGCACCTGTGTCAGGAGGTCATAGAAGGCATCTGACTCATCGGCCTTGCCTGCATCCCTCCACGGATGTTCGTCTTCGGTTGGGGCATAAGTAACCACGACCACAACTCCTCGCCTCCAGTTGATGAGAAGACAAGCCAAAAGTAGCCTGGGGCTTACAGCTTCCCGCACTTCACCGCCATGCTCCCATGCCCCCTTCATTATTTTGTTCATAAGAAGAGCCACACCCTGTTGTTTGGTAGTCTCCTGCCCCGAGTAGAGGACTGTCCACCCCTCATGGTGGCAGGAGCCAGAGCCGGTCCACCGGACCTCCTGAATACCACAGAGATCCAGGCGGTACCGGTCCAGCTCCCGACAGAGGAGTAGCAGCCTCTCCTCCGCAGTGAGCGTTCGAATATTCCACGTGGCCATCCATAGTGGCTTTTTGTTGTTTCTGGAGAAACCCTGAGGGTAAAGATCTCATGGCTCCGCCAAATGGGGTTTGGCCAGAAGACGTCATAGACGCCTGTCCCCCCGGGGCCTCCGGCACAAGCTTATTAATAAAAAAAAATCATTCGTGGTTTAGTGGTAATTAATTGAAGGTGGAGGGGTTACCAGCCCCTCACACCCATCCAGAGCCACCATTTGGCCACTGTGGTGATTACAAATGCCATGAGAGAAAAGGCCAATCGGAATTGGCCCTCCCCCTCACAGCACTGTCCACGACAGCGTTGCCCGTCCGGCACCACATATATAAAGATTCCCCATATATCCTTTAACAAGCTGTTGGGGCAAGTGCTGTTAGCAAGCACCTATGAAGGCCGGAACGGCACACGAGAGGGTGGGTGGCCAGCACCACGCCCGACCGCCTTTGTCTCCCCAGTGGCAATGTTTACACATTGCACCAGGTACTCGTTTAAGGTTGAGTCGACCTAGGGGAGGCCCATGACGGGTTCAGATAATATAGTCGTCACTGGTCTTGGCTGTGAGCAGCAATTGAACTCGGGTCACCAGGTTCTTAGCGCAGCGCACTAACCGCTGCACTACCGGTTGCCACATACACACACTCATGCACACATGTACACACACACATGACGTCATGAAGCGGTCCGTAAAGAGCCGCATGCGGCTCTGGAGCCACAGGTTGCCAACTGCTGTTCATGGGGGTTATTTGACCATACTTCACATTACCCAGTGCAAGCTTGTTGAAGCAAGGGGTGGGGGGGGAGGTTGCCCAGGACTCAAGGCCAGGCTCAGATATCACTCACCACTGACGTTAGCTGTGCACAGGAATCAATTTAGGTTGCTGGCTTCAACATGAAATGCCAGAACCACCTCCTCACTTAATACATGGCCTCTGATAAAATAAAATAAAACATAGAGTTAGGATTTTAAGCGTAAAAGATATGCATAACCCAAACTATGGCATGTTTTTCACAGTATTGGCGTATGTATGAAATGCAGACGCTCCACGAGTTTTGTATCATGTTATATCTGCATTGAAACGTCATGCTCGGAAAATATTAGCCTTTCAAACCTATGCTATGGTAATACATTCTGGTGTGCATAATGCACCTCTTGAAATGGAAGAATAGGATAAAATACCCCTTAGAGGGGCTCTCTGGAGCTCTCTCTCGTGGAGGCCCTATTACCAGCAGTGGCATGAGTATGCAGTTTGCAGGGCTGCGCCTTTACTTTTTACATCAATGGAGACGTCAACTGCCTTAACACGTTAACTAGCTTCCCGACAATAGCAGAAATGTTCTAGAATGCTCTTCCTATATTTGTCTCCAGCCCCCCTGCCCGCACACATTGCCTTTTCTCTTGCATATGTGCTACTTTCAACGCGCGGAGCAAAAACGCCATAAATAGTATGCCGTCCACACCCGTCGTAGATCCACTGCTTGGCACCTACTCACTGAAGTAATTTGATTCAATTTGCTCCACATGTGTCATCCTGTAGGTCATGCAGTGCTCTTAAGATAACACCCACAGTGGACAACTCGAGCTATAAGTGATATTGCCTAAATAGCGGTACACACACTGGGTGTTTGTAAAAGGCAAATACAGTATCATCCCCCCCCCCCAACCCACACCGTATCATCATGCTAGGGACGATACGGAGCGACCTGTGACCACTGTAGTTCAAGTAGCATCGTGGTATGTGGTCCCAAGCAGGACTATTGAAAAAAAGAGCCTTGGGACTCAGTTGCAGTAAATACTAAAAGAGGTAAATGTGCAGACCTGCTGGCAAAACGGCCTGATAGGAATTTCCACGAGACTTGAATTACCTCGCCTGGTATGCAGGAGGTCGTGAGCCCAATTCCGCCCCTGATGCATGTATATTTGGAGTTTGCATGTTGTCCCCGTGGTCGCATGTATTTTTCTTCGGGTCCTCCGGTTTTTCCCTCTAGATGTATAAGCATGCTTTTAGAGTATTTGGATGCTATACATTTCGACATGATAAACTATTTTGTTGCGCTATCATTTGTGGCCAGGTTGCTTCTGAAAAAGAGCTATATAGCTCAGTGGGCCTTGCTTGATAAAGTAAAAATAGTATAGTAAAAAATGTGGCCTATACTTCCATGCTGGCCAGACATCTGGCCAGGAAGAGGTGCCAGTACCCACACTTTACCCCACCACACACCACCTGCCGATCGTCTCTGATGAACCCATTCGTACAGCTGGGTGGGCAGAGATGGGCGAGGGGGAGAGCGTATTTAAGAAACGTTCCCCATTGCATCAACTGCCGCACAGGGAGATTGGATCGAAACGGCAACGTTTGGATTGTAAGTTCCGTGTGCTGGCTGTGACAACGCGGCAGCATCCTGCCGCGGTGAGTGGGTTATTATTTATGAAGGATGACATGAACAGCAAGCAATGAACACGCTTTGTTTAATACTGTATAAACATGAATTAATGATTATTACTGGGTTTTAAAATGTAGATCATAAAAATGAGCTTTTTTATTCTCAGTTTTATGATTTTTGTTTCGAGATATTTTTCTTATAATTTTTTTTCCAAATGTGTCATTATAGATGGATTCCCTTATACACAACCTGTTTATCCATCTCATTGTAATATATAAATGTCATGCATTAAAAATGGTTTAATAACAAACGTACATCACTGTACCGTGAAATACATATTCATCTCGATATAATGCACTTGCATTGCTTTAGGTGTCAATTTCATGTAATTAAAATACCACAATTTACATAAAAATGCTCTTTACCATTTCAAATGGCTCCTTTGAAGTCGGTATTGTCATTGAAGTGAGTTTTAAATAACATCACATTGGTCATAGTTTTTTTATGTGGATAATTAGGATGCGTAGAAATCAATTTTCACCCAAGTACAGTCCATATTTGCAAATCATTGGTTTTCAGAAATGCTGATATCTCTGGTGAACTCATCATAATCATCATAAAATATTTTGGCCGTGATAATCCTTTATTACCTGTGCATATGATGGTTCAAATTGATGTCAGGCCATGTGGTATAGGGTGAGCGCAGCACACAAAATATATATGCCTATGACATTGCACAGGGATGTGCAGTGTGTATGCGTGCGCCTGTGTGCGAATTCTGTAATTGCTGCGAATGATAAGATCTCACTGGAAATACTTTTTTGGAGGTGTAACTGCGGTGTGGTACAAACTCATCGGGTGAACAGGATTAGGCTGAAAAAATATCGCGACGTTTAACAAATAAAGCCAGGACATATCTCAGCGGAACACTGTTCGCGTGCTAATCGAGCTGTGCACATGTGCACTCGGGATGCAGGTGCGCATGTGCACGAGCAATTCTCATCCTCAAATGAGTAGCTGGTGCCGTGTGTAAACATCGCCACTCGGGAGATAAAGGCGGCCGGGGCGTGCTGCTGGCCACCCACCCCCTCGTGTGCCGTGCCGGCCCTCATAGGCGCTCGATAACAGCACGAGCCCCAACAGTCTGCTATAAGGCTATAGGGAGATCTTTGCCTTTAACAATTCCAACGCTGCCTATCTGTTGTATGAAATTCTGTGAATCCGTGCGCTTGGACGTAACCGCTCATCGCTCTCACTGTCGCCGTCAGTTTACGTTAAATTACAAATACTAGTCTTGAAGGGCCGTGAGAATCAGCCTCTCTTTCTTTGGGGTTGAGATTCAGCCTGCTTCTTGGGTTTCAATCATCAGACTATTTCTTGGATTGAGAATCGGCCTTCCTCCTCCACTTGATGGTGATGGCAAGTGACTCAGATTAAACTGTACAGTTATAATGTTGAGTTTTATTACATTTTAAATATTAAATTGTAAATATGTAGATATTTGTCATTAAGTATTCATTAAACGTGTTGGGTATTTCGTATAAATGAAATTAAATATTCGTAATTGTGTTCATTATTTGCAGTATGTCAGACGTCCTACATATTCACAAAGCTCTCTCATCCAATAAGCCTGGCTTGGAGTGGTTTCACTGCATATATACAATGGCATTACCATGTGTATGGACATTCATGGTGATATCCTTAATAAACCACATAGTGTGGGTTGGTGTACAATGGTTAGATATGCTTATTGAAGTGTGAAGATTGTATCAGGAAAAAAGCACACGCTTTGATAAAAGCAATCAGGAAACGTGGCATGTTAATGCTGATGACAGCTGAACTTATTTTTTAAGTATTCTTCTTGGTGTTACGTGACGTTATTCAGGCAGAAAATCTCATGCTCTTTTGATGAAATTTAACAGCCTTTTTATTGAAGACAATGAACCGTGTTCAAATAATGCACAGGTTGCCAGATTTAACCAGAGTGAACTGCCTTAGAGTTGAATATTTGGTGGCGGCTTTCAATTTACAAAGCGAAGCCAATGTTAATCCAAGCCAACGAATCATCCAACACTGCAATGGAATCTGTGTTGACAAGATTAAATACATTTAAGCATGTTTAAATCTGTCTGTTTTGCTCATTGCACTACCTAACATTGTATTCATTTGCAATAGGTCGTTCTACTTTCATGGGCAAGTCAAGAGTAATCTAATCCAATGGATTATCGAACACCAAAGTGGAAAGTATGTCAAAAACACCTTACCCACTTTCATGTGCTTAAAACTGTCCACACAATGCTCACAAACAAAATTAGGTTTCTCTTTTTTTCTCCTGGAAAAGTAAGTAATGTGCTCCACTTATTACACGTAAACAAGCGGGTTTTCCAAGCTGAGACACGTGTTGAGCCTTTCTTTTCTCAAGCTTTCGCCATCTCTGATTCAACTCCTGAAGATTCCAGAAGTAGCATGTGGCAAAAGCTTTACAGAAGAAATTCTCAACACACAGCCAAACCCCCACGGTGGCTAGCTTAGCATAAGCACGACAAGCAGTTGTGAAAATTTAAGTGTCAAAAAATATGAATTCAGTGAAAAACACGTAAATTATACAGTTTAAGTGTACGACTCCAATCATTGTAAAGATTACCATCAGTAGAATGGTCGAATCATAGGGGAAAGCGTGGCAGAAACTGATCAAAAGTTTCCCTGCTTGGTAATGACTTTGCTTTCAGCCATGTGATAAGCGGCTTTCGCTTCGAGTGGTTTGTGTCACTGGAAAGTTGGCAAGGCAGCAGCTACAGAGGAGGGGGAAGAGAACTTACCACACCTCAGGAAGTGCATTTAGGCCAGGCAGGAAAATGGCTTTTCACATGTGGAGGAATGTGCATACTCGTTGGTTCTTTCGGTAAAGTCACGTAAGTATTCAATAAAATAAATTAAATCACAACGTTTCGATTGCAACACAAGCAATCATCATCAGGTGGGAAAACCACAGCAAGAAATGTTTTTGCTTAAGTGGGAGAGAGAATTGCCATGATAAGAGGTTATACAGGCAAGAAAGGAGGAGGAGCAAGGGGGAGAGGTGGGGGCGTGGAGTAGGGGGAGGGCGAGCACTACATGATGTAGTAGTACCCGGCAGATATGATAGACAACCAATACAAAGCAGTTAGGGTTTGACCTGGTTAATAACATCCTTCCAATGATTGCTTAATTTGTATCCATCTTCTCGGTTGAAGTTATGTCTATGTTTATATATCTTGGTGGCTTCATGAACAAACCTTTGATAGTAGCCCGAAGGTTTGCAGAGTACCTTGGTCTCGTAAAAAACAATATCATGCTAGCCCACACCGTTATAACAATGATGCGCCACGGCAAAAGAATTGGTTCTGCCGTGTGTCAGGTCTGCCTTGTGTTCACGAACACCTGATGACGATTGCTTGTGTTACAATCGAAACGTCGTGATTTATTTTATTTTATACCTACGTGACTGTACCGAAAGAACCAAAGAGTATGGATTCCTGCAGTCACGAAAACTTCAAATCTAGATTGAGGAATGTGCAGTTAACTCTTTCCTGTCCCGAGACGTCTGCAAGTTGCAGGATGGGTTCCGTTCACCGATGGATCTCAGAACGTGCAAGCGGTTAGTCTTAATTTTATTTAGAGAGGCATTGTGTCGTTATTTTCAAAGATATTGTACTCACCGCAGAGAACTGTAGCGACACGACCGCACTCTATAATAGCTGGCGCCAAACTGTGCCACACGCCCTCCTGCGTGACGTACACATACGTCACCGGAATGGGAAAGGCTTAAGTGGATGTGGTGAAGGTGTTATAAATGGTGTGATAAAGGTAATGGAGATAATGCAAGTTGTGGTGAAGGTGTGATATAGGAGTGGTGAAGATGTCATGAAGTTGTGATGAAGGTGTGAAGAAGGTGTGCAGAAGGTGAGCGGTACATATGAAGGTGTGGCTAATTTGAGGTCACTATCAACAACGGGGCCTTTTTTCCCCATTGTTGATAGTGGCAGACACCATTTAGCAGTATAAACTTGCAACTACATAGCCATGATAAACTAAAACTAAACAATTTGAATTTTACCAAGTAAGTCCCACTGACTTACAAAGTTATTTTTGAAAAGCAACCTAGCCACAAATAATATCCCAATAAAGTGGCTTATCATGTGAAAATTGATGGCAGCCAATCAATTTTTAAATGTGGAGGGAAAACCCGGATAAAACTTCACGCGACCACGGACTGAACATGCAAACTCCAAATATACAGGAGGTGTCAGGGTCGGGATCGAACCCACGCCCTCCTGTATACCAGGCGAAGAAGGTAACATCTCGCCACCGTGGCACCCATGATGCCACCACAGTTATTAAACCAGGCAAGTGAAGTATCGAGTGACAAGGACTCACTGACACGAGGAGATGACAGCACTTGTACACACACACACACATATCCTTATGTATACAGTTACACGTGAGGGACTGACACTACATCTAACCATAACTGGTGCAAATCACAAGGTTTGTACCCGAAGGTATTTTGGGGTCACAAATGGTCACACAAGTGATCACAGTACCCTCCTGGTCCATGACACATTCCCACGGTAGGAATCAGGGTACTCATAAAATTCCCCAAAACCCAAAACATTCCTCATTAACACTCCCTAAAAACAATTAGTAACGTTTCTGGCAGTGGCTGGTCTTCATATTGTCATGACAGTCGAGCCTACATGCCCTGTGAGTGGACTAGTGGCCACGGGAGGTAATGACAGGGGTATCAGTTGTGAGTGGGAAGGGACTGGTGTCCACAGGAGGTAATGACAGGGGTATCAGTTGTGAGTGCGAAGGGACTGGTGGCTCCGGGAAAGATGGAGAAGAGAGCGGGGTCAGGTGACGGAAGAGGACGGTGGAGTCTGCTGGTGGAGCGAGCGTCCAGAGTCTGCGAGAATGATCGAGAAGGGGGGCGTGGCCTCAGTTGATATATAAGAGAGATGCGCGCGAGACTCGGGGCTGTTGCAGTGGGGTCTCCGCCTGATGTCAAGTGAATGTTTATTCAATAAAGTGCCATCTCAAGAGAACTGTCAGGTCGTCATTACAACGGAAATATATTATACATACATACTTTTCCTATTCATGGGAGTGTTGCTGACAAATGTATTGAGGTTTTGTTATTCGTGCTTGTGCACCTCTGCCAATGCAGTATCAAAAAATGTTTCATATACCACCTGGTGATTCCGTACAGATGAAGTCTAAGCCTTATCGGGTGGTGCTCTTTGCATGATCCCAGGAGGGGTAATAGTCACATTTCAACCTAACTAGCATCAAATTGGGCAGCACTGCTGCTCCTAAAAGTGTGACATCTCGCCATTTGTTTTTGATTCCCGTAGATGCATTCCAATTAAAGTGGTTCCATGCTCAATCGTCGATGGGGCGGTATTCCTATCGAGTGGACGTTTTGAGCAAGAGGTGGAAATTCCGCGTTACTATGACAGGGCACATTCAATCGATAGGATGATCGACCACTGTCATCTTCCCACAAAGTGGTACTTATTTCATCAACCCCAGAGGAAGGAAATTCTGATTTATACAGGAACTGGTAGGTGATACCGTGATAAGAGCCCTTGACACACAATCAGAATGTTGCCAGGTCAAATCCATTTTCAGGGGTGTAACTCGTTTTGTCATCCCTACTGGTATGGAATTTTCACATTCGTGCCCTTATATCAACTACTGTACCGTTTTTCATATAAAAAGCAGTGCAGTCCTAATGATGACGATGATGACCATGTCTTAATTTACAAAGGAAAAGGAGAACAACCGATAACGCAGAAAAATGAACCAAAGATTGAACTGTAGTTTGATAAATACTTATACCGTTTTCAAGTTGTTATATTACAATCATAAAAAGCAACTGCAAATCAACGCTTCCACTTGCGGGCAGGTAATGGTGCGTTACAAAGATAAAGGCATGAGCTGCGCATGGCGCTGTATCTCTAAAATTGCATCCATCGGACAAAAACGGAAAAAGAAATCTATTTGAGGTAATGAACAGAACTAACAATACATTTTCAGGGGAGTTTAAATGCCATGGTATCTTTACAGATTATGCTATATACAACATACAATTTAGCTAATTACATACCTGAATTAACTAGAGGCTGCTGAGAAGCATTCAGAAACAGAAGGTTCATGGTACCACACAATAGGTGTCATCATCCATAGATATTTGGATGTCCAGCTTAGTTTTACTGCTATGCACATTAGCTTTGTGAAATGTAAACATTATTGACACTCATGTAATTTGCAGAGTACAAATATTTAAAGTTACTGGTACCTATTATGTAAGCAACTACCCTTACTACAACATGGGGTAGATGGAGTCTGCCATGGTGGCACAGTTTTCGCCAAAGTTATTCTCAGCAACATTGGAAGGATATTGTCTGAAATTTGGATTGTAGTAACAAAGCCATGAATATTAACAGCGAAAACATTAAGCATCTCAAATGTTCGGACAACACAGTGATGGTAACGTCCATTGGGAATGCACTGCCGTACATGTGACAAGAACGTTAATAAATAGGCGAAGCTGGGCTCAGGATAAATATGAGTAAAACAGAGATCATATCCAACAAGTCTGCAAAACAATTGGAGAAATCTGTCAGGGAAATGTCTAGAAAACAGCAGAATGCGTGTAGCTGTAAACGCTCTTGAAGATTGCTTGGAACCATTAAATCGAGGTTGCACAACAATAGGATCGATTGATTTTAGAGAGCTAAAAGGTGATAAGGAAAAGTAAGATACTGATGTGCCGAACGAATAAAGTTTTTAATCAGTGCACACTACCTGCTATGGCATATGGATGATAATCACAGGTGTATTTTTGTTATAAACTGGCGAGCACTGCTTGGCTCAGAGCGTCCATCGCTCATTGGCTGAGCAAATGTAAACAAAGATCGCTGCAGGCGCATTTCCTCCGCGCTGCGTATTCTCACTCGTGGGCGCTTTTAATCTTTGGTTTTCTTCATTTTAGGAAGAAAATGTCTCCAGGAAAAAGGGCGCTATTACAAATGAGCATTCCACAGGGAAGCGCTAAGCTAGGGCTGCTCTGTAGCTATATCGCTATATAGCTCTTTTTCATAAACGACCTGGCCACAAATGATAGTTCAACAAAGTGGCTTATCACGTGGAAATGTATTGCAGTCAAATACTTTAAAAGCGTGTTTCTAAATATGGAGAAAAACAGGTTTGGGATCTCTTGTATACCATGCGAGGTGGTTAACATCTCGCCATTGCAGCGCCCTATATATACATATACAGACGATCCCCGCTTTTACGACACAATGCGTTCCTGTAAACCCCGTCGCAAATCGGGTAGTTGTAAATTGGACCATATTTTCCCATAGACAATAGAGACAGAAGAAACATTACTTGCTGCTGTGTTTTTCCTTGTATCAGTCACATTTAACATGGTTTAATAGGTAAGAAAAAATCCACAAAAACACTTGAGGTTACCAAAAGCTACATGCCAAGCAAGTCACATCGGAAACCAGACTGACTGTGTTCAAATGTGTTTAAAGTTATGTTGGAAGATGCATCATAAATCAATGTCTGTGTTGTAAATCGATCCATGGTGGCATTATATAAACTCTGATTAGCATTATTGGCTACGTACGGTGCAAAAGAAGTTCAACATACATAAACGTAAAAAATGTGAATCTTCATAAATCAGACCGTAGTAAACGACAAACTTCCCGTGTTAGTTCTCCCTCCATCATCTGACCTGTACCTCTTGACTCTTGACATTGATGTATTCAACGGAAAACCTATCTCTCCTTGATTTGAAGCTTTTGTGACTGCAGGAATTACTCAATGGTTATTTCGGTAAAGTCACGTAGAAAGAAAATAAAATGAATAATAGAATACGACGATTCGATTGCAACACAAGCAACCATCATCAGGTATGAATGCATGAGAAAACATAGTAAACTTAGAAATGTAATGCAATGCAACACAGAGAGTCGGCTAATACAACAGTTAACACTTTACCTGGTTGATTAAGTTCTTCCAAAGATTGCTAAATTTGAAGTTAAGTGTGAGTTGTGTGGAAATCCTCCCCGTAGAGGTGGTTGCATTGCATTACATTTCTAAGTTTACTAGGTTTGTTTTCTCATATCCTTGTTACTTCCTTTCACAATGCTTACATTATTCTTCACAAACTAAAAAAAAAGTATCTTACAGTTTTATATAAATTGTGCATTACGTCTTTTAAAAAATAATCTTTTTGGAACTTTTGTAAAGTAGTGTATCATCCATCCTACGTTAAAACACAGCCCTCAGAAGCAGATGTCACAGAACTACTTCTGACATATCTCTAAGTGACCTCTTTTCCAAGTGAGGGCAAAACCACTTTCTCACCTGCCCTTTTACAGAGAGACATGTGCATGGTATAACAGACGAGGCAATATTTTGTTTTTTAATTACGAGATCTGAAAATTTGGAAAATTAAGTGCAAACCAATTTTAACATGATGGGTTTATTGTGCAATAATTGGCCACTCGGCTAAGACCATTATAAACTCACTACAATGGAGAACCCGGTTTAACTACGGATGCACTGCCCACATTCACAGGACCTCAAGTGCTAGCTCTGTGCTCCTCTGTACCGCTCTGTCACCTTATTATTCACGAGCCGTGTGAATAATGAACTTGGAACATGTTCTGACCTTGGAACTCAATTTAATACTCCAGTGTCCATCATCAATACCTAAAACTGCCAAAAAGCTACAATGCCCAGCCAAGGTGCTAGCTAACAAGGCTTTATCATCTGCAGTCTCTCATGCACAAACAGCCCATGCTGAAATATGTTCCTTGTTTTTCGACACAAACCCGTTGTTTCAGTGAACAAATAGTCGAGGGTGGCATTGTACAAAGTAGGCGAAAAACACACCGCCTACCAAACACTGGTCTTACACCTCAAATCACTCTGGTATCTCTCTTAACTGCACAAAAGCGTGAGTTACATCATCCTGTTTCGTCAGCAGCTGGCATATCTTACTTGCAATGTCATAATAACAAAGAGGTTCCCTCCCAATGCAAGGCCCTGCTCTCCAAAGAGAATTTTGCTCGCCTAAAGTATAAATGAAATCCAAACATCGTCCTCATTTCCAGATATTCGATGTTATCTGCCTGACAGTAAATTCAAAATCTTACAGCCCCCTCGTTGCTCTTCACACGCATTTTTTTCAATTTATCCAATAAAAAAAATAAACTGTGCTGAGAGCAATGGAAACCAAAACAAACTTCCCACATTCGATCACTGGATAAACCTCGTGCACGTAATATCTGCATTGGAACACCTGGCGGTTCTCTCGCAGGGATCTCTGGCAGTCTAGATGAAGATGCCACTGTGGCGAGACATTAACTACCTCGCCTGGTATGTAGGAGGTTGTGGGTTCCATCCTGACCCTGACACCCGCTGTATATTTGGAGTTTGCATGTTCTCCCCCGTGGTGGCGTGGATTTTTTATCGGGGTCCTCCGGATTATCCCCTGCACATTTAGAATTGACATGCGTTTAGAGTATTTGGCTGCTATAAAATTTCACCTCATAAGCCACTTCATTGGGCGATCATTTGTGGCCAGGTCGCTTCTGAAAAAGAGCTATATATTTCAGTGGGCCTTACCTGGTAAAATAACAAAAACATTTGTTACGTTTAAGTTTTAGCATGGCACCCCTTGACGATTTGTTCTCGTTGGAGCTGTTTACTCATTATCTGAATCTCTGCCAGACACCTTCTTCCTATCCGTCCTCCTTCTCTATCATCTCCTATCTTTTCCTCTAAGCCCCCGCCCTTTCTATCCCCTGCCCTAAATTGTGAGTGTGGGGACGTAGTGGAGCATGTTCGTTCATATGTCCACCAATTTGTTGTTGTATGTGTATTCTTGTTCTGTAATGTTGAAAAGTGTAATAATAGAACAAAATGTTTGCTTAGCATCTTTCATCGAATTGTAATACGGTGGGTTTTTTTTTCTTGAAGATTTTCTGGTTTATCCAGGATGTTTTTGTTGCGCGTCGTCGCTTTAAGATGTGTTCTGTTCATATTTCCTTGCACCCGACTCAAGAGCCGCATGGCTCACAGGGCTATCTATATATATAAAAGGGAAATTTGTGAATGTGTGTCTGTTCAAAATTTTTAGCGTACTTCGCGACATGCAACAAACTTCAAATTTGCCATGTTGGTACTTTCCAGACTGTACACCATGCAAAAATGATAAAAATTGACTTTTATAAAAAAAAAAACAAATTGGGGGGGGCGCAATAATGCATATATTTTGCACGGCAAGTGAGCTGTGACGTCACATATTTCATGTCACCCGCATGTGGAAGCG
The DNA here is from genome assembly GCF_964198595.1 of Lampetra fluviatilis. NCBI lineage: Eukaryota > Metazoa > Chordata > Hyperoartia > Petromyzontiformes > Petromyzontidae > Lampetra > Lampetra fluviatilis. The sequence goes on from NC_136278.1 coordinate 13,880,462, forward strand.
TCACGCGATGTGCCTGCTGACGTCACGCATCAATCACAACCCTCCGCGAGTAAAGTGCCATACAAATGTGTTGCAGGTCTCAGGCGTTCTTCACGCAGCATTGCTTCATTATCTGAGTCGTTTACTGCCGTACGCACCCTGAAAGATGTGTTGTGTGTCTGCAGCAAGCGCGTGTATGTGTACCTATGGACGCGCCCGTGTGTGTGGGGGAGCGGTGGTGTAGTGATTACCGCGCTGCGCTACGAACCCGGCGACCAGAGTTTGATTCCTGCTCACGGCCACCACCGGTGACGATTATTTGAACCGGTCCTGGGCCTCCCCTAGGTCGACTCAGCCTCAAACGAGTAACTGGTGTGGTGTGTGAACATCGCCACTGGGGGGACAAAGGGGGCCGGGCGTGGTGAATCCCGGGCGAAGCCGGGTAGTAAAGATAGTACCTAATAAATTAAACTTGAATTCTTTAATACACGATTCTCTTTAGAGTTACCACATTGGCTATAACCTCATTACATAACCGTTTTGTCCAGTCCTGTGGCAGCTTCTCTCTACTGCACCTACTACCGAGGAAGCAGTAATGTGCATAATACAGAGATGGAGTATAATGAAGGAGAGTGAAGCAGCTGAAACGTGGCAAGACAGCAGCAGGAGTGTCTAATATAGAAAGGGCTTTGGAGACACTGGAAGAACTGGCATCAGATAACACAATCTGTGAGCTATGTGACGGAGATGGTAAATGCAGCAGGCACAATATATTTCATGTAAATGAGCCGTGTTATTCCAAATACTTCTGGATAAGATTTTGTATTTACTTTTCACCCCTCCCCTTCTGTCCCCCCTCCCCTCCAGCTGCCGTCATCTGACAGCCCTGAGGCTACAAGTTGAACTGGGTGATTGTTTATTCAAATGAGTGAATCGCCCTATCAGCTTCTTTTCATTTCATCTCCCTTATTTGGATGGCGCATGGTCCATATTTGTTTGACCCAGCATAAACGTATATGACATTGACTAATGTTTCATGTACCCAATGCAGACAACTATAGAGCACTAATAATTATTATTACCCAGAGAACCCTGTTATACTTTGATATAAATCGTCCTCCTTTAGCCAATCAATTGCAATTGATAGTTTGTTTGGAGTACTTCAAAATACCTTCAAAACCCCAATCACTACCTTCACAACATCACTATTCACTGCTAAAACTCACCTTTCTGCATTGATTACTGCTTTTACTCATGCCACTCTATCCCACATAAACCATCATGCAAACTCCGGTCATTCTCACAGAGGCTTTTGACTCACCATCGAACAAAGACGGTCGCTGCATCGCGCTCTTTTAGATGCCTTCCTGGAACGCTCTTTCTTCCGGTATGAGGAAACCACTGGGAGCTATATGCACTTTTAAATCTATATTGAAAACGAATTTCTTTAGAACTGCTTTTTGTATTTTAGTTTGTTGTCCTTCCCCCGCACCTCCGTTTAGCACGGTTGGTTACGTACGGTGCGAAATAATTTCAACACACATCTACACTAATATTGCCTTTTGTAATCTACCCTCTAATTAATTGCCTCCTCATTCCCCTCTTCTCCTCACCCTCCCTGCACCTTCACCATCACTCCCACACCGCTACCCTTGTATAGTCACACTTCAGGATGCTCATAGAAAGTTCTCTTAGATTTGTGGCTCTACATACAATAATTTATGCCAGGTCTTTTGATGAAACCCACTCCAACGTACCTAACAGTATGCACATTTTTCATCAGCCTTATCCATCACATTCCAACAGCCAACTATGCAAATTTGCCCCTGCTCTGCGTTCAACAAGCTTCTCGTAATATGTAATGAGATAGAAAATTCCTTACGACTGAAAACTAAAACATTCAAGTGCACGACTTAAGTTATACAGAATATGAATCCATCAGAGTGGAGCCAATTTGATGGAAATGCTGCCACCAGTGCAAGCCAGGGTTTACAGCATTGGCTGGATTGCTAGGATAAAGGTTTCTCTTGATCACAGGTACTCGGGTGGATTAATATGATGTAAGTATGCATGTTGAACGTCTTTCGCACCGTACGTAGCTTACCGTGCAATCGGAGGTGTCGGGGAAGGACAACAATCAAATCACAAAAAGCAGTTATAAAGAAATTAGATTTTAATCGAGATTTAAAAGTGCATAGCTCCAATGGCTTCCTAATATCGGAAGGAAGAGCGTTCCAGACGGCCGCAGAAGCGTATCTAAAAGCGCGCGATGCAGTTTGGTACGACATGCAGGTGCAAAGTCAAGGACTGCTTTAAATGTTATCATTTTAAAATGAGGCACGCTTCCACTGGAGCCTGATGCATTTTAGATGTATCACGGGAGACATTTTATTCCTCAACTCTGCAATCCAATCAAGCAGTTGCATTTTGAATCAGCTGCAACCTCCTGTGCATGGTCAAGTTTGGAAGGCCACAGTAAACGGCTTGGCAATACTGAGTTGGACGCAACAAATACATGTGTAGTGGATTCAACTGAGTCGCAGACATACTCTTTGGAGGCAACACATTTATTTACATCAACACATTAACACAAAGGGGTTACTGCCCCTTCACCAGATAACCTATGATGGTGGACCACCAGGCTAACTACGCTAACACACTGGGCGTTAGCTTCGACGGACCGGACCCTGGCTTGGGTCCAGGTCCACGTGTTGGCGACTCTTCTCGGACGTAAAACATAGATCTTGATATGACGGTAGCAACGCTGTGGGGACCCCGCTTATATGCTACTGGGTCATGGCCGGCCCCGCCCTTGGCCAAGCCCACCTTCGAGAAAGCTCTGGCTCTCTCTCGACCTTTCCCGTCGGATCTTACCCTGACATCTACACGGGCCCCGTGTAGATCTTACAGGTCACGTGACTTCCAGGGTCAACCAGAGTGCCATGGCCTAGGGTAACTTCATCCCATGGCTGACACTCTCACACTCCCTCCTGTAGGAGTCAGCACTACACGCCACGCATGGTGCCACTGCGCTATCCCAGCGCCCATTGAGCCGCCTCTAGGGCTGGTACTACACCCACCTATGGGGTGTCCGCGATGACGGTGCATCGCACGCCGTGCCTCACTAGAGCCGGCATTACTCAGTGACATTCACGATGTTGCCACATACGTGATGTCCACGATGTGGCCACATACGTGATGTCCACGATGTGAGTACATCGCACGCCGTGCCCCTCTAGGGCCGGCACCATACAGTGACATCCACAATGTCACTACACATGTACGAGCATCTTCGTGGTTGTTATCTATATAAGAAGTCATGGATATGGGTTTTGATTCATAGGACAGGTTGTTAAAAATCGAATTTTGCAACCAAGCTGCGAAGTATAAGGCTTTAGATAAGCTTAAGAATATCCGACATGCGCAAACCCAATCTTTGAGGCTTTCATGGTACAATAGGGATACAAGATGACATCAGTTTCTGATGACTCAAATCCAAGAAAAGCCAGTGATGGACATCAAATCTGCAAGCCTCAATGTTTGGGACAGAGGCAATAGTTATTTTTTTCCCATTAAAGAGTAAACTTTTGAGTTATTTAAAAGTGAAAATCTATGTACCGAATGCTTTTTGATGAAGTTGTCCAGCACGAGAACAGATATAATAAAGAATAAAGGACCCAGGGTTAACATGATCAATATGAATAATTGACCCTCATCAATTTCCAATGCTTTGTTGATTAACCGCTACAAAATATAGTATTGGAGCAGTTGCTGCCATCAGATATAATAACCTGCAGGCCAGCCATGTTAAAAACTAGTTGATGCCACTGTCTCACTCAGCGATTACACTGTGGTACTTGTTGAACGACATGCAGGAAGAATGACCAAAAAAAAACATACCAAGCAACGTTATACAATTTAATCTAGGTTTGAAGTTTTCGTGACTGCAGGAATCCAGTAATTGTTTCTTGCTGTGGTTGTCCCACCTGATGACGGACGCTTGTGTTGCGCCCGAAATGTCGTGGTTAAATTTATTTTATACCTACGTGACTTTACTGAAAGAACCAAAGAGTATGTTATGCAATTTCCCTGCAACATTTGATCAACTATAAAATCAATCGCACACCTGTTTTTGTCTATATCCTTACGCGACAAAGCTTCAGTTGCTAGATCACGTCAGTTGCTAGACCACAAGGTGCAAAAAAGGCAGCAATAGTGATGCAATGTTCCCAGAGTGGAGATACATTGTTGAGATGAAAAACACATCACAAATCACTCCTGGGCTCAACCTTTTTTTAAAGTAAGTTATCACAACTCAAATTCAATAAATAATTTGAAAGGTTTTATTCGAAACACAAATTCAATGAGACGTAATACAGGAATACTATGACTGCGCATCCCACTATTTCAACCTGTATCCACCTGTTCCCTCAGTGTGCCTCACTATATTTGTGCTGAGAGCATAGGATGGCATTTGATGTCAAGAATACCTACTATAATCACTCAGGAATGTCTGTCCTTAACGCTCGTGACGTCACTCCACATCGACCAGCCCCCCTCATTAATATTCATGAGCAGGTGATATCCTCCAAATGGACACCACCCCTCCTCATTAATAATCATGAGCAGGTGACGTCACTCAATATGGAGTACCCCCCCCTTCACGAAGAATCATGAGCAGGTGACGTCACTCCACATCGAACAGCCCCCTCATTAATAATCATGAGCAGGTGACGTCCTCCAAATGGACACCTCCCCATTTTTATTACCTACTATAATGAGCCAAGAATGTCTGTGTGCAACGCACGTGACGTCACTCCACGTCGACCAGCCCCCCTCATTAACAATCATGAACAGGTGACGTCCTCCAAATGGACACCCCCCCCCCTCCATTCATAATAATTAGCGGCTGACGTCACTCCACATGGCGGGCCCGAGGCGCCTCCTCCCCCCTCCTCGGCGTCAACTTACAACCCTCACTACAAAGGCAGAACTCTCACGTCACGCGATCTCCGTAAAGCTATTGAGACATCAAAGTAAAAAGGACGTCATGATGAACAAGGGATTATAACCTTAAAATGAAATAGGTCTGTGTCACCGCGCCCTTACAAATTGCACACGCATTGATGCAATGAATATCACGTACGTGGTCAGCTTTTCGCTTGCAAGTTTCAGATTTACTGCAATATACCCGTCCTTGGATGGGCAAAAGGCTAGTTACAATTAACCCATGCAGAATATAACCACCATTTCTTCAAACAACATTGGTCCAAACTTAATAAACGGCATCGGTTCTAACTTTTTTAAATTTCAAAATAAACTTTCATGCAGATGTGATTTTCAATTTTGTGCAGAAATACTGTTCCTAGGAGTTCAGACAGAAATATAATTGGACAAAAATACGATCCAATATGCATTCATATCTCCAGAGTTGTAAGTGCGTGCAAACAAGACCAAATGCACAACTTTCTTGAATCCTTAACTCCCTCATCCCTAAATTCCTTCGTACAGTTCAGCATAGGCACGTGAAGTCTCTCTTCTATTTAACATGTTGGCTCAATTCTCATCTCAACTTCAGCATACACATATTCAAGCCTTCATCAAAAGATTGAAATAAAATGTGGGCTTCCGATACAAATATATTTCAGCACTCATTATTTTCACGTTTTTGTTTATCCCACTTCATCAACTAAAACTACCTCAAAACTTAAAATAATAATCTTCTTTTACAACTGTTCACCACTTAATTGTGATTACCTTTTCCACTATCACACTCACTTGTCCATGTATTGTCTCAAAGTGGCTTCCGTGCAGCGGTCACAAGTTCTGTAATGCGATGCGATACAAATCAATGGCCTCTAAATTCGTGTGGTTTGCATTCCTTGCAGAGACTCGTCCTCTTAAAAAAAAATTGTCAACTCGAAACTCAAACTTGTCCAAAGAGAGTCACTATTGTATTTCTTTGCGTGAACTGGAGCTCCGATCATCATCTCCATCAATTTTTGGCTCCTCCAATGCAGAAATATTCAAATGCATGTGCATATCTTAATTATTTCCTTAATGCTATCATCTATACGAATTTGTTTCAAACACAAAGAGCCACATATCTCATTTCAAGTCAAAAGAGTGGTGAGACTTAAAACAAGTAATTTGTTTCATGTTTCTGTAACTTAAATTTGTAACCGTATTATGATTACAGTAAGAGATAATTATCTGCCCGAGCCGACTTACAGGTAATTTATTATTTCACAACGATTTATATTTGCGCAATGTTTTAGATGCCTCATGTGACATGGTAGTTTTTTGCACTCATTTATATTTGCTTAATTGCTGTCCTTTATTTTATTTGTATCATTGTTTGTCATCGTGGTGACCCAAGCTGCCTCAAGCAAAATGAGACTCATCCTGGTCTCTTGATGTTCTCACCTTGTTAAACTAATCAACTTGACCTGATGCCATCTACAAAGGCGAGCAACACACATTGGACGACGAGAGGGTCGTGGTATCAGCTTAGTAGGACATATGGAGGGTGGCATCCCTGTTGATTTATTGTGTAAAACAGTGATGAGGCCATTTGCATGACGAATACCAAAAGCACAGGGGAAACGACAATGTTTATTATAGGACTAGTTAAACAACTCTTACCTCCGGATAATTTTGGGAACTTTATTGTCCAATCCAACCATATCCCCTGAACCATGGCGCTCTGCCATGACCCTCCATACAGCAAAACGCCGTAAGATGCTTGTCCATCTTTCAGAATAAGCTACTTAAACTAAACCATGTTTTACTCCAGATAAGGCCCACTGAGCTATATAGCTGTTTTCAGAATCGACCTGGCCACAAATGATAGCCCAACTAAGTAGCTTATCATATGGAAATCTATAGCAGCCGAATACTTTCAGCGCATGTTTATAAATGTTTAGGAAAAAAACAGAGGACCCGGAGAAAAATCCACACGTCCATGGGAAGAAGATGCAAACTCCATATATACAGGTGTCAGGATCCTGATCGAACCCACGCCTCCTGTATACCAGGCTAGGTAGTTAACATCTTGCCACCATGGTGTTCACGGTGGAAAAAGTCTAAATGTGAATCACTCATCAACATTTGTAGGGACCACTCGTCAACGTATAAATATGAGACCAAGCACCTTATGTTCTCGTATAGTTATGCGACAGCTACTTTGACTGCAGACACGTGCATATGACTAGGCCAACTGCTACAACAGTCACCATCAGGCCTGCTGGGGTACAATGAAAGTAAAATTGGTGAGATGTTGAACAATTTGCTCATATCCATAATCTAATCCAATGTTATATTTATAGAGCATTTTCACTCAATACACTTGACATAGTAGAAAAAGACGGTGACAGAATAGAATATTGATGGCAGGGGCGTATAAGGATTGAGGAATAAGCGAGAGCGATAGAGGGTACTTAGGATCACAAAATGGTAGGGTAGGGGACGGGAAGAAGTGGAGGTGCGAGGGGAGGGAAGAGGAAGAGACTGGGCAATGGAGGAGAGGTGAGGCTTTAAGACAGTATCAGAAGGAGGTGAAGGAGGGAGGACTGCTTAATGTACAGAGGAAGTTTATTCCAGTCGTACGGTGCAAGGAGGGGGAGGGCCCAAAAACGGGATGGGGAACAGGAAGGAGGGACAAAGAGAGACAGAGACAAGATTGGGAACAGAGAGGGTGAGAGGGGACAGAAGGAGATGAGATAGGCAAGATGAGGTGGAGCAAGGCCACGAAGAGATTTAAAGACTAGCGTCAGGTTTTTGAAAAGACAGCGGTAGTAAGCGGGAAGCCAATGGAGTTTAAGGAGCACAGGCGAAGTGTGAGAATGAAAGGGGAGATTAATATTTTTATGGGTTTTGTGGGAGATTTTATGCCCATGACATTACTCGAGAATAACTTCAAATGGTCTGTGGTGTGGATGAGATACAAATGCTACTTTGAATATCATCGATATGTTTCCGTGTAATATCACATGGAATTGAGTGTGGGTGTTCCATTTTAACGATTATAGAAGTACCAACATCTACCAAGGTTCTGTGAGCTCACTCACCTTATACCAGTTGTGCATCTCCATTGGAGATAATTTAAATGCAAAAAAATCTGGATCATACCATCATGGTCCACGTATTTTCTCATGTGATACTGTAGCTGCTCTATGTAACCCATCATAAATGAAGATTATACGATACAATTCACCTGAGAATCATGCCCCCGATACATATTTTGAATTAATGACCCATGGGTCTCCGATCTCATCAAGCCCACATATCTCAATGGGGAAGATGAAGAGAGACCTACATTCGTGTTATCTGTGAAAATCACAAGGAGTGTCCATACTTCACGAGTTCACGGTGTCTCATAAAGTGTGGCACCGATGTGACTCAGAAGGTCAGGGTTCTCTCTGGGCCTTGTCTCTTGAAAGGAGATGAGGCGAGGAGGTCTCAGTACCCAAGACATCGTACGAATTGGGAAACGGTCCAGCTTTTCATTTACTTCAGCACAGCCAGCACTTCATCACACCGCGTGTCTGATTCAGACAAGATAACAGAGTAGAAAGCCTGAGGGGTTGCAATACCAATAATATTGACATTGTAAAGGATTCGAGAAGCACTTGTGTTATCCACATGTTGATTGATCGATGATCCCACATCTCAACATCATTGCAGATACATAACATTCCATCTATATTCCAGTATGTCCCTTATGGCAAAGTCAAACTTAACAAAGTGTGAAAATATACCAAAATTATCTTGTTTAAATAGATCCAGAAGATAGGCATCTTCCTTGCAATGACTTTGAATAGAAAAATTATGAGATGCCATGGCAGATATTCCAGTGTGCCTGGCTGGGGGATGGGAAATTACTGTTATGGTTGAATGGCGACGAGAACCGATGGACTTACACAAGTTGATATGTTTTTTTCTGCGATTTGCAATGTTGGGAAGCACTTTCCCATCTGCCCCTGCACATGAGAGTAATGTTTATTATCATCACAATGAAACTGGTATTTATTCTCCAGAGCTATAATTTCCTCAAATGAAGTGCAAATCTAAATTTAACATTATAATCTTCATTTTTGAGTAATTGGTGAACCGGGATTGCAGGCAAGTGAGTGCCGGATTCCAACCAAGGTATCAGCAGTGCCATCTCGGTGCTCTGACCTCTGAACTTCCTGGCTGCCTCCGTGATTTTCAAGAATTCTCATTTTTTACATTAATGATTTATTTTCAATAAAAAAAATCGGTACTGTTTTTGTGACTTACAGAGCCAGATGTGCATTCGATATAGGTGAGCACGTTGTTTTTAGCTTCGTGGTCAGTTGTACCAGTACTACGACTGCAAGTTACTGGTATAACTAGAGATGCGTGGCCTCAACTTACAGAGTTCATGTTTGCTGCTTATGAAAGCGGATAAGCAACATTGAAAAAGGTAATAGAGAAAAGCCTTTGAGTAAGCTGGAATTCTGGGTAAGCTGAAAAGACTACTAAAATAAATATACATAATGAACCAAGTAAAGTTCTACCATAACATTTTTCACATGATCATTAAGCCGTGGTAAGAGCCAACGTCAAACTCTATGCCAATCTTGTGTAGAATATTCTGAGATGTGCATATCAACACTAGGATACGCAATGCGCTATCCCCAACCATTGTAACAACATGTGGTTGTGCATGAGCAGGGGTCGACAATCAATACAACAGGAGCCATTTTTTTGTTGGAATTCGGTAAAAAAACTAAATATTTCAAGAGCCGCCAATGCACGTGGTGAATAGGAGACGGTGGTTCCTTAATGAACAACGTCACGAAGCGGTCCCTTAAAGAGCAGCCGCATGCGGCATCGGAGCCACAGGTTGTCGACCCCTGTGAATGAGAAATTCTAAAGCTACCTGTATAAACGTATCTGATCAATCGAAATCAGTTTCCCTGCTCCCTTGGATGCTACGTGCTCTATTCGTGCTTTCTCAGTTTTTACATCACATTTATTTCACAAAATAAACTCATCAAGCTGACCATGGAAGCTGTTCATCATTCCACATCTTGTGAACCTAATAATTCCACTGCTTAATGGTGATGGTGACTGGCATTAAACTGTACCGTAAATTTAATATTTTAAGTGTTATTACATGTTTTATTGTAAATATTTGGTGAAATGTATTAAGTGTTCATTACATAATTAGAGGTGTTTATTTTGTGTAAATGTAATTAAACGTTAGTAATCATGTATCAATCTGAATTTGAGGTGTTTTACTGCAGCTGCATTGCTGAGGAAATAAGTGTTCTATACTTAATTAGACTGGTCAATTCCGTATGAATGTAATTCAGATGTTAACAGAAAGCCAGGTTGCGTCAAATTTCATAGGAAAAGAGCCAACTTTAGAAAATAATGGAAAATTTACCAATTTTACCTAACGTATTGGTGGAAACGTATGTGCCACCAAACCAAGAGTTAGGCCACTATTACAGCATCGCTATGAAGTCAACTATGATTGTGGTGTCAAAATCAACAAGGTGTGTGTGTAGCCAACCGATTAGCACGGTTGGCAAAGTACAGTGGAAAAGAAGTTCGACATACATACTCCATTTCGATTTATAACAACAATTAGAATTTCTGTTCCACAGTGAAGAAGGCGAGGTGGTTAACGGTCAGAGCATTGAGCCAGCATTTGTGAGGTATGTGATTTGAATCTAGGCAGCAGCTCATTCAACTGGGTTTACATGTTTAATTTGTTTTACATATCATTTGGTAATAATTCTAGGTTTGAGAATTAAAAATATCGATTTTACTGTCATGTGACGAACACCTCTCGAGCAGGGCACGTGGGAAAGGGTAGTGCTCCAAGAGTGGATAAGAGGTCACATATTTCAGAAGCGTTTATATGGCAAGACCTTCCCATGGGTTATTCTTTAAAACAAGTTTTCTGAATGTACATGACTTCAACTTAGGACAAAATGCCAATACACGATATGAAATACAACTTGGGGGAGGGGGGTTGGGGTTTCCACAATAGGAATTGTGTGATGTTATATGAACAATAAATACAAAAACGAAGCTTTGGAGTGGAATACGTGGATGAGTTGAAATTAGATATTTAACTGGGCCTGTTTCTGCATATCCAAGAGATAGCTTTAGTGTTTATTTTGCGAGTCAGGTGGTCATAGTGGAAATGGCCACATGTCGTAGAAAAGTACGGCAAGTCAACAAGCCTATGGACTCGTGCTGTTTTTATCCATGAAATACATTCACAACGGTAATCGTAAACTGGCAATAAAAGATCAGCATTTGTGGCGCTGCCAGCCCCTCATTGATCCCATTCTGTTCCCAAAATCAAAGAGTAAATGTGTCGCTTTGCCGAGACCACTACGATGAGACCACAGAACAACCGGTCTGTGCGTCACATTGTTTCCGCAATGCAACACGCTGCAAGGCTCTTCCACTCGGACTTCCATACTGCAAGCGGACATCGTGAATTACTCATGTGTTAATTAATTACAATATCAATTTATCTACATTAAAATGTGCATGTAGCACTCAGCTGCATTTAAAGTGGTCATAAAACAGTTGAAGAGACCTAAGCTTCTGAATCCCTCTGGTATTAATTAAAAATACATCACGTTCATTTGCGCTGACCTCTGATTAAAAAGTAGCTGGAGATTTCTTCCATTACTATTTATACCAATTTTCAAAAGTTGTCCAAAAGGAAGCCATAGCAAGACAATTCCCCCATTGTTCTATTTTGCGCAGCATGCATTAAATAGGCTCTTGCACTAATTTGTATTAAGAAAACAGTGATAATCTCAACTTGACATTGACCAGTTTAAAATTTAAAATTTTCAGTGTCATTCGTCACAACCAGATTTACAGTGGTGTTCTTTGCTGCAAAAAGAATAAAAACAAGTGTAGGCAATAGCAAATGGGAATATGTGGGTACTTGTCCGTTTTCATATAATTTGTACTGACCATACATGGTGTAGTTATTAATAAAATATCGCAGCACAGACGTGACCTTGACATTTTCTATTGCTGGCATACTTCTTTTAATGACTTTGGAGCCCTTCCACTGAATTCCAACACTCCAGCAGTACCTTTGAATGCGGTCGCACTAAACCACATAAGTGCCACGTAAAGGTCAGGTTCGCTGCTTTTATATTGGCCCGACGCTGAACCCCTGCGGACGCTAAGGTCCAACAAGAGGCTTATACCTCCGGTGATTTAACCCCCGGCTCACCTGAATAGGCATTGTTGGTGTTGAGAAAGTAGATTTCCTCTCGGCCGTCCCCATCAATGTCACAAGCGGCGACACCAATGGCGTTGCCCTGCCGATCTCGCAGGGCGTAAAACGGGGAGCTCTTGTCATCCAGCGCCACATTCTCCAGACGCCCACTTGCGCGGTTGTACTTCAGCACCAGATTGGGCCCATTGTACCTGTGAATGAGACGGATCTGCTCTATTACGTCTTCCAATGAACCGCCATAGTCCACAAAAACCCGCATCTTTACATTAGCACTTGTTTGAAAATAGAACATCGTGCGTTTCAGATTACACAGCAATTACAGTTCATGATGATTTAATTAGTGCTGTGGAAAGGGAAGCAAACAGTCCCTGACTGCCGCATTTAGATAAGCTCCTCCCCCTTCCCCTTAACCAGTATATAAGATCTTGTCTCCTGGATTTCTCTACACTTGATACAGTAAATTTGGCTGTGACGGTCCCACCTGAAGACGGAGACTTGTGTTGCCTCCGAAACGTCGTGATTTAATTGAGTTATTTTCATTTGTTATTTTATTTTATTCTTATTTTATTCTTATTTTTTACCTACGTGACTTTACCCGAAAAAACCTAAGAGTCGGAAGCAAACATCACTGAAACCAACCCTAACCTCTACGTAAAAGTTAAAGAGGCACCAACGCAGCACATTAATTAAGTGGCAATCTAGATTCAGGCAATTTGTGAGATACGAATATTGTGATAATACATTTTCACGAGAAGGTAAGAATTTCTATGTTATATTTGTTTCTGGCCAGACAGTAAATTAGGATTAAACAACGTTACGTAGGTATAAAATAAAATAAATCACGACATTTCGGGCGCAACATAAGCGTCCATCATTATACCTACGTGACTTTACCAAAAGAACCAAAGAGTATGGATTCCTGCAGTCACGAAAGCTTCAAATCAAGATTAAGTAACGTTTTCATTTATATTTCTAGTTTTAGTTGTTGTTACGTAATGCGTGAAAATAACCTCAGTTGTAAGAGTTGCCTCGTTAGCTCTCGGGTATCTCCACAACCTCTTTTCCCCATTGTCGCACGTCTCTGTGACTCTCCCTCTCCCTGGCTGTTAGCCCATCATATCGCCCCGAACCCTCTACTGGGTTTTCCGTTCCTTAAAATTGACCCCGCCAACCCCTCCGTCAGACCTCCTGACCCTGCTTTTGGGAATTTTGACCTCCCACATGAGATATCTATAACTGCCATAAAGCCACACATCCCCATGGTTTGGCCTACTGACTCCAGCATCAAGCCTCTTGACCTCAAGTTCACAGCTCTCCATCTCCCTCCCGATGTGATCTACACTCTTCTGCTTCACCTCGTATCCAATTAGATACTCGGAACTTGGTGTAAGCTTGATACATATTACTCTGTACTTCCCTAACACGGACAGAGAAATCAGCACCCTGGCAAATGCAGGTTTTGTCACGGATTTCACCGATGGGATACCTTGATACACGGTAAAGTGATTCAGGGCTCTATATGACGTTAATAAATGCAAAGCGGGGATATCAGGGAAAGCTATCGTCCACATAATCAGCTGCTGCGATCAATCCACTGCTGGATAATAGCCTCCTCAGTCGGTCACCACCTATAACCTAATTCTAGATTTGAAGTTTTCGTGACTGCAAGGATCCATACTCTTTGGTTCTTTCGGTAAAGTTCCCATCCACTGTTGATAACTTCCCGGGGTGCATCCCTACTTTGGCTGTCACTCCGTCATTAGGCACGACCACCGACCATCACCTCCGTTCTAGTGACGTGTCCTGCCCAAGCCCACGTACCTCTTTAGCAGTGAAAATGTTATCTCGACTCCCAAAATTGTGTATCCACACTGCAAGCCGAATATCAACCAAGCTAGTAACGCAAGGGTTATATCACGGGACCTCGTTTGCCACTACCAAAATATGAGAATAGGTTTTCCCCTTTTTTCTGGCAACAAAACAATGCATATATTATCAGAGTGCGTTTTTTGTTTGCATTCTGACCACAAATATTGTGGTTAATGCACACATGATTCCTTGTTAAAGGTTTCAGTTTGGTGTTTTAACATCTTAACACCTGTTTTGTTGCCAGAAAAAGGGAAAACCTATTCTCGTAAGGGTTATAGTTGATAAAATGGTGCAATAGATATGTTCTGCTACTGTTGTTTGTTACCTTTTGTGATTATAAGCGTTTTAAATCTAATTCATGCCTATATCTAATTTGTTTTAGCAGTTGATGCAGTACAATCTTTTCTTATCTCATCTTATGGTAATTTATATAGCGCCTTGGCCAAAGTGATTTACAGAGAGTTAAAATGTTACATTTAGATGTAATGATGAAGGTGAATAAAATAAATAATAAGCGAACCTGTGATATGAACTTGTGGTGCATGGGAACACAAGGAATTACATTTATGTATATATTTTGTATTTATTTACAGGTAAATTATGTTGCTCATTCATTCCTCGTTTACACATATTGAAATAAACTACCCCACTGGCATGAAATCACTTAGCATTATTATGGTGACCCCAATGAGTTGTCGGTGGCATTAAGGAGGCAATCCCTGGAAACACCACGCCCCCTCGCTAAAGTCTCCAGCCACAATCCACGTGGACTGCAGAAACCGCAAAGCCGCGCCATTTCAGCAGAATGAGCTCCGCATTTGGGGAAAGCAGCCTCACAACAAAATCACTCTCCACCTATTCAGACAAACACATCGCTTCACGTGTTCCATGAATTCCACCGTGTGTACGACGGAAGGGATCCACAGTGAATGGGGGGCCAAGGTGGAGATGCCAGCGTTGTTTACGAAAAAGGCAGTGTACAGCGGTGGGCATGGGGAAGGCAAAGGCGAGCCACTCCATGTTATTTATCACGTCGTCGGTTGTAAAGTGGAAGAAGTTCGGTGACGAATCTCTGCTTGTCTTTGTTATTCTGGGATTTGGCCAGTAATGCAATTATGTCCGCGAGCAAATCCACTATGTATGAGGTTTTCACTTCAAGTATAGGTCAAACCCTGTACATGATGCCAAATTCTAACAGCTTAGAAAAGAGACAGACATGTTTGATATACAAATTAAAAAAATATGTGCATCTTATGATCTAAGTGTTAGAATGCACTGATCATTTATAAACTCAATTATCCTCAAATGTTTATAAGTCAGAATGTGTCATCGGTTCAGTTGAAATTGAATTCAATCGTATTTTTTACAAGAAAAAAAAATCTTAGCAGATAATCAGAATGACTGAGCACGGGGCAGAATGTGACCCAATCAACATCAAATCACATCTTGATTGGATCTTTTTTTACCACGCGGATCGTGCGGAATCTCTCGGGGCTGCATTGGTCATGTTTCTATTCACAAATCAATTCCTTGTTTTTACCATGTCGGGCATGTACAATCTTTAGCGGCTGTAGAGGTCACGATTTGATTAATGAATTTATTCTTTTGTCGTTTTTTACCATTACAGTTCGTTTTAACCTTTGGTGGTTGCAGTGTTTCAATGCAGCACATACTATAAAAGGCAAAGAACCCTTGTACAGTCTCAACAAACTGTAGAAGTACAGTTACCGAGCACCTATGAAGGCCAACATGGCACACAAGGGTGTGGGTGACCAGCACCATGCTCGGCCGCCTTTGTCTCCATAGTAGCGATGTTTACACATTGCACCAGGTGTCCATTTGAGGGTGAGTCGACCAAGGGAAGGCCCAGGACTGCTTCAGATAATTGTCACTGGTGTTGGCCGTAAGCTGGAATTGAATTTAGGTCGGTGGGTTTGTAGTGCAGCACGCTAACCACTACACTACCGCGCCCACAGCACATACTAGATATATACACACACCGAAGAAAAGCGAGTCTCAAACGCAGGATATTATTCATGCGCCATGATCATAAGAATTCAGTTTAATAACTGTTACAGCCCGAGTATATGCACTAGAAACTAGGGATGTCCGCGATAGTCCATCTTATATATACTTAAATGCTGCTGCATGCCATCAGCCCAGAAAGTGTATAGGTTGACATATTATTATTTATTGTATTTATTCCTGTAAACATAAGCTTGTAGTTTACACTATGAGACCTCCTTTACCAGTGGCAAAATATAGTAATAGGTTTTTACCCTTTCAACAAGTACAAAAACTGACACATTTATACAAGGCATCATGTTTGCAATAACCACAACACAAGCAATCAAAATGCAAACAAAAATAACTCTGATGATGATAATGATATGCACTGTCCTTGAAGTTGATTGGTCCACACCCGAGACAGCCTTTTGGCGTCATCTGGTCCGACACCAATGGAGACTAGGCTCTTAGAAAAGCTGTCTCGGGTGTGGACCAATCAACTTCAAGGACAGTGCATATCATTATCATCAGAGTTGTTTCTTTTTGGTTGCATTTTGACTGCTTGTGTTGTGGTTATTGCAAACATGATGCCTTATATAAAGGTATCAGTTTTTGTACCAGTTGAAAGGGTAAAAACCTATTACTATAAGCTTGTAGTATTTGAACAACATTACAATTTTCTGTTGATATCTGTCTTACAGTGTTATTACATTGGAAGTGACATGACCGAATGGGAGCTTGTTGCAGAGGTTCAGTTAGAATCCAGTGGCTGCCCTGGTTATTACTACGGGTGTAATAACCATGAGAGTATGCCTCTTCTGACGTCATTCGCAAGAGCAGGCCATTGTGTGCTGGCGTCAGGGTCTAAATTTGCCAAAATTAAAATATTACACCACAAATTATTCAATTGGGATTACACAAACAGCAATCATCACCTCCTCCTACTGTCAGAGTGCTGAGGTCACTCTTGCAAATGAGACAATACTGAGATCTTGTTTTTTCACCTGATTAAGCAAAATCAGCTTGACATTATTACACAATAATTAGAATACAATTCGAAGCCGTTATTCAAGTTCGGATTGACCTATCTCTGCATTCAGTACATCGGATCTGCAGAATGATCAGGAATCGCAATCTCCCTCCAAATGTGTGCCCCTCATATCAAATAAGTATGCTAATGATGTGAACAAGTGTGGGTTTAGTGTAACATGGGTTGTTTAGATTGCTTCTAGCTTACATGTTATTGTTTATATGGACTCCCAGTGGCACATGCTCTCTGTATCGGTACAATGCACAGTGTGCCATCTCATCAGGTTGCAAAACATCAATGGACAACCCAGAAAGGTTTTTAGGCAGCTATTGTGTTTTCCCATCTGCAGCACGGTCAACTGTGTGCGTGAGTCAATTACGTTTATGTGGGTACAGTGAGAGAAAAACTTAGAAAAATGAATGAGAAGGGAGGAGCTTGTGGAGTGAGTTATATAGGAGAAAGCAGATGGTGGTAAACTTGAGGTTAACAAATGAGCAGTGGCACCAACAGATGTGGAATACTGTATTCCTGGCTTGATCACATCATGGGAGGACAGAGATATATAAACAGTGGGGAAGTCTATCGCAGTTTTTTTGGTGTGGAAGGGACTCGAATAACAATCATGTGACGATGAAAATAAAATTGTGACTGAAGGTAATGTGGAGAGACAAGCGAATGAAAGGGTGCTATTTTGGAATTTATAAAATGTGAACGTGGAGAAAAAGTTTAGAGTGGAGGTTAAGAGAAGAGCGACTGACACGGGCGATAACTCGCACGCCGAACTCAATTGGATAAGTGAGAGGGAAAGGGCAAAAGGATCAATGGGTGGCAGAGGCAATGACGGGGAAGACAAAAGAGCAAAGAAATCGTGAGGGTGTAAACACTAAAGGTGGACAAATGGACAGAAAGTTGAAGTGAAGATAATTTTTGGTGCATGTCTTCCCACTTCCTATGTATTTTGAACTTCTTTCCTACCGTACGTAACCAACCGTGCCATTCGGAGGTATGGTTTATTTGGTCTAACCGCGGCGGTGCGCCACATATTTATAACAGGATCTGCGATACGGTGGCCAATTAAACGCAAAACTATTGGATTTCTGCGCTCCATACATGGGTAGAAATAATGAATTCAAGGCTTTCGTCAATCTGTTGCAGGATGACTGCCTCACAACACCTTTCAATCACGTGGGCTGTTTGAACGGAGGCCCAGGATTGGGTTAGCTAACATTCACCACTGATGGTAGCCATACAGAAGCTAAAAATCAAACTTGTGTCACCAGGTTCTGTACAGCACAGTGTGCTAACCACTGCTCCCCCTCCCCAACTGTGTATATATACTGTAATGTAATTTGTAATTTAAATTAACTGTAAAGTTATTAAGTCGCATAACCTTAATATATGTTTTGTTTTAAAATAATTCAATATACAAAAGCAGATTGAGTAACTGATATAAAATAACATGTAATTAAGTTCTCAAGTTACAAATTATAGCAAGAGTACTACATTTTAATTGGCATTTTAGGCTTGCTTTGCAGGATTAACATTTCACTGATCAAGTGTGGCTGACACATTTGGCGCTCTTAGTGAATTGTGGCAGAAAGCAACATACAGATTTTATTCTTAAGCAATCTATCTTGTATGAATAGATGACCAATAGCTAGGCCCATAACCGAAATCACGCCATTTTCTTCACATGGCTGGCACATTGATTATTTTGTAATTTATTGCAACAATCTATATTGACTGTTTTCTTGATTAACAAATTAATCATGTAAATGTATATTTTTTCTGAGGCAGAAATTACTTTCTGTCACATCTACCGGGAGTGCTTCTGCTGACGCAAGTCAACACCCGAGAACCCTGCGCAATTCTGCTTGACCCAATATTTTGCCCACGCTTTGCTCGATACCATTTTTGCATAAACCACATGCACAAGTAAGTCTGTAGAATTGTATTTTAGTCACCCTAAGCCAGATAATTAAAAAAAAATTGCTTACAGCTGCATTTTTAAAAGCTGTTATGAAATTGCTTAACAATGTACTATTATGGTGTCTCAATGAGAGTTTACATAATTCTGTACTCTTAAGTTAGTGCAACTTGAGTATACTGTACACGGTGTAGTCACTGCAGTGGATGGGACGTGACATAATCGCTGTGCAATGGGCCCTTTCCTCCCTAGATTTCTTCCACGAGATGGCAGATGTATCACATGATCAAAGATGGCAGCACAGAGGTGGCTGGGTGGCTCAGAGGTAGTATTGATGGCAGAGGCAGCACCTCTGAGATCTTGGGTTGAAAGCCGGGCAGCCACTGTTAATGGAAATAGGTTTTCAATTGTCCCTTAGTCCCAATCCTATTAAAACAATGTTTTACTCAATGTTGGTATATTTTAGCTCAGAGAATGAAAATATGATTTGAATGTCATGCGATAGCAGAGTGTGTGGGAAAGTGCACCTTCCATTGAGTAAAGATAAACATTTCACTTTAATATTTTTGTTACAAGGTTGGTGAAAATATCTTGTCAAGTTGTCCAAGACCGTGAGACACTGACAGCACCGGTAGCCCTTAAACAACTGCAGCGTTTGAAAAAATCAGCAAGCTCTAATTTTTTTCCTCCGAAGTAGTAATGACAGGTAAAATTTATTATATCAATGATTCAGTTGGGACCATGTTGCGTCTTCATTTTAGATAAAATGTACCTGTCTTTACACTCTCAAGATGGAATAAGGAACGGCTGGCTGCTGCTCTTCTAAAGTGCAGTTGTGCAAGGACATCACCTCTTTGACAATGTGAAACATCTGTCATGTAAATAGAAAAATATGGAAAGAATACTATTTCACACGAATACCTGGTCATGCCGCATTCACTTTGCAAAATGTCACTTACATGTTAATTACCCATCAGACATTCTGCAATCCAATAAGCCACTGTAATTATTTAACATTGCATAATAAAAATGCTTAGTTTTCGTTTAGAGCGTAAAAAAACATTATATCTAGATAAAGCAGTGAATCATGTGTAGTGTGTTATACACAAAGTCTCACACACTGTAGTTGGAGGCAATACTTTTAATAAACACAACCCTAACAAAAGATTAAAATCAAGATTAAAATCAA
This sequence comes from Lampetra fluviatilis, assembly GCF_964198595.1. Lineage (NCBI taxonomy): Eukaryota > Metazoa > Chordata > Hyperoartia > Petromyzontiformes > Petromyzontidae > Lampetra > Lampetra fluviatilis. The sequence goes on from NC_136278.1 coordinate 13,900,716, forward strand.
GATAGATACAACCCTAACAACTCGGGTTATATAGCTAGGCGTCTATGTGTTCGCTATGTGTGTGGGCGTTAGTGTAGCGAACGGGCTAGTCAGCACACACGCTGTCTGACCCACGACACGATATCAGGCTACACTCAACCGACGAACGAGGAACGACGAGCGAAGACGAAGAGACACAGGACTCCAGGCTGATCCCCACAACGGACCCCGCTTTATTTCCCTGGGCGCGGGCTCGCCCCGCCCACGACCACGCCCCCTGCTGTATCAAGTCAGGAGCCCACGGCTCCCAGTCACGTGTCCCTTCATTGTCCGGCGCTCAGCAGCACATGTGAAATCGTGGCTGGCGCTATCCATAGAGTGACAAATATTTCAAGTCACTGCACATGCATGAAGCATCTGCTGCGCAACTTTATTTTTTGTAAAGTGATGAGATTCTGCCGACGAAATAACAAACTCACCAGGATATGTGAACGCAGCAAGTACAGAACCACCAAGCACCTGCCTCGTGCTCGTGTGCCATATTGATGTCCTCTCTCTGTGTGTATAGATCAGCAACTGTCTCTAAAAAATCCACCCGCGACACTAAGCAAGTGAAAAAAGTGCCCCACACTCTTAACACATGTATCTACGCTCTCACACCACGTGTCTCCACATACCTACAATAATACCACGCTCTTCGTATGTTTAAAAATGCTTTGATGAAGTCTAAGCATTGAATCCATGAGTTGACCATTCTGCTCATCATACATTGGTTAAGTATATGTACCTGTATCTTGAACTTTTTTCGCATCGTACGTAGCCAGCCGTGATAATACTTATACGTAGATAGCCAGCAAGAATTCGTATTACATTAAATGTTAAGGTTACAGTTACATTTTGAGTTATACATTGTGATTCGCAGGATGGCATCTGAGCAATTTCCACCTGGTAGCAAAAGCTGCGTTGTGGAAATAAATAGAAATGTTCATTAATGTACCACACCAATTTTATTTGAAATGCTATTTCATGTTCTACCCTTAAATAATGATTTAATGGACAGGTCTATTTATAGTATTACGTGTGCAGGACAGAAATGTGAATTAGAAAGGTAATTTTTACTTTGTAGCGAATTTAACACAATTATTACATTCTTGTTCAACCCCGCGTCAATGGAACATGCCACATTATAAGTGAGGGTGCACGTACAGGAATGTCTCTCTCAAAGTCTGCCTCTCACTATCCGATCATCTGCAATGTTGCTTCGACGTGTGCCGGTGTTTGTATCTCACGTGTTTATCCAGTAGCTCCGTCAGTAAACGCATACGTAAAGGTACCAGCAGCTTAATTAAAAACAACATCTCAAGTTCATTTTAAATAACTGCCTGCTATTGTTATCAAGTAAAACTACAGTAAACTGCTCATATGAATTAACCTGTATCTCAACGTGTGTGTGTGTTTCATTACGTTTGTCTCGTCTTTCAAAAAATGCTTTCCTCAGGATCTGCCTCGATTTGGATTTGAGAGAAATCTGTGCGCTTTTGAGGTATTCGCCTAAGGGAATTTCAAATGGCTCTTTCCTGTCACGTGACCTGAACGCTACCTCCACAGTGGCATCATCATTCGACGAATCTCCAATGTGGGAAGAAGGCCCCCACAGGCAGCCACCCATCCCCTCATGCTCCTGTGATGCAACAACCCATCTGCCACCTAGCACATTAAATATTTTTTTTGTTTTAGAAAAAACAATTCCAAGTGTCTGCTCCCAAAAACATTGGTGGAATAGGTAGAGATTTTGAAAATGTTCCAAAATACGCAGAGATTAGCATTGTGAAAAAAGTGTATTGATTTTGTTTCCATCCGGTTGAAAGGCATAGGTCGGACAGAGTTCGGCCTCAATGCTACAGGCCTCTGGTTTCTTGCAGACAGAATGAGTTCTCACTTTTTCCTCATAAGTTCTGCGACAGACTCGCTGACTGCAAGACAAATGAACTATCTTACACCATCCGCCATTATCTATCCACTGCTGAATGAAGCTCTCTTCATGCCATCACTCATACCGTCACAGTGCTGCGATGACACCTTCTGTCGTATACGCGAACACCAACTGATCTGATCGCTCCATCTCTGCGATGGTCGTCCTCTCGGGCATATTCTCTCCTTTGGCTGCTAGTCCGCCACCAGAGTTGTCCATCATTCATACAATCTTACAGCAATGGATCCTGCCTAGAGCCACTAATTTTCCTCAACAGTGAATGTCTGAATTACACTTGTGAATTACACATTGGTAATTATTTATGCACTCGATTTAGCTTTTATTTTACTTTGTTGTCATTATCCATGTTCCTGATGTAAATGGCATTGCCGGTAATATACAATGACTGTTCAAACACATTATTACGTTAATTTAGAAAATTGGAATACGATTATCATGGGCATTTTTCGTAACATATCGCAGTATTCGCAAAACTGCGGGTAAGCACGGACTTGCCTGGAATTGATTATAAATTCATCCCATCGGCCGTGTAAAAAATGCATGAACAAAACGCGGAAAACACAATCTTGCCCTTGGCAGCGCATATATCATCGCGAGTACGAGGATTTTCGGTGTGTCATGGTAAGTAAAGCACTGGGACCTGCTGCTCACAGCGCGGGACACACGTCGCACTCGGGCTCGTGTGGTGTGACGCGCTAGTGTGAACCTCGTGCCCAAAGCTCATTCGCATGGGCCCTGGACATCAACGGCGGCTGTCACAGCCGAGACAATCGCCTTCCACGAGGTTAATTTGTACGTGGAACTGAATGGATTACAACACGAATTGCCAGTGAGTCGGCTGTGACGTGCTCAAACCAACCTAACACTCCCTCACGTGCAAAGTGTGTCGTGGTCTTATATCTTCTTCAGTTATCTCCATATATGTCCCCCCTATGTCTCTCTCAGTGTCTGCATCGGTTTGCATGTTTGTCTCCTCGTGTTCAGCATGTTTGTCAGATTGTCTGTGTATGTCTCTGTGTGTATCTGGTTTCCAGAGGCAGACTGCTACTACTGCTGTGAGTCCCATTTGTTAAAATTTTACTTAATAGGGACCCAAGACAAGAGGGCCACAATGCAGTTGGTTGGGAACTGCTGATGGTTTTTAAATAGTACATTAGGCCGAGTGCTGTTTGTACATTTGTGTTATTTTAAACTCTGTATTACTTCTCTTGTTTTGTCCCTGTCCGTCACTGTCAATTGACCACAGAATGTTCTGCCTTTAGTGTATATGTTGTCTCTCTGTGGCCCATTGAATATTTCTGTTTCATAATAAATAAATATATCTGTTCACATCACTGTGACTCAATGCATTTCTCCGTATCCACAATGCATCTCTTTCAATGTTTCTGAATAACGCTGTACATACAGTGAGGGAAAAAAGTATTTGATCCCCTGCTGATTTTGTACGTTTGCCCACTGACAAAGAAATGATCAGTCTATAATTTTAATGGTAGGTTTATTTGAACAGTGAGAGACAGAATAACACAAAATCCCAAAAAACGCATGTCAAAAATGTTATAAATTGATTAGCATTTTAATGAGGGAAATAAGTATTTGACCCCTCTGCAAAACATGACTTAGTATATTCTTAGGTTTTTTCGGTAAAGTCACGTGACTTTACCGAAAAAAAAAACCTAAGAATATGATTCCTTGCAGTCACGAAAGCTTCAAATCTAGAATTCATGACTTAGTACTTGGTGGCAAAACCCTTGTTGGCAATCACAGAGGTCAGACGTTTCTTGTAGTTGGCCACCAGGTTTGCACACATCTCAGGAGGGATTTTGTCCCACTCCTCGTTGCAGATCTTCTCCAAATCATTAAGGTTTCGAGGCTGACGTTTGGCAACTCGAACTTTCAGCTCCCTCCACAGATTTTCTATGGGATTAAGGTCTGGAGACTGGCTAGGTCACTCCAGGACCTTAATGTGCTTCTTCTTGAGCCACTCCTTTGTTGCCTTGGCCGTGTGTTTTGGGTCATTGTCATGCTGGAATACCCATCCACGACCCATTTTCAATACCCTGGCTGAGGGAAAAGAGGTTCTTACCCAAGATTTTAACGGTACATGGCCCCGTCCATCGTCCATTTGATGCGGTGAAGTTGACCTGTCCCCTTAGCAGAAAAACACCCCCAAAGCATAATGTTTCCACCTCCATGTTTGACGGTGGGGATGGTGTTCTTGGGATCATAGGCAGCATTCCTCCTCCAAACACGGCGAGTTGAGTTGATGCCAAAGAGCTCCATTTTGGTCTCATCTGACCACAACACTTTCACCCAGTTGTCCTCTGAATCATTCAGATGTTCATTGGCAAACTTCAGACGGGCATGTATATGTGCTTTCTTGAGCAGGGGGACCTTGCGGGCGCTGCAGGATTTCAGTCCTTCACGGCGTAGTGGGTTACCAACTGTTTTCTTGATGACTATGGTCCCAGCTGCCTTGAGATAATTGACAAGATCCTCCCGTGTAGTTCTGGGCTGATTCCTCACCGTTCTCATGATCATTGCAACTCCACGAGGTGAGATCTTGCATGGAGCCCCAGGCCGAGGGAGATTGATAGTTCTTTTGTGTTTCTTCCATTTGCGAATAATCGCACTCCCTTTAAGAGTGTGCTCCTAATCTCAGCTCGTTACCTGTATAAAAGACACCTGGGAGCCAGAAATCTTTCTGATTGAGAGGGGGTCAAATACTTATTTCCCTCATTAAAATGCAAATCAATTTATAACATTTTTGACATACGTTTTTCTGGATTTTGTTGTTGTTATTCTGTCTCTCATTGTTCAAATAAACCTACCATTAAAATTATAGAATGATCATTTCTTTGTCAGTGGGCAAACGTACAAAATCAGCAGGGGATCAAATACTTTTTCCCTCACTGTACATCCCCACATATCACTTTATCTTTGCGTTCCTTTGCTTATTTCCATGTCAAAGTGTCTTTCCCATTGTGCGTGTATGCTCATGTCTCTGCCCTGTCTTTTCTCCCTTCACATCCCATAACTTAATGACCTAACTCCTTGTCCAAACGTCGTGAGACCTGACCTTGGCTAAAGATTTTTAGAAGTGTTAACGGATGGATTTGCAAGGAACCGTTTCCGTAATAATTGGATGTATTGTATACAATGAAAAGACGATGTAGACACTGTCGCGGAAACTAGAAAAAAAATCAAATAACTTTTGTATTTTACAATTTTTTGAATAATTAACAAAATGTGCAGCTTCATTAAATTATTAAGTCTCACCTGTACTAATTAACCAGAGGCCGTTCGTGCAACTTCTAAAGTATATAATTAAGGAGAGAGAAAGGCACTTTTGCACTTGTAATGTGGCTAAAACTCCAAGCCTATGACATCTGTGTTGACATTACAGGTCATAGTAGATATAACTGCGATGGTGGAGGGTTATAGTTAAACATTCACATCATACCGACACTATCGAACCCAAAATAAACTAATTATGAATCAGAATGTACTGTATGTTCTTTGCTTATAACTCAAGAGCCAAATGTATCGCGACGATCGGGTAAAATTTCTGGAGGGAAAAAATACCCTTTCCAAAATGCAAGTTGGATTGTTGAGATGTGTGACCTAACATTCCAAGAAAATCGTTCTTGAAAAAAACCGTAATACACACCTACATAAGGTACAGATACATATATACAACGTCATAGTTTTAACTGTCACAGCACGCTACTCATAATTGCATGCCTCTGTTTTCACACTTGCCAATTCACTTCCCATCAGGGGTGCTGAGAGTAGTGCTGCATTCTTGACTAATTGACTGGAAAAGTGCAGATTTTGTAGACAATTGATTTTTATAGACCACTAGTCTCAACTAGGTGGATAAGTCCTGCAGCCAAATTCACATCGATGAAGCCCACTCATTTGCATGGTCTGCAAGTGAGGGTTCCACAAGTCCATTACAATAGGAACCATCACCCGTAGCAAGCGACATTCCTGTAAAATGTTGCCATGTCTAAGCTGAACCACAATTGGTATCTCGCGCATTGTTAAGCCATTGCCACACACAGCGGTTGCAAACAACCTAGCTGAGCGTCTGCGTTATTCTGTTCTCCGATCTCAGCCAGCTCAGGCGATAATAATTGCATCGAGCAGTGAGTTTTGTGCAAGAGATTCAGGGTTTGAGGCAAGTGGGAAGGACATACCAATACTTGACCCATAATTAAAAAGTAGTGTATATTCTAAAGAAAAAAGAACAATTATACGTAACTTAGGAAAGTACATACTACTGTAATAATAATTAATGCGTAGATTAAGTTGTTTAAAGAATAATTCATAACCATTCAAAAAAGTATTTAAAGTACATCAGTAAAAATTCGGACCCAATAACTTTGCACCTGTTATATTAAACAGGAATGTAGCGATGTCAGCGCTATGCCCCTGTGCGTGTGGCTTCTTTGTGCTCGAGGAGAGCCGCTCCTCTGGGCCACCATACGATCGCGTGACAGAGACCCTGCTCGGCTTGTGTTCCTCACGGTGGTAAAACAACTTTCTTCAGAGGTCATGCGATTTTGTGACTTTCAGGGCCAGTGAATCAGTTTACTTGGGACGAATGCAAGGAAGAGAGTGGCGAGTTCTCTGCGACTTGAAATCGGTGTAACATTCATTGTCATCGGTGACCTTAATTTTAGGACATAATCAATTTGAATGAATAGCTTATCTTACCTATAAAAGGCATTTTTGTCTGTCTGTCTGCGTGTGTGTGTTCGCACACTTGCAAAGGATTTGGCTCTCAAACGGTAGGGTTTAGGTTTAAAAAAAATAGCCAGGTACCACGCATTAAGCCCCGTGGTGAGCACGCGCTATTCCTTTTTCCCATCTCTAAACTTTAAAGTAGTTAAATTAGCGATTTAGTGCGGGTATATTGATTTATTTATTATGCACGCTCGACCATACACAATGTTTTCCAGGTTGAGGGATTTCCCCTCCCCCAGGACCTCACAGAATGCTCAGCAAATCTGCAAACCTGTTTCTATTAATTTTAACCTATCTATGTGACTTTACCGAAAGACCCAGAGAATATGAATTCCTGCAGTCACGAAAGCTTTAAGTCAAGATTTCACCGCCTGTACGGGGAGGGTTTACACTTAACTATAAGATCTTTCAACAAACTTCGAGACAGGAAGTCTGATCTGATCGAGACACTCACATTTCTGAAAATATGCCGCGACTCTAAGGTAATACGGATCTCCTTTACACTGACATCTGCTGCTTTCACATAACATAGCCACCGCCGCGCGCTCGCCATGGAGGCCGCTCTCCGATCTTACATTAACATGCTAATTTCTCACATTAACATCACTAGCCCCGCCCACTTAGTTTATGACCCTTGGGCTACACCCATTTTAAACCTTTAAAACAGTCTGCCTTCAGCAGCTTTCCCCCTCTTATTTCCTCCTTCTGACGATGGCTTGTGTTGTGATCGAAATGTCCTAGTTTGTTGTTTATTAAATTTGTATTAATTTTAACCTATCTACGTGACTTTACCAAAAGACCCAAAGAATACTGTGTCTGGGGGTCGGAGATTGGATGGCCGTGCTTTCCCCGAATTATGGTAATAGGTGTGGCGCTGCAGGTTACTATTTTGATGGAGTTAAATAGCGATATGTGATCGGGGGCATTGAGGCACACTCCATCTCCTCAGAAACCAGCGACCACCACCCATCCTTGCAGTGCCTCACGGCTCTCCGAACCTCCGAGTAAAGGCTGCGGTAAGCCTCCTCATTGTCTGACGTGGGATGCTGTAGACTATGAGAGGGGGCCTGTCGCTTTTTCTCAGCAAGCCTGAACACCTCCTCTGTCAGCCAGGGTCTCCGGGGAGGTCTGAACCATGTACCCAAAGCAGCCATTGCAGCTGCATGAGCCACAGTCCTAAACCTTGCCCATTTCTCCATCTGTAACTCACTGCCCGCGTATATACAAACAAAGATTTAAAAAAACCCAACGAGAGTCTTGCACGCAGTGGTAAATGGTGTTAATATTTTGAGAAAACTTTGGACAATGTTCAGCACTCTGAACATGGTGGCCTGAGATTAATTCCTAGCTAGTGCTAACATCGAGGGCAAGAAGTGTCTGAACCGATATTGGGCCTCTGCTAGATCATCAGAGCCTTAAGTGAGGACCCGATGTCATGTGCAAACAACTAGTGCACAGTGAAAGAAAAGTCAAAATCCTCCAACAAGAATAAGGCTTGACAGGTCACCAACATCTCTCAGCACTCTCTTCACTGACCACGTCCACAAACATCTATTGATGTGATTTCACCAGTGGCAGAACGTTTTCGGAATTGCTTGGCTCCGACAGCTCCACCTGAACTTCACCCACTTAAGAGTCCTTTCCAAGTGCAGAACGAGGTGCAGTGAAATACATTCCACCAGTGGAAGAATGGCACCTTCAGGACTTGAAAAATGCAGAATAGGGCTATGTTCACACACCCGCGGGTGCCATTCCACTCAAAACCAAGACGAAATGGCATGGATTTGGCCCAGCACAAATATACTGGCGCATACTGAAGAAGCATGCTCACCTTAAACAGTCCCACAAGTTCTCCTGTCACCATAACTACACCGCCACTTTGAATAACCCCACTCTTTATTTTAACTACTATTATCTCATGTACAATTTTAGAATTGTTGTTTAATAAAATAGCCAGGTACCACGCCGTAAGCCCCGTGGTGAGCACGCGCTATTCCTTTTTTCCCAATGCAATAAAAATACACAAAACGCTCAGATAAATTATTCGCAGTGTGATGTCCTCTTCACCCCCCCCCCCACCCCGATATGTGCAGTTACTACTATACAGTCGGTAGATGCTACCACTATAGGCCATATATATTACTGCAGAGCAGGCAGGGGAATCGTGGCTGGGGGGGGGGGTAGCAGCCCAGCCCCAGCCTGCCAAGGTGCCACCTCGGCTGGCTTGGCAATTTAGGCGAGGCCGGGGGCTCTGTGTCTATGTCCTTGTGTGCGTGTGAGTCCATGTACATGTCTGCGATGATGTTTGTGTGTGTGTACGTCCATGTGTGTGTGTGTGCACATAAGTCCATATGTGTGTATCTGCAAGTCAATGTGTGTGTGCGTGAGTCGACATGTGTGTGTCAGTCGATGTGTGTATGATAGTCAATGTGTGTGCGTGGTGTGTGTAGACAACTAATATAAAAAAATTATATTTGTTAATTTAAAAACAATAATGTGTCTAAGTCCAGGTGTGCATGTGAGTCGATGTGCCTGTGTGTGTGAGTCGATGTGCCTGTGTGTGTGAGTCGATGTGCCTGTGTGTGTGAGTCGATGTGTGTGTGGGTCGATGTGTGTGTGTGAGAGTCGATGTGTGTGTGTGTGAGTCGATGTGTGTGTGTGAGTCAATATGTGTGTGTTAGTGGATGTGTGTGTAAGTCCACATGTGTGTTTGTGTGTGGGTCGATGTGTGTGTGTAAGTTCATGTGTGTGTGTGTGAGTCCATTAGTGTGTGTGCGCATCGATGTGTGTATGTGGGGCGATGCGTGTGTGTGGGGCGATGTGTGTGTGTGAGAGTCGATGTGTGTGTGTGTGAGTCGATGTGTGTGTGAGTCATATATGTATGTGTTAGTCGATGTGAGTGTATAAGTCCACATGTGTGTGTGTGTGAGTCGGTGTGTGTGGGTTGATGTGTGTAAGTCCATGTGTGTGTGTGTGTAAGTCGAGGTGTGCATGGGTCCATGTGTGTGTGTGCAAGTCCATGTGTGTGTGTCTTAGTCGATATGTGTGTGTTTGTAAGTCCATGTGTGTGTGTGTAGTTCGATATGTGTGTGAGTTTATGTATGTGTGAGTCGATGTGTGTGTGTAACTCCATGTGTGTGTGTCTAAAGTCGATGTCTGTGTGTGTGAGTCCATGGGTATGTGTGTGTATGTGTAAGTCGATGTGTTTATATGTGTGTGGGTCGATGTCTGTGTGTAAGTCGATGTGTGTGTCTGTCTCTTTCGCCCGGGCAACGCCGGGTACTTCCCGCTAGTATTTTATATAATTTTACTTTTATGTCAGATCAAGTATTTAGCAAATTTAATTGAATGTTATTTCCGTTATCCACAACAATGGCCTGGAAGTCGTCTGGCCCTGCTAGGAGTCCGCGATTAACGTGGCCACTAGGATCCATGTGCAATACTGTCAAAGGAGACCACACTGCACATTAGCACAGGTCCGCGGATGGAAAATAGTGTGCCAATACGCAATTACCATTTTGGCAGCTTTTCACTGCTGTCAGTTTTAAAATAAAATTTCTGGGAACATTATTATGCTGTAATGGCTCTTGCTCTTCCCACTACTTTACTATCATTACTTGCTTTTTACTTCCATTAGCCTTTCCTCCAATAACATTATTTAATTTGCTTGATTGACATGGAATAAGAGTGCTTTTTTAACAATTCGCTTACATAGTTAAAAGGCAGCGTTTGCATCAAGGGTGCAAATGGAAAAATAAAATGGGTGTTAAAGCCCGATGTAAATTAAGCATCAGAGACAGCCACTTAGCCGGTAGAAGCTGAGGAGCAGATGTGAGAAGGTCCACTCCCATCATGTGGCACCATGCCATCTTATGCGCCATTCCCGCTGACTCGGCCTCGTTAGTCTCTGCAACCTGTCTGCTTTTTTGTGAACCCCACTGGCAACGAGAAAGATATCCTATGGACATATCACACAAGTGCCGGTTGCATTCCACCCAGGTAAACCTATCGGCAAACCGATGGCGGCCAAAGCAAATGTACAACAACATTTAATAAAAGCCGCTGCAGACGGTATTGCATCATTATAGATTTAAAAGAGAAAACAAGTTAAAATAGGTTTGCGTGGAATTGAGGCTGGGCTCCCCAAGCGCCAAGCACAGTTTAGACACAGACCTCTCAGGTGATCCATTCCTGCTAAGTCACGCTCAAGAGGTTAGCACGGCAAAAGCCGTTGATGCCTCCACACATCACCAGCCCTTCCTCCTCCTGCTGATTCCTGCAGTTGTTGCAAAGTTGACACCTGACCTTCAAAGTTTCCTCTCAGCCTCCTCCGCTGTCTGGCGCGAGATCATCCCCTTAGTCACCAACCTCTGGGTGCCACCACTTCAACGATTGTCTGTGTAACCCGCTCTCTTCCACCCTGCACACGTGTCCCACCCATCACAACCTCCTGTTCCTGACTACATTCACAATACTTTCCTGCCTCGTTCTATTCCAAACTTAAAAATTGCTTTACTTTACGTTCCCATGGAATACCCGGCATTTATCAGCTTGCAGATAGTGTACTCTATAATAAAATTCAAAAAGCCTTTTGCCATTTTCATTGTTAAAGCCTGGGCTCTATGACCCACAGAGTGACAGACATCACTCGTGTCTCAAAAAGCTATCTCAATGCAAAGGTTGACCTCTCTAATCTTTAAAAGTGGTTTATGTAGTTCATTAAAAACCTGCCATGCTAATGCAAGGCGTCTCCTGGCCTCCATCGTACAATCCCATGCATAATGCACAGTTCTAGGTAAATACGGCCCTCTGCTTCCTCCACATTCGCACTAGCTTGTGAAACCATTGCCAAAGGTGAAAATTCCCCCTAACTGCTACCACTGTTATCAACTTCATTTTTGGAAAGAACATTTCAGATCCGCTGTCCAGCGTCAGGTATAAATGACCCATTGTAATTCCTGGACATTCTGCTATCTCTACCCTATCTATTATTTCAGTGAACACAAAGTCCAGCACCACATTCAACCAAGCAGGAGGCAAAATACATTGAGGAGCCTCTTATCCACAACGATGTGGGTAGAGCCAATCTCATGTATGCAAAATTGCAAATACAAAAGTGGAATATTCATTACATTATCCATTAGGATAATCTTCTCATTTTAAATCCATTATTGCTAAGAGCATTGATTTGCCGCTGCCCCTCAAATACATAATTATATATATATAAAACAACAGACTTCCAGTTATTCCTTTGCATTCTCAGTTATCAGAAGCATAACACAATGCAATGGATATCTTGAATGGATTTACGCAAATTGCTAAACATTGAGTTTTACTCTGCGCACTCAACAACTTAGCAATAGGTTGGCCTTAAACATCAACCGTTACACCAGGACGTACAAGTATGTGTGTGAAGCTGGGGCATTGCAAACGTTGGGCATGACCTCCCTAAAATGTACAAATGTGTGTGCACACTCCAGGGAGTAATGTTGAATCCTAAAATCCGTAACCCTCACTCTTGCCGTTTGCATGGCACTATGGACTCTTTAACTTCCACGCACTATAACAAGGGATAATGATCACAATGGATGTCACCCATCAGCAACATAGTGTTCATCTTCATTAACGCCATCATTCATCAATACTAATACCAGATATAAAGATGGCAGTGGTGGCAATGACTGATAACGATCATCAGCAGTTCAATATTTTACTCAGACACATAGTGGACCTCCACTATATACGTGGATATCATTAGATTACAGAACGCATCAGGGTACAAAATATGAAATAAACCCTGCTTTAAATTCAAAGATTCTGAGCTCTATGAGAAAAATACGAATTGGCAACGAATCAAGAAAGACAGTAGGATGCATGCTGTATATAATGTCACACTTTCCGATGATGTGTGCGAGAGAGAGCTGTAGCATAGCAGTTAGCGTGCTGTGCTGCGCCACGAAACCAACCACCCGAGTTCGATTCCCGCTCACGGCCACCAACACCAGTGAAGATTTTCTGAAACGGTACTGGGCTTCCCCTAGGTCGACTCAGCCTAAAATTAGTAACTGGTGGAGTGTGTAAATATTGCCACAAGGGATATAAAGGTGGCTCGGCATGGTGCTGGCTACCCACCCCCTCGTGTGCGTGTTGGCCTTCATAGGTGCTCGCTAACAGCACTTGCCCAAACAACCTGTTAAGGGGGATCTTTGCCTTTTTTGAGAGAGAAAGCACAAGCACGCGCTCCTACCACTATGGTCTGTGAAACTCTTTCTACCAAGCTGGAACTCATTTTCCACCTGGTGGAAACTTTCAGTTGAGCTGTAGAGCATGAAATATGTTTTGCTTTACTTCATTCACTAGGAAATCATTGTGACCACCAAATGGCTTCACAAAATAATCCCTGCCTCTGCCATTCATTCATGGCTGTCTTGACAATTGGTATGAAACAGGCATAGATAATTTAATCGGCAACAACATTTGCAACGAGATTATCACATTGTTTTTGCAACCAGGTGAGACCTCAACGACATTAAAGATTTTGTCGGGAAATGGGGATAATTATTTTTGCGGTGAAGCATTGTCATTTTTAAATGTATAGGTCTCTTGTTAAAATGGCCTTTGGCACAAGCACACAAGAGGTCTAGGCTCATGTATGAGGTCACAAGCTTCTCAATGTCCATGTCAAAGGCGAAGAGCTGCTTTAGTAATAATAAGCAGTGCATTTTCAACCCAAAAACAAACTTAGTGGCAAGCACATTACAAATCAATCAGAGAAATGTCCATGACTTGAAACGAATCGATAGAGAAAAGCAACATTACAGGTTTACGTTTTATCTACAATGACGGTTTAAAAACCACACGTTAAAGGATCCAAAATGAGCAGGTTCGTGAAAGACCACATTTGGCAAAAAATAGCCTCTGGTACATTTCCCAAACTATTTGTGCATCAGTTCAATTTAATTCAAACACATTTCATGTCTCTACTTCACTAACCTTCACATTAAAACATTAGTCTGATTTCAAGTAACATGTATTTAAAAAAGTCCTAATAATGTGTGGAGAAATTTTTTTTATTTATAAAAAAATGTATCTGGTCAACTCCAATTTATATTAACCTGAAGATCAGGCATCATTGGTACAGAGTCAATTCATCAAGCTATGTTCGTGCACCTTAAAGCCCCTAAAATGTATGATTAAATTGATTTTTTTTCATGTAATTAGATTGTGGGTTTGTTTTACACATTATTAGATGGCTATGTAGCATATTCTCTGTGCTGGGGCTGTGGTTAGATCGCTTTACTCGTAATTTGAAGTTTGTGTACACATCCTGGCCAGCTGTCAACTTAGCCTGTGTTGCTCACTAATTGAGCACCACATGGTACGTCAGCAGTGTTCATCATGTTGATACACTGGTCTCCACACTGCGAATGTGGAGTTTTCATCACCGGGTCACAGCTGTGAAGGGAAAGGAGTTCTACCCCCTTGTTTGCGTAGGGAGACACCTGGATTCGTTTGATTAACATAATGGCCAGAAC